>NC_092150.1:30656280-31317530 GCF_045791955.1 Oncorhynchus clarkii lewisi | reverse complement strand
TCGGATGTGGCATCGCTTGCAAACTATTACAGAATACAAAAGGAAGCACAGCCGAGAACTGCCGGGTGACACAAGCCTACCAGACGTGCAAAATAACTTCTATGCTCGCAAGTAACACGGAATCATGCATGAGAGCATCAGCAGTTCCGGACGACTGTGTGATCACGCTCTCCGCCACCGAGAGCAGGTTAACATTCACAAGGCAGCAGGGCCAGACTGATTACCAGGACATGTACTCCGAGCATGTGCTGACCAACTGGCAAGTGTCTTCACTGACATTTTTAACCTCTCCCTGTCTTAGTCTGTAATACCAACATGTTTCAAGTAGACCACCATAGTCCCTGTGCCTAAGAACTTTAAGGGAACCATGTGGTAGCAGAGAGAATGGTCTATGACTTAGGTAGCTGGAGTCTTTGACCATTTTTAGGGCTTTCCTCTGACACTGCCTAGAGTTCTTGGATGGCAAGGAACTTGGACCCAGTGATGTACTGGGCTGTCCACACTACCTTCTGTACGGGCTTTCGGGTCGGAAGCCAAGCAGTTGCCATACCAAGCAGTGATGCAGCCAGTCAGGTTGCTTTCGATAGCTGTATAACTTTTTGAGGATCTGAGGGCCCATGCGAAAATCTGTTCAGCCTCCTGAGCTGGAAAATGTGTTATCATGCACTCTCACGCAGGTGTTCCTTGAGTCTAAGTGGGAAAGGGCAGTGTGGAGTGCAATAGAGATTGCGTTATCTGAGATCTGTTGGGGCTATATGCGAATTGGAATGGATCCAGGGTGTCTGGGGTAATGAGGTTGATGTGAGCCATGACCAGCCTTTCAAAGCATTTCATGGCTACAGATGTGAGTGCTACGGGGCAATAGTCATGGAGACAATTGGTGGTATGCTTAAAACATTTAGGTATTACATACTGGGTCAGGGAGAGGTTGAAAATGTCAATGAAGACACTTGTCAGCTGGACAGCACATGCTCTGATTACGCATCCTGGTAATCCATCTGGCCCTGCAGCTTTGTGAATGTTAACCTAATTGATTACTTTATGCCTCGCTGTTTGTCTCTCTCATAAGTCAATATGGCTTGTATACTGTTGTTTAGGTTAGTTATCATTGTTTTAGTTTACAATGGAGCCCCTAGGTTCACTCATTATACCTCTGATACCTCTTTTGTCCCACCTCCCACACATGCGGTGACCTCACCCATTATAACCAGCTTATCCAGAGATACAACCTCTCTTATCATCACTCAGAGCCTGGGATTACCCCCACTGTACCCACACCCCACCATACCCCTGTCTGCACATTATGCCCTGAATCTATTCTACCACGCCCAGAAATCTGCTCATTTTATTCTTTGTCCCCAATGCACTAGGTGACCAGTTTTGATATCCTTTAGCCGTACCCTCATCCTACTCCTCCTCTGTTCTTCGGGTGATGTGGAGGTAAACAGGCACACTCATTTGTTGTCTTCTGTGATTGAAAAAACCTTGGTTTCATGCATGTTAACATCAGAAGCCTCCACCCTAAGTTTGTTTTACTCACTGCTTTAGCACACTCTGCCAATCCTGATGTCCTTGCCGTGTCTGAATCCTGGCTTAGGAAAGCCACCAAAAATTCTGAGATTTCCATACCATCTACAACATCTACGTCAAGATAGAACTGCCAAAGGGGAAGGAGTTGCAATCTACTGCAGAGAGAGCCTGCAAAGTAATGTCATACTTTCCAGGTCTATACACAAACAGTTTTAAAAATGAACCTCGCCCCCCATCTAGCTTCAGAGTTCGTTCAATCTCACAAATAATCAAGGAACCCACCAGGTACAACCCTAAATCCGTAACATGGGCAACCTCATAGACATTATCCTGACCAACTTGCCCTCCAAATACACCTCCGCTGTTTTCAATCAGGAACTCAGCAATCACTGCCTCATTGCCTGTATCCGCTATGTGTCCACGGTCAAACGACCACCCCTCATCACTGTCAAACGCTCCCTAAAACACTTCTGAGAGCAGGCCTTTCTAATTGGCCTGGCCCGGGTATCCTGGAAGGATATTGACCTCATCCCATCAGTCGAGGATGCCTGGTCATTCTTTAAAAGTAATTTCCTCACCATGTTAGATAATCATGCTCCGTTCAAAAAATGCAGAACTAAGAACAGACAAAGCCCTTGGTTCGCTCCAGACCTGACTGCCCTTGACCAGCCCAAAAACATCCTGTGGCGGACTGCCATAGCATCGAATAGTCCCCATGATATGCAACTGTTCAGGGAAGTCAGGAACCAATACACGCAGTCAGTCAGGAAAGCAAAGGCTAGACTTTTCAAGCAGAAATACATAAGTTCTGTTATACTCACAGACATGATTCAAACAGTTTTAGAAACTTCAGAGTGTTGTATATCCAAATCTACTAATAATATGCATATCTTATAGTCTTGGCATGAGTAGCAGGAAGTTGAATATTTATCCAAAAGTGAAAATGCTGCCCCCTATACCTTAAGAAGTTAAGGCCTTATACAGCTCGTCTTAGTGCCAGCATCGGTTTGTGGTGGTAAATGGACAGCTATGCAACATATAGATAAACTCTCTTGGTAAATAGTATGGTCTACAGCTTATCATGAGGTATTCTAACTCAGGTGAACAGAACCTCAGGACTTACTTAATATTAGAGATCTCGCACCAGCTGTTTTTAACAAAAAGACACACACCACCCCCTTGAGCTTATCCGATGCTGCTGTTCTGTCCTGCCGATGCATAGAATAACCAGAATATTATCCATGTCCATGTTCAGCCTAGTTTCTGAGAAACATAGGATATTACTGTTCTTCAGGTCCCATTGATAGGATAACCTCGAACAGAGTTCGTCCAATTTGTTCTCATGTGATTGTAAATTCGCCAATAGAACAGAGAGTAGAGACAGATTATTTACTCATCCCCATAGTTTCATCAGGGTACCCGCTCATCAGCCTCTATATCGCCGTCTCTTTCGAGTGACAGGGATAATGGCCTGGTCTGGGGTGAGCAGTAAGTCCTGTAATGCCGACTCATTGAAGTTAGTGATCTCTGTTCTGATGTCCAGAATCTATTTTCGGTCATAGGAACTGATAAATCAAATCAAATCAAATTTTATTTGTCACATACACATGGTTAGCAGATGTTAATGCGAGTGTAGCGAAATGCTTGTGCTTCTAGTTCCGACAATGCAGTAATAACAAGTAATCTAACTAACAATACCAAAACTACTGTCTTGTACACAGTGTAAGGGGATAAAGAATATGTACATAAGGATATATGAATGAGTGATGGTACAGAGCAGCATAGGCAAGATACAGTAGATGGTATCGAGTACAGTATGTACAAATGAGATGAGTATGTCAACAAAGTGGCATAGTTTAAAGTGGCTAGTGATACATGTATTACATAAGGATACAGTCGATGATATAGAGTACAGTATATACATATGCATATGAGATGAATAATGTAGGGTAAGTAACATTATATAAGGTAGCATTGTTTAAAGTGGCTAGTGATATATTTACATCATTTCCCATCAATTCCCATTATTAAAGTGGCTGGAGTTGAGTCAGTGTCAGTGTGTTGGCAGCAGCCACTCAGTGTTAGTGGTGGCTGTTTAACAGTCTGATGGCCTTGAGATAGAAGCTGTTTTTCAGTCTCTCGGTAGCGGGAACATTAAGTACAACAAAAGTTAAGATCAGCAAAAAGAAACAAAACAGCCTGTAAAACATCCCTTATACATTCCAGCATCATTCTGTTGCATGTTCAAGTATTGAACTCTTATCAGAGTGGGGCTAATTAAATACTTTTTCCATGATGGGTTTTCTGTTCTCATCTTGTGACCACACATGGTGCATAAAATGCATGCGAAAGGATTTCTGGTCGTGTGCATGCTTGTTGTACAAAACAGTTAATGTATTGTATTACGTACAGACAGAGTCTGCAAACAAAATAAAGGCCCTTTAATTTTCCTATACTTTATCTGAAGAACGCCTTCACATTTTCTCTCTAACATGAGATGCCTTGATTTGAGATGCCTTGATGACAAGGGATGTTTGATCAATGGAAATGCAGTAGAGCCTTCAGCAAATGAGTGAGATGACCCTGCCAAGTTTCTCTGAAGTGACTTCCAAATGTGTCATTCTCAGGAATCAATTATACGTAACAACGGCCACTGAAAGCTATTTCTATAGCGTTAATTAGATTAAAGTGCTTTACATACAGTCCATGAGCATATTATTTTACTTAATGCCATCAAGTGGAGTCAAGCTATGTACTATGTCTTTTGAGCTTATTTTAAACTAATCCTGTGCATACATATACACTGTACATGAGTATTTACTGTGGATATTGATATTTTCTAAACAGCAGTTTCCCGTACTATCAATACCCATAGCTGGGATCATGTCACTGATCCCTCCTCTACCACACTTTTCTGTCACCACTAATAACACTCTTTTTATTTTCTTCTCCTCTGCTCGTAACATCATTTCACATCTCCTCCTCCTCACCTCCATTCCTAACACTCTGTCACCTCATCTTGTTCTACTTCTCCACCTACCCTCCTCTCCCAAAATACATTTATGTACAATGGTGCACGCGCGCAACCCGTTTGGGTTCGGTTTTGTAGTCCATCTTCACCTCTTCTTATAATACTTATTAACCTCGCCTCTTCCTCTCCACCACTCTTTCTCTTCCTCTACCTTTGACTTCTGATTGACAGTCCGCCGTGGCCTCTAACCTCTCTCCATGTGGCAGGAGACAGCTGAACTGACCAGGTCGGCCTCTGCATAGACCTGTGATACAGAAAAAACACAGAGAGAGAGGGAGAGCATATCCGTCTTTCAGGTCCTTACAACACACAGCAGCGAGGAAGAGAAGATGGAAGAGGCTCTTACCTCTAACACAGCAATGGAAATCTGATATCAGAGCAAGTGATTGCCCAGTGAAGCGAAAGAATAGAATCACACAGAGGTGGTCTTCATTGCTTGAGCCTCACCCCCTGCCGCTGTCAAAGGCCTTAATCAATGAAAACCTGTAAGTTCAAATGAAAGTCAGAGAATTGTCAGAAAGTAACCAGACAAGTGTAGTGTCCCTGCTGCTGAGGATCAGCATGTGATAGGCTACAGTATATGGACTAATAATATTACAACCACAGGTGGATCTCAGAAGAAACAAAACATCAAAACCTGTTTGAATTCAACTCAACAAGATGCAACACCTCCAATTGTTAGCAGCTGGCATAATTGTCCAAACAGCATCCTGTCATGTATTTGTACATACACTCCCCTACGTAGTAGTAGTAGCTTGTGAAAGTATTCACCCCCTTTGGCATTTGTCCTATATTGTTGCGTTACAACCTGGAATTAAAATGTATTTTGGGGGGGGTTGTATCATTTGATGTACACAACATGCCTACCACTTTGAAGATGCTAAATATGTTTTATTGTGAAACAAAAAAGAAATAACTGAACTTGAGCGTGCATAACTATTCACCACCCCAAAGTCAATACTATGTACCACCTTTTGCAGCAACCTGGTAATCAAATTTAATTTACTGCAGACCTAAAACCTATGGGTTTAACCTTCTGAATTAATTATTATATTGAAGGGAGAAGCCGCCTTTTAACGAGTTACAAAAGCCAATCCGTTACCAAACAAAAGAATGTCATTTTATTTAGCCTAATAGTTTTTTATGACTACAGACAGTAGGCTATTATTCCTCTTTTCCTCCCTGGATTAATTTACTTGTCTGCATGTCTAGTCAACATTACGCTAAAAATAAACCACACCATGAATTAAGAACAGATATACACTACCGTTCAAAAGTTTGGGGTCACTTAGAAATGTCCTTGTTTTTGAAAGTAAAGCAAAAATAATTGTCCATTAAAATAATATCAAATTGAATCGAAATACAGTGTAGACATTGTTAATGTTGTAAATGATTATTGTAGCTGGAAACGTTTGATTCTTTAATGGAATATCTACATAGGCGTACAGAGGCCCATTATCAGCAACCATCACTCCTGTGTACCTATGGCACGTTGTGTTTGCTAATCCAAGTTTATCATTTAAAAGGGGTAATTGATCATTAGAAAACCCTTTTGCAATTATGTTAGCAAAGATGAAAACTGCTGTCCTGATTAAACTGGCCTTCTTTAGACTAGTTGAGTATCTGGAGCATAAGAATTTGTGGGTTCGATTACTGGCTCAAAATGGCCAGAAACAAATAACTTTCTTCTGAAACTCATCAGTCTATTCTTGTTCTGAGAAATGAAGGCTATTCCATGCAAGAAGTTGCCAAGAAACTGTGTTATACTACTCCCTTCACAGAACAGAATTGCTGCAAATGGAGGATTCTTTGACGAAAGCAACGTTTGAAGCACACAATTATTATTTCAATTGAAAATGATTATTTACAGTGCCTTGCGAAAGTATTCGGCCCCCTTGAACTTTGCGACCTTTTTCCACATTTCAGGCTTCAAACATAAAGATATAAAACTGTATTTTTTTGTGAAGAATCAACAACAAGTGGGACACAATCATGAAGTGGAACGACATTTATTGGATATTTCAAACTTTTTTAACAAATCAAAAACTGAAAAATTGGGCGTGCAAAATTATTCAGCCCCTTTACTTTCAGTGCAGCAAACTCTTTTCAGAAGTTCAGTGAGGATCTCTGAATGATCCATTGTTGACCTAAATGACTAATGATGATAAATACAATCCACCTGTGTGTAATCAAGTCTCCGTATAAATGCACCTGCACTGTGATAGTCTCAGAGGTCCGTTAAAAGCGCAGAGAGCATCATGAAGAACAAGGAACACACCAGGCAGGTCCGAGATACTGTTGTGAAGAAGTTTAAAGCCGGATTTGGATACAAAAAGATTTCCCAAGCTTTAAACATCCCAAGGAGCACTGTGCAAGCGATAATATTGAAATGGAAGGAGTATCAGACCACTGCAAATCTACCAAGACCTGGCCGTCCCTCTAAACTTTTCTTCAGCAGGGACAGGGAAGATGGTTAAAATTGATGGGAAGATGGATGGAGCCAAATACAGGACCATTCTGGAAGAAAACCTGATGGAGTCTGCAAAAGACCTGAGACTGGGACGGAGATTTGTCTTCCAACAAGACAATGATCCAAAACATAAAGCAAAATCTACAATGGAATGGTTCAAAAATAAACATATCCAGGTGTTAGAATGGCCAAGTCAAAGTCCAGACCTGAATCCAATCGAGAATCTGTGGAAAGAACTGAAAACTGCTGTTCACAAATGCTCTCCATCCAACCTCACTGAGCTCGAGCTGTTTTGCAAGGAGGAATGGGAAAAAATGTCAGTCTCTCGATGTGCAAAACTGATAGAGACATACCCCAAGCGACTTACAGCTGTAATCGCAGCAAAAGGTGGCGCTACAAAGTATTAACTTAAGGGGGCTGAATAATTTTGCACGCCCAATTCTTCAGTTTTTGATTTGTTAAAAAAGTTTGAAATATCCAATAAATGTCGTTCTACTTCATGATTGTGTCCCACTTGTTTTTGATTCTTCACAAAAACATACAGTTTTATATCTTTATGTTTGAAGCCTGAAATGTGGCAAAAGGTCGCAAAGTTCAAAAGGCCGAATACTTTCGCAAGGCACTGTATAACCTTGTCAACGTCTTGACTATATTTCCTATTCATTTTGCAAATCAATTCATGTAAATTTAGCAAAAAATGAAACGTCCTCTCACTGTCAACTGCATTTATTTTCAGCAGACTTAACATGTGTAAATATTTGTATAAACATAACAAGATTCAACAACTGAGATATAAACTGAACAAGTTCCACAGACATGTGACTAACATAAATGGAATAATGTGTCCCTGAACAAAGGGGGGGTCAAAATCAAAATGAACAGTCAGTATCTGTAGTGGCCACCAGCTGCATTAAGTACGGCACCAGATTTTACAGTTCTTGCTGTAAGAGGTTACACCACTTTTTCGATCCAACAGGTCCCAGGACATGCTCAATGGAATTGGGATCCGGGCTCTTCACTGGCCATGACAGAACACTGACATTCCTGTCTTGCAGGAAATCATGCACAGCACGAGCAGTCTGGCTGGTGGCATTGTCATGCTGGAGAGTCATGTCAGGATGAGCCTGCAGGAAGGGTACCACATGAGGGAGGAGGATGTCTTCCTTGTAACGCACAGTGTTGAGATTGCCTGCAATGACAACAAATTCAGTCCGATGATGCTGTGACACACCACCCCAGACCATGACGGACCCTCCAACTCCAAATCGCTCCCTCTCCAGAGTACAGGCCTCGGTGTAACGCTCATTCCTTCGACGATAAATGCAAATCCGACCATCACCCCTGGTGAGATAAAACCGCGACTCGTCAGTGAAGAGCACTTTTTGCCAGATCTGTCTGGTCCAGCGATGGTGGGTTTGTGCCCATAGGCAACATTTTTGCCGGTGATGTCTGGTAAGGATTTGCCTTACAACAGGCCTACAAGTCCTCAGTCCAGCCTCTCTCAGCCTATTGCAGACAGTCTGAGCACTGATGGAGGGATTGCATGTTCCTGGTGTAACTCGGGAAGTTGTTGTTGCCATCCTGTATCTGCCCCGCTGGTGGGATGCTCGGATGTACCGATCCTGTGCAGGTGTTGTTACACATAGTCTGCCACTGCGGGGACCATCAGCTGTCTGTCCTGTCTCCCTGTAGCGCTGTCTTACATGCTGACCAGACGGAATACGAGAGTCTCAAAATAAATTTAGAAATCCATGTTATTCAATTATTGCACCTACACTGCTCGTGCGCGCCAACGAGCGTCTGCGATGCAAAGGGCTAGAATAGAAGTCCTTTCTATTTCTGACGCAGATCACGCTGAAAGTCCTGCCTCTCCCATCTCCTCATTGGTTTATAGCAGCAGGTACCCATGTGCCATCTCCTCATTGGTTATACCCACGTGGGTGATTGAAAGATGAAATGTTTTGCCGGTTGTCGTGGTAAAAGTGTAGATGCCAATCACAATATAAGTTCAAAGATGAAAAAGCCTGGAAGGAGGAGAGCTGACTAGAAACGATTCGGTTGACCGTTTTACGTGTGGATTAATTGTTGTAAAAGACCTTGTGCATTTCAGGTAAAATAACAACTCAATGTTGTTGGATATAATCCCAGGACAAATTAGCTAGCAACAGCAAGCTAGCTAAATAAGACAAATTAGATAGCAAGTGCAAGCTAACTAGCTAAATTGCCATGCTTTTCGACCTATCCCCAAATTAATGTTATTGGTTTAGAGTTTGTTTTGATATTTTAACCTATGTGTCGTGATCGCGTTTGGTGTAGGGGGACAAAATAAATGTATGCACGATAGAGCATGATGGCACACACACACAGCCGGTTTGGGTTCCGTGTAAAGGCGTCTCACAGTACAGTACGGCCATTGCAATTTATTTCCCTGGCCACATCTGCAGTCCTCATGCCTCCTTGCAGTATGCCAAAGGCACGATCACGCAAATGAGCAGGGACCCTGGACATCTTTATTTTGGTGTTTTTCAGATTCTTTAGTGTCCTAAGTTTTCATAACTGTGATCTTTATTGCCTACTGTCTGTAAACTGTTAGTGTCCGTTCCACAGGTGCATGTTCATTAATTATTTATGGTTCATTGAACAAGCATGGGAAACAGTGTTAAAACCATTTAAAATGAAGATCTGTGAATTATTTGGATTTTTACAAATTATCTTTGAAAGACATGGTCCTGAAAAAAGGGGCATTCCTTTTTTTGCTGAGTTTATGTTTTCATAGAAATCAAGGACTTTTCTAAGTGACCCAAAAGTTAAACGGTACTGTATATATTTTTCACATTAGCTGGCAGCTGTTTTTTTTTTTGCCTGTTGCAGCACTCTAGTGCAATAAGAGAGAGACTGACAACCATTCACACCTCCATTAATTTACAAAAGGATAGCCTAATAGCTCTTCTACTTGTGAAAAATCCCAAATTTGTGCCTCAGGTTAGACTACTGATAGATGCTGCGGTCAGTCAGAGTTGAGTCCAATTGTAAAGTGTAGCCTAAATGCCAAAAATGGGCAAACCTGAAATGTATTCGATGCTTAGGTACTCTGGAGGTTTTATATTTCTAACTCAATATCTGTCACGGCCATCGTTGAAGGAAGACCGAAGCACAGTGTTGTGAGCGTACATTTCTTTTTATTTAAGATAAATGTCGCCAACAAAACAACAAATAACAAAAATGACCGTGAAGCTTAACAGGGCTATAGTGCCCCTAACAAAGATAACTTCCCACAATGACAGACGGGAAAAAAGGCTGCCTAAGTATGATTCCCAATCAGAGACAACGATAGACAGCTGTCCCTGATTGAGAACCATACCCGGCCAAAACATAGAAATACAAAAACATAGAATGCCCACCTAAATCACACTCTGACCAAACCAAATAAAGACATAAAAAGGGTCTCTAAGGTCAGGGCGTGACAATATCACAGACCAGATTTGCCCTAACATAAAATGCATAAACCCCTACAAATAAATTAATGTATTATTAACCCTGCATTAATGTTGTATAAAAGCCCCTTATATATTACTTTCAAATCCTCTAAATGTAATTACATCTACAAGGACATTTTATTGATATGCCAGTATTTTCATTTAGAGATTCTGGTAAACTCGTTTCCTTTAATGTGTCTTACCAATTATTACCAATTATTATTATGGCAACCACTTGTTAATATAAAAACATTTGGCTTTCTTGGAGATCAGACCGGGGATATTTGTGCGTTTTTGACCAAATGTAGGTCAAAACAAAGACTTATTTCAATTTTATAATATTCCAGTTGCTATTGTTACATGTAAATACAAGAAATGTGTATGTAGAGGGGTAACTTTCTTCACCAGTTCTCTTACCATTTTGTGCAATTGTGTGATTAGCCTACCAGTTGGTGTAACCTAATGTTATTTCTCTTGAGAGGAATTATGGTGTGTTATGTTTCTCTTATTGTCATTTGTATGTAGAGATTGTTGACATTACTGTTTAATTTAATATTGCTTATTGGATTTACATTGTAGTAATTTTCTATTTATTTTATCCTGTTTCCCTCTGTATACAGACCACATGTATACTCTGGTTCATCATTAAAGTCCTAGACTGGTCTTCTGTGTCTCCGTTTACTCCCACAGTTGACAGTGCATGTCAGAGTAAAATTCAAGTAATGAGGTTGAAGGAATTGTCCGTAGAGCTCTGAGACATCTTAGTGTCGAGGTAGAGTACTGGGAAGAGTACTGCAGCATTGAAGGAACACAGTGGCCTCCATCATTCCTAAATAGAAGAAGTTTGGACCCACCAACACTCTTCCTAGAGCTGTCCGCCTCGCCAAACTGAGCAATCGGGGGTGACGGGCCTTGGTAAGAGAGGTGACCAAGAACCCGATGGTCACTCTGACAGAGCTCCAGAGTTCTTCTGTGGAGATGTTAGAACCTTCCAGAAGGACAACCTTCTCTGCAGCAATGCACCAATCAGGCTTTTATTGTAGTGTCCAGACCGAAGCCACAACTCGGTAAAATGCACATGACAGCCCTCTTGGAGTTTGGCAAAAGGCACCTAAAGTAGTACAGGATGAAGTAGAAGGGTTTAGTTTTTGTTAATGTGTGTTTCTTTATTAATTTAGTCTTTACAGTGTGATTGACTACACATTCCAGTACAGTAGGTGGCAGCAAGCACCTTTAAAGTTTGTTTGCTGACGCAATTAAAATCATAGAAGAAAGAGACGACAAGGAGACCTTTTGCATCGGGACATCATCGTAAGAGAATGGATTATTGTACTGTGATGAATGTCCAGACTGAAATAGCTATATAGCTATTATGTTAATGTAGGGAATTTTTTGATGTAAAAAGTTGTTGCTTTGGTTCTTGAAACTGTTCCTGGGCAGTGACATTGATAGCTAGCTAATTTTTGCTTACCAGTCAAAGTTAGAGTGCTAGCTAACATTAGTTTAAACAGCCAAAACAGGACTTTGGTTAACGTTAACTTGTGCCTTTTTCTGCAAATTATTAATTGTTTTGTTTGTGTCTACGTAGAAAATAGGTACTAGCTAGCCACTTAGCTAGCTACATTAGCTAGATAGTTTGCTAGGTTAGGTAACATTTGAACATTGATCCTGTTAGCTGATGTTACCAATAATGTTTTTTCCTGTCAGGGAACACATTTAGGTTTTAAAAGTTATGACGTTAGATACCTACCCAGTTCTTTAGCTTGCTATGTATTTATGACTATGCCAGAAATACTCATATCTGGCTATGCATTGCTTTGACCTAGCTAGCTAGCAAGTTTACGGTATCAACCAGAGAAACATTCAGGTCTTACCTAGCTACGATTTCTAGCTAGTTGTCTAATGCTAGTTATAAACATCGGCTTTGACATCCTATTTTTAAAGGCCTTGATAAGTAGCTAATTAACATTATTATTTCAAACCATCTAGTCCTATGAGTATATGTAAATACTTTACAACACATTATTTGTTTCTGGCAGTCATACCATACTTGATATGACATAAAAACTTTTTTATCTAGATCAACGATATCCACCTGTAATCCGCCAACACATTTGAAAATACAGCACATGGAGTGTACACTATTGGAGTGTACTGTAATATGGGATGTTGTAGACTTCTGCCCTTTTGTTACTGTCAGTCTGCCTAATGTAGTGAATAGTGTTACAAACTAATGTACAGTAGCAGACTGTATAATATTAGTGTATGGTCCAACAATGTGACCATTAGAGACTGCTGGAGGGTAATATAATGGACTGGTCTGCCTTGTGGTTCAATGGAGTCTAACGAAAACTCTCTTCAGGAGTGGGCACTAGAAAAGAAAGAAAAACAATTGAAGAAAGATGTACAGCAAGGCAGAATAGAGGTCTGTCTTTCTCTCATGCTATGGTACAGTTCCATCTCAGTGATGCTAATGGCCTTTGTAGACTAAGTTGGATTCAGTCTTTTATGATTATCACTGTGAGATGTTACCAAATTAAAAACATTGATATCAATCTGGCCAGATTCTATGATTTGCTTCAGTTCTGTTGTCACATTCTGCGATTGGTTTGCGAAGTACCATCAGCCAAAGTACAGTGGTTATTCCTTTCAAAGTTGAGTCATACTGCATCACAGCTTGCGGGCTGTCGCAGAATTCTATGTCACGTTATTTAACTGTCAGCCATTGTTGCCATTAAAGCTAGTTAATGCTAGTTTGACCTCCAGAGGGCATCTCTGAGAAGCTAAGTTAATGTATTGATATTGTGCTGTAGGCCTAAGAGTCCTGTTTACTGTAGCTGTTCTAGCATAATTTACTTATTGGCATTATATGCCAACATAAAGCATACAAGTCATCCATGTCTTTAAATACAGTCAAGCATTTTAGTTATAAAACAAAATAACAAAGGGAGCCTTGGATAATTAAACAATTAATAAACTGCAACATGTTGGCTAAAGCGATTGAATTCACGAATGCATTTGACTGTTTTTAATATTGGCTGTACTAGAGACTTTAAATTAGCAAACATTTAAAAAAACATGTTTTCACTTTGGGGTGTTGTGTGTAGATTGCTGATGATTTTTAATGTGATTATTTAATTTTGTTTCGTTTATTTAACGTAACAAAATGTGGAAAAAGTCAAAAGTTATGAATATTTTCGGGAAGGCACTGTATCTCTGAGTTGCGTCCTCAGCTCTTTTGCTGCCATTTGCTCTCTGTGTATCATACAATGAGTCCATATGGTAGAGGGAGACACATTCATAACTAGAATGCAGAGACCTGCCCACCGTCCCATCATAGATGGAGCCCCATCTGTGCAAAAGCCCACCATTCAATCCCATATGAAATCAGTTTTTCAACAATATAGCTACGCAGCACACTGAACATCCCCTATGCTGTTTCATGTTTGGTAATCATGATACAGAACAATATGTCCTCGTGAATAGCATCCCCTGACATAGCAAACAAAAGTCAAGGCATGGGCATATCGGCCTTCACAGCTAACATCCCTTTGGTGGAGAGCTTAAGCTGGAGAGTTTTTGAGTTGTTCAGTCAGAGCATGAATTCTTCATTTAACCATGTTATCTGACAAAGATATTGATGTGAGTTTATGTGCCTTTGACTCCCCACACATTGTTTTCCTCATATCAATTGCGGACCGTAATATCAAAGTATCTGCAGTAGTGTGTGGCTTCATAGTGTAGCGGGCCTAGCCATTCATCATGGGAATGATTCAAGTGCAATGGTCAAGTGCGGACCTTTCCCATGATCTAAGGGCACTATCTCGTTGAATCTCATCTTTTAGATATGAATAATTTTCATTTAGATTTTTAAGCCGCACACTCCACAGAGCTGGGCTTTATGGAAGAGTGGCCAGAAAAAAAAGCCATTGCTTAATCTGGATAAGAAAGTGTCTGATCACAAAAAATTAAATGTTAAAATGTTAGAAAAGTACCATGTACCTTCAAGTTGGATGGGTTCCGCTGGTGTACAGCAATCTAAGTCATACCACAGATTCTCAATTGGATTGAGATCTGGGATTTGACTAGGCCATTCAGTACATTTACATGTTTCCCCTTAAACTCTCGAGTGTTGCTTTAGCACTATGCTTAGGGTCATTGTCCTGCTGGAATGTGAACCTCCGTCCCAATCTCAAATCTATGGAAGACTGAAACAGGTTTCCCTCAAGAATTTCCCTGTATTTAGCACCATCCATCATTCCTTCAATTCTGACCAGTTTCCCAGTCCCTGCCGGTGAAAAACATCCCCACAGCATGATGCCGCAACCACCATGCTTCACTGTGTGGATTGTGTTCTCGGGTGATGAGATGTGTTGGGTTTCATTTGTTGGCCAAAAAGCAACATTTTTGTCTCATCTGACCAGAGGACCTTCTTCTATATGTTTGGAGAGTCTCCCACATGCCTTTTTGCGGACACCAAATGTTCTTTAAACACATATCTGCTCCAAAACAAATTACAGAAATCATTGAGTCTTTCTATAATAAGGAAAGACATACACATATATAATCATTTTGTTGAAATAAAAAGGTTAGGGGAATACATTGTCTCATTCAAACTTGAAAACAAAGTGCAGGTTAGGGCTTACATCACTATCATAACCATACCATCATACACAAATGCTTGCCCTTTCATTCAGGTGCCACACAAGCAAACCACATAATTTTCTCCTTTCCATCTTTCCTGACCACAAAGTAAACCATTTCTAGAGTAGTCCTCAAATACACTCAAGTTTCACTCTTTCTGTTCTGAAAATCTGCCAAATTCGTCTTTGATCTGTTTGTGCTATATAACCAACTCCTAAGTATAGCCAACACCTATGGTAACATGGCATGGCAACTATCATACATTAGGAGTTAGCAAGACAGCATAAACAGATCTGGGGCCAGGCTAGAGCATTTCTGCGACCTGCGACACTAGCTTGGTATTTGCAGCAGCCACCTCCAACAGCATCATGTGCGCTGTGTCGTTGATGGCACCAGGTGAATTCAGGGAAACACATTATTAAAAGCTTCACTTTGCATGTTGTCCGTGATGATAATATGAGTGATCCAAAGATGTGTCATTATTAAAATATCCACATGTTAATGTTAGCTGGCTAGCTAGTAGCCTAGGGAAGGATGTGTTTTTTGACAGAAGAACCCTCTCTCTCATTCTAGGGTAGGAGGGTACATAAGCAATTATCAGATGAATATGCAAAAAAAAGATCAACAATAATTGGTCCAATAGAATGTGACGTTATGCGGCAGCCAAAAACATCCCACCATAACAGGCTGAAATCCCATGCATTTTTTCAAACAGCTCTTACACAAGGGCATTATCATAATTTTCTCAATTTCAGAGTGTTATGTAGACATAGTGTGAAAATATCAAACAAACCGTAAATCACATTTTTTACAGCACTGGGCCTTTATGATTAACCAGGTGCTCATAGGTAGAGAGAAACATGGTTGAGTATGAATTCTTAGAATATGCAAATAAGTGCCTTGCGAAAGTATTCGGCCCCCTTGAACTTTGCGACCTTTTGCCACATTTCAGGCTTCAAACATAAAGATATAAAACTGTATTTTTTTGTGAAGAATCCACAACAAGTGGGACACAATCATGAAGTGGAACAACATTTATTGGATATTTAAAACTTTTTTAACAAATCAAAAACTGAAAAATTGGGCGTGCAAAATTATTCAGCCCCTTTACTTTCAGTGCAGCAAACTCTTTCCAGAAGTTCAGTGAGGATCTCTGAATGATCCAATGTTGACCTAAATGACTAATGATGATAAATACAATCCACCTGTGTGTAATCAAGTCTCCGTATAAATGCACCTGCACTGTGATAGTCTCAGAGGTCCGTTAAAAGCGCAGAGAGCATCATGAAGAACAAGGAACACACCAGGCAGGTCCGAGATACTGTTGTGAAGAAGTTTAAAGCCGGATTTGGATACAAAAATATTTCCCAAGCTTTAAACATCCCAAGGAGCACTGTGCAAGCGATAATATTGAAATGGAAGGAGTATCAGACCACTGCAAATCTACCAAGACCTGGCCGTCCCTCTAAACTTTCAGCTCATACAAAGAGAAGACTGATCAGAGATGCAGCCAAGAGGCCCATGATCACTCTGGATGAACTGCAGAGATCTACAGCTGAGGTGGGAGACTCTGTCCATAGGACAACAATCAGTCGTATATTGCACAAATCTGGCCTTTATGGTAGAGTGGCAAGAAGAAAGCCATTTCTTAAAGATATCCATACAAAGTGTTGTTTAAAGTTTGCCACAAGCCACCTGGGAGACACACCAAACATGTGGAAGAAGGTGCTCTGGTCAGATGAAACCAAAATTGAACTTTTTGGCAACAATGCAAAACGTTATGTTTGGCGTAAAAGCAACACAGCTGAACACACCATCCCCACTGTCAAACATGGTGGTGGCAGCATCATGGTTTGGGCCTGCTTTTCTTCAGCAGGGACAGGGAAGATGGTTAAAATTGATGGGAAGATGGATGGAGCCAAATATAGGACCATTCTGGAAGAAAACCTGATGGAGTCTGCAAAAGACCTGAGACTGGGACGGAGATTTGTCTTCCAACAAGACAATGATCCAAAACATAAAGCAAAATCGACAATGGAATTGTTCAAAAATAAACATATCCAGGTGTTAGAATGGCCAAGTCAAAGTCCAGACCTGAATCCAATCGAGAATCTGTGGAAAGAACTGAAAACTGCTGTTCACAAATGCTCTCCATCCAACCTCACTGAGCTCGAGCTGTTTTGCAAGGAGGAATGGGAAAAAAATTCAGTCTCTCGATGTGCAAAACTGATAGAGACATACCCCAAGCGACTTACAGCTGTAATCGCAGAAAAAGGTGGCGCTACAAAGTATTAACTTAAGGGGGCTGAATAATTTTGCACGCCCAATTTTTCAGTTTTTGATTTGTTAAAAAAGTTTGAAATATCCAATAAATGTTGTTCCACTTCATGATTGTGTCCCACTTGTTATTGATTCTTCACAAAAAAATACAGTTTTATATCTTTATGTTTGAAGCCTGAAATGTGGCAAAAGGTCGCAAAGTTCAAGGGGGCCGAATACTTTCGCAAGGCACTGTACCTTCTCCCACACACATAATAATTGTATTTTTATTTTACAAATGTTGTAATACTGTACCAGTGTAGTATTGTAAGGTTCATAAACACAATCCTGAATGTTTCTCTACTTTTTGGAGTTGTACTTGGTGTTCACTATTCATGCATGCAAGTATTTGTGTGATCTACAAGGTGCTGAGAAGGTTCATTCTGTTTAGGGCTCATCACATAACCCTGTAAGCCTGATATTTTTTCCTAATCACCCTTACAATATACTCACAAAGCAGTCTGACTGGAGTATCTATCTTTCATGAGAAAGGGAAAAAAAACATTTCTTCAATGTTTGACTTTTCGGGGCCAACCTGGCAATCCCTCTGAATTGTAAGAACTCAAAGCCGTTATGAATTTGCGACCTCCAGTCGTTTTATCTTCAACTGCAGGCAGTCTCTCTCACAAAGTGCCACAGGTACTCAGAGAGCAGCGCTCAACCAGGTTTTCCTTTCTCTAGTCCCCATCCAGAAACTACAAGTGGTCTCAATGTAATCTGACAATTATATAGTAACAGGACGTAAGCCATTGTATCTCCATATATTAAAACCCCTTTTCTGTCCATGGCTACACCATTTATTATTGTACTATACCCAGAATAGTGGATTGTCCATTTATTTAAATGGTAAGCCCTTTCACTCAATTAGCTGCTTTAACCCTCTGTTCATGTTTAATAAAACAGACCGACTGTTGAATGGGTGGATAATTCAACCGTAATTAGGTAACTTTTGAAAGACGCATTTCGACTTCCTTCCCCTGGCCAGAGGAGAGGAGGGGGACTGTGGTCATTGCACGGGGTGAACACAGGGGCGAGCCTTTGTCTGTACTGTAGATTTCTGTAGATTTCAGACAATCAATGTTTAACGGCTCAAATTCAATCTTTAGGTGCAGTAGTCTAAAGACTCCTCCTCTCCTCTTCTCTATTACAGAACAGATCTGGACATTGACATACACAGATGTCTTTCACCTAATGTACACACAATTTACTGTATGGATTTGCAAAGGTAAACAATCCCAACACAATCCTTACTCATATTAATTCCTATAATCAGCGGGTCCTGTCACTCTAGCTCATAGCACTCTTCCTGTCACCCATAATGCCAACTGGAACAAGCTCAGTGTAAGAGGCCACACCAGCAGTCACGAGTCATTACCGCAGTCAAATTTCATGTGACAGTTGAGTCCCGGTAACTAGGCTTCTCCAAAACAGTTGCTAATGGCCGATACTCAGGGCTCTATTGCCCCTCTAATCAATCTGACATTGATGCAAATGCAATCAAAAATCAAATAAAACACTTCATGAGAGTTTGACCATAATAGGATCACCTGTTGTGCAGTGATAGCCAGCTCCTCATAGCTGAAAATAAATAAGTGATCCTTCATTTCTATACGCAATGCTACGCAATTGCGTGAGATGGCCTCTTTTTAAAAAAGGAAGATCCCATCAGCTTCCTGTAGGCTAGGCTACTATATTTATTTATCAACTTTCCTAATACCAAATATTATAGATATAGGCTACCTACAAGATACGTGTCTCTTCGCCACTAACAATGGGAGTCACAGGACGTTGGTGGCACCTTAATTGGGGAGAACAGGCTTGTGGTTATGACTGAAGCAGAATCAGTGGAACGGTATGAAATACATCAAACACATGGTTTCCAGGTGTTTGATGCCATTCCATTTGCTCCGTTCCGGCCATTATTATGAGCTGTTCTCCCCTCAGCAGCCTCCACTGATGGAGAGTAGTTGTCCACAAAGCGGTACTGTGGGCTGTCAGCCTCATGGCATGAATATGCATAGTACATTGCTTTGCTTTACAACCGGAGTCCCCTACCTGGCTAGCATGAAAATGAACTGTGGGAAAGCGTCCCCCATTTGCTATTCAAGTGCATACGGATGACGTCTTTTGTTACACCACCCCTGTTCCGACAGGTGCATGATAATGTCCCACTCTAAATCAAAACTAATTTAAAAAATATATATTTTTACTCTATGTTAAGACAAGATTAAATTGAGAATAGTCTGATGGGTGAGAATATTATCACTTATGAATAATGCCCAGCCTGTGCAGTCTTAGGCAACCAACAGCGCTTGCATTTTTCGGTCAGTTTTTCAAATCATTGTCACATACATCATGTACAGTAGCCTAACCACTAGGCCTATATGTTTTGATAAGGTTTGTATCATAGCTAAAGTGGCCAAATAACTCAAAATGTAGCCTTTAGGCCCAACACCCCTGGAACATAATTGGAGAGCCCATAGCCTACAAAGCCTAGTCAATGTGTGTGAAAACAGTTTTGACTGGCCACTATTTAAAAGATTAAAAGCGGATCCCAGCTTTCTCGTGCTGCTATATTTATTGCAAAATTCTTAAAATTAAGCACATATATTATTTTGTTTTTTGTTGGGCCATTCTATATAAAAAATAATTCCATACATATATTACATTAGAATAGTCTGATGAATGACAATATTATCAAGTGCTTCTCAAGTTCTTGAGACTGATGAAAATAAAACAACAAAAAATAATCATCATTATAGTTGCACCATGCAGCCTTAGAACCTAGTATTAGAAACCTAAACACATAGCCTAATGTTGTATCACAACTAAAGTTGAGTAAATAATTAAGCACATAGGAGGACCTGTTTCTTTGTTAACTGCTCAACACGGCAATGCCACATGTGCACATTACCTCAGAAATCGTTTGGGAAAAATATCCTTTCTAGTTTATTCAGCTATGTTCAATTGTATTGTTCTTACTATTGTCTGCTAAATTAACTAGTGTAGGCCACAGCCATATGGCATAGCCTAACATAAGAAAGACTCAGAATATGCTATTCTGTTCTTCTAAAATAGGCTATATTTTCTTCATATCATAATGTTTCTTCAGACCTGCCTAAAATAAATAATGGGTTTATTGTGTGATTGTGTAGGCTATATTACATAGATTTATTCTTCTTATTTAAAAAAAAAAATGTAGATGTTCAAAGGTCTGCATCAGTGGCTTGTAGGCTATGAGTGGAAGCCGGAGTGGAACATATTTATATTAATTGTTGGTCAATTACCTTGAGACCGGCAGTTATTTGCATGACAATCACCAGCTGACAAAATGTCATGACTGCCACAGCGCTACATCTGCTCAATGCAAATAATAAGCTGTTCTATCACAACACTCTCATTTCCAGAGTACAGTTAATAAACCAACTCTGTAAGACCCTCACGCTAGGTTTATGATAACTTTTGTTTTTAAAGCACTTTTTCAAAACTTTTTTTTAGGGGGTTGATAGCGTGTGGGTTCTATCAATGTAATTGTCTGCATCATTTCCAATCCCCCATATATTTATTACATATTGAAAAATATTTGTTTTCCTTCTTTATTATTTTCCCCTAACCCTAGCACCTCTCCCCTAATTGGAGTAAATGAATGAACAACAATACTTAGGCTTCTACTCCAGATTATAATCACTATACACAATTTACGGACACGGTACATTTTACATTAGTTCTATTTTTAACATTTGTTTTTATTCCCATCCTTCAGCTACCCTCAACTCCTCCCATCTATCTCTAAAATCGATCCAGTTTTGATTTCTAATTGCTATACATTTTTCAACTCTGTTGTAATGTTTCACAAAAGTTCTGAACCTTTCTATTCTCACTCATAGTTTCTACAGATTGTAAATTAAATATGAACATTTGACTAAGATTATTATAATATTATTGATCAATTGACTATGGCATTTCAAGTCACCCAGCAGAGCTATTTGCAGAGTTAGCTCCAGGTAAATGATGCAGTTCTTCAGCCATTCCTGAACATGTGACCAGAAGCAAGCTACACATGGGCAGAACCAAAACAAGTAATCTAATGATTATGTCTCTTTGTAGCAAAATCTGCAGAGCTGGGATGGTTGTATCCCCCATAAACATAACATGCTATTGGTTGCAAGAACTTTATATAATTATTTAAATGGAAAAACTCTATTTCAATGTTTAAAGCTTTTGTATTGAGGAGAAGTTGAACCCGAAAGGGATATCAGTGTCATTATTAATGGAATTATAACTGTTACCTCATAATTGACATTGGGCATACATATTGTATGGAGTATTGAACATAATCCCAACTGGTACGGCTGTGAATGTATATCTTATTATTTGGAATTCGATTAATTTATGATTGTTAGACATGATAAAGATCTTCATTGGAAAGCACTTTTCAAAGTCTTGATAATAGGCCTGCTTCTCTGGACCACTAATATTCTGTTCTTTTAACAGCTAATGATAATGCACTGCAATTAGCCTTTAATTTCCTCTACACAGGACATAACTCAGCACCAGGTCAAAGATCGTTCCTCACACTGACTTTCAGGCATCATCAATCAAGCATGGATCAATCTGCTTCCACTCTGGCCCTGGAGGAATGAAATGGAGCAAGGAGGGGGCATCTAAAAGCCTGTGTACTGCAGGCAGGTAGTAACTGAAGTGGCATGTTAATATTCTTCACTATTCTCTGTATTAATGGCTGTCGTTGCATTTCACAAGTACCTCATCGACAGCTGAGGCACTCAGCATCTGAATATCACTTCCAATGTTCTCACCTTCAGAGTGGCATCGGTGGAAGGTAATGTGTGGAGAGGAGGGACCATCTGGTTGGGGTTGGGGGGGGAGTCGACAACCGTGACTCAGGCCAAGTGACCTTGGCAGGACCTTGGCTTGGAGGTGCCGAGATGGCACTAATCATATAACACTCAGACACCCGAGTTCTAACATACAGGCAAGCCCATGACTTCAGCCAGGCTGTTACGGGTGGTGGGTGTGCAATGGAGGTTTACATCAAAGTGCTGATCATCCATCCATGTGGCTTGGTGTTTTTACTGGTTAGGAAACAGTGTGTATGTTGTTAGCAGCCTTCTCGGAACTAGAGTAGTTTTTGATTCTTAAATCAATGTACTGTGTCTTTAAAGGGTAGGAAGTGCACCAAAACAAAACAACACAGTGTGGTCAAAGATTTTGTAACTTAGTTGTAGTAATGATCTGGTTACCTTTAACTAGAAACATAGTTATGTTTTGGTGTTTTTACATATTTATTATTAACTTATTTTCAGAACTACCCACAATGCACTATTTCTCAAAGTTAAATGGAGGATCTACTCTGTGCTACCGAGTTTGTATTCTAGCTCAGTAGCTAGCTCAAGCTGGGTAACGTTCGCCACACCTTATGCAGTTCATGGACTTTGTGGCTCTGTTATCTAGTGGGAACCTGTTAGCACTGCAGTCTCTGGTGCCTTCTTGCAATGGGCTCAAATCTAAAGAGAAATGCATACCCGCTCGCTCTAATGGTGGTACCTTGTCTATTCTCCTTTTTGTTTTGTCAACTTTTCGGCATGTTCTCTGTGAAGTAGGCTACAGTGTTTTGTAACATTTCCCACCTTGGCTTAGTGCTAGCGTGCTAGCTGACTGGCATCTGGAGATCTATTTTGGATTTTTCTCACTATAGCTATTGGATTTTCCCTGACTCTTACCATCGGATGGGCCCCAGCCATCAATCTGTAAGTCTCTGCTCTTTTGATCTACGGTTATGTTGTGCTCTAGCATGCCGACCATAGCCGAGGTGGTTGGCTAGGCTGGCTAGGCTAATAGCGTACGTTAGTTGGCTAAATAGCTAACGTTAGCTGGTTGGCTAGATTATTATTTTTATTTTATTTTTGTTGCTGGCTGGCTAGCTTGCTGGTTGAGATTACTGCATATACAGTAGTTGACATTCTTTGATATTTGGTTACATGGCGTTATGTATTTCCAAAACTTTGGTTTTCTTTAATTCAGCTGTAATCTAGGTGTTGATAGCAACTGGCTGACTCATTCAGTGCTAATGTGACGTTAGCAAGCTGGTAGTGCTAACATTTGCAGGCTAGTTGGCTATCAACCTTGCAAGTTGACTTATAACAATACATTCATAAAGTATATACTTGTAAGTTGACTTCAAATATAATTGAAACCAGTAGTCATGATTGCAAATGATTTGGTTTAATTTTAAGTTATTTCTGTTGGAGTTATATAGGGACATTATAGGGAATAGTCTGGCTTGCCGGGCATTCCATATTACATTACACCCTAGAAAAACATGTTCAGACATGACTTCGGAATTCTGATCGGTTTAATGTAGAGAAGTGAGGTGTAACTTTGCATTGGGAATTTCAATATGTGGTTACGTTTATGCTACATATCCTTTAATGCGCTACGCTAAATGCTAAATGTACTCGTTACAACTCAATCTTTGATCAAAATTCACAAGCAGGGTATTGAATTAAAGCTACACTCGTTCTGAACCTAGCCAGCAAGTCAGATTTTTAAAATGCTTTTCGGCGAAAGCATGAGAAGCTATTATCTGATAGCATGCACCCCCCAAAATGCCAGCACGACACGTAAACAACAGATTTTGCGGTAGCCGGCGCTACCCAAAACGCAGAAATAAAATATAAAACATTCATTACCTTTGACGAGCTTCTTTCTTGGCACTCCTATATGCCCCATAAACATCACTATTGGGTCTTTTTTTCGTTTAAATCGGTCCATATATACCCAAAATAGCTTTGTATGGAAGCTGTGTCATTCAGAAAAAATCATCGTTTTTAAACGCTGCGTAATTTTTTAAAATTAAAAAAGTCGACGATAAACTTTCACAAAACACTTCGAAATCCTTTTGTAATCCAACTTTAGGTATTAGTAAACGTGCAGAACTTTTGGGAGAACATCACTTGTGTAATGAGCTGTGGAAGTCTAGAGGGCTTGTAAACGGAGTTAATATCTACGTGTTTAGCAGTGAGTCACGACTAGGGTGACTAAGAGAGTTTAAGTACATGTATATTATATATCTAGTCTTTCTCATGTTCTTTTAATGGGGGTATTTGCATTGAATGCATCTCTGAAGGACAGAGAACTTGTTTGGATAATCAGTATATAGTTACAGTAAATAAGCATCAACTTTGATCAATTTATTATAAACTTGACCAGACTCAAAGACAGGCACGGACTCCATCTCATGGTAAATTTAACTGCTTCATTTCCTGTTTTACAGCCTTGAGTCCCTTAAGGCCGCATGGGCAACTCCCTAAAGAACTAACCCATTTTAATTTATTTTTTATTTCACCTTTATTTAACCAGGTAGGCTAGTTGAGAACAAGTTCTCATTTACAACTGTGACCTGGCCAAGATAAAGCATAGCAGTGTGAACAGACAGCAACACAGAGTTACACATGGAGTAAACAATAAACAAGTCAATAACACAGTAAAAAAAAAATGTATAAAAAAAAGAGTCTAAATACATTGTGCGCAAAAGGCATGAGGAGGTAGGCGAATAATTACAATTTAGCAGATTAACACTGGAGTGATAAATGATCAGATGGTCATGTGCAGGTAGAGATACTGGTTTGCAAAAGAGCAGAAAAGTAAATAAATAAAAACAGTATGGGGATGAGGTAGGTAAATTGGGTGGGCTATTTATCGATGGACTATGTAGAGCTGCAGCGATCGGTTAGCTGCTCAGATAGCAGATGTTTAAAGTTGGTGAGGGAGATAAAATTCTCCAACTTCAACGATTTTTACAATTCATTCCAGTCACAGGCAGCAGAGAACTGGAAGGAAAGGCGGCCGAATGAGGTGTTGGCTTTAGGGATGATCAGTGAGATACACCTGCTGGAGCGCGTGTTACGGGTGGGTGTTGCCATCGTGACCAGTGAACTGAGATAAGGCGGAGCTTTACCTAGCATGGACTTGTAGAATATGTAGAATACGAATATGTAGCGAGGGCCAGCCGACTAGAGCATACAGGTCGCAGTGGTGGGTGGTATAAGGTGCTTTAGTAACAAAGCGGATGGCACTGTGATAAACTGCATCCAGTTTGCTGAGTAGAGTGTTGGAAGCTATTCTGTAGATGACATCGCCGAAGTCGAGGATCGGTAGGATAGTCAGTTTTACTAGGGTAAGTTTGGCGGAATGAGTGAAGGAGGATTTGTTGCGAAATAGAAAGCCGATTCTAGATTTGATTTTGGATTGGAGACGTTTGATATGAGTCTGGAAGGAGAGTTGACAGTCTAGCCAGACACCTAGGTACTTATAGATGTCCACATATTCTAGGTCGGAACCATCCAGGGTGGTGATGCTAGTCGGGCGTGCGGGTACAGGCAGCGAACGGTTGAAAAGCATGCAATTGTTTTTACTAGTGTTTAAGAGCAGTTGGAGGCCACGGAAGGAGTGTTGTATGGCATTGAAGCTCGTTTGGAGGTTAGATAGCACAGTGTCCAAGGAAGGGCCAGAAGTATACAGAATGGTGTCGTCTGCGTAGAGGTGGATCAGGGAATCGCCCGCAGCAAGAGCAACATCAGTGATATATACAGAGAAAAGAGTCGGCCCGAGAATTGAACCCTGTGGCACCCCCATGGAGACTGCCAGAGGACCGGACAACATTTGACACACTGAACTCTGTCTGCAAAGTAGTTGGAGAACCAGGCAAGGCAGTCATTAGAAAAATCGAGGCTACTGAGTCTGCCGATAAGAATATGGTGATTGACAGAGTCGAAAGCCTTGGCCAGGTCGATGAAGACGGCAGCACAGTACTGTCTTTTATCGATGGCGCTTATGATATTGTTTAGTACCTTTAGCGTGGCTGAGGTGCACCCGTGACCGGCTCGGAAACCAGATTGCACAGCGGAGAAGGTACGGTGGGATTCGAGATGGTCAGTGATCTGTTTGTTGACTTGGCTTTCAAAGACCTTAGATAGGCAGGGCAGGATGGATATAGGTCTGTAACAGTTTGGGTTGAGGGTGTCTCCCCCTTTGAAGAGGGGGATGACCGCGGCAGCTTTACAGTCCTTGGGGATCTCAGACGATATGCAATAGGGGTTGCGA
Source organism: Oncorhynchus clarkii lewisi (assembly GCF_045791955.1). Classification (NCBI taxonomy): domain Eukaryota; kingdom Metazoa; phylum Chordata; class Actinopteri; order Salmoniformes; family Salmonidae; genus Oncorhynchus; species Oncorhynchus clarkii. The sequence continues at coordinate 31,290,937 of NC_092150.1, read as the reverse complement.
CAATGGCGGCGGATAGTTTCAGAAATAGAGGGTCCAGATTGTCAAGCCCAGCTGATTTGTACGGGTCCAGGTTTTGCAGCTCTTTCAGAAAAGCTGCTATCTGGAATTGGGTAAAGGAGAAGCTGGGGAGGCTTGGGCGAGTAGCTGCGGGGGGTAGGGGTTGGGTGGGGGGCGGGGTGGAGCTGTTGCCGAGGTTGGAGTAGCCAGGAGGAAGGCATGGCCAGCCGTTGAGAAATGCTTGTTGAAGTTTTCGATTATCATGGATTTATCAGTGGTGACCGTGTTACCTAGCCTCAGTGCAGTGGGCCGCTGGGAGGAGGTGCTCTTGTTCTCCATGGACTTTACAGTGTCCCAGAACGTTTTGGAGTTAGAGCAACAGGATGCAAATTTCTGCTTGAAAAAGCTGGCCTTTGTTTTCCTGACTGACTGCGTGTATTGGTTCCTGACTTCCCTGAAGAGTTGCATATCGCGGGGACTATTCGATGCTATTGCAGTTCGCCACAGAATGTTTTTGTGCTGGTCGATGGCAGTCAGGTCTGGAGTGAACCAGGGGCTATATCTGTTCTTAGTTCTGCATTTTTTGAACGGAGCATGCTTATCTAAGATGGTGTGGAAGTTACTTTTAAAGAATGACCAGGTATCCTCAACTGACAGGGTGCCTGGTCAATATCCTTCCAGGATACCCGGGCCAGGTCGATTAGAAAGGCTTGCTCGCAGAAGTGTTTTAGGGAGCGTTTGACAACGATTAGGGGTGGTCGTTTGACTGCGGACCTGTAGCGGATACAGGCAATGAGGCAGTGATCGCTGAGATCCTGATTGAAGACAGCGGAGGTGTATTTGGAGGGCCAGTTGATCAGGATAACGTCTATGAAGGTGCCCTTGCTTACAGATTTAGGGTTGTACCTGGTGGGTTCCTTGATGATTTGTGTGAGATTGAGGGCATCTAGCTTAGATTGTAGGACTGCCGGGATGTTAAGCGTATCCCAGAGGTAAGCCCAGGCACTGGGTGATGATAAGAGAGGTTGTATCTCTGGACATGCTGGTTGTAATGGGTGAAGTCACTGCATGTGTGGGAGGTGGGACAAAGGAGGTATCAGAGGTATGAAGAGTGGAACTAGGGGGTCCATTGTAAACTAAAACAATGAGAACTAACCTGAACAACCGTATACAAGGCATATTGACATTTCAGAGAGACATACAGCGAGGAATAAAGTAATCACAGGTGTTGATTGGGAGAGCTAGCTAAAACAACAGGTGAGACAACAACAGCTAATCAGCTAACACAACAACAGGTAAACAACAGGTAACAGCAGGTAAAATGGCGATGACTAGGCAGAGAGGGTCGGATTAACTACACACAGAGCCTGAGTTTGCGGCTGGGGCCGACAGATCAAAAAATAAATAAACAGAATGGAGAACCGTGATTAATGGACAGTCCATTAGGCATCAGCTATGTAGCCAAGTGATCATAGTGTCCAGGGGGCAGCAGTATATTGAACAGGGGAGCCCCACTACGCTAGCGACACAGCGTTTAAAGTTAGTAGCGTCTGCTCCTACGGAGGCCGGATGAAGGCACAGCGGATGGAGTATTCGTCGGCAGACCAGTCTTGGTGGTGCGGCTGGACGCCGTGTCGGCAGAGAATCCAAGCCAGATGGCGAAAGAGGTATTGTGGAATTTAGTTTGCTAGCCGGGAGATGTGCCTGGCTCACGGCTAACTGGAGCTAGCTTCGTGGCAGTTATCCAATCGGTAGCAGCGGTGATCCGGTGCCAAGGTCCAGAGTTTACAGCAAGGATCCGGTGGAGTTTTGGGCTCTAGCCGTGTAAGAGTGGGGTTCGGATGAACAGCTGAGTAGGCCGGGAGGTGGGCCTCAGGGAATAGCTTCGGTACTAGGTGCCACGGTGAGTGAAAGCTAGCTGTGAGCTAGCTAGCTGTGAGATAGCTAACTGCAAGCTGTGAGCTAGCTAGCTGAAAGCTGTGAGCTAGCTAGCTAGCTGCAAGCTAGCTGTGAAGATCAGAAGTAGTGGTCCAGGGATTACGGCAGGAATCCGGCGTTGTTGTGGAGATACAGTCCGATATTGGTAGACAAGCGATATTGGTAGACAGGCGAGTATTATCCAGGCTAAAAACAGGGCTGGTATCTGTGCAGAAGGTAAAAGCTGCTAGCAGTGGCTAACAATGACTAAATAGCTTGTAGCTAATTAGCTGGTTAGCTTCTGGAGATTCTTGAATGTGTTCTAAAATTGAAAATAATAGCGATTCCGTATCACATTGGGTGAGGCAGGTTACCCATAACTCAGGCTACCACATCCCTCCATCCATTATCCGAACATACTTAACGGAGCCCAAAGAAACATAAAAAAGGTATTCCTCCCCGCCTGTTTTAACTAGTCAGAGTCAAAAGGGAGGAACTAACCAGTTCTGGCAATAATACAGGAATTGGGCAGAAGTACATTGATCTGTAAATAACGACAGTGCCCACAGTAATTATTGGGACTTAAAAAAAAAAAATGTTGTTGTTTTGGCTCTGTACACCAGCACTTTGGATTTGAAATGATGCAACAACTATGAGGTTAAAGTGAAAGTCAGCTATAATTTGAGGGTATTTTCATCCATACTGGGGAAATTGTTTAGAAATTACAGCACTTTTGGTTTATAGTCCAGACATTTTAGGTGACCAAATGTATTGAGACAAATTCACTGAAATGTTCATTAAAGTTGTAAAAAGTTTAGCATTTATTCCCATATTCCTAGCAGGCAATGATTACATGAAGCTTGTGACTCTACAAACTTTTTTTTACATCTGGGCCTGCCACGCCCTCTATTGCTCATCCTGTGTCTCCCTAACCTGCCACCACTCCCCCAGCGCTCTCTCCCTCTTTATCTGTGTGTGTGTGATTGTGTGGGAGGAGACAGGTGTGCTGGAGGCAGAGCAGATCCCCACCAGCTGCAACCTGTTACATAATCAAGACCTCTACAAATACTCAGCCCTGCTGCCAGATCGTAATCTCTGCTCAGTCAGTCTGTGGTTTTAGCCGTTTGTTCCTGCATAGATCCTGTTTTCGTGTTGTGCCTATTTTCCCTTGCCTGATGCTGTTTTCCTCTCTACTACAGTTCTATCCGCTCTGACTCTGGTCCCTGTCTCCAGTCCCACGTCTCGTCAGTCCTGCTACCCTGTCCTGGACACCCAACACTACTGCTTCCTTGGATTCCTCTCTGGATCTGCTTACCCAGCTCCAACTCCCCTCGCTCCAGCCTCAATCTCAGTCTCAGCACCTGGCTCCCTGCAACCCACCTGAGCTTCCCCTGGCCTGCACCATATCTTCCCCGTTTTTCAATAAAACCTTGGTTACCTTATCCCAGTCTCCTCGTCTGAGTCTGCTCTTGGGTTCACCTCCTCCGCGTGACACTTTTTGGATGCATTTGTTCTTTGTTTTGGTTGTGTCCCACACTCAGAACCTGGGACAAAAATTAGCTCTGACTCTGGAAAATAGTTTTGAATTGTCATCCAACTCGGAATTCAAACTCGGCATCTTTCTAGAGCACCGACCTGAAGATTGATCGATTTAATTTATTAGACCATTTTTTTAAAGTACATACATAACGGCACTCCAGCCGGTGACGCCTCCACATACAATTTAAGAAAATCATCAAGGATAACGCAAAAATGCATAAACTTATTTCCATTGTGGTCCTTTTCAAAAGGGAAGAGGGGAGTGGGAGTGCAGCAAGATTACGCGATAATGACACAAAATTGTTTGTTTCATAACAAGATAATTAATACAATTCCCTTTCCTAATAAACAGCTACGAACAGCTACATCTCCCTTGTCTCACATACCCTTAATATACTGTATAAAACAATCAATCCCTAATATATACAAGACAAATCGCAGGTATGATAAACAACAGGCACCAAAAGGCAGACCATATGCCATCCTGGGCATTTTCCTTCTCTGCCATGAACTATAAGCTTACGACTCACCTTTGAGACATTGGCGGCAGGTCACCTTGTGGTTAGAGTGTTCGCCCAGTAACTGTAAAGGTTGCTATATAGAATCCCCGACCTGAAAAGGTAAACATCTGTAGTTCTGCCCCTGAGCAAGGCAGTTAACCCACTGTTCCCTGGGTGCCAAAAACGTGGATGTTGATTAAGGCAGCCCCGCCACACCTCTCTGAGTCAGTGGGGTTGGGTTAAATGCAGAAGACACATTTCAGTTGAAGGCATTCAGTTACAGTGAGGGATAAAAGTATTTGATCCCCTGCTGATTTTGTACATTTGCCCACGGACAAAGAAATGATCAGTCTATAATTTTAATGGTAGGTTTATTTGAACAGAATAACAACAAAAAAATCCAGAAAAACGCATGTCAAAAATTTTATAAAATGATTTGCATTTTAATGAGAGAAATAAGTATTTGACCCCTCTGTAAAACATGACTTAGTACTTGGTGGCAAAACCCTTATTGACAATCAAAGACGTCAGATGTTTCTTGTAGTTGGCCACCAGGTTTGCACACATCTCAGGAGGGATTTTATCCCACTCCTCTTTGCAGATCTTCTCCAAGTCATTAAGATTTTAAGGCTAACGTTTGGCAACTCAAACCTTCAGCTCCCTCTACAGATTTTCTATGGGATTAAGGTCTGGAGACTGGCTAGGCCACTCCAGGACCTTAACCTCTTTGATCTCTAGGGGCGCTATTTCATTTTTGGATAAAAAACGTTCCCGTTTTAAGCGCGATATTTTGTCACGAAAAGATGCTCGACTATGCATATTCTTGACAGTTTTTGAAAGAAAACACTCTGAAGTTTCAGAATCTGCAAAGATATTGTCTGTAAGTGCCCCAGAACTCATTCTACAGGCGAAACCAAGATGATGCATCAACCAGGAAATGAGCAGAATTTCTGAAGCTCTGTTTTCCATTGTCTCCTTATATGGCTGTGATTGCGCAAGGAATGAGCCTACACTTTCTGTCGTTCCCCCAAAGTGTTAGCAGCATTGTGACGTATTTGTAGGCATATCATTGGAAGATTGACCATAAGAGACTACATTTTCCAAGTGTCCGCCTGGTGTCCCTGCGTCGAAATTGGAGCGTAAAGCCAGGTGCAATTATTTTTCCATTTGAGAGCAAGGAGAAACCAGGCTTCCACGAAGGATATATCATTGAAGAGATATGTGGAAAAACACCTTGAGGATTGATTCTAAACCACGTTTGCCATGTTTCAGTCGATATTATGGAGTTAATTTGGAAAAAAGTTCGCGTTTTGAGGGCTGAATTTTCGTTTTTTTTTTTTTTTTTTTTTTTTTTTTGGTAGCCAAATGTGATGTACAAAACGGAGCTATTTCTAATACACAAAGAATCTGTTTGGAAAAACGGAGCATCTGCTATCTAACTGAGAGTCTCCTCATTGAAAACATCAGAAGTTCTTCAAAGGTAAGTTATTTTATTTGAAGGCTTTACTTGTTTTTGTGATAGTTGCCTGCTAAATGCTAACGCTAATGCTAACGCTAATGCTAACGCAAAATGCTACACTAGCTAGCTACTGTTACACAAATGATTGTTTTCCTATGGTTGAAAAGCATATTTTGAAAATCTGAGATGACAGTGTTGTTAACAAAAGGCTAAGCTTGAGAGCTAGCATATTTATTTCATTTCATTTGCGATTTTCATGAATAGTTAACGTTGCGTTATGGTAATGAGCTTAGGTCTATAAATAGAATCCCGGATCCGGGTTTGGTCGTCGCAACAGGTTAATGTGCTTCTTCTTGAGCCAGTCCTTTATTGCCTTGGCCGTGTGTTTTGGGTCATTGTCATGCTGGAATCCCCATCCACGACCCATTTACAATACCCTGGCTGAGGGAAGGATGTTCTCACCCAAGATTTGATGGTACATGGCCCCGTCCATCGTCCCTTTGATGTGGTGAAGTTGTCCTGTCCCCTTAGCAGAAAAACACCCCCAAAGCATAATGTTTCCACCTCCATATTTGACGGTGGGGATGGTGTTACTGGGGTCATAGGCAGCATTCCTCCTCCTCCAAACACGGCGAGTTGAGTTGATGCCAAAGAGCTCCACGTCTCATCTGACCACATTGACCATCATTGATCCATTTGTCATTTTCCATTGGTTTTGTCGTCTTCCTACACACCTGGTTTCAATCCCATTCATTACCTGTTGTGTATTTAACCCTCTGTTTCCCCTCATGTATTTGTCAGAGATGGTTTGTTTGTTCAGTGCTGTTTGTATTGGTGCGCGACGGGTCCTCGTACCCACTTTGTTTTATTGTTATTTAGTGTTGGTGTTATGTTTCATTTATTGTTATTAATCAACTCCATTTCATTTCGGTTTGATTCTCCTGCGCCTGACATCCCTGCCACCTATACACATGACTCTGACACATGTACTATAATCTTACAACTCACTTTTGAGACATGCTGCTATTTAGCAATATCACTTGAAAATGCACTGCCATTCAAAAGTTTGGACACACCTAATCATTGAAGGGTTTTTCTTTATTTTTACTATTTTCTACAAAGTAGAATAATAGTGAAGACATCAACACTATGAAATAACACATATGGAATCATGTAGTAAACAAAAAAGTGTTCAACAAATCAACATTTATTTTATATTTGAGACTCTTCAAAGTAGCATGCCTTTGCCTTGTCAGCTTTGCACACTCTTGGCATTCTCGCAACCAGCTTTGCGAGGTAGTCACCTGGAATCCATTTCAATTAAAAGGTGTGCCTTGTTTCCTTCCATCTTAATGAGTTTGAGACAATCTTTTTTGTGTTGTCATAGTATAGGGGTGGTATAAAAAGATAGCCCTATTTGGTAAAGGATCAAGTCCATATCATGGCAAGAACAGCTCAAATAAACAAATAGAAACAGCCCATCATTAATTTAAGACATGAAGGTCAGTCAATTGGGGACATTTCAAGAACTTTGAAAGTTTCTTCAAGTGCAGTCGCAAAACCCATCAAGCTCTATGATGAAACTGGCTCTCATGAGGACCTACACAGGAAAGGAAGACCCAGAGTTACCTCTGCTGCAGAGGATAAGTTCATTAGAGTTACCAGCCTCAGAAATCGGCAATTAACTGGACATCAGATTGGAGCCCAAATAAATGCTTCACAGAGTTCAAGTAACAGACACATTTGAACATCAACTTTTCAGAGGAGACGGCAAGAATCAGGACTTCATGGTCGAATTCCTGAAAAGAAACCACTACTAAAGGACACCAATAATAAGAAGAGACTTGCATGGGTCAAAAAAACATGAGCAATGGGCATTAGACCGGTGGAAATCTGTCCTTTGGTCTGATGAGTCCAAATTTGAGTTTTTTGGTTCCAACCGTCGTGTCTTTGTGAGTCACGGAGTAGGTGAACGGATGATCTCCACATGTGTGGTTCCCACCTTGAAGCATGGAGGAGAAGTTGTGGTGTTGTGGGGGTGCTTTGCTGGTGACACTGTTGGTGATTTATTTAGAATTCAATGCACACTTAACCAGCATGGCTACCACAGAATTCTGCAGCGATACGCCATCCTATCTGGTTTGTGTTTCGTGGTACTATCATTTGTTTTTCAACAGGAAATGACACAAGACACCTCCAGGCTGTGTAAGGGCAATTTGACCAAGAAAGAGAGTGATGAAGTGCTGCATCAGATGACTTGGCCTCCACAATCACCTGAAATCAACCCAATTGAGATGGTTTGGGATGAGCTGGAATGCAGAGTGAAGGAAAAGAAGCCAACAAGTGCTCAGCTAATGTGGGAACTCCTTCAAGACTGTTGGAAAAGCTTTCCAGGTGAAGCTGGTTGAGAGAATGACGAGAGTGCAAAGGGTGGCTACTTTAAAGAATCTAAAATCTCCAATATATTTTGATTTGTTTTTCACTTTTTTGGATACTACATGATTCCATATGTGTTTCATAGTTTTGATGTCTTCACTACTTTTGTTGAAAATAGTAAAATATTATGTAGAAAATAGTAAAAATAAAGAAAAACCCTTGAATGAGTCGGTGTGTCCAACCCTTTGACTGATACTGTGGCTATGTGTCATGCCCTGACCATATAGAGCCTTTTTATTCTCTATTTTGGTTAGGGCGGGGTGTGACTAGGTTGGGTAATCTAGGTTGTTTAGTTTCTATGTTGGCCTGGTATGGTTCCCAATCAGAGGCAGCTGTTTATCGTTGTCTCTGATTGGGGATCATATTTAGGCAGCCATTTCCCCACTGTGTTTTGTGGGATCTTGTTTATGTGTAGTTGCCTGTGACACTCCAGAACGTCACGTTTGGTGTATTCTTTATTGCTTTTGTGCGGTTCACTACAATAAATTATGTCGAACCGATATCACGCTGCGCTTTGGTTCGAATGTTATTACGACAATTGTGACAGAAGATCCCACCATACCAGGAATAAGCAGCGTGCCCAGGAGGAGAAGGTATCCTGGGCTTGGGAGGAGATCAAGGAGGAGAAGATATCCTGGACTTGGGAGGAAATTATGGCAGGAGACGAAAGCCTTCCTTGAAAGCAGACGCAAGGAGAGAAGGAAGAACAGCGACAACGCCGGGGTTTGCGGCCACAAAGAGAGCCCAAAAGACAGCCCTAAAAGAAAATTGGGGGGCGTCACAAATTGGGAGCCGAGGAGTGAACCAGAGCCAATCTGGGAGAAGATGGAGAATTTGGAGGAGAGTAAACGGAGAGAGTCAGAGACCGTCAGTGAGTTGATGGAGAAATTGGAGAGAGAAATTAGAGAGTTGTTGTGTTGGTGTCTGAGGAACGACATTCACCCTAAGGTGCGTGTTATCAGTCTGATGCCACCTGAGTCAGCTCTCCGTACTGGTCCTGAGGAGCGTGCTATCAGTCTGGTAAAATCTGTGCCGGCTCCACGCCCCAGGTCTCCAGTACGCTCCACAGCCCAGTACGTCCTGTGCCAGCTCCTCCCACTCGCCCTGAAGTGTGTGTCACCAGTCCCAAATCCAGAGCTTCCGGCGACGGTCCCCAGTTCAGAGCTTCCGGCGACGGTTCACAGTCAAGAGCTTCCGGCGATGGTTCACAGTCCGGAACCTCCTACGGCGGCCCACAGTCCGGAACCTCCTACGGCGGCCCACAGTCCGGAACCTCCTACGGCAGTCCACAGTCCGGAACCTCCTACGACGGTCCACAGTCCGAAACCTCCTGCGACGGTCCACAGTCCAGGACCTCCAGCTCCAGGGCAGGAGCCTTCCTCTGTGGGATCTTGTTTATGTGTAGTTGCCTGTGAGCACTCCAGAACATCACGTTTCGTGTATTCTTTATTGTTTTTATGCGGTTCACTTCAATAAAAACTGTCAAACCTATTTCACGCTGTGCTTTGGTCCGAATGTTATTTAGACCATTGTGACACTATAGAGGGTATACATTTTAACTTCTTCGGAAGATTCTTTCAAAGACTGGCAGATGAGCATAAAAAAGTTTCTTTCCTCGTACCACTTTTAAATCTAAAAGGAACAACATCAGTTTCACTCCTGCTAGTGTAATAGTTATGGTTATCCCGTATGAAGTTAACCTTTTTGGGATAGGGGGCAGCATTTTCACTTTTGGATGAATAGCGTGCCCAGAGTGAACTGCCTTCTACTCTGTCCTAGATGCTAATATATGCATATTATTTTTAGTATTGGATAGAAAACACTCTGAAGTTTATAAAACTATTTTAATTATTTTTTGAGTATAACAGAACTGAACAATTGCCTGGCAAAAACCTGAGAAAAATCCAATCAGGAAGTGGGATATCTGAGGTTTGTAGTTTTTCAAAGCTTGTCCTACCGAATGCACAGTGTCTATGGAGTAAAGTTGCACTGCCTACGGCTTCCACTAGATGTCAACCTTCTGTAGAAACTTTAATGAGGATTCTACTATAAAGGGGAGGCTCATGAGGCCTGTTTGAGTCAGTGGTCTGGCAGAGTGTCTCAGGCTCGTGACGCGCGCTCCCAACAGAGTTGGCTCTCGTTCCAGTGCTTTTCTTCAGACATAGGAATTCTCCGGTTGGAACATTAATGATGTTTTATGCTAAAAACATCCTAAAGATTGATTCCATACATCGTTTGACTTGTTTCTACGACCTGTAACGGAACTTTTTGAGTTTTTGTCTGGACGAAGTGCTCGAGCCTCATGAAGATGGATTACTGTGCTGAACACGCTAACAACAAGTTGCTATTTGGACATAAATGATGGACTTTATGGAACTTTATGGAACAAATCATGTCATTTATTGTCGAACTGGGATTCCTGGGAGTGCATTCTGATGAAGATCATCAAAGGTAAGTGAATATTTATACTATTATTTCTAACTTCTGTTGACTCCAAAATGGCGGATATTTCTTTAGCTGGATTGGGCTCTGAGCGCCGTTCTCAGATTGTGCTTTTTCTGTAAAGTTTTTTTGAAATCTGACACAGCGGTTGCATTAAGGAAAAGTCTCTCTTTAATTCTGTGAATAACAGTTGTATGTTTTATGAGTATTTCTGCAAAATCACCGGATGTTTTGGAATCAAAACATTACTGCACGTAACGCGCCAATGTAAACTGAGATTTTTGGATATATATATGCACATTATCGAACAAAACATACATGAATTGTGTAACATGATATCCTTTAAGTGTCATATGATGAAGATCAAAGGTTAGTGATTAATTTGATCTATATTTCTGCTTTTTGTGACTCCTATCTTTGGCTGGAAAAATGCCTGTGTGTTTTTTGACTTGGCTATGACCTACATAATCATAGGTTGTGCTTTAGCTGTAAAGCATTTTTGAAATCGGACACAATGGGTAGATGAACAAGATGTTTATCTTTCATTTGCTGTATTGGACTTGTTAATGCCTTTTCAGCGGAAAGTTATCGAAGGGTTCCGCTAGCGGAACGCCTGCACTAGAAAAGTTAAAGTAGTTACATACTATAGGTACCCGGGGAACATTCTGTGGACAATCTTACGTACAAAACAATTTAATCTGAGAGACTCTCTTCCACTTTGAGACACCTAAGGCCTTCAAAGTGGGAATAGTGTTGATGCATATGTGCTGGAAGTTTAAGAATAATCCTGACAAATTTCTTCTGATATTTTGAAATGAATTTTGTATTATCTTGGGGGCAGTATTGTACCAGGAAGAACTGACATAGTCAAAGTGGCCCTAAAGTAGAGCCCCTGCCAATGCCCCCATTGCATTATTATCCAGATATTTGGAGGTTCTTGCCAGAAACCTAATTTGATGGTTCACTTTGGAAGTAAAGTTTTGTGCCATGCTCTCCCCTCTCAGATGGTTATCTAGCACACATTCAAGATAATTAACAGTCTTTTGCTGTGACTACTATGTCACCTACTACCACCTTAAAATCAGGGGATTTCCTCAGTTTCACTTTTTACCCGAATAAGATGGACTGAGTGCTTTCTCAACCACATTTTTGTCTTTGTGGGAAACCACAAAGAGAGAGAAAAGTTCACATGTACAGGCAGATTTTAGATCATTTATATACAATAGAAAGAAACCCAGCACACTCCCTTGGGGTACTCTGCAGTTCAAGATTTTGGGTTTAAATGGGGTCCCATCCACCATCTGTTTTCTTCCTTGCAAATAAGAGCTAAACCATGACTCTTAGTTTGATTAACCTCTAGTGACTCCCCATCCCGCGTGCGGGAGCGTAATCATCGACACACTAATTAGCATAACGCAACGGGCATAAATATTCCTAGAAAATATTCCTATTCATGAAAATCACAAGTGAAATATATTGAGACACAGCTTAGCCTTTTGTTAATCACCCTGTCATCTCAGATGTTTTTGGCTTTACAGCCAAAGCTAGACAAGCATTTGTGTAAGTTTATCGATAGCCTAGCATAGCATTTTGTCCAGCTAGCAGCAGGTAACTTGGTCACGGAAATCAGAAAAGCAATCAAATTAAGTAGTTTACCTTTGATGAGCTTCGGATGTTTTCATTCACGAGACTGCCAATGTTCCTTTTTTCCAAAAATATTATTTTTGTAGGCGAAATAGCTCCGTTTGTTCTTCACATTTGGCTGAGAAATCGCCCGGAATTGCAGTCACGAAAACGGCAAAAAATATTCCAAATTAGCTCCATAATATCGACAGAAACATGGCAAACGTTGTTTATCATCAATCCTCAAGGTGTTTTTCAAATATCTATTCGATAATATATCCACCGGGACAATTGGTTTTTCAGTAGGACCGATTGGAATAATGGCTACCTCTGTATTTTACGCGAGAATCACTCTGGGAGCCAAGGTGACCAGTTGCGCAATGTAGCCGCTTACGGGTATTCTTCAACATAAATGTGTAAAACTACGTCACAATGCTGTAGACACCTTGGGGAATATGGAGAAAAAGTAATCTGGTTGATAACCCATTCACTGCTCAATAGGGACGCATTGGAACGCAGAGCTTTCAAAAGATGAGTCACTTCCGGATTGGATTTTTCTCAGGCTTTCGCCTGCAATATCAGTTCTGTTATACTCACAGACAATATTTTTACAGTTTTGGAAACTTTAGAGTGTTTTCTATCCTAAGCTGTAAATTATATGCATATTCTAGAATCTTGTCCTGACAAAATATCCCGTTTACTACAGGAACGTTATTTTTTTTAAAAATGAAAATACTGCCCGCTAGTCACAAAAGGTTAACAGAATCTCATGATCCACTGACGTGATGATTTGACCTCGTATTTTTCTGATTTCCCAGTTGTCTTGAAAGCACCACAAGTCAGTTGAGTGAACTATCCCTTGTTTTAACATTTTTGGTCTGACAGACGCTTATGTGACAACCAGAAAGCATTGTATGATGTCAACAAACACTGGCGCCACAGAAATAGCAAATCATAATCAGTACAACATTCAAAAAAGTATTTTACACACAATGTGTTCATTACAATCTATGCAATAATTTGGCCATCTGTTTTAGATTATTTTCCTGTTGAGAGGTGAATTAATCTCAGAGTGTCTGGTGGAAAGCAGATGGGACCAGGTTTTCCTCTAGGATTTTGCCTGTGCTTAGCTCCATTCCATATATTTTTTATCCTGAAAAACACCCCAGTCCTTAACAAGCATACCCATAACATGATGCAGCCACCACTATGCTTGAAAATATGGGGAGTGGTACTCAGTAATGTGTTGTATTGGATTTGCACCAAACATAACACTTTGTATTCACGTTAATTTCTTTAGTGCCTTGTTACAAACAGGACGCACATTTTAAAATATATCCTTGTTTTCACTCTGTCATTTAGGTTAGTATTGTGGAGTAACTACAATGTTGCTTATCCATCCTCATGTTTCTCCTATCCAAGCAATTAAACACCCTTGGCATCAGGTGAAATCCCTGAGCGGTTTCCTTCCACTCCGGCACCTGAGTTAGAAAGGACGCCTGTATCTTTGTAGTGACTGGGTGTATTGGTACACCATCCAAAGTGTAATTAATAACTTTGCCATGCTCAAAGGGATACTCAATGTCGGCTTTTAAAATTATTTTTACCAATTGGTGCCCTGTTTTGCGAGACATTTGAAACCTCTCTGAAACCTTCAGATCCCCATGTCGCAAGGACCTGTACACAATTCCTGGAAGCTGAAAATTGTCCTGTTCTTCCATGGCCTGCGTACTCACCAGACATGGCACCCATTGAGCATGTTTGGGATGCTCTGGTTCGACGTGTACATTCAGCATGTTCCAGTTCCCGCCAATATACATCAACGTTGCACCCCCATTGAAGAGGAGTGGAACAAAATTCCACAGGCCACAATCAACAGCCTGATCAACTCTATGTGAAGGAGATGTGTTACGATGCTTGAGGCAAATGGTGGTCACACCAGATACTGACTGGTTCTCTGATCCTGGCCCCTACATTCTTTTTTAAGGTATCTTTGACCAACAGATGCATATCTTTATTCCCAGTCATGTGAAATCCACAGATTAGGACCTAATGAATTTATTTGAATTGCCTAATTTCCTTATATGAACTGTAACTCAGTAACATCTTTGAAATTGTTGCATGTGTTTCTATTTTTGTTAAGTCTAGTTAACATACAGGACTCATTTAGCACTGTACTTCTGTCTAACAAGAAAAACTTTCAGTGATTTCTTCACGTTCTGTTTGCTCTCTGCACTACTCAACAGTGTGAGCATCTGGCACAGCTAAACTATTTACTTCACTCAAACTCACTAGCTAGCCGTCTAGAAACTGTGACTTCACCTCCATTTTGTCTTGTCTATGTTTGCTGGTCAGAAGGAGATGTAACCCCTAGTCATCACACAGATTACTTTTGTTATTGTGAAAATGTTGCTTTTTCCTCATCGCCAAGTATTAAACACTTAACCAGATTCAAAGATGGGCACATGGACTCCATCTCAAGGTAAATCTCAACTGCTCTTTTTCCTATTTTACAGCATTGAGTTCCTTACTGGCCGTACAGGCAACTCCCTATAGAACTAATCCATAACCCATAACAATTGTGTGGTAATATAATTCAACCCCGATGGATTTTCGAATCTATTGTTTACTAAATAATCTGGTTCCTTCAAGATGGAAAGCAAAGAGCTGTGGGTGACATGTTTCTCACAAATTCTATTTGAAGGGGAAAATCAGGCATAGCACCTCCAGCACATCCAGCCCCTGCCAAAACATTTCTCAGCACAAACACTTTACTGTTTTCCTACAGACTCAGTCAACTTGAATGATCCCAGAGACTCCCCGAAGGAAACAGTCAAGCTAAAGCGAGTGTCTCATTTCACTGGGTATATCCTAATGACAGATGACATTTTCACAGGCGCTGGCAATGATGACCTCACTCTCGAACGCAACATAATTGCTAAAATGGTGCCCGTAATAAAATAAGTTGCAACTAACCTTTGTCTCCCCGTCGCAGGTGGGCGAAAGCATATTTGCCTCACAGAGTCGTCAGTGTGGTGACGGGGGAGAAGGGAGCTTATCGGATATTGGTTCAGCGTAGGTTCCAGGTTGAGTCAGGCCCATTCATCTGCTCAGGCAAGCACATGGGATGACAAGTACATTCTTAGAACGAAAATATGGAACTCATTTCAAGAGAAAAAAGAGCGGTTGACAAAAGGAGAAAGTGAATATTATGGCAGCATACTGTGCATAGAGAGAGAGCAACATCATTCTAATGTTGAGCTACAGATTAACATATCAGAAGAGAAACTTAACTTCGGAGGTTCTGCGAGCCCATTAATGCTAGTTGCGGTGATTGTCACTGCTGCTGTCACAAACAATTAGCATTCAGCATTCTGCTTCATTTACGACATCAAAACATCACAAAGGCATCACATTCTCCTTAAGAGATCCTCAGGGGATGTTGTTTAGCCACAAAGATGGCACAATGTCACTCACCAATTAGTGTGTGGGACAAGATCATTTACATATCTCTGGCAGAGTAAAGAACAATGATGGCCATTTCACCTTAAAAGTCATTAGAAAAAGACAAAAAGAAGAAACCCACACACCTTAAAAGTCATTAACTTCACAGCAGATACAATTACCTAAGCCTCAATCTGACGGTGGCCTTTGACAGTGTGTTTCTGCCGGCGTCATGATGGCCTAAGATTTCTCTGGCTGGGAAGCTAATCGTCCCAGCAGCTGTAGATTGCAATCCGAGAATTCACTTCTCTGAATAGGACTACAAGCATTCACGGCACTCTTAGCATTCACATGTTTACAGGAGGCCCCTAGAGTGTTTGTATGACTGTTTGTCTTAATCAAAGGGCTAATGCAGTGATCTTTAAACAACCCAAAATATGACAAGCAACTTGAACCTAGCGTTATGGAAAATACAATGAGGACAATTAGACTGAATTTGAGGATGGCAAATTAAAATGTACTAGCTACAAGCTGTGTCACAATTGCTGCCTGTCTACTGCCTTTGCAATACAAATAGAAAGGTTTCCACACAACAATAACACGTTTCTGTTGGTCAGAGGCCATGAATGAGACAATCGAAAAAAGTATCTTAATATATATAGAATAGGTGCTCTTAGGCGATGAGGTACTCTGTTGTCAGAAGTTATCCTGGGTTCCCCTGCCCTCCTGTCCAACACAGTGATACAATCCCAAAGGAAACATTGCCTGGGCATGTTCACAACTTCAAACCAATCAGAGTCAATTATGAGGGCTGTGTTTTTTCTTGCTACCTGAAATTGAATTTGTGTCCTTTCATTTCTCACCTTGAGGCATTCATTTCTGAAACACTGCCATGTGGATGGCATACAGACAGTATCTGCTAGCTAGCCCACCTCAGCACCTGGACACACTGTCTCTGCCATCCATCCATGGCAGAAATGGGCTGTGTTTCATTCCGGAAATATGCTCACTGACTTCTGCCCTTATCCTCTCTCCTTCACCGATCTGACCTCTCCTAAACTTTACTCAGTGAAGCATCTCATGGGGAAAAACAAACAACAACAACAACAACCATGTAACCTAATGATGTGACAACTTGACAGCTGATTGCTCAGCTTGTTTATTACATTTACATTTTAGTCAAGGATCGGAATTTACAGAGTTCCAGGGGAGGGTTTTGTCATTTGTAATTGATGAAATGTCAATATTTCTCAGTGTTTTAGAATTTGTAGCTTATTAGGTTATATATCGATGTGTGCCCAATGCTGCCTCTCATTCTCTGCTTGGTGCCCAAAATCAAGTGCTCCTATAGGCTATTTAGTGTGGTTTAATCAAATGATCCATAGCCTATAGGCTATAGGCTATGAAGTGCATGCTCTGAGAAGTACAGGACAAAGATAGATGCTGGGATGGTGTAAATACAACGAGGCTGCGTTACACACTACGATGGACATTCCAACCCTGAACCCTGGCCTGCTCTGTTCTTGCTGATCAAAAACGTCTGTACTGTGTAGGCTTCTTTTGATTTTTTTTGTTGCTGTTGATTAGGCCTAGTCCAAAAAACACACTCTCTTACGTGTGGACTAGCCTATAGGCTATGTTCTGTTTAGTTTGAGAAGGAGAAGGGGAAGATGAGAATGAGGACCGGAGGTCAAATTTCATAACTTGCTACTACTATAGTTGATTTTATAAACAGTTATATGTTTCTTGCCCGTGATGTATTTATCAGAGTTTATTGACCTCACAATAAGCCAGATTCGATTAACTTACGTTGTGGTATTGAAACTTGAAGCAGCAGCCGCGGCATATACAATTGGAAATGGACAGCTCACGGTGCTGAAAGTAGTCACATTCGAGTAGGCATAATTAATTTAACCTTCTTCATTTGAATTAGACTTTACACTCTTTAAATAGCTTACCTCCGTGTCAGTGAAGGGCTGTTATGATAAAACCAAGACTTAAAATGAGGGGGTATGGCATAGGCCTACCTATTAAAGAAAATGTTTAAAAAAAAAAGATTTTAAAGAAAAGAAAATGCATCTGATTATATAAAGTGATCTGAAACAACGCATTGGTCCACAATGCTTTATACAGTGCCTTCCAAAACTATTCATCCCCCTTGGAATTTTTCTTATTTTGTTGCATTACAACTTAAGTGGATTTTTCTTTGGATTTCATGTAATGGACATACGGAAATCCCATAAAAAAAATTGGCTTTCAGGGAGGGTTTAGGTGTCACGGTCGTCGAAAGAAGTAGACCACGGTGCAGCGTGTTGAGCGTACATTTCTCTTTTTATTTAAAATGTCGCCAAACAAATCAGCAAACGAAGAACAACCGTGAGGCTATAGAGCCACTAACAAAGATAATTTACCCACACTGAAAGGAGGAAAAAAGGGCTACCTAAGTATGATTCCCAATTAGAGACAACATTAGACAGCTGTCCCGGATTGTGAACCATGCCCGGCCAAAACATAGAAATAAAGAAAAATATAAAAAATAGAATGCCCACCCCACATCACACCCTGACCTGACCTAACCAAATAGAGATATAAAACGGCTCTCTAAGGTCAGGGCGTGACATTAGGTCAAATATATTTAGCTGAAGGGAGGGCCATCCATTTTAATTTCAAAGAGGTCTGACTTTCTACATGTAACCCTTAATATAAATAACGTTCACTCCCTCAGGAAACGCACCTCCAAAACTGAAATCAAATGTTTCTGATGAGAAACAGTTGCCGTGTTCAGTGGCTCTTTAAACTATGAAATTGCTCATACAATGTGAAACAAACATTCTGAAAAGTACTAGTGTCAAAATATAAGATTGCTGTGAGTACAACATGCTCTTTGCCCAGATGAGCATTAGAATTATGATACGGTACTTTCTTAATTTACACTGCAAAAAACACATTACCACTGTGACAGCAGCCAAGCCTGCCCTGCACAACAGCCAGTTTACCAATTAACTGAATAATATCTCAAACACTGTTCATTTGTTTTGCTGAGGAGGAATTTAAATATTAATGAATTGGGTCCGCTCTAAGTGGAGAATCCACTGCATTTTTTATTCACTACAGTATTTTGTGGGTATTTAAAAAAAAAAAAAATTAGGTACGTTCATAAATACTTTCCTAACTCTAAATAATCCACAAGGTTTTTCAATTTATCAAACGGAGACGGTTTTGCATACCTTGATGCCTTTCTTTCATTGAACACTAATATTCAGAACCCGTTCTCGCTATATTCTACCATATTTACCCACTTACACTCATGGGAAATTGCCTATAGGGATAGGGTTAAATTTAAATGATTCTTACAGAAGAAATATGGAAAGCATATGCATAACCATGGTAGCAATTCAAAGGGAACAGTTTGGAGATTATGGGAAAATTATTAGACCAAAGGTGAGGAGGACACCTAAATAGTAGGATGTTTCAGAATGTGAAATATTTTTGTTTTATAATATGTGACATTTCGAAAGTCTAGTATACTTTAAATGCCAGGATATCATACTTGGCTTTGAAAACTACTGATCAATTAGATATGGGGATTCGCTACTGAAATCAACTAATTGGGCGAAGCAACGCAATCAGGCATCACACATTTTCAGTATGTGAAAATATAACGTTTTATAGTATGTGAATTTCCTCAAATCTAGTATGCTTCTGTAGTCATGAAGTGCTTTGAAAGGTTGGTAATGGCTCACATCAACACCATTATCCCAGAAACCCGAGACCCACTCCAATTTGCATTCCGCCCAAACAGATCCACAGATGATGCAATCTCTATTGCACTCCACACTGCCCTTTCCTACCTGGACAAAAGGAACACTTACATGAGAATGCTATTCATTGACTACAGCTCAGCGTTCAACACCATAGTACCCTCAAAGCTCATCACTAAGCTAAGGATCCTGGGACTAAACACCTCCCTCTACAACTGGATCCTGGACTTCCTGACGGGCCACCCCCAGGTGGTGAGGGTAGGTAGCAATACATCTGCCACGCTGATCCTCAACACTGGAGCTCCCCAGGGGTGCGTGCTCAGTCCCCTCCTGTACTCCTTGTACACCCACGACTGCATGGCCAAGCACAACTCCAACACCATCATTAAGTTTGCAAACGACACAACCGTGGTAGGCCTGATCACCGACAATGACGAGACAGCCTTTAGGGAGGAAGTCAGAGACCTGGACGGGTGGTGCCAGAATAACAACCTATCCCTCAACGTAACCAAGACTAAGGAGATTATTGACGGGGCTGTAGTGGAGCAGGTTGAGAGCTTCAAGTTCCTTGGTGTCCACATCATCAACAAACTAGAATGGTCCAAACACACCAAGACAGTCGTGAAGAGGGCTCAATAAAGCCTATTCCCCCTCAGGAAACTAAAAACATTTGGCATGGGTCCTGAGATCCTCAAAAGGTTCTACAGCTGCAACATCGAGAGCATCCTGACCGGTTGCCTAACTGCCTGGTACGGCAACTGCTCGGCCTCTGATCGCAAGGCACTACAGAGGGTAGTGCGTACGGCCCAGTACATCACTGGGGCTAAGCTGCCTGCCATCCAGGACCTCTACACCAGGCGATGTCAGAGGAAGGCCCTAAAAATTGTCAAAGACCCCAGCCTCCCCAATCATAGACTGTTCTCTCTACTACCACATGGCAAGTGGTACCGGAGTGCCAAGTCTATGACAAAAAGGCTTCTCAACAGTTGTTACCCCCAAGCTATAAGACTCCTGAACAGGTAATCAAATGGCTACCAGGAATATTTGCATTGTGTGCCCTCCCAACCCCTCTTTTTACGCTGCTGCTACTCTTTGTTTATCACATACGCATAGTCACTTTAACTATACATTCATGTACATACTATCTCAATTGGGCCGACCAACCAGTGCTCCTGCACAGTGGCTAACCGGGCTATCTGCATTGTGTCCCACCCGCCAACCCCTCTTTTACGCTACTGCTACTCTCTGTTTATCATATATGCATAGTCACTTTAACCATATCTACATGTACATACTACCTCAATCAGCCTGACTAACCGGTGTCTGTATGTAGCCTCGCTACTTTTATAGCCTCGCTACTGTATATACCCTGTCTTTTTACTGTTGTTTCATTTCTTTATCTACCTATTGTTCACCTAAATCCTTTTTTGCACTATTGTTTAGAGCCTGTAAGTAAGCATTTCACTGTAAGGTCTACACCTGTTGTATTCAGCGCACGTGACAAATAAACTTTGATTTGATTTGATTAAATGCCAAGATGTTACATTCATTTTGGTTTTTCATCTAATAGAATTCCCTGCACACTTTTTGGGAAATTCACAGCCACAATGCATTGGAAGAGGGGGGCTATGTGTTTTGATAACTAGATTTCTTCAAGTAAACAAAACCACTTGGGAGCCAAGATTCTGCTGTGCTGTTCTCCTTAAAATTATCACAAATGTTTCATCATAAAGATACATCTTCGAAAACAGATCTGAAGCATGCTGTGCTTTTAGCTAGGTACATGTTTTAGTAGAATATAAGTTATAACTGTTTGAACTGTAACGTTAGCTACAAGATTACTTGTTTGCTGTTGCGCAACAACTTCATATTTGACATTAGCTTAGTTAGCTAGCTAGCTATTTGTTGTAACCAGGGCTTGTGTTCAAACTGTTGTAGGGTCTGATGACAATACCAGGCATTTAATTCAGTGGAAACACGACAGGAGAAATGTCGCACAAAATAGGTTTTGAGTAGTCATGTGGACATAGTTAGCGCTCTTGCCACTGCATTATGCGCTGCCACTAGCTATAGCTCACATCAGTAACACAGTAGCCTACATTCCTATTTTCCACAGCGTGCTGGTTCCAACACTCTTTTATTTTAGTTCTCCTGATTTGTCACGGAGGTTCATCTGTGTTGACCTGATTCTGATTGTAACGTTCATGTTATGCAGTACCAGATCTACCTGAACATTTACAGCCTGAATGGGTCTACCAGTCAAATGACAAAATTGCCTTCTAGTGGCCTCATTTCAGTCTTCTGTGATGTATATAAAGTGTAATATTGGGATGTAAACAAAAAATTTAATACATTTCTCTATGTCTGACATGGTACAGGTGTCTTCTTTTTTAAGTCCATAACCATGTGTGTGAAGTGTATACTTGTTTTTCAAAGTAGATTGTGTGACCCTGATTCAGCCCATTGCAGTAAAAGGATAACCTGTTATGGTGAAAGTAATGGTAAGTTACATTCACTACTGTTTCACCTTGGCACTCCAATTTGATAAATTATGTGGCACAACAACTCTACTTTGCTCATGTTTTGGTTAATGTTGTGCTTCATCTTATGCGTTTTTCATGATCTATGTAAAGGAGTGTGAACTGGAGAGGCAGCTGTCACCTGCATGGGTGAAAAAGAAGTGGGAGAAACATAATAAAAAAATAGATGGTACGGCACTGCATGTTATCTTGACATTTATAGCTGTGCTGTACTTGGCTAACAAAGTACCCCTTTTCTCTGAGAGCAATAACACTTTTCCATCTATTTCCTATGCTTCACCAGAACATTCACGTAAAAGTGCAGATATACATGTTAGAAAGGTGCAAGTATTCCAGAGAAATGTACTGCAATTGCCATTATACCTTTTACAGGGCTTTACATGTAGTATGTTTGCTGCTGAAAGTGTCCTTTTCCATATTTTTCAGGAGTTTAAAGCTCCCTCCACCGGAGTCACCACAGAGGGAGGGGAAGCCACAGCCACATCCTGGGAGTGGTATGAGGGGGAGGCCACAGCCGTATCCTGGAACTGATATGCAGTGATGAAAGAGGCACTGGGGGACTGACACTCTATTAATAATAATAATACATTAAATGTATATAGCTCTTTTAAGAACAATCTCAAAGCACATTAAAAGCAAAAAAACAAGCAATACATTGTCATGAATAGCCTAGCTATAGTTGGGGCCAGGTCAACCAATAGAGGCCAAGTCTTTCAAACCTACAAAGATGGAGAAGGACAGTTCATGACTTGATCAGAGGAAGGTGGTCAGGGAGATTGTTGGTGAAGATGGAGTCTGGTGACGATCTTGTAGAGGGCTAGCTGCTCTGGGAATCAGCCTAAGCCGTGTAGCCACTGGAGTTCTCCTTCACAATATATGGCACCTACTTGTGTGATGCCTCAGCAGCTCTGGGTGCCAGAAAGCTCACCACTCAGAGTTATAGCTAGCCAGTTGTCCTCATTATGAGCAATCTGCCTCAGCACTGCATTCCTCTACTGCATCTCCCATTCATCGCAAGCTTCAGTTGACTCTTCATTTGCTACATGTTTACGCCTACGGGTAACTCAAGTTCACTCCATATAAGTCATTCCAAATGCTAGCTACTTATCTAGCTAACGTTAGCCCAAAATAACAACACTCCGCTATAGTGAAATGTCACTGGGTGGGGCTACGTTCGATCCCCCTGGTTCATTTGCAAAACCACAACTTGCGAAACCACAACTGATGAACTGCGTTCAAGACAACAGGAACTTGGAAAAAAATGTGCTTTGACTGGGATTTTTCTTTTGAACAGTCATCCAACTCGAAATTACGGAACTTGGAAGTCGGAAACTCGGGCATCATCCTAGAGTTCCGACTTCTTCAACCTGAAGATCACTCACATCACTAATTTTCCCAGTCTGAGCTTGTTTTGTTTCCAACTTCCCAGTTGTCGTGAACGCGTAAAAAGTAGTACGTTGTGGCAGTGGCATAGTGTATACTTTTTACTGAATAGTACGTGCTAAATAGTATGGGTTGATGAGTACATCCCATGCAGTTTAAGTATGTAGCATGCGAGTGTGGGTATTCAGACACAGTCAACAATTCACCTGATACAAGAATTAATCGAATCATTACACTATTAATGTTCTGTGCATTTTACATTTACTACACTTTTCGCATTTGTGGATAACAAAATCTGAAAATAGTCAGTAAAATGATAAGAATATTCTTTGAAAATGTGTAGTTTGTACACCCTAAGACAAACAAATTACAAGGGTTTGAGTGAAAGGTCTAACTGCGTGGTTGGCCCTGTCTGGGGGCCACAGTCCCCCCCCCCCCCCCCCCCGTGTCTCTCTCTCTATTTCTGTTCTGCATGCGGCTGTTCTGCATGCAGCTATGGAACCCTGACCTGTTCACCACTGTGATTATTATTTGACCCTGCTGGTCATCAATGAACATTTGAACATCTTGAAGAACGATCTGACCTTAATGGTCATGTACTCTTACCTCCACCAGGCACTGCCAGAAGAGGACTGGTCACCCCTCAGAGCCTGGTTCCTCTCTAGGTTTCTTCCTAGGTTCCTGCTTTCTAGGGAGTTTTTCCCTGCCACTGTGCTTCTACATCTGCATTGCTTGCTGTTGGGGTTTTAGGCTGGGTTTCTGTAAAAGCACTTTGTGACATCTGCAGATGTAAAAAGGGTTTCCAAGTGGCCACTCACCTCTCCAAAATGTGAACAGTTCCTAAGTAATTTCAATTGACTTTTATGACTCAAAGAAGAGTCTTCAACTATAAGGTGCTTTTTTTAGCTCTTCTAGCTGTGCCATTGAGGAACTAGAGCAATCATACTTGTCGTTGTTTTGCTAGGAACAACACCCTGCATCCCTGCTTGTTTTATTGCCAACATGACTAGCTAAATTAGAAAATATGATCTTGCAGTGGTAGGCTTTCACAGGGCAATTCAGAGAAGCAGATCATAATTTTGGTGCGCATTGAATGGAGTCATGAATGAGTTCATTCAAATGTTCTGCACAATACAACAAACAGGCTCATTCTGCTCAGGAAAACCCAGGGTATAACGCCATGTCATCTTGTAACTGTACAACAAGCATAGTGATCATAAACATTGGCACTGTATATTATATGAGTTTTATGATATGGAATTGTGCAGTGTATGACATCAAAATGGTATTTATTTATAATCCACAATGTCTCATCTTTTAAAATACATTGAGTCCTTGTAATTTAAAGCATTTCCCTCACTCAGACATCCAAAAATGTGCAAAAGTTGCCCAATTAGCAGGTGGGATGGGGACCACTTCTTGTTGTCAAGTTCAGAACGTCTGTCAGTCAAAACTCACACAACTGTTTTATTTTACTAGGCAAGTCAGTTAAGAACAAATTCTTGTTTACAATGACGGCATACCCCGGCCAAACTCTAAACCAACGACGTGTGCTGCCCTATGGGACTCCCAATCACAGCCGGTTGTGACATCAAACCAGGGTCAGATTTGATGCCTCTAACACTGAGATGCAGTGCCTTAGATCGCTGTGCCACTTGGGAGCCCAATTTTTTTGGTTAACAATTAAAAACCGCTGTTGAATGCCAACTCCATGGGTCTGTTGGCCAGCAAGTGGGAGGGTTTTCAGTGGTTTAATTAAATGTATTCAGTGCACATAAGGGAGTCAGACTGGTGAAATACAGCAGCAATAATACAACTCAATAGGTGCCTTGTTATGAGATTAAAGTAAGGGATTGTAAACCGTAAACCGTAAACATAATTCAGATAAGACACTGATGACCAATTATCAGATTTTCTAGTGCTTTGTTTTCAAGGCTGATAGACCTGCCAGGCTGCTTCAACACATGAACATGTTCAGTATACACTAAACTGGTATTGCAGCCCGGGAGGTGCCCTCCGCTCAACCCAGTCCAAGCTCTTTTCTGTCCTGGCACCCCAATGGAGGTATACCGGACGCGTGCGTCCGTGTGCGCCATTGCACACATGATGATTTTGTCCAGATGCGATCAGAAATATCAAAACGAACTCTGAACCAACAATATTAATTTGTGTCAGGTTGAAACACATGACACATTCATGGCCATTTAGCTAGCTATCTTGCCCTGGCATAAACATTGAGTTGTTATTTTATCTGCCGACGCAGACATGTGAGCAGCTTGGATGAAATGATTGAATAACATGTATATTTATTTATTTAACCTTTTTTTTTAACTAAGCAAGTCAGTTAAGAACCAATTCTTATTTTGAATGAAAACCCCTAGGAACAGTGGGTTAACTGCCTTGTTCAGGGGCAGAACAACAGATTTTTACCTTGTCAGCTCAGGGATTCCATCCTGCAAGCTTGCAGTTACTAGACCAACACTCTATCCACTAGGCTACCTGTACATTTATTTTTCAATGCGAGCAGTGTGGTCAGCATGTTAGATATGCTGTTTTAGAAACTGTTCTTCTTCCTTGAAGTCTTAAATGGCAACGCAGGAATTTTAGCTCACATAGCTGCACTCCAAAAGGTTGTGGGTTTGCAGACCACCGTGGACATGAGTAGGAGTGGAAACATCTCCTTTATAGTAAAAGCATTGCGTGAATCTACCATAATATTTACAGGGCTGATAAAAAAATTGCCTTTTATAAAAATATCATGCAATTCTACACCATTTTACATATTTTTTAATACCTCACAAATTACTGAAATTACAGGCCAAGAATGGACAGAGAGGTATGCTTATCTGTTCATCTTATCATATTTGTCCAATGCCAAATCAGTGCGTCTTGTTCACAAATAATTAAATCTGAGACTAATGAATACTCAGGGAGAAAAAGGTGTAGATTCACACGCAGAGCACGGCAGGTGTTTTTTTCGCCTTCAAAGAAGGCAGGAATCGTGGTCACAGGCAGGCAACGGTCATACACAGGTAGGCAAACAGGCAGGTGAATGAAAAATAGGACTGAAGGCTATAAGTGGTTCTTACAAATGACCTGGGAAAGGCTAAATACACAGGTTAAATCAATGAACAAAAATGAAAGACAGGGCTACGTTCAAGAACACAAAGAAACAGGGCTATGTTCATGAACACAAGGTTGACTAAGAAAATAAATACAGAACCTTACAGAGACGTCATTAGAAATCTGAGAATGTTACTTTCGAAAGTTAGGCCTTCTTTTCCACCCCAGACAGAGTAGGCCTACCTACGCAGAAAAATGTACATTTTAACTGCTGGCTACTCTTCTTCCTTGGCTTTTTTTTTTTACCCAATGAGAGAAGGTCACATGTGTTTCCCTGTCTGGATGCAAACATCTTGTTTTGTACAGAAAGTCAATAGCTTAATCAATTGATAGTGACAGAATTAAATTGCATTCCAAGCAAAGTACATTTTTTGGTCTCCTCGGCTATAGAAGGTAGGTGCTCAGCCTCTGAATGTCAAAGAAAAGAAACAATGATATTCCCATATGCATCTGAGTCATGTCTTTCCCGGGTATTTTACAGGTTGTTTCTAGCATAAAGCATTTCGGGCCAAAGCACTCTTATAGATCACTTGATATAATTGATTCTGTTTTATTTTCTTCTGAAGCTTAAGCTAACAAGGCGTAGGTCTATGCTTTTTGCCATTTTCTTAAATAAAAGGTAGGCCTATGGCATAACCTCTCATAGCCCCTCAATAGAAGTCTTGGTTTGAATTTAAATAACCTACCTCAGTGTCAGAGAAGGGTTGTTAAAGAGTGCATGGTGGGTGGATGAACTGACTGAAAAATCTATGGATATAGCAACCTATAGCCTAATTTAATCTGTCAAACAGGTAAGCCTAGCTCTTATTTCTTAAATAGGAAGAAATAGGCTCCAACACAAAGCCCTATTGTTGCTAGTCTAATTAATTTAAAGAAGTTTAAATTAATTTTGCCTGCCCTGATCCATTGCAGTGTAATGCAGCCTATAGTAGTTGTATATACACCATCCCAGCAGCTATCTTAGAAAAATAACTTTGCCCTGTGCTTCTACGAGCATGCTCTTTGTAGCCTATAGCCTAAAGGCTATGGATCATTTGACAGAGAACACACTAAATAGCCCATAGACGCACGTGATATTGGGTGTAAAGTGTCAAATCAGAGATAAGGGGTGGCATCAGGCATACATCAATATACAGTGCATTCGGAAAGTATTAGGACCCTTTGCCTTTTTCCACATTTTGTTGCGTTACAGCGTTATTCTAAAATTGATTGAAAAAAAATCCTCATCAATATACACACAATACCCCTTATTAACGACAAAAACGAAATCAGGTATTTCAAAATACATAAGTATTTACATAAGTATTCAGACCCTTTGCTTTGAGACTCTAAATTTAGCTCAGGTGCGTCCTGTTTCCATTGATCATCCTTTCTACAACTTGACTGAAGTCCATCTGTGATAAATTCAATTGATTGGACATGATTTGGAAAGGCACACACCTGTCTATATAAGGTCGCACAATTGACCGTGCATGTCAGAGCAAAAACCAAGCCATGAGTTCGAAGGAATTGTCCGTAGTGCTCCGAGACAGGATTGTGTCGAGGCACAGATCTGGGGAAGTGTACCAAAGAATTTCTGCAGCATTGAAGGTCCCCAAGAACACATGGGCCTCCATGGAAGAAGTTTGGAAACATCAAGACTCTTCCTGGAGTTGGCCGCCCGGCCAAACTGAGCAATCAGGGAAGAAGGGCCTTGGTCAGGGAGGTGACCAGAACCCAATGGTCACTCTGACAGAGCACCAGAGTTCCTCTGTGGAGATGGGAGAACCTTCCAGAAGGACAACCATCTCTGCAGCAATCCACCAATCAGGCCTTTATGGTGGAGTGACCAGATGGAAGCCACTCCTCAGTAAAAGCCACATGACAGTCTGCTTGGAGTTTGCCAAAGGGCACCTAAAGTGACGAGATGAAGACTCTCAGACCATTAGAAACAAGATTATCTGGTCTGATGAAACCAAGATTGAACTCTTTGGCCTGCTTGCCAAGCGTCATGTCTGGAGGAAACCTGACAATGTCCCTACGGTGAAGCATGGTGGTGGCAGCATCATGCTGTGGGGATGTTTTTCAGCGGCAGGGACTGGGAGACTAGGCAGAATCGAGGGAAAGAGACCCTTGATGAAAACCTGCTCCAGAGTACTCAGGACCTCAAACTGGGGTGAAGGTTCACCTTCTATCAGGACAACGACCCTAAGTACACAGCCAAGACAATGCAGGAGTGGCTTCGGGACAAGTCTCTAAATGTCCTTGAGTGGCCCAGCCAGTGCCCGGACTTGAACCCAATCGAACATCTCTGAAATGCTGAGAATACACAGGATTAGGGGAAAGATGGAGCGAAGTGCAAAGAGATCCTTGATGAAAATCCGCTCCAGAGCGCTCAGGACCTCAGACTGGAGCTAAGGTTCACCTTCCCAACAGGACAGCGACCCTAAGCACACAGCCAAGAAAACTCTGCCAAAGGTGCTTCAACAAAGTACTGAGTAAAGGGTCTGAATACTTATGTACAGTTGAAGTCAGAAGTTTACATACACTTACGTTGGAGTCATTAAATCAGATTTTTCAACCACTACACACATTTCTTGTTTACAAACTATAGTTTTGGCAGGTCAGTTAGGATATCTACTTTGTGCATGACACAAGCAATTTTCCCAACAACTGTTTACAGACAGATTACTTCACTTATAATCCACTGTATCACAATTCCAGAGGGTCTGAAGTTTACGTACACTGAGTTTACTGTGCCTTTAAACAGCTTGGAAAAGTACAGAAAATTATGTCATGGCTTTAGAAGCTAGGCTAATTGAAAAAATTTGAGTCAATTGGAGGTGTACCTGTAGATGTATTTCAAGGACTACCTTCAAACTCAATGACTCTTTTCTTGACATCATGGGAAAATCAAAAGATATCAGCCAAGTCCTCCACAAGTCTGGTTCATCCTTGGGAGCAATTTCCAAACGCCCGAAGGTACCATGTTAATCAGTACAAACAATTGTAAGCAAGTATAAACACCATGGGGACCATTCAGCCGTCATACAGCTCAGGAAGGAGTCGCATTCTGTCTCCTAGAGATGAACGTACTTTGGTGCGAAATGTGCAAATCAATCCCAGAACAACAGCAAAGAACCTTGTGAAGATGCTGGAGGAAACAGGTACAAAAGTATCTATATCCACAGTAAAACGAGTCCGATATCGACATAACCTGAAAGGTCAGCAAGGCAGAATCCACTGCTCCAAAACTGCCATAAAAACGCCAGACTACGTTTTGCAACTGCACATGGGGACAAAGATCGTAATTTTGGGAGAAATGTCCTCTGGTCTGATGAAACAAAAATATAACTGTTTGGCCATAATGACCATCGTTATGTTTGGAGGAAAATTGGTGAGACTTGCAAGCAAGAAGACCACCATCCCAACCGTGAAGCACGGGGGTAGCAGCATCATGTTGTGGGGGTGCTTTGCTGCAGGAGGGACTGGTACACTTCACAAAATAGATGGCATCATGAGGCAGGGAAATTATGTGGATATATTGAATCAACATCTCAAGACATCAGTCAGAAAGTTAAAGCTTCGTCGCAAATGGGTCTGCCAAATGGACAATGACCCCAAGCACACTTCCAAAGTTGTGGCAAAATTGATTAAGGACAACAAAGTCAAGGTATTGGAGTGGCATTCACATATCCCTGACCTTAATTCCGTAGAAAATTTGTGGGCAGAACTGAAAAAACATGTGCGAGCTAGGAGGCCTACAAACCTGACTCAGTTATACCAGCTCTGTCAGGAGGAATGGGCCAAAATTCACCCAAATTACTGTGGGAAGCTTGTGGAAGGCTACCCGAAACATTTGACACAAGTTAAACAACTTAAAGGCAATGCTAGCAAATACAAATTGAGTGTATGTAAACTTCTGACCCACTGGGAATGTGATGAAACAAATAAAAGAGGAAATTAATCACTCTTGTCACATTCTGACCTTTATTTCCTTTGTTTTGTCTTTATTTAGTATGGTCAGGGCGTGAGTTGGGGTGGGCAGTCTATGTGTGTTTTCTATATTGGGGTTTTGAGTTCAGCCTAGTATGGTTCTCAATCAGAGTCTAGTGTCGTTAGTTGTCTCTGATTGAGAATCATACTTAGGTAGCCTAGGTTTCACTTTTGAGTTGTGGGTGTTTGTTTACTTGTGAGTGTTTGTTGCCACACGGTACAGTTTTGGTTTTGTTCGTTTCATGTTTATTGTTTTGTAGTGTTCAGTTTATGTCTTTAAATAAACGTTATGGACACTTACCACGCTGCACATTGGTCCTCCGATCCTTCTCGCTACTCCTCCTCAGAAGAGGAGGAAGAACGCCGTTACAACTCTCTACTATTATTCTCACATTTCACATTCTTAAAATAACGTGGTGATCCTAACTGACCTAAGACAGGGAATTTGTATTAGGATTAAATGTCAGGAATCGTGAAAAACTGAGTTGAAATGTAGTTGGCTGAGGTGTATGTAAACTTCCGACTTCATCTCTAAATGTCATATTTCAGTTTTTTATTTTGTATAAATTTGCAAACATTTTTGGGGTAGAATGACAATGATTTAAAAAAAATCTATTTTAGAATTAGGCTGTAACGTAACAAAATGTGGAAAAAGTAAAAGGGTCTGAATACTTTCCGAATGCACTGTATAGACTTGTAAGCAACTAATTTTAAAACACTAAGAAATATAGAAATTTAGTCCGTTACAAATGACGTGACCCTGACACGCAAAACAACGCTTGATTCAAAACTTAGAGATTTTCTATTTAAATGTTTTGACAAAATTCTTGCCACTAACAGAATGTTATGTATATGGGGCATTTTTTTATGAAGAGACACAGAATCATTAGATCACATATGTTGGTACTTCTCGTTCTGTATGTTGGTTGTTTTTGGTCACAGGTTCAAGAATGGCTGAAAATTCACAACATATATAATAAAAATGACCCTATAACAGCACTATTGGGAGATTTGCAAAACCAGGGTCAATCAATCAACAATATATGAATACTGTTAGTACAACTATTTATCTTAAACTTACAATCTGTAGATACCATGCAATTAAAACAGGTTCATAATTTATGTCAAACATCACAGAACAGTCATACTAGGGCGGTTAACAGAGATGGCTGGGATGGACTGAGAGTAGCTGAGGTTCTATAATAATTATGACTGAAAACACGATTCTAATGTATAAGTACTATGTATCTAGATGTAATGTTTATCAAATTACTTTATTCTTTATGTAACTACTGTAAAAAGGGAAAGTGAAATGTTTGTACAATTTGTGTAGAATGTACATGTAAAAACAAACGAAAACCCTCCCCTTGACTGAAATTGAAAAAGCATGACGGTCCCCCAATCAGAAGTCCTTGCAGTACAACTGGGCCAATGGCCAAATAACATGTATCCTGCTCCAGACTCAACGTACAGACCAATGAAAACATGGCACACGTAGCTCTCGTAGTTCAGGACTGACATTCCACAGATTCTAAACAGCTGCTGAACTGAAAACCAACTATTTCAATTGAAAATTCTCTATTGACCATTAATTCTAGTCCTCTTGTCGTCTGCGTTGTGTATTTATCTTCAAAACATTCTTATACCCCTATGAGACAATGTAGAAGCAAAGACAATTTCACTTCCTCAAATTTTCCAGAATGAATCTAAGATAACTCGAGAAATCTGTAATTCATTTTCAAGTTTTTTCGGAGGATGTTTTAGTTGCACAATTTCACATCTAACTAAGGTATTTGGTGCAGTATTTCTCAAGTAAAAAAATATATTTTATTAACAGTTGGAGCTGATGAGCAGGTCTGTCGCAGTGTCTATGCTATTGGCTAGAGAGCAATCACTGCAGCTGTTCACCCCATGTTAGTGGGCAAATGGACATTGTCAAATCAAAACCCAACCTTTGTTTACAGGTTGTGACTCATGGATGTTCCAAACTCGTTTTATGACGAGACTGACTTCATGACCGAAATGATCTTATTTACACTTTGTAGTCTAAAACTGTTTCTGACTCATATTGATGCCACACAGACCATTTTCAAAGGAAGTCATTGCAATGCGCTGACGTGATTGAGAGGACTCAGGCTTTTTGAAAACTTTGGACACCCTATTATTAGTGTTGTTTTATCTCTCTGTATCTAGATATGACTCAACAGGGTAGAGACGGGAGAGAAACACTGTTTTGATTCATGATGTTATAAATGAATAATGCAATGCAGCATGTAAAATCTGCTGCTTACCATTACAGTGAGTGAGTATGTGATTTGATTGCTTATAAAAGGGAAATGTAATTATTTGGGCATCACAACACTCATTGGACATTGTATTTGTGACTAATTATATCAAGCACGTATTCTGTGTTGTTGCAATTATAAACGTACATCTTCTGTAATACAATATGTATACTTCACCTATAGTGTACCATATAATGCTACATGAATTAATCCCTTGGCACAAACAATACACTATGCTGTCATCAGTGCAAAGACAATGGAGGTCATGAATGTTCATATATACTTTTCATAAACAACTTCAAGTTTCAACAGACAAGTTGAAAAACATCTTCATTGTCCTGGTGGTGTGGAGGCTGTTGAATGAGTCAGATTGCAACACAGCTTCTCTGTAGGCCAGACATTTTTCATTTTTTAAAACAGCAATAAACAACAGCTAGTTGCCACTTACCTTCCTTTCCCCAAAAAATACATCCATTAAAAATGACATTGATGCCCACACATGCTAGCATGCTAGAGGCTAGCACCACCACCAACGGTCTAGATGCAATGGAACCATTTGTTCTGCAGTCAGCGTATTGCTCTGCGGTGAGTTAAAAGGCAGGTTTGCATCCATGCATCTCTTCTCTTCTGAGGAAAAATTTGTTCCCTGGGGCCTTGAGGGACACCATTGTCAAACAGCACACTTACGATGAGTAATGGAGGAACAAGACCATAAACGCCTTCCCTGACCTTTATGTATGCATACACCAGAGGCGGAGAAAAGAGGCGAACAACAATCCAGCAATAATTGCTCCCAAGCAGACAGTGTTTTTGTGTTAGAGCGGGAAAGGAAAACCTGTAATAAGTGCCAGAGGATAAATAAAAATGAATAAGTTGTGCGAGGTTAGAGCTGGAACAGGAGGAAGTGGCCCAGAATGTGCAAGACGAGCTCTAATCTGCAATAAACTGTCATCCGGCCACCCGGCCCAGGCTGCCACATCTCCAGGCTTGGCCACTGGCCTGGTTTCTCTGTTGTCTTTCACTGCATACCTATTTACTCATATTTATTTAGATTATATTATGTAGGGGAGGTTGCCTGTAACTATAATGTATTCTCAGCACTCTAGATAACATGAATCAATTCCTGTGCACCTGTGCATCAATCTATTGAACATAATAAAACATCCCTATCAAAATCTGTCAGTATAAGCTGGAGATATCAGTTCTCTTCCTATGTCAGCCTTCCACATCTGCAGTGGAAGGTGGCCGAGCTACAGCAGTGTTTGTCAGACCATGAGACATCCTGAAAATTGAGGTCTTCTCACAAAAACATCTATAGTATAGGAAGTGTAGGAACGGTTTGGCCTTCATCGGTAGTTGTGCCAATAAAAATAAGGGGTTAAATATGTGCCCAAAAAAAACGTGAATATTTCCGGTGTTCTTATATCTCCTAGATATAGGACAGACGCTTCACAACCTTATTCCTTATGATTTCTTTTTTGACTCTGTTTTTGCGATGTATGAATGTCTATTCAATGTTTCTATAGGCTATAACAGTAAAGGCAAAATTCAATATATATTGTTTTATACCTAAAGAGGTCCTAAAATTCAAAATCAATAGCTAAATAATCCATGATATAATCATTTTAAAATAATTCCATATGTTAGCTTAGTTGGTGGGGAGAACTATGTGGGGTTAGACTATGGATGTTAATTAAGCTCAAGAAGGAGTGGATTATCAGGCTCTTTCTAGTGTTGTGTCAATGCAATCAATTGGACACAGAAACCTCATCTGATTTCAATCTCAAATCTCTCAGCTTACTTTTTTTTTATTATCGTGACCTAATTGCCACAACCTGAAATGTAAACAACGTAACAATGCAGCACAGTAGCAGCAGTAACTATTTTTTCAGTAGAGGCCAAAACATGAGGCTCATCACCAACCACCCAGACACACAATTATCCATCACATGACCCACTTCTTGTTGTGGGGCTGGTGTGGCAGTCAGTCATGGTGATGGTTTAAATCATACTGGGACTGAGATCTGTGTTTGACTGATGGAGCCATCAGTTGCACTAACAGTCCAGCCCACTGTTGGCCACCTTTGCCCTCGCCTTGTCATCTAGTCTATAATATTTCCAGTTTGCTCTCTGCTAATTGGCTCTTTCTAGTAAAAAATCACCTAAAAAGTCTCTAGCTGCACGAAACGCACGGTTCCCTCTGAGGCCTAACCATGTTCAGAATGAGTAGAACCACCTCATTAGTAAGGCAGGGACATCATCCACCGCACCGCTCTACTGGGGGAAATTAGAGCTGCTGCTGGTCACATTATTGGTTACATTCACAGGAGAGTGTGAGAATATGGATGTAGAAAGACTGATTTGGGTAAAGTAAATAAAGTAGACTTTAGCCATAAAAGTTTTATTCATAATAACCTTCAATTGAGTTGAGGGGCATTGATTGCTAACAAGCATGGTCAATCAACTAGAGTGATCACCAATTCAAAGGGGTGAAATAATCAATAATCATTTGACAGCCAATTGTTGACAAACAAGACAGAGGTGACTGTGGTAGTCCATACTAAGTTATGGGGTCAAGGAAATAACCTGTTACGGCATAATGGCTATTTTATGTATTGTCATCTTTAGATAACACGTTCAGTAGGCCTTTGAAATATCACACAGAGCTCCAGTATTAACGAAGAAGCAGCTACTTTAGATCTCTTATCAAGATTCTACCCTTTAATAGAATGAGTCATATCATTGTCCTATTCTGTTCTTAATTCAGCCATTGACATTAAAAGAGCACTTCAAGCACTGACTGTAATGTATTTCTTAATATCAAGGACTGTCATGTGAGAAACTGTAATGACATCACTAACTCGTTAGTTGGCTATTATTGTGTAAGTGTCTTGAGACAAAATGGTTCAAAAGTTCATTTGTATTCGGTATAGGACCTCTGCACTGTGAATTATAATTTCCATCATAACATGATAGTATAGTTTGGCTTTTAATTGTCATCTTCCAGAGTGATTTGAAACGTTGTGCCCTGAGGGGCCATCTGAGCATTTGAGTGGGCTAAGCATTATTTCATTAGCAGTGATAATATTTCTTTAGTCTTTCAAATTCATGGCTGCATGCAGGACGACTCTGAGTGGGAAGGAATTAGAGATAGAGAGAGACCAGAAGTAAGATGCTACGTCCCTTTCTATAGTAAATAATAATCTCATTAAATGGATGAAATGTTTTAAAAGCTATTATCTGACCAATTTCACTTCAATTAGTCCGGTGTCTTTAGTCTAGTTTATACATGGCGCTAACATGCATCTTTGGTCTTGATCTTGTCCACATTCTGACTGTGCCCCTCATTTTCAGATATGCTTCTACACATGATATTAACATGTCTCTTACTCATCCACTGTGTCCATTTTGTGACCAGATTTTCTGGTCCATCCTTTTATTAAAATTATTTGACAGATATTCTTTCAAAATAATATTTATTTTAAGACAACATATTGATGTCATAAGTCAATGGTGCCCCCTGTCAAGGATTTTAGAAGGTGGGATAATGATGATTTAAATGTTTCCACTGTCCAGATCCGTCTACATATGTAAGATGTCCAGACACAATGCGTGCCTGTCTACCTCCAGAGGTGGTCAGGAAGATAAATCACAATTAGATCACAATGTGTCTTTTGGCCGACTACACCTGTCTACAAATGTGGGCACAATCAGGATGTGAACGCAATCAGGAAAAAGGATGCTTGTTAGCACCAGATATAAACCAGGCTTATACAAGATTGACCTTTTTGTCAAATAGCAACACAATGCTGAGTGAACGCAATGGCAATTCCAATGGTTGGACAGGTAAGATAAACCAGAGAATAATTCATCCTGACTAACACACTCAGAGAAGTGTGTGGTGATTACAGACCTTGGATGGGGATGGACCTTGTATTTCACGCTTTTCACAGCTAATTGGTTTTGAAGAAAGCGGAGGCATTTATGATTCATTATTCAATTACATCTCTTTTGTAATCTACACTATATCTTAAAGATGTACTCCGGGATCTTAAGCACAACAAATTCGTAACATATTGCACAAATCTGATTCGTAACATATCATATGAAATGGATGACAGTACACAATTTGATTACCTAGTACACAAAAAAAGGGGATTACTTTTGGCTAGTGAGCACCACTTTCAAAACGACTTACTAAAGTGATACAAAAGTTTGAGAGTGCATCTTTAATACTTAGTCTCTAAATCCAGCTTTGTGTCTAAAGTGTAATTTACGCAATCATCAAACTGCAGAACTATGCCATACAAATCACATCTTTCCCTGCACAGTAGTTATCATTACTAAGTGGAAGATCTTTTGGAACATGCTGTTTAAAACCCCTTAGATTATTTTGTGACGTGTATAAAGTGTAATATGTGAATGAATACAGATACAGGGGTTTTCTTTTTTTTAAGCTCATAACCATGTGTGTGTCTACTTTGTTTCAAATTGATTTTGTTTAAGACTACCAAGAAACACTGTATGACCCTGATTTATTCCACTGCAGTAAAAGGTTAATGTAGAAATATTCAGAAACATAAAATATTCTTATTTACAGTAAAAGTGACTCCAAAATGACACAATAGATTATTTACCATTCATTTATATTGGATACAACATCATCCGAAACCCCACCAAAACAAATGGCAAATGCATTCAACAATTATGTAGTGTCACAAACTTGATGTAGTCATTGCGTGCTATGGGACCAAATACTAAACTTTTGACTAAATGTAATACACTATAAGTCTTCAAAATGGGGGGGACATAAAGTGCATTTTTAAATGATAAAACAAATATGTATGAAAAAATACTTAAATAAAAGTTGACATTATTTTCTCTCTCCTCATATAACGCCTTTCATCTCAAATCCATAATGCTGGACCATAGAGATAAATTAAAACTTTTATCTTCACTTTCCAAATAAATATTTAGGGGAGTATATTGACAGAGATTGAGTTCAGAGACATGCAACACACTGAGAAACCACCATCTCTGAAAATTAATGGAATCAATCAATTACTCTGGCAAGCAAGCGACATTGTGTACCCATTAGAAACCTTTAATGCATTGGAGATGGAAATCATTTGAAAGATAATCAGTCTATGCTATGTTTATCACCAGAAGTCAAATTAAAATCTTTTCATCTGTCATTCCAATATCACATAAAGATCAGCATCCAAATTAAAATGATGAAAAGCGTTTGAATCATAACATGTTGTGTTCTCTCTTATGATAATCATCCACATTCCATGACCAATGCTATTTCAAGTTCATTTGAGAGAAATATTGTAATGATATGGATTAACGGTTGATTATAATGCAAAATGTCCTCATTAAACAAAGTACCTGAGGCAGTTTTGTGCGAAGGTGGGCATTTATTGGGATGACTCATGTTCTGGAGGCAGCTCATCAGTCATAAAATCTGATTTTAAACTAAACCCTAACCTTAACCCTAACATTAAGCACATTGCTAGCCATATGTCTAACCTTAATAATTATGAGTTTACAAAATGCACCTGTGCATCAATCTAAGTAACATAATAAAAAGATCCCCATTAAAAGCTAGAAATAACAGGGTTTTTAGCTTGGGCTGCGTCTCAATCCACCATATCCGCAGTGGAAAGTGGCAGAGCTACAGCACTGTTTGTCAGACCCGCAAAAGCGACTCCGGGATGCTGGCCTTCTAGACAAGGTTGCAAATAAAAAGACAAGAGTAAGATGGGCAAAAAACACAGACACTGGACAGAGGAACTCTGCCTAGAAGGCTAGCATCCCGGAGTTGCCTCTTCACTGTTGACGTTGAGACTGGTGTTTTGTGGGTACTATTTAATGAAGCTGCCAGTTGAGGACTTGTGAGACGTCTGTTTCTCAAGCTAGACACTCTAATGTACTTGTCCTCTTGCTCATTTGTGCACCGGGGCTTCCCACTCCTCTTTCTGTTCTGGTTAGAGCCGGTTTGCGCTGTTCTGTGAAGGGAGTAGTACACAGCCCTGTACGAGATCTTCAGTTTCTTGGCAATTTCTCGCATGAAAAAGTCTTCCTTTCTCAGAACAAGAATAGACTGACGAGTTACAGAAGAAAGGTCTTTGTTTCTAGCCATTTTGAGCCTGTAATCAATCCCACAAATGGTGATGCTCCAGATTCTCAACTAGTCTAAAGAAGGCCAGTTTAAATGCTTCTTTAATCAGGACAACAGTTTTCAGCTGTGCTAACATAATTGTGAAAGGGTTTTCTAATGATCAAGTAGCCTTTTAAAATTATAAACTTGGATAAGCTAATACAATGTGCCATTGGAACACAAGATGATGTTCGCTGATGGGCTTCTGTACGCCTATGCAGATATTCCATTTAAAAAAACAGCCATTTCCAGCTACAATAGTAATTTACAACATTAACAATGTCTACACTCTATTTCTGATCAATTTGATGTTATTTTAATAGACAAAAATGTGTTTTTCCTTCAAGCACATTTCTTAGTGACCCCAATCTTTTGAACGGCAGTGTACAGTTGAAGTTGGAAGTTTACATACACCTTAGCCAAATACATTTAAACTCTCTGACATTTAATCAGAGTAAAAATGAGGTCAGGTCATAGGTCAGTTAGGATCATAAGAATGTGAAATGTCAGAATAATAGTAGAGATAACTATTTATTTCAGCTTTTATTTCTTTCATCACATTCCCAGGGGTCAGAAGTTTACAT
This sequence comes from Oncorhynchus clarkii lewisi, assembly GCF_045791955.1. NCBI lineage: Eukaryota > Metazoa > Chordata > Actinopteri > Salmoniformes > Salmonidae > Oncorhynchus > Oncorhynchus clarkii. The sequence continues at coordinate 31,251,766 of NC_092150.1, read as the reverse complement.
GCAATGCTAGAAAATACTAATTGAGTGTCTTTAAGTTGTTTAACTTGGGTCAAACATTTTGGGTAGCCTTCCACAAGCTCCCCGCAATAAGTTGGGTGAATTGTGGCCCATTCCTCCTGACAGAGCTGGTGTAACTGAGTCAGGTTTGTAGGCCTCCTTCCTCGCACATGCTTTTTCAGATCTGCCCACAAATTTTCTATAGGATTGAGGTCAGGGCTTTGTGATGGCCACTCCAATACCTTGACTTTGTTGTCCTTAATCAATTTTGCCACAACTTTGGAAGTATGCTTGGGGTCATTGTCCATTTGGAAGACCCATTTGCGACCAAGCTTTAACTTCCTGACTGATGTCTTGAGATGTTGCTTCAATATATCCACTTAATTTCCCTGACTCATGATGACATCTATGTTGTGAAGTGCACCAGTCCTTCTTGCAGCAAAGCACCCCCACAACATGATGCTGCCACCCCAGTTCTTCACAGTTGGGATGGTGTTCTTCTGCTTGCAAGCCTCCCCCTTTTTCCTCGAAACCTTACGATGGTCATTATGCCAAAGCTGGAACAGAGCGCACCGGGCTGTGAATGCGCACTGGAGATACCGTGCACATCACCGCATAACACGGTGCCTGACCGGTCACACGTTCCCCACGGTAAGCACGGGGAGTTGGCTCAATTCTACACCCTGACTCCACCAATCTCCACGTGTGCTCCCCCCAATTTTGGTGGGGGAGCTGTCTCTCGAGCTTCCGTCGTTGTCTTAATTTCTCGTATCGTCGCCATTCCTCTCTCGCTGCCTGCGCCTGCTTCCATGGCAGGGTCTTGTCCCCTGCCATTACCTCCTCCCAGGTCCAGGATGTCCTCCACTCACTTTTCTCCTGGGCCCAGGATCCCTGCTCCTCCTGGCCACGCTGCTTGGTCCTTTGGTGGTGGGCTCTTCTGTAACGGCTCTCAATGGTAGAAGGAAAAGTGGACCAAAGCGCAGCGTGGAAAGTGTTCATGATACTTTATAAAAAAAAAACACTCAAACAAAAATAACACGCGAAAACGAAAGCGCACAGTTCTGTCAGGTACTGACACTAAACAGAAAACAAGATCCCACAAAACACAAAAGGAAAATTACAACGTATATGTGATCCTCAAACATAGACAACGATAGACAGCTGCCTCTGATTGGTAACCACACACGGCCGAAAATATAGACTTTCCCACCCGAGTCACACCCTGACCTAACCAAACATAGAGAATAAAAAGGATCTCTAAGGTCAGGGTGTGACAGGAATTAACTTCTTAAAACAATTTCATGTCAGCATAGACGACCCTCCAAACTCTTGGTACTTATACACATACAGGACTCTCGTGGACTGAACTGTAGACATAACGTTCGGAGGTAAATGTCTAGCCATCAGATTGGCCCCTGTATTAAATATATTCATATGTCACCAAATAATTGATTAAAATGCACTGTTTTGCAATGAAGGTCTACAGGAAATTCATCAGCACTGTCTGGGGAAGCACCATTGTGTAGCCAGAGAACAGCTAGCTTTCATCCTTCTCTGGCTTCATTGACTTCAATACAAAACATAGGAGGCTTGGCCTCACCCCCTTTCATAGACACACATGGTAATTATGTTCACTTCCAAAGGACATCCTCCAACCAATCAAAACTTTTGCAGTCTGAACTGACATGCTGTCTATCCAATCATAGAATTAGAATCAGAGAATGAACCTACTGAGTTGTATTGGGATTGTGCCACAGAGCATTATGTGTGTTCTATGTGTTGAGAAGCTTTGTGACATTAGATAGAGATAAGAGTGAAAAGTGATAGTTGAGCATTTTTTAAAATCTTTTTCAATTAAAATTCATTTTTTTTCAATTTACAGGAGCAGGAGGATGTCTATTATAAATAGTTTTTTGTTTGTTTTGGTACTATATTTTTGTGTCCAGTTATTGCAATGAATTTCAATTTGCCTTGCTAACCTCAGTAGCTAGCTAGCTACCAGCGCAATAACTGGACACAAAAATAAAGTTGTGTGTATGCAATTTTCTCCGCAGAATGGGCGACACTGCTGTAAAAAGATGTGGACTTTTTGTTGAAGAACCACTTTCATTATCTGGTGATGCATGGTGCGAATTAAAAGTGAGGGTCGACCTCTGCCTGAGAACAGTTTCATGAAGAAGGACGAAAAGGTGAGGGTGTAATACCAACTGCAAAAGTATAGCTGTTTAACAAGGAGCCTTTCATCAAGCTGCCTGTATTGCTGCCCTTGTCTGATTTTTGGAAAGTCTGAACCTTGGGTGAAAGTGGGGTACAGTGACCTGAAGAACATTGAGCAGGCAACATATACATGCCCACATCAGATTCAAGCTTCTGGGAAAAAGCTGCATCGATCATGACAAAGGTCTGCGTATTCACACTGCGCGACACAACGAGAAAGTTAGAAGAAAGAGGGATGTTCTCAAGCGGCTTATCAACACCACTGCGTTTTTGGGTATGCAAGAATTTGCTTTTAGAAGACACTATGAGAGGGAAAGTTCTGCCAACAAGGGAAACTACAATTAGCGAGTTGAGGCAAGAAGGTTTGCTGTGTCTGTCAGCGTAGTGTCCATAGCATGGAGGCGCTACCAGGAGACAGGCCAGTACATCAGGAGACGTGGAGGCGGCCGTAGGAGGGCAACAACCCAGCAGCAGAACCGCTACCTCCACCTGTGTGCAAGGAGGAGCAGGAGGAGCACTGCCAGAGCCCTGCAAAAGAAACAGACTCCTTGAGGGTGGTATGAGGGCCCGACGTCCACAGGTGGGGGATGTGCTTACAGCCCAACACCGTGCAGGACGTTTGGCATTTGCCAGAGAACACCAAGATTGGCAAATTCGCCACTGGCGCCCTGTGCTCTTCACAGATGAAAGCAGGTTCACACTGAGCACATATGACAGACGTGACAGAGTCTGGAGACGCCGTGGAGAACGTTCTGATGCCTGCAACATCCTCCAGCATGACCGTTTTGGAGGTGGGTCAGTCATGTGGGGTGGCATTTCTTTGGGGGGCCGCACAGACCTCCATGTGCTCGCCAGAGGTAGCCTGACTGCCATTAGGTACCGAGATGAGATCCTCAGACACGTTGTGAGAACATATGCTGGTGCGGTTGGCCCTGGGTTGCTCCTAATGCAAGGCAATGCTAGACCTCATGTGGCTGAAGTGTGTCAGCAGTTCCTGCAAGAGGAAGGCATTGATGCTATGGACTGGCCCGCCCGTTCCCCAGACCTGAATCCAATTGAGCACATCTGGGACATCATGTCTCGCTCCATCCACCAACGCCACGTTGTACCACAGACTGTCCAGGAGTTGGCGAATGCTTTAGTCCAGGTCTGGGAGAAGATCCCTCAGGAGACCATCCGTCACCTCATCAGGAGCATGCCCAGGCGTTGTAGGGAGGTCATACAGGCACATGGAGGCCACACACACTACTGAGCTTAATTTTGACTTGTTTTAAGGACATTACATCAAAGTTGGATCAGCCTGTAGTGTGGTTTTCCACTTTAATTTTGAGTGTGACTACAAATCCTGACCTCCATGGGTTGATCAATTTGATTTCCATGGATAATTTTTGCGTGATTTTGTTGTCAGCCCATTCAACTATGTAAAGAAAAAAGTATTTAATAAGAATATTTCATTCATTCAGATCTAGGATGTGTTATTTTAGTGTTCCCTTTATTTTTTTGAGCAGTGTAATTAATATGAACAAGTTTAAGGTTGCTGCAGTTTGACAGGGTTATCATCCCCAAGGCCAGGATTTTTTGTTCAGTGTTTTAAAACCATGTGACCTGATGAGGAAAAACTGGTCCCATCATAGTCCTTATCTTCTTATGGATGGGGGGCAGTATTGAGTAGCTTGGATGAATAAGGTGCCCAGAGTAAACTGCCTGCTACTCAGGCCGAGAAGCTAAGATATGCATATCAGTAGTATATTTGGATAGAAAACACTCTGAAGTTTCTTAAACTGTTTGAATGATGTCTGGGAGTATAACATAACTCATATGGCAGGCAAGAACCTGAGAAAAAAATCCAACCAGGAAGTAGGAAATCTGAGGTTTGTAGGTTTTCAGTTTAAATTTGGTTTGATTGCACTACCTAAGGCTTCCACTAGATGTCAACAGTCTTTAGAACCTTGTTACAGGCTTCTACTGTGAAGGGGGAGCGAATAAGAGCTGTTTGACTAAGAGGTCTGGCAGAATGTCATGAGCTAAATCATGCGTGCGGCCGTGAGAGCGAGCTGCATTCCTTTTCATTTCTAAAGACAAAGGAATTGTTCGGATGAAACATTATTGAAAATTTATGTTAAAAACATCCTAAAGATTGATTCTATACATCGTTTGACATGTTTCTACGAACTGTAATATAACTTTTTTGACTTTTCGTCTGGACTAAGTGCCTGCGCCTCGTGAATTTGGATTTGTGAACTAAACGCGCAAACAAAAATGAGGTATTTGGACATAAATGATGGACTTTATCGAACAAAACAAACATTTATTGTGAAACTGGGATTCCTGGGAGTGCATTCCGATGAAGATCATCAAAGGTAAGTTAATATTTATAATGCTATTTCTGACTTCTATTGACTCCACAACATGGCGGGTATCTGTATGGCTTGTTTTGGTGCCTGAGCACTGTACTCAGATTATTGCACGGTGTGCTTTTTCCGTAAAGCTTTTTTGAAATCTGACACAGCGGCTGCATTAAGGAGAAGTATATCTTTTCAAAAAAAAATATAACTGATTAATCACTGTCATACATTATAGGGTCCGGCGTTTTCCTGGTTAGGTTAGCATGTCAGGAAAAACTCTGGATCCCAGGGGGTAAATATTGTCCCCCACTCTGGGACCTATGGTGCCACCAGTCTGCTATCATCAGGTATGTGGATGGTCAGGGCGTTATTCACACATTTTTCTTGTGATATTTTGATGTGTATAGTGGGCGAGATGCCAACTCTGTGTTTAACTTCACAAAGAAACTTGTCCAAACCTAGGATGGCGCAGCTGCAATGAAATGTATCTGATATTTGTATTTCCAGCTAAGTCCCCTCCTGTTCCCTGATTAAGAGGTGATGAGCACTCCATTCCACTACCATTGTCAACTCCGTCCTGACATGAACTGAACCCACGTCTCATGTGCCCGCTCATCCACTGGCACATTGAATGTTTCCTCTGTTAGCACTGTGAGTACCCCTTTCAATTTTCTCCCTTTACTCTATGTAGAGTCAATCACATACACAAACACAATTACATTACTACACATAAATGATTTTACTCCTTGCTTGGACTAACTCATTCTTAGCTATTTGGTCAAACTGTGTAGTGTGTTATTGTTTTTTGTCTTCCCAGACAAATCCTGTCCTGCACTGAAGTCAAGCCTTTGAACACCTCAACTCATGCCTCATACCCTCATTCAGTCACTGCTGTGATCCCTTCCAAACACTGTGTAAGTAGCCCTCTCATTCCCATTCCCCATAATATTGTACTAGAAATGTCTTTATTTAATGGATTAGGTTAAAGTAATTACTATTTGACGATTTTTGAAACACACTTTGAAATCTCTGTGCGTTCAGCACCTATACCGTGGGTCTCACATCCTCCTACATTTTTCAAGTCATCAGCCCCCTCTGTTCCCTACCTGTTCATGCATGCCATCGCTGATACCATTGTCAGTTCTGACCAACACAAGATCGCCCGACAAAAACAGGGGGAAGCGCCTGAGTGCCAAATACTCTGGGTAATTGGCATGCAGTGCCCTCCGCACCAGTGCCCATACCCGCTGAATTGCGTGATACAACTCAGCCAATGGGAGCCCCTTCACAATAGCAGAGGGTCCCAACGTTGGGTCATGGCTCGTAGGCTTTGCTAAACATAAATAGTTAATGGAAACAGGTCTATATATAATCTCAGTTATGATGACTCCATATCCTTCAACATGCATGGCCATCCACCAGAGATGATTAAAAACAGGTCCCAACGACCAAAGACAGGGGAATTAACTAAAAGTCTTTAATTACATTTCATGGACATTAATCACACTGAGAGATGAGGTTAGTTTCATGCCCTTCTTAATCATTGTCATTGAGTGACCAAGAACAGCCTGAATATACTTTACTCTATAGGTCTATACTGTATGGTACCTTTCTCGATAGACAGGGTCCCAGCAGACACCAGCCATGTACCAGACCCATCAATGTCTACTCAGTAGACAGACCTTTAAGGGATATTCTTTACAGAGTTACAAAGATGCTTTGGGTCATTACACAATTCAAGACAGTGAAACTCAAGTGTTGTTGTCTTTCTACAGAGAGCTGTTTTGTCTGCACGTTGTAATAACCAGCCCTTCACATTGTCCTCAGGAGATAGCTATGGCTGAATGTATCCTTTTGGGCTGTATGTTTTATCGGAATATACTGAATAATGTGTTTTACAATGTAATGTGTTTGGCTTTGGGTATGCTTTAGGAAATAAATTGATTCCACCTTGAGATCTCTTTGTCCTTACAAATTTGATTGTGTAATTGCAGGAGCTTTGTTCCTATTTATAGAACAGAGTTGTATGAATGTCTCTGATATTGTGAGCCAACCACTTTCAGTGTGGCAGTTTGAAAGGTGTTTATGAAATCCTTTCATAGATCATATACTGTAATAGCAAATAATCTGAGGTTTCATCAAGTTAGATCTCTGCTGTCAATACACAACATACAAACAACTGTGAAACTTGTTTTGGCTTGAAATAGGTTTTTCTAGGTGCTCTCTCAGCATGAGATACATACAGTATTGTCACTGTTGAATACATGTATGAACTTATTTCCTTGTGTACTCCAGTCTCTAATTAGTCCTGATGAATTTATATTGGAGTCAATTAATGAGCCTCTCCTATTCCCAGCTGAATGTATTTCCCCCCTAACCAGCAGTGACACACAGGCATATCCTCCACCTCAAGGCATAACCATCTCATTACCTCAACTGGCATACACACCGTCACCAGGATTAATCCTCTCTGGCATCAGCAAAGCGCTGCTGAGGGACACTGCCGTGGACTCCCTTCACTCTTTATAGCACGCATATATCATTACTGATGTGCTGTAAATTACAAGGCAAGTTCCTCTAGGTCTAACTCTTGATATATCACATTTGCAAGTAAAAAGCTACCTGTTATCAGATCAGGGGATGTTATTGATTAATTATTAGTTTAGTTGTGATTAATAAGTGAAAGGGAGTGGGTGTAAGAGTAGATGTCTTAACAATTTTAAGAATGTTTTTATTTTTTTCTTCTCTGCCTAGATGGCCAGCATCCCAGAGTCGCCTCTTCACTGTTGGTGTTGAGGCTGGTGTTTTGCGGGTACTATTTAATGAAGCTGCCAGTTGAGGACTTGTAAAGTGTCTGTTTCTCAAACTAGACACTAATGTGCTTGTCCTCTTGCTCAGTTGTGCACCAGGGCCTCCCACTCCTCTTTCTATTCTGGTTAGAGTCAGTTTACTCTGTTCTGTGAAGGGAATAGGACACAGCCTTGTACGAGTTCTTCAGTTTCTTGGCAATTTCTCACATGGAATAGCATCATTTCTCAGAACAAGAATAGACTGACGAGTTTCAGGAGAAAGTTCTTTGTGTCTTGCCATTTTGAGCCTGTAATCGAACCCACAAATGGTGATGCTCCAGATTTTCAACTAGTCTAAAGAAGGCCAGTTTAATTGCTTCTTTAATCAGGAAAACAGTTCTCAGCTGTGTTAACATAATTAAAAAAATTAGGGTTTTAAAATGATCAATTAGCCTTTTAAAATGATACACTTGGAAAAGGCTAACACAACGTGCCATTAGAACACAGGAGTGATGGTTGCTGACAATGTGGCTTCTGTACGCCTATGTAGATGTTCCATTAACAATTAGCCGTTTCCAGCTACAATAGTCATTTACAACATTAACAATGTCTACACTGTATTTCTGATCAATTTTGTTATTTTAACGGACAAAAAATGTGCCTTTCTTTCAAAAACAAGGGCATTTCTAAGTGACCCCAAACTTTTGAACGGTAGTGTAGATATCTGAGGACTAATACAGTACTGGTCATCTTCAAACTATATTGGGTTAAATAGTGAGCTATAATAGTTCACCAATATTAGTTGTAAATATTCAGATTAATTCACAAATTCTCCCTATAGTTATTAAATCCCAGCAGGGTAGGCCGACAGACCACCTGAACTCCATTAACATTAATCACATTATCCTCTCTCCTTCTCCACCCAATGTTCTATCTTTCTCTCACGCTTTGTTATAAAAAAAACACACCTGAAACACCTGAAGCCATAATCATAATGCCTAATTCTCAAAAAGACATATGTATATTTTTCTGCATAGGTTATCTAAGCATACCTTCACCATCACCGGCAGCTAATATAAAATTAAATGCTGTGTTTGTCTCTCTCCACTCTCACTCCACTTCCACTGACGGTACTGGACACACTAGAGTATCTAGTGTCCTGCCTAGGCATCTCTTTCCTCCATGCACCTTTTGAAGGAACCACTTACTATCACGACTCAGGATATGACCCAGATGCAGACACGGGAGGCACATAGTACAGTTCTCAGATGATTTATTAGAAACATGGGTCAGGCAGAGGGCAGGTCGAGGGCAGGCAGAGGTTCGTGATCAGGTCAGAGTCAGGCAAGTACAGGACGGCAGGCAGGCTCGGGGTCAGGTCAGGCAGAATGGTCAGAACTGGGAAACACTAGGAAACAGAACTAGATTAACAGGAAGGTGGGAAAGAACGCTGGTAAGACCTGACAAAACGAATTGGCAACAGACAAACAGAGAACGCGTGTATAAATACACAGAGGGTAATGGGAAGTTGGGCGACACCTGGAGGGGGGTGGAGAGGTGGAGACAAGCACACAGGTGAAACAGACCAGGGTGTGACACTTACTAGGGAGAATGGGGGCGTGGGCTCTTTGCCTGGTCTAGTTAGTTTGCCCCCTCCGCAAAATACAGTTGACAGATATTTTTAGAAATGTGATGTGATGTAATGTGAGCTTTAAAACAACAGGACAAATCTACGGAGGGCACGTGCCTCGTGACACCTGTGTGTGTGTGTGTGTGTGTGTGTGTGTGTGTGTGTGTGTGTGTGTGTGTGTGGGGGTAATCCATTACACTAACAAAAGTGAAAACGTACGTATGCACCTCCATATTCAAATAATCATGCAAGAACAACTACAGTAAAACATTTGAACAGCTACAATATTTTTTTTTCAGTCAGCCAATTTCAAAGTAGCAGATTTCCCCCATCTCCATGACTGATACAGTGTTATGGCAGACTGAAATTGGAGATCAAAATGAGCGCTGGAGACCAAAACTGTAAGTCATCCTCAGTAGTGAGATCTATAATAGCGCGGCTCATCAGTAAAAAGCTCTAATCACCTCCCTCATCAGAGCTGCTCTACCCGTTACTGATGCTGCTGCTGCCACCGCCACAATTCAATTTAATTTGGGTCATTGCAAATGACACAAACTCATCCATGTCAGAGAACTTTTTAATATCTTGAATTTCATTTCTAACAGAAGTTATTATCGCTGTTTTAATGAACAGACTGGGCTGGGCCGGTGGTGAGTAGCAGTGGGGCAAGGCTAATTTTGAGATGACAATAAATCGTTATGTGAACATCCTGTGTGTTAAGAACTGACTTTGTATGTGATAAATGCAGCATTTCATACTGTAGCATAGTGCCATTTTAATGTCATATGTTTTTTCAAGGGCCCTAGGACCAGTGGAAGCAAAATAGCCCCATAACATCAAACATCCACTACCATATTTTACAGTAGGTATGGGGTTATTGTCTGCTTATGCATTCTTATTTTGACAATAGAGCTCTTTGGGCACGCATATCAGTGGTGGTTTTGGAGTTGAAATAAGGATGCATAAGCAGAAAATGTACTTACTGTAAAATATGGTGGTGGATCTTTGATGTTATGGGGCTATTTTGCTTCCACTAGTCCTCAGGCCCTTGTTAAGGCCAGCAACATCATGAACCTTACCCAATACCAGGACATGTTAGCCAAAAACCTGGTTGCCATTGCTGAAACTTGGCTGCAAGTGGATCTTCCAGCAAGACAATAACCCCAAGCACATCTCAAAAACGACAAATTGACCACAAAATCTACATTTTCCGGACATGAACCCCATTGAAAACCTGTGATTTGAATATCAAGGGTCTGGGAAGATTCTATGCATGGTCTAATATCCCTCCCAATTTATTCTCCAATTTCATAAAGTGAGGATAACAAGTCATAGTCACACAAGTAATACACTGTTCTCTCTGTTGTCACAAGGCAAGTGGTACCAGAGCGACAAATCAAGGTCCAAAAGGCTCCTTAACAGCTTCTACCTGCAAGCCATAAGACTGCTGAACAATTAATCAAATGGCCACTCGGACTGTTTGCATAGTTTTTACTTCAGTTTATTTTGTAAATATTTTCTCAACTACATTTTCTTAAAACTGCATTGTTGGTTAAGGGCTTGTAAGTAAACATTTCACGGTAAAGTCTAAACCTGTTTTATTCGGCGCATGTGACATATAACCTTTGAGAGATATTTGAAAACGGGTGCCTATAATTTGAGATAAATAAATATCACTTGTTAAACATATTTTTCTCTGAACAATTGTTTTAGCATAAAATAGACTAAATATATATTTTTTAAGAATACTATATGGCTCAGTATTTGTATTATATGTTTTATACAGTATTTTTCACTTCAAGGGTGGCAATCATTTTGGACCTGACTATTTCCTCTTTGCGGATTTAGTGATTTGTGTGGAAAATTCTGGGCCCAGGCTTAGACTCCAATAAGCCCCCCATCCCCATGACCTCACATCAACTACACACTAGTTTAGAAGTGGAACAGTAGAGTTAACCCCTAGTACCACCCCTAGTACCACGGTGAAATTACAATCAGGCCCACACAGCTTGTTCGATCCAAGCTTGTTCCCTATTTTATACACAGAAAACACACACACACACAAACAAACACCATTCAAACATCCTTTAGTCACCACAGTGGTTCCTTAATTCAACATAAAGCTTGTTTTTGATTACATTACTCTGAAGACACAGACCTAGTAAGAAGAAAACACCAATTCATCTGTGGTGTGATATCCCTCTGATTGACCTCCAAAGTAAATATTTGTACTGTAGGACTAAGCTTTTTATCAAACAAGTACTTCACGATAAACAACATTGGGGGGGACAATTTTGCCCCAATCACTGGGTTTCCCTAATTCAACTTAAAGGTGTAATCATCTGGAGTGTATCAACACTGTGTGTTCTCTCCATGGTGCTCAGCAGGAAGGTGAAAATGAATGAGCACAGAGCAGAAAAAGCCTCTCGAGTTCTTTGATTAGACAGGCTGTAATTGCGCGATAAGTTTTCTGCGGCTGATAGATAAGACTTGGCGTCACAGCTGGAGGATCGTTGTATTTTTTTAAATTAGATTTTCGGTTTATAGAAGTGTTGGTAAAATGTGGTTTTTATGTTGAGTTTTGTGTTTTACCTGGTAGCACAGGCTGATCTTCGATATGTGCTTATAGAAGCAGAGGGTTTTCTGGAGCTCTGGTATTAACTTGAAATGAGAAAATGCTGCCATGCATCACCTTGACGGCCTTATTTCTGGAGGATGCTTTAGATTGGTGGTCAGGCGCCAAATAACAACACATTTTTGTTGATTAAAAGTTCACATTTTCAGTGTTGTCGAATATAAATATAATTACACATGATTCTGCAGATGAGGAACAGTTTAATTTGCTGAAAATTGTTTGCCTGTTCCAGAGCTGAGAAACAATCAGGCCAAGGTGGACAGCGAGAACAGGGAACAGGGTAGCCTTTAAGAAAAATGTCTCAAGCTCAATAAAGCATGTCTCGCTGAAGCAGAAAACTAATTGTTAAATAACCACACTGTGGACAGTCTCTAGTGGCTGGTGATCTCATGCATTTGTAAGAAATATTTCAATAAAATGAAGAAATGTAGGTTCAGAAAGCTAAATTCAACTTGAAAACAATGTCACATTTTGGGATTAGTTGTCACCCAAATATCTATCACGGTGCGTTCAAACGTTTAAAAGCACAGTAAAGTTCAAATGGGAATACAATGTCAGATATTTCGTTAATTTATACAACAGATTAAGGTGTTACTTATCACTGTACTTCATCTAAATAGAAGAATAAAATTACCTGGATTGCAGTTGAGATTACATTGAAACCACATGGTGCAAGTGATCAATGCAGTTCGGGCTCTCCACAGACCTGCAACAACCTATTCATGCTATCTTGAACATGCACACTTTATATGATTACATAAGAACACATGTATAGTTATATTAACCTCTAAATGTGGCCATGGATGTTTTACTCAAGTTAAGGTTGAATGCTAAATTAGTTTGTAAGATAGCCTTAAGTTTAGGCTATTTCCTCTATTACAAAACAACAAAATGAACCCCCCCTGGACTGGGTACTGTCGCCGGACGCTCTGGACCGGGTACTGTCACCGAACGCACTGGACTGGGTACTGTCACCGAACGCACTGGACTGCAGAGGCGCACTGTAGGCCTGGTACATGGTGCCGGCACTGGTGGTACCGGGCTGGGGACATGCACCTCAGGGCGAGTGCGAGGAGCAGGAACAGGGCGTACTGGACTGCCGAGGCGCACTATAGGCCTGGTGCGTGGTGTTGGCACTGGTGATACTGGGCTGATGACACACACCTCAGGGCGAGTGCGGGGAGGATCTTTTATACCTTCTCCAGAACATAAATGTTGTTCAGACTCAAAATCTGTGAGGTGGAAGAAATTCCTTTGTTCTCTCTATGAAAACTCACTCTCTCTCTATACTGTGCCATAAGGAGACCATCTCCTCCAGGAAGTTATGACCTGAGGTTGCAGCAGCCTGAGTGTAGGAGACAGAGAGAGGGGGATGGTGCTCGCTGTACCCAAAGTGGGCAACATCATGACACATTTAAACTTGCTAACCCTCACAAGGCTGCCGGCCCAGACGGCATCCCTAGCAGCGTCCTCAGAGCATGCGTACACCAGCTGGCTGGTGTGTTTACGGACATATTCAATCAAACCCTATCCCACTCTGCTGTTCCCACATGCTTCAAGAGGGCCAACATTGTTCCTGTTCCCAAGAAAGCTAAGGTAACTGAGCTAAATGACTATCGCCCTGTAGCACTCACTTCTGTCATCATGAAGTGCTTTGAGAGACTAGTCAAGGATCATAGCACCTCCACCTTACCTGACACCGTAGACCCACTCCAATTTGCTTACCGCCCCAATAGGTCCACAGACGACGCAATCACAATCACACTGCACACTGCCCTAACCCATCTGGACAAGAGGAATACCTATGTAAGAATGATGTTCATCGATTACAGCTCAGCATTTAACACCATAGTACCCTCCAAACTAGTCATTAAGCTCGAGACACTAGGTCTCGACCCCGCCCTGTGCAACTGGCTCCTGGACTTTCTGATGAGCCGCCCCCAGGTGGTGAGGGTAGGAAACAAGATCTACACCACACTAATCCTCTACACTGGGGCCACACAAGGGTGTGTTCTCAGCCCTCTCCTGTGCTCCCTGTTCACATATGACTGCGTGGCCATGCACGCATCCAACCCAATCATCAAGTTTGCAGACAACACTACAGTGGTAGGCTTGATTACCAACAACGACGAGGCGGCTTACAGGGAGGAGGTGAGAGCCTCGGAGTGTGGTGTCAGGAAAATAACCTCACTCTCAACGTCAACAAAACAAAGGAGATGATCGTGGACTTCTGGAAACAGCAGTGGGAGCACCCCCCATCCACATCGACGGGACAGTAGTGGAGAAGGTGAAAAGTTCCTCGGCATACACATCACGGACAAACTGAAATGGTCCACCCACACAGACAGCGTGGTGAAGAAGGCGCAACAGTGCCTCTTCAACCTCTGGAGGCTGAAGAAATTTTGCTTGTCAACAAAAGCACTCACAAACTTTTACAGATGCACAATCGAGAGCATCCTGTCAGGCTGTATCACCGCTTGGTACGGCAACTGCTCCGCCCACAACCGTAAGACTCTCCAGAGGATAGTGAGGTCTGCACAACGCATCACCGTGGGCAAACTACCTGCCCTCCAGTACACCTACACCACCCGATGTCACAGGAAGGCCAAAAAGATCATCAAGGACAACAACCACCCATGCCACTGCCTGTTCACCCCGCTTTCATCCAGAAGGCGAGGTCAGTACAGGTGCATCAAAGCTGGGACCGAGAGACTGAAAAACAGCTTCTATCTCAAGGCCATCAGACTGTTAAACAGCCATCACTAACATTGAGTGGCTGCTGCCAACATACTGACTCAAATCTCTAGCCACTTTAACCTCTCTAGGGTATGTGGGACGCTAGCGTCCCACCTGGCCAACATCCAGTGAAATTGCAGAGCGCCAAATTCAATTTCAGAAATACTCATTATAAACATTTTGAAAAGATACAACTATTTTCTATCGGTTTAAAGATGAACTTCCTGTGAATCCAACCACGGTGTCAGATTTCAAAGATGCTTTACGCCGAAAGCATACCTTACGATTATTTGAGAACATAGCCCAGCAGACAAATCATTACAAACAGTAACCAGCCAAGTAGAAGATAAAATTAATCACTTACCTTTGATGATCTTCATATGTTTGCACTCAGAAGACATTCATTTATTCAATCAATGTTCCTTTTGTTCAATAAAGTCTCTCTTTATATCCAAAAACCTCAGTTTTGTCCGCGTGTTTTATTCAATAATCCTTAGGCTCAAATGCAGTCACAACAGGCAGACAAATAAATCCAAATTTTATCCGTAAAGTTCATAGAAACATGTCAAACAATGTTTATATTCAATCCTCAGTTTGTTTTTAGCCTAAATAATCGATAATATTTCAACTGGACAATAACGTTTTTAATATAAAAGGTAAACAAGCAAGGCACACACTCAAAATAGAGGTCAGAGTTCAGTCAGCCCTATTAAGTGAGTGTTTGTCTCCCTGTACCTCAGACATTATTTAAAGATATTTGAAACATTTCAAACATTTTGTGCATCAAGTTTACATTGTTTGTTTTAGTACATTTCTTATCAAGAGAATTTACATGTGTGCAACCAAAACTCTGACAATAGAAACTTTAGAAAATGTGATTTGTGTATCCTTTAAGTTGCATAATTTCGTCCCTGTGATAAACCCACTAATACAAAAATAAAAAGACCCCAAACATTAAATCAAACAGTATTAACCTGTAGTGACGCACAGCCCTTGAACGGGACCGTTATCATCATCTGACACTAATTAGCATAACGCAACGGACATAAATCTTCCTAGAAAATCTTCCTATTCATGAAAATCACAAGTGAAATATATTGGAACACAGCTTAGCCTTTTGTTAATCACCCTGTCATCTCAGATTTTCAAAATATGCTTTACAGCCAACGCTAGACAAGCATTTGTGTAAGTTTATCATAGCCTAGCATAGCATTATGCCTTGCTAGCAGCAGGCAAACTTGTCACGGAAATCAGAAAATCAATCAAATTAAATCGTTTACCTTTGATGAACTTCGGATGTTTTCACTCACGAGACTCCCAGGTAGACAGCCAAAGTTCATTTTTTCCCAAAATATTATTTTTGTAGGCGAAATACCTCCCGTTTATTCTTCACGTTTGGCTGAGAAATCGCCAGGAAATTGCGGTCACCACAACGCCGAAAAATATTCCAAACTAGCTCCATAATATTGACAGAAACATGGCAAACGTTGTTTAGAATCCATCCTCAAGGTGTTTTTCTAATATCTATTCGATAATATATCGGTCGGGACAATTTGTTTTTCACTCTGACCGATTGGAGTAATGGCTACCTCTGTATTTTACGCGAGAATCTCTCTCGGAGCCACCATGTGACCACTTACGCAATGTGGCTGCCTACAGCTATTCTTCAACAGAAATGCGTAAAACTACGTCACAATGCTGTAGACACCTTGGGGAATACGTAGAAAGCATAAGCTCGTTCATGGTACATTCACAGCTGAATAGGGAGTCATTGGAACGCAGCGCTTTCAAAGCCTGGCTTTCGCCTGCAACATCAGTTCTGTTATACTCACAGACAATATCTTTACAGTTTTGGAAACGTTAGTGTTTACTATCCAAAGCTGTCAATTATATGCATATTCTAGCATATTTTCCTGACAAAATATCCCGTTTAAAACGGGAACATTTTTTTCCAAAAATGAAAATACTGCCCGCTAACACCAAGAGGTTAACCTCAAAAAATTATTCATTAACATGTGGGTTGTTTGTGGGTGCTGGCGTGTGTGGTAAAAATCATAGGGTAAAAACAATCAAAATGGCCAGGCCATACCCGTCAAGCTGAAAAGGCACCTTCTAAAGTAAACAATTCCAGAGCCCCTCTCTTGTAGTCAATGTTATTTTGACCTGTTGCACTGACATACAGTTCTGTACAAACAATCCCTGGGACATAAACTAGTCAAAATATAAAAATCTGTTGTTTAACAAATCTGCTAGGACTTTCAGAAAGATGGTGCTGGCTAATTACCTCAATTCTCACTACTAAAAACATTTACTTGTATCTACTTAATTCTGGACACAGTTCTGTGTAATGGAAGCTGATTATTGTTTTAGAGGACATTACTGGACACAGTTCCACGTAATGGAAACAGATCATTGTTTTAGATGACGTTACCTTCTTACTTAAATCACTGGTGCTACCCAAACTATAGAATTGAGTAATAAATTGTCAAAAGCATGTTTTGTTCAATTATTCAAATCTCTGTCCCAAATTTCCCCACAGCCTGTTAGAGTTCAGTGTGTACTGGCGGCTATCTATTGTTCCAAAGGAAGCTTAGCTCTAACCCAATCACCAGATGGGGTCCTCTAATTGAATATCAGTCCTAATGCTTAATCCCTCTGTTTGTAATGTGACCTTGTATTGAAACATTTACTTCTTCAAATTACTAAGATTGTAAGGATCGGTGCTGGTAGACGAGAAGGAGGTACAGGGAGAACATTAATGAACAACTGACATGCAACAGAACAGGAACAGCATATGGACAGGGGATAAATAATGATATCAATGTTGACACAGGGAGCAAAGTGAGGAGCAGACAGATATAGAGAAGGAAATCAACAAAGTAATGGACTACAGGTGAGTCCCACATTGCACAGATGTGCGTAATGATGGTGACAGGTGTGCGTAATATAGAACAGCCTGGCGCCCTCGAGTGCCAGAGAGGGTGAGCAGGAGCATGCTTGACAAAGATATTACATTATTAGAGTGCTATCTGAAAGCCAACTACCATTCACTTTGTTACTTTACACTTATTGCATTTCTATTATTTTAAGATTGATATGTAATGCTTTGGAGGAATAAATATGCATTAACTGGGCTGGCACTGTATCAGTCCCCTGTAGATGGCATGCTCTGTCCATAATAAGTCTCCACCTAGCAAGTTAAACTGTTGAGTAGGTGAATACAGAAAATCGTTGATTCTATTTAACAGGGTATGGGGTTTATTTCAAAATGTATTACCAGGGTGGAGGAAATCACATAAGGCTTCATCATTTTATTGTTTAGGGGTAAGTCAAGTCCCATACAATGTTTTAATTAACCTTATCTTTATCAGGATACTTTTTACACTACTTACGTACATATACGTGTGTGTGTGCAAGTTGTCTATTATTATTATTATTATTATTATTTATTATTATTGTTTCTATTATTACTTCATTAGATCACTATTTACCCATTATACTCAATATTATGTTAATTGATCTCTAGTAACCCATCTAGTAACCTCCTCTACACCAGCGTTGAGCAAAAGACGACGAGACCTGCCCATACCAGACCCTTACTGTGAGCTGCCCAGGAGGAGACACATCAAAGAACAAAAGAGGTACATGTCTTCTGAATTTCAGTAAGTTCATTTAAATTAATCTGTATAAACATTTAAAAATGATTTTAAAAAATGTAATTAAGGTGAGTAACGCATACAAAGGTACCCATAGTCTTATAGAGAGAAGGCTATTCAATAGTAAGAAGAGAAGTCTAGAATGAGGACCTAACGATACCATGGAAAGCCTAGCTGACTGTAGGCATTTATAAGAGAAGTGTCTACGTGGTCAGACAACCACTGGAACCATTGAAGATACATATGGTGAATACCTAAGAATTGTCTACGTGTATCTGCAGCCTCTACTAAAAGTTAATGTAGTGAGGAAGTTCTCTATTTGGCTCAAATCTTATACTCAAGCTTGCTTTGATTATGTGGACACTGGATTAGTTCTCCCCTTAGTAATCATAGCTACTTGTCTTAGTGTCCCCTTAAGCAGATTCAATTTAGACTGTTCTTGTAAAATACTGCTAATTTAGCTCTCACACAGAACTTGGACCATAGAAAAGAGGCTTATTGCATTCTTTGTTTTCATTGAAATGAAAGCAAATTAATATTAAAACAAATCACAGATGACCCAAGCAATGTATTTGAAATCAGAGGATAAATGCAACAACTTTATCCTAGAAGCTATGCAATGTTGTGCCTCAGATTCATTCATCATAAAGGCTAAATGAGAATGCCTAGTGGGATCTGGAGAAGCGTTTTAAAATGTGACAATGATTTTTACCAGTGGTGGAAAAAGTAACCAAATTTCATAGTTGAGTAAAAGTAAAGATACCTTAATAGAAAATGACTAAAGTAAAAGTAAAACCCTAACCCTAACCCTATTTGATATAAGTGTCATCAGGTGTGTTGGCTGCGATAGATGATATGAAGACTTTTGTTGATGCTGAGAACAGAATTTTGATGTTCTTAAATGACATTCTTAGAATGTTCTCAGAAAATGATTAAAGTTTTCTTGTTTTTTATGGAATGTTTTTGTTGTTCTGAGAACGGAAATGAGAGCGTATTGATGTTAATGTGTACAATTGTTTTTTTTTTACCTTTACATAATTTTGCAAAATGTGTCATAAAAAAAGAATTGGCTACACGGACTATCTTAGTTAACCCTTGTATTTTTTGTACTTCACTGTCTCTATGCACACTCACAGGGCCCTACACATTCACACATACTGACACTCCAACTCACTCAAACACTCACTCCATCATTTGCTCACACACACATAATATGCACGTACATTTATATTGACTCTACACACATGCACACCCACTCACATACAATCATCATATAATCTGCTGCTACTCTGTTCATCATATATCCTGATGCCTAGTCACCTTACCCCTATACATACGGTGCATTCAGAAAGTATTCAGACCCCTTCACTTTTTCCAAAGTTTGTTACATTACAGCCTTATTCTAAAATTGATTAATTAGTTTTTCCCCCTCATCAATCTACACACAATACCCCATAATGACAAAGCAAAACAGGTTTTTAGAAATTGTCGCAAATTTATAACAAATACAAAAATGAAATATCACAGTGATATACTATAAGTATTCAGACCATTTACTCAGTACTTTGTTGAAGCACCTTTGATAACGTATGCTGAGCACTGGTTGGCTGCTTTTCCTAAACCATCTCAATTGGGTTGAGACCGAGTGATTGTGGAGGCCAGGTCATCTGATGTCAAAAAACAAATGATTGTCCCGCTAAGCGCCAAGCAGATGGGATGGCGTATCACTGCAGAATACAGTGGTAGCCATGCTGGTTAAGTGTGCCTTGAAATCTAAATAAATCACCAACAGTGTCACCAGCAAAGCACCCCCACACCATCACACCCCTTCCTCCATTCTTCAAGGTGGGCACCACAGATGCGGAGATCATCCGTTCACCTACTCTGCATCTCACAAAGACATTCCACCGGTCTAATGGCCATTGCTCATAGTTCTTGGCCCAAGCAAGTCTCTTCTTGTTATTGGCATCCTTTAGTATTGGTTTCTTTGCAGCAATTCGACCACAAAGGGCTGGTTCACGCAGTCTCCACTGAACAGTTGATGTTGAGATGTGTCTTTTACTTGAACTCTGTGAAGCATTTATCTACCACAACTACCTTGTCACAACACAACTGATTGGCTCAAACGCAGTAAGAATTAACACACCTGTTAATTGAAATGCATTCCAGGTGACTACCTCATGAAGCTGGTTGAGAGAGTGCCACGATTGTGCAAAGCTGTCATCAAGGCAAAGGGTGGCTACTTTGAAGAATCTCAAACAGAAAATATACATTTGTTTAACGCTTTTTTACTTAATAAAAATGTCCATATGTGTTATTTCATAGTTTTGAAAAATTAAAATGAGTAGGTGTGTCCAAACATTTGACTGGTACTGTACTTGCAGTCTGGGAAAAACAATGATATTGTATTGCCATCAAACATAAACAACAATATATGACTTGGTAGGCTTTCATTCATGCAGAATGAGATTAGACGTTTACAGAAGGATATCTGTGTCTCATGTGTCTCTCCATCTTACAGAAACATAGAATACAGAATGTAGTATGGGAGACGGCTGTGTCAAAATATTTACAGTGTTGTCCCAGAGAAGGGCAGTGGAGAGATGCATACAGCTCTGTGATTGGGATTATGCTTTTGCAGCACGCAAACACACACAGCACAGTTTACGACAATATAGGCAGCATATCAATTATATGGGGATATCCACAGATATATTATTTTAACAAAATAAAAGAAGCCCAGTTGATTGTCATCCATAGTTTAGGAAAAGTAACAATAAGCAATAAGTCTAAAGTGTTGATCTCTTCACTATTTTTCAACATTGTAAAAATAAAGGAAAACCCTGGAATGAGTAGGTCTGTCCAAACTTTTGACTGGTACTGTTTGGTTCTCAAACATTATGCGCTAACTGGGTTGTGTTTATTGTGTGACGTGATACATATTCAAAAGAAACTGGCTGTGGTGGCTGTGGTGGAAGAGTGTCTGGAATGTAAAACAGGCTCTAATGGGCCATTATGTTAGAACATTAAACCTTAGGAATGGATCCACCTGCCAAGTGGCCTGCCAAGTGCCTGCCAAGGAATCACATTCATAACTGGAACTGGAACTGTGCCGGAAGAATATTATATGATTCAATGCATATCATTTTGACTAAGAATAGTGCTTTATTCCAATCAAAATAAGTCACACCAGGGTTCTTCCAAAGCCTTGGCAACAGAATGTCATCTTTTGCCTGTTGTTTTTCAGCGGATAATCTCTTTCCCCAATCTTCTGTCTGGATGCCTCTGAAGTACCAGCAGCACATCCATATGCTTTACCACATACCAGACAACTCTCTCTGTTCTGACTTTGCGAGCATTCACCAACTTGTGATTGAACCTGCGGCCGTCACATTGCATTCAGGGGGAGGAGGTAGAAGCGGAAGCGTCCCGCAAGGCATGTCTCCTGCTCCTACAGCAGGGAGATGCAGCTCGCTGCTCACTTTGATGGACCCATGCAGTGAAGCCCGATGTTAAGGTTGCACACAATGAACACTGATAGAAACACATCGGAGGATGTAATTGACAATGATTCATCTTCTTGTATTGGGACAGAGTAATGTGTTTGAAAGTTTGCATGCAAAGAGCTGAGCTATCTTCATTTAGTGGCAAAGACTTGATTTCTTTCAGCAGTATAATATAATACACTCCCCCAAAAGGACCCAGACTTGGTGATGAGAGGTGAGAATGTATTTTGCTGACCCAAAGCCTGCTAACAAGTTCACAGCCTATCTTCTGCTGCCAGGACTCCATTTGGACAGTGAGGATATGAAGAAGAATAAAGTGAAATAACGCTAATGTGTTTCTCACTGTGCTAATGGGGCCTTTGAGGTGAGATGTGTATGATGGGGAGCCACTTTCTTTCAAATCCAATATATACATCTTCAAACGTAAATATACAGTATATACTTGAAGAATATTTTGAATTTATGTACAGTAGAGTTCACAGACTTTGTTTTTTATTTCACCTTTATTTTAGTAGGGCGTCCCATTAAGAACAATGTATATTTTACAAGGGAGTCCTGCATATACACAATTCAAAAATACAACATAAAACAAACACAATCAAGAGAAACAATCACATTCCTCCGCAAATAGCTCCCCAATAAACAATTTGAACTGCCGAGAGGCATCAATACAACTAGTTGTAAGGAACTCTGTAGAAGTTTCCACACATGGAGTGCAAAGAAACGAAAATAAGATTTACCGAACTTTGTGAAGACCAAAGGTGTCTCCAGAGTTAGCCATCCCTGAGACCGGGTATGGTAACTCGTCTAAAGGTTAATAATGATGTTAGGTACAGCGTAAGTTTTTGTAAGGGAGGTTTATAAATAAAAAGAGAGCAATGAATCGACCTACGTGTCTTCAAAGATAAAAAAATCGGATAAATAATGCAGTGATGTGTGCTGAACCTGTCACCTGAAATAAACCGTGGTGCGCTATAATAAACTGATCATCAAGCTCACAACATATCATCATATTATTTTACCTTTGGATGTTGCTGTTATGCAAATAGCTCACAATCCTCTTTTCCAAACTTCAATAAATCAGTCCTTGATTCCAAGGACAGGATGTGTCAATTTTAAGACCTTTAAAAAGCATACCTATAGTAGAAATATGGTCATACTCATATTTACTTTTCATTTCGATGTGGTAATTTTAATAAGCTTGGGTCCAGTTCCTGGGATCAAAGTAGTTAATGAATAGCGAACTGGAGCAGTTCACAGCGGTGATGGCCTCTCTGAACCTTTCTCTGCTAATCAAGCTATTGGCTAAGGTACTTGTCGCATTAGCTAGCACTTCCCACAGTTCTAATTATCCAGCTTGGGTGCAGAGGAACTTTAAACTTTACTCTGCAATCTTACTCACTGTGTAGACAATGTGTGTTGGTGGGAGTGGGTTGCTTAATATACATTTTACAATCATGTTACAAGAAAGCCTTTTCACTGACAACAAAATTCATTGCATTGACTGTAAAGTTCTAGTGGGCTTAAAAACAGGATGCTACTTACTAAGGGGTCATTGGGGTGCTGTGTGTGGCTGAAATGTAAATTGATATAATATACGTTGTATGCCAATCATCCTACTTCTGTGACCAAGTGATGAAGAGCTTAGATGTCAGAGAAAAGTATTTTTATCTCCTGAAATAAAGTAATCGTCCTCTGGCATAAGGTTAAGAGGCAGTAGGATTCTGCTCAGCTATAAACACGTCACTAAATCAAATCACATCAAATTGTATTTGTCACATGTATTGTATTTGTTAGCATCTGCTTCATCTGACCACTTTTTTATTACCCGCATCACTGGTGCTTCCTGCTTTAATTTGTGCTTGTAAGCAGGAATCAGGAGGATAGAATTATGGTCAGATTTGCCAAATGGAGGGCAAGGGAGAGCTTTGCACGTGTCTCTCTG
The DNA here is from genome assembly GCF_045791955.1 of Oncorhynchus clarkii lewisi. Taxonomy (NCBI): domain Eukaryota; kingdom Metazoa; phylum Chordata; class Actinopteri; order Salmoniformes; family Salmonidae; genus Oncorhynchus; species Oncorhynchus clarkii. Next base: position 31,228,310 of record NC_092150.1, on the reverse strand, counting down.
TGTTGAGTAAAGATGGTCTAGAGTTGTTTTCCCTCTGGTTGCACATTTAACATGCTGGTAGAAATTAGGTCAAACGGATTTAAGTTTCCCTGCATTAAAGTCCCCAGCCACCAGGAGCGCCGCCTCTGGATGAGCGTTTTAGATTAAAACTCTCTATGACCTAAAGGCAGTCTTTGGAGACTACTGTCCATTCTACTCTTCATTATACACCCCAAACATGGAGAGCTACACTCCCTTGATAACATCAAATAGCAATGTTACCTACAAGCTATCTTTGTAACACCATTACATTGAGTATGTCAGTGTTCATACATTGTGATATTCCACTAAATAATTTACCATGACATCATAATTAGACAGTTATAATTATGATGTGTTGTGTAAACAAGTACACACAATAATCATTAAATTTGGTTGATTTAATAGTCAAACAAAAGTGAACAAAACTGATTGATTAATTGACACTCTGTTGTAAAGATGATCTTCATCAGATGACACTCATAGGACTTCAATACATGTATGTTTTCTTCGATAAAAAGTGCATATTTATATCAGAAAATCTCAGTTTACATTGGCACATTACGTTCAGTAATGTTTTGCTTCCAAAACATCCCGTGATTTTGCAGAGAGCCACATTAATTTACAGAAATTGTCTTCATAAACTTTAGTATAAGATACAAGTGTTATGCACAGAATTAGAGATATACTTCTCCTTTATGCAACCGCTGTGTCAGATTTTTAAAAAAACTTTATGGAAAAAGCAGACCATAATCTGAGTGCGGCACTCAGACAACAAACCAAGCCATACAGATATCCGCCATGTTGGAGTCAACAGAAGTCAGAAATTGCGTTATAAATATTCACTTACCTTTGATGATCTTCATCAGAATGCACTCCCAGGAATCCCAGTTCCACAATACATGTTTGATTTATTCGATAAAGTCCATCATTTATGTCCAAATACCTCCTTTTGTTAGCGCGTTCAGTTCACAAATCCAAATGCATGACGCACGTGAAAGTTCAGAAGAAAAGTCATATTACAGTTCGTAGAAACATGTCAGACGATGAATAGAATCAATCTTTACTATGTTTTTATCATAAATCTTCAATAATTTTCCAACCGGAGAATTCCTTTGTCTGTAGAACTACAATGGAACGCAAGCTAACTCTCACGTGAACGCGCGTGACCAGCTCGTGGCACTCTGACAGACCACTGACTCATTCAGCTCCCATTTCCCCCTTCTTCACAGTAGAAGCATCAAACAACGTTCTAAAGACTGTTGACATCTAGTGGAAGCCTTAGGAAGTGCAATTTGACCACATAGACACTGTATATTTGAAAAAAATAGTTGAATAACTACAAACCTCAGATTTCCCACTTACTGGTTGGATTTGTCTCAGGTTTTTGCCTGCCATATGAGTTATGTTATAGTCACAGACATCATTCAAACAGTTTTAGAAACTTCAGAGTGTTTTCCATCCAAATATACTAATAGTATGCATATATCAGCAACTGAGCACGCTTTACATCCAAACGTGGTGCAGGTCTACAATTTTATTTCTGGTGTTCTTTGACAGCTCTTTGGTCTTGGCCATAGTGGAGTTTGGATTGTGACTGTTTGAGGTTGTCGACAGGTGTCTTTTATACTGATAACAAGTTCAAACAGGTGCCATTAATACAGGTAACGAGTGGAGGACAGAGGAGCCTCTTAAAGAAGAAGTTACAGGTCTGTGAGAGACAGACATCTTGCTTGTTTGTAGGTGACCAAATACTTATTTTCCACCATAATTTGCAAATAAATTCATAAAAAATCCTACAATGTGATTTTCTGGAATGTTTTTTCTCATTTTGTCTGTCATAGTTGAAGTGTACCTATGATGAAAATTACAGGCCTCTCTCATCTTTTTAAGTGGGAGAACTTGCACAATTGGTGGCTGACTAAATACTTTTTTGCCCCACTTGACCTTCAGACAAGTGAGGGCTGTGGGTAAAACAACCGACATGTACTGTACATGTTCGTGAGAGTCTCGCCTTTACACAGAGTGGTCATATCAGCTCAGTTGGTCTTGTGTGGCTCAGTTGGTAGAACATGGTAGAACATAAATAAATCTTAAAACAATTCCATATATCTTAGTATAACCCCCAACCCAGTTTACAGTCTTATGGGTTAAACAGTAATGGTCCCCAAGAACTGTTTTAGAGCATTGTGTCATGGTCCCCTGGATTGCTTTGGACTCAACCTCACTTGGGATTTAAATGTATAACCTCTTCGTTGCTAGGTACTTGAAGTTTATTCTGTGCCACAATGTCTGTGGATTTAACAGAGATTTGCTATACATAGAGTATATTAACAAGAATACATTTTTGCAATTTGTCTGAAGTATATACAACTTGAAGGTGTTATTTCTATAAAATGACAGTTTGCTGCTGTATTCTCATTTCAAATCATGTAAAAAAAGTGTCCACACTTGGGACTCAGCGTTAACTGAGATTTCAACTATAAACCTCTTGGTTCCTAGAAACTTGAAAGATCCCCCTACAATGCATGCGGAAAGTATTCAGACCCTTTGACTTTTTCCACATTTTGTTACGTTACAGCCTTATTCTAAAATGTATTAAAAAAAGGTCTCCCCTCATCAATCTACACACTATACCCCATAATGACAAAGCTAAAATATGTCTATTTTTCTGCAAATGTATTAAAAATAAAAACAGAAAACCTTATTTACATAAGTAGTCATACCCTTTGCTATGAGACTTGAAATCAAGCTCAGTTGCATCATGTTTCCGTTGATCATCCTTGGGATGTTTCTACAACTTGATTGGAGTCCACCTGTGGAAAATTCAAAAGTTGATTGTGCATGTCTGAACAAAACCAAGCTATGAGATCGAAGGAATTGTCCGTAGAGCACCGAGACAGGATTGCGTCGAGGCACAGATCTGGGGAAGGGTAACAAAACATTTCTGCAGCATTGAAGGTCCCCAAGAACACAGTGGCCTCCATCATTGTTAAATGGAAGAATTTTGAGACCAACATGACTCTTCCTAGAGCTGGTCGCCCAGCCAAACTGAGCAATTGGGGGAGAAGGGTCTTGGTCAGGGAGGTGACCAAGAACCCAATGGTCACTCTGACAGAGCTCCAGAGTTTCTCTGTGGAGATGGGAGAACCTTCCAGCAGGACAACCATCTTTGCAGCACTCCACCAATCAGGCCTTTATGGTAGAATGGCCAGATGGAAGCCATTCCACAGTAAAAGGCACATGACCGCCCGGTTGGAGTTTGCCAAAAGGCACCTAAAGGACTCTCAGACCATGAGAAACAAGATTCTCTGGTCTGATGAAACCAAGATTGAACTCTTCGGCCTGAATGCCAAAGCTTCAAGCCTGGAAGAAACCTGTCACCATGGTGTTGGCAGCATCATGTTATAGCTATGTTATTCAGTGGCAGGGACGGGGAGACTAGTCAGGATCAAGGGAAAGATGAACAGAGCAAAGTACAGAGAGATCCTTGATGAAAACCTGCTCCAGAGCACTCAGGACCTCAGACTGAGGCGATGGTTTACCTTCCAACAGGACAACGACTCTAAGCACACAGCCAAGACAACGCAGGAGTGGCTTTGGGACAAGTCTCAATGTCTTTGAGTGGCCCAGCCAGAGCCCAGACTTGAACCCTATCGAACATCTCTGGAGAGACCTGAAAATAGCTATGCAGCGAAGCTCTGCAGAGAAGAATGGGAGAAACTCCCCAAATACAGGTGTGCCAAGCTCGTAGCGTCATACCCAAGAATACTCAAGGCTGTAATCGCTGCCAAAGCTGTTTCAGCATAGTACTGAGCAAATGGTCTGAATACACACGTAAATGTAATATTTCTTTTTTTTCTAAGATAAATGTTTTTGTTTTGTCATTATGGGGTATTGTGTGTTGATTGATGAGGGAAACAAACAATTTAAGCTATTTTAGAATTAGGCTGTAACATAACATAATGTGGAAAAAGTCAAGGGGTCTGATACTTTCCGAATGCACTGTACATGTCCTGCTACACCACCAGATGATAGGACAGGGCATTGTTTGGCCGAAAGAATATAGCATAAAATATGTTTATTGGAAAGAACACATTCTTACACTTTGCTAGAAGCTGCCCAGAATCAAATAAATAATTGTCCATCGATTACCACCAACGTAAAACTGTTAGTTCTCAAGGACACTTGATATAGAAAACACTTGAATGTTGCAGGGATATAAACGCGCAACCTCTTGGTTGAGTGTGTAAATGTTTCTGTATCACCACCAGGTTCATACATATTGCTTGGAACATGTATTAACACACTCTCAAAAAAGAACAGTATGGTATTAGCATATTTGGGGACGTGGTCAAATATACAGTACCTGTCAAAAATGTGGACACCTACTCATTCAATGGTTTTTCTTTATTTTTTTACTATTTTATACATTGTAGAATAATAGTGAAGACATCAAAACTATGAAATTACATATATGGATATATGGACTATATATAATTTATATTTGAGATTCTTCAAAGTACCCACCCTTTGCCTTGATGACAGCTTTGCACACACTTCACATTCTCTCAACCAGTTTTTCTATAATCAGATTACATGTAACTTGTTACATGTAATCAGTTACTCCCCAAAACTGGTAGTGATGGAGGAATGCAAATCACTAGAGGAAAACTGTCTGGTCGGGCCAGTTGTTGTGTGTAGGCTACATCTCCCTGTTTTATAATTAGTTCACACATTTGCATTATAATTCTTCCTCATATTCTTGCAACAGTTATTTTACAACAGTTTTATTTGAGTAAAATTATCAATATATTTCCTTAAATATCCTGTGTTGTGTGCTTATTATTTTATCATTGGTGTGTTCTAGGATATTTTGAGATCTTAGCATGTTACTGTACAGCCATTGCATTCCAATTTAGGCGCTTATCAATTGCAAAATATGCCGTTTTCAACCCATATATGGGAAGACTGGGGCTCTGAGTGCAAAGTCTTTTGTAAGATGTGTACACTTAGGCCATTCGTTGTAAAGATGGAGCACTCTCCATGTTCAGCAGAACAGAGTGAAAGCTCTTGGTCATTTTGAACTACCTTTTAAAATGTTGAATTTGCTGCAGATCTATATGACATGCCTGTCAAATCATTCACACATAATGGCGGTCTTACCAGAGAGGACAACACTTTTCACGGTCTCCTCTCTTCACTCCCTCTTCTCTCCCTCCTCTCTCTCTTCTCTTCTTTATGTCTGAAACCTCAGGCGATCTTCAACTCTCACATTGTGACCGTTGGAGCGTATAATGTAACACACTATTCTTAATACCTTGTATCAATACAGCATGTACTACATTCTCTCTGGTCTATTATTACAGTGTTTGAAGAATAAGAGATAACAATAATGAAAGCCATTGATTTCCAGGCGTGTCTAAGTATGACTGTTCAATGATCACCAAGGGACTGAGTTCAATGACCTCTGTAACAGCTATGATGGTCTGAAAAGACATCAAAGCAGTGATGTTTTTTCTCCCTCCTCTCTGCATCTTGATTTATTTAACAACCATAATTGTCTCATCATTGGTGTATCTTGTTTAATGAACTGATCTAAATGATATTGTCAACTTAATGACACGCCTAAATAAATATTTAATTTCACCACAGCATGCTCTGTCACCTTGAGAAGTCCAAGACATAAATGAGAATTTATTCAATTAAGGCTGGCTTGGATGTACTTGATTCTGTTGGTGTAATTGATTCTGCTGTATAGTAATTAGCCGTACTTTTGTAATATAGCTAGGACTTGTTGATGACTGTGTAGGTTGGAATCGGAGGGATAGGCATGCATTGTTAGCTCTTAATGGCCACATTAGCACTTTGGCAATAATAGTTTCCTTATATAATCACAGTCATTACGCTGGTTCATTGTTGCATCGTGATCTCAAGGTCAGCCAGTAACGAGGCTATGGACCAGTCACATTACACTTGTACACAACTAAACTTTATCTAAAACAACGCTAATTTGATTACCGGTACTTTATATTAGTATTTAGACTTTTTTTGTTGTTGTTGCAATTATACAAACCTTTTGTACTATCACTTAACATGAAAGACCAAATAAACCTGGTAGGTTCTGTTTTAATGACCTAGGGGGTAATGACATGTTTCTCTGACATTTATTAAATGGTACGATGTTGAACATACCACATGGATTAGATCATTGCTCAACAGCATGACCTCTAACCTTTGGCTTTCACCCAGCTGTGGGATGATTTGCTGAAACACTTTTAATTATGCCTATGTGCTGGTTCATTAGACCACTGCTTGGTTTTTATGTGAGCCTAGGATACACAAGAAATGTGACAAAATTGCAAAAATTTGCCTCATCCAAGATAAATGACGATCTTTATTCTCTATGAACTGTGAGACAAAGCGTAATTAACATTTTTACTTTGCTCAGCAGTCTAAAAATGTAATATATAATTCAGGCAGAAACATCCCTATTACATCATTATCTACAACCTAAAAAGGTTATCTAAAACCTAAAAAGGTTATTTGGCTGTCCCCAAAGGAGAACCATTTGAAGAACCCTTTTTGGTTCCAAGTTGAACCCTTTTGGGGGTTATACATGGAGGGTTATACATGGAACCCAAAAATGTTCTACGTGGAACCAAAAAGGGTTTTCCCTGGAACCAAAATGAGTTCTCCTATGGGAACAGCAAACTTTTTTCTAAGAGTGTATGCACCTTTGCTCTGAGAAATAGCTTATTCTGAGAAGAGGTGTCTATACATTATCCTCTTTATAACTCTGAACCTTATTTATTTCAATCCATTATGAGTGTCCATAAAACACTCCCAACACTGTCAAACACTTTCTGTTGCATGTCTTGCCTTTTATGACTGTATTTAATTTTGCCCTATTTGGACCATATTTTTTTGAGTATTTTTGGTGAGATGCTTGAAGGCAGGCAGTCTTTGAAGTTCAGCCAAGCCCGGGCTGTCCACATGGTCGGCATGACTCAAGAACCCCACAGGAGAGTGTTGATCGATAATGTGCTAAATCTCAACTGCTCGGAGAAGATTCATCATCTGGTGCCAGTATTATTTTCTCTGGACTTTCCCATGCTTTGTCATGCTGTGCCGGCCTGTGAAATGTGCAAGGGTAAGCAGATATGAATGTAAATTTCTCATCACTCATCAGTGGTTTGACATGAAAAATCTGAATTTCAGTTAACCTTTGAGCAGCCTTTTCAGAATGATTCAGTATTCCAAGCATGTGCTAAGTTGAGAATGAGGCAAAAGTGCTGAAATAAATTAAATTCAAACTTGGAATGAGTCAGACACTTAATTTACTGGAACAAAGTTTTACTATTATAACATCTGACTGAAGAAATAGTCTGTCCCAACTACAGAAGTACCACAGTTGATAACAGTGAATGTGGCTTTAAATCCTATCTATTCCACAGTGGTGCAGTGGTCTAAGGCACTGCATCTCAGTGCCAGAGTCATCACTACAGTCCCTGTATCACATCCAGTTGTGATTGGGAGTCCCGTAGGGTGGCGCACAATTGGCCCAGTATTGTCTGGGTTTGGCTGTGGGTTAGGCCAACATTTTAAATAAGAATTTGTTGTTAACTGACTTGTTTAGTTAAATGTTATGCATTTTTTAAATTCAGTCCTATAACTCAGCTATCAGTCATTTTGGAGTACAATGAACTTATTTTAAGTGTAATACGATTCAGTTGAATATCAATGGAGAATAACTAAAGTATAATCACTTTCCTCACATCATATTCTAAGAGTTCAACAAGTAGGCTTTGTTTCACTGCTTGGTGATGACTATGATTGGTCAGTTTATCCTTTCAACAACGCATCAGCTACCTTGATCAGTATGGGGTTGAGGCCAGGATCCAATCTGATCACGCTTTGTACCTTTTAAAGGCAATGTTCCCTCATTTGCGGAGACTGCATTCATGGTAAACTCTGCATATGTATTTATCTTTAAATGTCAAGCACGCTATAACATGGATCTAACACTGATTGGACTGAATACCGGCCTAAGTCCTTGTTACACACGGTTTAAACAACACTTAATGTAAACTTAGAGGTGTTGCTGTATTTGTGAGGTGTATTAAGCTTATTATATAAAGGGAATAGATAAAGATACAAAAATATATTTGTAATGAACAACTTTGAGAATATGAATGCAAGAGAAAAGTTTTAAAGTTGAATAATAGATGTTGGCACATCAAATACAAGTAAAACCAATAGCTTTTGAATTAGTGTGTGTTTGTGTGGGGGATTTTTTTTAATCATTCTTCAACAACAAGACTCCTTTTTCATGGAGGGGAATGGCATGGTATTAGATTTTCAAAGGCAACATTAATCAGAAGAGTATTTCTCTTTAATGATTTACTCAGATGTCAGTAGGTTACACGAAGAGTGTGTGCTTGTAACATTTATAGACACAGAATTTTGTTTTAAAATTAGCATGTACAATACAGTGGGGATGATTCCCTAGGCCACAACCAAAGCTGTTCAGCCCAATGTTCAGCGCAAATTTTTTTCTGTAGTTAGAAATGCGTACAACTTTAGAAAACACTCTAGAGATAAGTACTTTGAAAAAAAGAAGATAATTAAATTCATATCAGATACTTGTTTTATTGGTAAACAGGATATGTAGACTTGGGCAACAATGATGTGCTTGTGATGGTTAATATGTTATTCTATTAATATGAATTTGGCTGTTTTGAGCTGCATTTTGAGCAGCACGGAAAGTAATAGCTGATAAGTACTGCATACAGTTATTTCTATATGAGTTTCAAATTGTATGTTTTATTACTAAAGCTAAATCCGGTATTCAATCTGATTGCTGGTTATAGGCATTGCAGCTTTTAAAGGCAATGTTCGAGAAGATCACAGTCACAGTAAATGCTGCATATGTCAGCTCAATCGGAAATATCCTTTAAAAGCTAGCATGCCTATAACCCACAATCAGAGTGAATCCCAGCCTAACTCCCTTTGTATGTGGTGTTTAGGCAAAGCATTAATCCAAACGTTTACAGAGATAGTAAATTACTGGACATGAAGACTGTTGAATAGCGGTTGTCATTTACAGTACTCTGAATGCAAAGGACAGCATGCCATGCATGTTTTGCTCCACTTGATATTCAAGCCAATCCGGAACCCACCTTGTAGCATTACAAGAACCCACTCCTCCTGATTACAAGCATTACTTGATACCGCTGAAAAGCGTTTACTGTCAAGCAATCTCTAGAGATGTGAAAGATTGCAGATAATAAGGAATAAAAATAGAAACCAGATGCATAGGAAGTCAACAGACGTCTGTTACGAAGCTGGGAAATAGAAAGGTTGTGACCTCTGGTTGTGGAGGGATTAACTTTGATGAGTCCAGTCCTTGCATGGACGCCTTGCCACTCAGTGATAGGTATTAATCAACACACTGGAACTGTGATGTGGCCGTCAGATCAATGATTTAGACGTATTGCTTATTGTTACTTTTTCTAAACTATGGATAACAATCAACTGGGCTTCTTTTATTTTGTTAAAATAATGTATTTGTGGATATCCCCATATAATTGATATGCTGCCTATATTGTCATGAACTGTGCTGTGTGTGTTTGCGTGCCGCAAAAGCATAATCCCAATCACAGAGCTGTATGCATCTCTCCAGTGCCCCTCTCTGGGACAACACTGCAAATATTTTGACACAGCCGTCTCCCATACTACCTTCTGCATTCTACTTTTCTGTAAGATGTTGAGACACATGAGACACAGATATCCTTCTGTAATCGTCTAGTCTCATTCAGTGTGAATGAAAGCCTACCAAGTCATATATTGTAGTTTATGTTTGATGGCAGTACAATATCATTGTTTTTTTCCCAGTCAAAAGTTTGGACACACCTACTCATTCCAAGGTTTTTCTTTATTTTTACTATTATCTACATTATAGAATAATAGTGAAGACATCAAAACTATTAAATAACACATATGGAATCATGTAGTAACCAAAGAAGTGTTAAACAAATCAAAATATATTTGGGATTCTTCAAAGTAGCCACCCTTTGCCTTGATGACAGCTTTGCACACTCTTGGCATTCTCTCAACCAGCTTCATGAGGTAGTCATCTGGAATGCTTTTCAATTATCAGGTGTTCCTTGTTAAAAGTTAATTTGTGGAATTTCTTTCCTTCTTAACCGCTCTGAACCACACATACCGGATCGAGGATAATTGTCATCAGCAACGCTGAATAGCATAGCGCCACAGTCAAATAATATTACTAGAAAAGTGCAATATTGCAAAACACAGCTTAGCCTTTTGTTAATCCACCTGTCGTCTCAGATTTTGAAATTATGCTTTACATCAAAAGCAATACAAGCGTTTGTGTAAGTTTATCAATCACTCGACAAAACAATAAGTACACTTAGCATCAGCTAACTTGGTCACGAAAATCAGAAAAGCAATCAAATTAATCGTTTACCTTTGATGATCTTCGGATGTTTTCACTCACGAGACTCCCAGTTAGACAACAAATGTTCCTTTTATTCCATAAAGATATTTTTTATATCCAAATACCTCCGTTAGTTTGGTGGGTTATGCCCAGGAATCCACTGCCAAGAGCGGTCACAACAACGCAGACAAAAATTCCAAATTATGTCCATAATGTCCACAGAAACATGTCAGACGTTTTTTATAATCAATCCTCAGGGTGTTTTTCAAATATCTATTTGATAATATATAAACCGGGACAGTTGGCTTTTCACTAGGACCGGGAGTAACAATGTCCGCCTTTCTTTTTTGTGCATAATTCACTCTGAGAGCCCCCACCTATCCACTTACGCAATGTGGTCGTTCACGCTCATTCTTCAAAATAATAGCCTGAAACTATGTCTGAAGACTGTTGACACCTTGAGGTAGCGATAGGATAAGGAATCTGGTTGATATCCCTTTAAATGGAGCAATGGGAGGCTATGGAACATGGAGTTTTCAAAATAGAAGCCACTTCCTGGTTTGATTTTTCTCAGGGTTTCGCCTGCAATATCAGTTCTGTTATACTCACAGACAATATTTTGACAGTTTTGGAAACTTTAGAGTGTTTTCTATCCTAATCTGCATATTCTAGCATCTGGTCCTGAGAAATAGGCCGTACTTTGAGAACATTGTTTTTCCAAACATAAAAATAGTGCCCTCTAGCTTCAAGAGGTTAATGTGTTTGAGCCAATCAGTTGTGTTGCGACAAGGTAGGGGTTGTATATTCAAGATTGCCCTATTTGGTGAAAGACCAACTCCATATTATGGCAAGAACTGCTCAAATAAGCAAAGAGAAATGCCAGTCCATCATTAGTTTAAGACATGAAGGTCAGTCAATGCGTAACATTTCAAGAACTTTGACAGTTTCTAAAAGTAAAATTGCAAAAACCATCAAGAGCTATGATGAAACTGACTCTCATGAGGACCGTCACAGGAAAGGAAGACCCTGCTCCAGAGGATAAGTTCATTAGAGTTACCAGCCTCAGAAATTGCAGCCCAAATAAATGCTTCACAGAGTTCAAGTAACAGACACATCTCAACATCAACTGTTCAGAGAGGACTGCGTGAATCAGGCCTTCATGGTCAAATTGCTGAAAGAAACCACTACTAAAGGACACCAATAATAAGAAGAGACTTGCTTGGGCCAAGAAACACGAGCTATGGACATTAGAACAATGGAAATATGTCCTTTGGTCTGATGAGTCCAAATGTGAGATTTTTGGTTCTAACCGCCGTGTCTTTGTGAGATGCAGAGTAGGTGAATGGATGATCTCTGCATGTGTGGTTCTCACCATTTAGTACGGAGGAGGAGGTATGATGGTGTGGGGGTGCTTCGCTGGTGATGCTGTCAGTGATTTATTTAGAATTCAAGGCACACGTAACCAGCATGGCTACCACTGCATTCTGCAGCGATATACCATCGCACCTGGTTAATGGACTTAATGGGACTATCATTTGTTTTTCAACAGGACAATGACCCAGCACACCTACAGGCTCTGTAAACTCTATTAGACCAATAATGAGAGTGATGGAGTGTTTCATCCGATGACCTGGCCTCCACAATCACCTAACCATAACTCAATTGAGATGGTTTGGGATGAGTTGGACAACAGAGTGAAGGAAAAGCAGCCAACAAGTGCACATAATATGTGGGATCTCCTTCAGGACTGTTGGAAAAGCATTCCAGGTGAAGCTGGTTAAGAGAATGCCAAGAGTGTGTAAAGTATGGCTACTTTGAAGAATCTAAAATGGCATAAATATACACTGCTCAAAAAAATAAAAGGAACACAATGTAACTCCAAGCCAATCACACTTCTGTGAAATCAAACTGTCCACTTAGGAAGCAACACTGATTGACAATACATTTCACATGCTGTTGTGCAAATGGAATAGACAACAGGTGGAAATTATATGCAATTAGCAAGACACACCCAATAAAGGAGTGGTTCTGCAGGTGATAACCACAGACCACTTCTCAGTTCCTATGCTTCCTGGCTGATGTTTTGGTCACTTTTGAATGCTGGCAGTGCTTTCACTCTAGTGGTTACATGAGACGGAGTCTACAACCCACACAAGTGGCTCAGGTAGTGTAGCTCATCCAGGATGGAACATCAATGCGAGCTGTGGCAAGAAGGTTTGCTGAGTCTGTCAGCATAGTGTCCAGATTATGGAGGCGCTACCAGGAGACAGGCCAGTACATCAGGAGGCGTGGGGGAAGCCGTAGGAAGGCAACAACCCAGCAGCAGGACCGCTACCTCCGCCTTTGTGCAAGGAGGAGCAGGAGGAGCACTGCCAGAGCCCTGCAAAATGACATCCAGCAGGCCACAAGTGTGCATGTGTCTGCTCAAATGGTCAGAAACTGACTCCATGAGGGTGGTTTGAGGGCCCGACGTCCACAGGTGGAGGTTGTGCTTACAGCCCAACACCGTAAAGGACGTTTGGCATTTGCCAGAGAACACCAAGATTGGCAAATTCGCCACTGGCGCCCTGTGCTCTTCACAAGTGAAAGCAGGTTCACTGAGCACATGTGACAGACGTGACAGAGTCTGGAGACGCCGTGGAGAACGTTCTGCTGCCTGCAACATCCTCCAGCATGACCGGTTTGGCGGTGGGTCAGTCATGGTGTGGGGTGGCATTTCTTTGGGGGGCCGCACAGCCCTCCATGTGCTCGCCAGAGGTAGCCTGACTGCCATTAGGTACCGAGATGAGATCCTCAGACCCCTTGTGAGACCATATGCTGGTGCGGTTGGCCCTGGGTTCCTCCTAATGCAAGACAATGCTAGACCTCATGTGGCTGGAGTGTGTCAGCAGTTCCTGAAAGAGGAAGGCATTGATGCTATGGACTGGCCCGCCCGTTCCCCAGACCTGAATCCAATTGAGCACATCTGGGACATCATGTCTCGCTCCATCCACCAACGCCACGTTGCAACACAGACTGTCCAGGAGTTGGCGAATGCTTTAGTCCAGGTCTGGGAGGAGATCCCTCAGGAAACCATCCGCCATCTCATCAGGAGCATGCTCAGGCGTTGTAGGGAGGTCATACAGGCACGTGGAGGCCACACACACTACTGAACCTCATTTTGACTTGTTTTAAGGACATTACATCAAAGTTGGATCAGCCTGTAGTGTGGTTTTCCACTTTAATTTTGAGTGTGACTCCAAATCCAGACCTCCATGGGTTGATAAATTTGAATTCCATTGATCATTTTTTGGTGATTTTGTTGTCAGCACATTCAACTATGTAAATAAAAAAGTATTTAATAAGAATATTTCATTCATTCAGATCTAGGATGTGTTATTTTAGTGTTCCCTTAATTTTTTTGAGCATTGTATTTTGATTTGTTAAACACTTTTTTGGTTGCTGCATGATTCCATGTGTTATTTCATAGTTTTGATGTCTTCACTATTATTCTACAATGTAGAAAATTGAAAAAAAAAAAAGACAAATCCTTGATTGTCTTTGTGAGATGCAGAGTAGGTGAATGGATGATCTCCGCATGTGTGGTTCCCACCATGTAGTACGGAGGAGGAGGTGTGATGGTATGGGGGTGCTTCGCTGGTGATGCTGTCAGTGATTTAATTAGAATTCACGGCACACGTAGCCAGCATGGCTACCACTGCATTATGCAGCAGAGTCAGATGAACTCGTGGATACCATTTTTATGTCTCTGCGTGCAGTTTGAAGGATCTTGCTAAAGAGCATCAGCGCAATTGCTAACTAGTGTTAGCGCAATGAGTAGAAGCCTATGGGAACAGCTAGCATACTAGCTTCCAGTCACTATTAGCTGTTCCTGTAGACTTCCAGTCATTGTGCTAACTCTAGCAATGGCTTTAGCAATGGCTCACGAAACTACCTCCAGCATCCTTCATACTGAACACAGAGACATAAAAATGTAAGCTACAGTTCATCTGACTCTGGGGAAATAGATAGGGCTTCATTGATAAAAATCCCAAACTCTCCCTTTAAGCTCATACAGGACATTTTGAAGGCATTTGTTTGGTATTTTGTTGTTATAACATTGTAATGACATATTGTTTTACATGTAAGATGGTGAAACAGCAATATTTATATAATTTTATTTTACTACACTACAATCAGAATTGCCAAAACTTCTGCAGTTTTTCCCAGCTTCTGTATGTGGTTATTGTACTAGCTATTTATTTGTAATGTACTACTACCACAACAGCTGGCTACATCAATGCATATAATTCATCTGCACAATGATTAGGGGAGTGCTAACTAATGCCAGCAACAAGCTAGCAGGCAAATTTTAAGAAGAGCATACTGTTTGATACAGTGAAACAATGTTAAACAATTAATTAACAATGAACAAACAGGTGTTTGTTGATAAAAACACTTAGGGTGTCTAGGGAACATCACACAAACAGGCTGGGTGCACACACAACTAAACACGCATGCCACCTGCTCCTTATACGTTAGGGTAAAGGTACCATCATGTGCCTTCACACAATGAAATCCATTGATTACAGTAAACAAATCTCCAAAACAATATTCTATACCCACATAAGAACAAAACACATGCCATTCCGATAAACAATTTCACAAAGTCATCATCCACATCATTCAGAGCATCTTTGAACATAGAGTGTATGAAGATATCTCTGTCATGTAAAGGATAACAAAGAAAACCCTCATCAAGCTTGAGTCAATGAGAAAACAAACTGGACATAAAAGGGCTGTCATGTATACAGTACCTGAGCCTAAATTCTACATAATGGGAAGGAAAGAAGTGATGAGACAGGCCTTGTGCTGAGTCTCTGGCGTTGTGCATGCAACTAGACAACTTGCAACTTGGCAAACCGAAGCTGTTTTCAGCGCTAGTCTCTGTTCCAGAACAAAGGACAGAGTTTGATGGAATATGACAAAACAGCCAGCGAGATGAGCCCTGTGTCCTCAAACACTGCTTGTAATTAAAGACAAAATCTGTTATTAGCTCAGCCTTGACTCCAAATCACTTCTGACAAGGAAAGGCTTCAGACAAAAGGATAATTTGTAGTATTTTTACCCCATTTTCTCCTCTCTGTGTATTTTTTCTATATTTCTGTCCCCTTCTATCTTTATCTCTCTTTCATCATGCTCCCTCTCTCCTTCTCCATCTCTCTCTCTCTCTTTCTGTTGGGTCAGTATAATGGTGCAAAACAAACACATGTTTGGCATGGCTGCTCCTCTCTCTCGATCCCTCCCTGGTCCATCCATCTCTGCAGCCTGCAGGTTGACTCTTTCCTCCTTCTTGGCTGTCCTTGAACCGACCATCAGGTAAGGTCAGTCCTGCAGTGCGGCCTGACTCTTGCAGTGTTTATTATTAACTTTGATTGTGTATGCAGGTTAATCTTCAGGGTCTTTAGGTGTGTGATAAAAGCCTGCCTGCAGGGGGCTCAGATGTGAGAAGGTTAATAAAATAATAAACAAACTACTTTATGATGTTCTGGGTGATAGTTAATGAGTTTTGTGCTGACAGATCACCTTCAGAAGATGATAGAAAGAGGGAGGGAGGCTATGGAGCTCCACAGGAAACTGTACAGAAAACCTACTCCAACCAAACCCAAATAATCTGATTCAGACTTGTGATTGCCATGACAAGTATCAAAACCAAGCTGTTTCCTCTCCCTAAAATACACTCTTACATACAGTGTAAAACATTGCCCTTTAAATTTACAGCATTAAACTCGCACCAGAGTTGACAGCTTAATACTGTAATTTTGCTTAACAGCAGAGATGCTGTAATATATTTTACAGTACTATTTTTCTTACTGTAAAATATTACATCAGTCCTGTATTAAGCTGGCAACTCCGGTGCCAGCTTAATTAATATACAGTGAAATGCTTCCTAAAATCTAAATGTAAGAAAATCTATACATTTGTACATAAAATACATTTCTTAAAATTGGTAACATTAACAACAAATGAACATAATTGAGAACAGAAGGAACAAGAGTTAATACAGATATAACCAAATAATAATACTATTTTAAAAACAATATTATGTGTGATGCCCTGATCTGTTTCACCTGTCCTTGTGATTGTCTCCACCTGTTTCCTGTCTCTCTGTGCCAGTTCGTCTTGTATGTTTCCAAGTCAACCAGCGTTTTTCCCATTCTCCTGGTTTTTGCATTCTCCTTTTTCTAGTCCTCCCGGTTTTGACCCTTGCCTGTTTCTGGACTATGTACCCGCCTGCCTGACCATTCTGCCTGCCTTGACCACGAGCCTGTCTGCCACTCTGTACCTCTTGGACTCTGATTTGGTTTTGACCTTTTGCCTGTCCACAATAATTCTCTTGAATACCCCTTTGGATTAAAAAACATTGTAAGACTCCAACCATCTGCCTCCTGTGTCTGCATCTGGGTCTCGCCTTGTGCCTTGATAATTATGTGCCTGTGTGTGGGGGTGTGGCAGAGAGAGAGACAAAGAAAGAGAAGGAGATTGAGTTACAATTGGGATTGAGTTTGAATACAATCATATGTCTATGATCAGCGGCAACTCTATTCAGGGTAAAAGGGGTTCAGAGGCAGTGAGGAACACAATGGGACAGTTTGGACAGGAGATCATCCAGGAGAGAGAACTCAGAGCAGCATCAGGTTTCCACATGGGGCTCCGTAACAACCATCCTCAGTTCATCTCATGTTTAGGACAAGCATAGAAAAATAAAGAATATAATGACAGACAGAGAGCACCAGGACTGTTACTCAGTGGCTAAAAAGATCGATGACAAGGGACATATCAAGCTGATGTTGTGTGTGTGTCACGGATTCCCCTGGTACTGCTGCCCATTCCGTTCACCAGCTCCGGAGGTCTACGTCACCGGCCTTCTAGGCGTCACTGAACTGGATCATTACCACAAACCCCGGACTGTCTTGTCTCATTACGCACACCTGGTTCCCATTCCCCTTGATTAGTATGTGTATATATGTGCCCTCTGTTCCGCATTAATGTTGACTAGCTAACGTGGAACCTATCAAAATAAAGAAAGTCACACACTCATGTATAATCTCCCAGCAATTTAATGGGTAACAGGTAAAAATACCCATTACATTGCTGGGAGATTATACATGGAGTGTGCGACTTTCTATATTTTGATAGTTTATCAAAATAGTCAGTGCCGCCATACAACTATCATTATGGGTGTGCGGCAGCTCATGTTTTTTTTTGCTATTTAACATTAGCCTAACACTAGCGGCTCTGAGATACACATAGCTAACGTGAGCTAGCTAGCTTGAAATGAAATGAACTTGAAATGAACTAGAAATGAAAATACAAAATTAGAAACATGTAATATCTGAAAATGAAGCTGTAGATGGACAGAGCGAATTTACCAGCTAGTACACCTATCAATATAGTTGTTGCAGTGACATTCTCTCGAAATGGATAGTTGCATAGTGGAGTCTTTTGTTAAGACATATAGCTAGCTAGTGAAACAATTAACCATAATCCCAACTCATGACATTACTAACCTGCATGTATCTGAAGGTAGCTAAACAACCAGGTTCAATGTTAGCTAGCTAACATTAGTCTATAACTAGTCAAGCAAATGTGTCTGAGAAATGAAGAATAAGATCGTACACTTTAACTTGAAATTAAACCACTTTCTGTCAAAATTAGAAATGTGTAATATCTGAAAAGATTGCTAGCTAGACTGATTGGACAAATCTCCTGTCAGATGTCCTGGTTGCCCTTAGTTTGAAGATGTAATCTGGAGACAGGCGTTTTCACCATCTCCTTCCTTAGCGAGCCAGTACACTTTAACTTTAACAGTACACTTTAACTTGATATTAGGTCTATGCAGTTTTACTACGTGATACATTTTTTTTTACATCCACTTTAGACAGGATTACCTAGAAATTATGACCAGCTCAAATAGACAGAAGCGTGCTATATGGTAGACCAATTCAAACTCAGCTCTCGGCATGTCCAGCCCACTCATTATCTTAGCCAATCATGGCTAGCCTGAAGGTTACTGGCTTTTTCTGTGGCTAAACTAACTAGGCTCGAAATTTCAACATTTTTATTTGCATTTACAGACGGCATAGACATTTTTTATTAAGGCAGATGAAAGTTCACATGTTCGAGAAGGCATTTTTGCCACAAAAACGCATTTGATTTAAAAAACAAAGTTAAGTTCAAACGGCTATCCTGTGATGTAGTCACTCGCGACATACACCTAGTTTCCTGAAACCGGTCACAAATTTGGAAAAAGTCGAGGTCTGAATACTTTCTAAATGCACTGTATATCCAATATAGTTTCTGAAATCAATTGAGGCATTGAACAAATACAAACAAAAACTAGATACACCGACTTACCCTAGCTAACCAATAAAACATTGCTATACACTACACAATAACACAACAATTGTCCTTTCTTTCTGTGATACCAAATGTTTGCATACTGGTAAAGTGAACAGATTTAGCGAATGTAACAAACATTATGTAACAATGTTGTTGAGAGGTTATACAGACATGGACGTATGTTGTGCAGCTGAGAGCCGAGTGAACTGAATCATACAGCCTCTGTCACAGGGTTAGCTAAGGGAGGACACTATGTGTCGGTGTTGTTGCCATTCAAGCTTTCCCTAGTGAGTAGACTGTATCACGGTGACATAGATGGCTACCAATATTAGTTACTTATTGTGTAAACTGACATTCTACTTGAAATATAATCCTGGGAGGGAAACGATTTGTCCACTTTACTGGCTACTGCCGGCGACACTGTGATAGAGCTGCCCAGTGGAAGCACCTTAGGTCAGCAGGTAAATCGATACAACACCAGCGCACTGGTCATTCACATCGGCTTTAGCAGCTGAAGCTTGTGAGTAGTTTAACCCCTTATTTTACAGTCTCCATATATACTTCCATAAATATTTTCAGCTGTTATAGGGGGACCTTCAGACGAGTTGTGAGGCCTGTGTGAGTCCTAAAGCAAAACATATGATTTGTACATGTTCGTGAAAGTCTCACCTTTCCACAGATGGTATTAGTGTGTAGCCCAAACTGTTCGGATGCTACTGACAGAAGATGACAGATTGGCTATACAGACTACAGATGAGAACCAAAATGGAGAACACCATCGTGTTCGTTAGAGTCTCATCTTTCTATAGAGGGGTCATAATAGTTTGTAAGCCAAACCGTTCGGACGTTAGACGATTTTGTTAGAAGACCAATTTTTGGGATGTCTCATGGTCTGACAAACACCTCTCTAGATCTATCACCTTCACTGCAGATGTGTAAATATGACATACGTGGATGTGGTGGATTGAGACGCATCCAATGCAAACATATCTCTAGCTTAAGGTACCAACCTCGTGATGTCTTGTGAGACAGAAAGCTCAGACTATTTTAGTAAATATCTTCTTGCAGCTGCTGTGAAGTGGAAGGATGTGTTCTAGGTACCTTGGCTTGTTTATAAGTAACTGTATTGCTGTTGTTGAATTACTGCACATTTTCTTAGCTAACCTACAATATGTAGCTAGCTAGCTAACCTTTGCTAGTTAATTAGCTAGCTAGTTAGTTAGCTAGCTCAAGTTGACACCAGCCTGTTCTAAATTGCTCGTAAAAATATCTTGCTGTGCGACCTAGAAAAAAATCACCCAGATAATAATTGTTGTGCTATAGAGAATAAACTGAGTGCAGATTCGTGACCGTTATGTTTTCAACTTTACTACAGAAAAAATTACTGGTTTCTAGCAGTTCAAAAGATATGACCCATATTACCAGTGGCAAATGTTTTCTTTGGATTGACGGGCCACGTTTTAAACATAAATCACATTGTGGGCATAAATACATGTAAAAAATATATATAATAATGTTTCCTGATCTTTCTTATATCTCAGATATAGGACTGACACTTAAGAACAAACATACTTCAAATTATTTTTGGGGGTGCTATATGTTGTTCCATGTAGCGAATTTTTTATTCAATGCATTTGTATGGGCTAATCAAATGTTTCATCAAATACATTTTCTATATTTTTTGATACTTCAAGGGGTCTTAAAATTCAAAATTAAATAGAACATTTCCATGGTATGATCTTAAAACAATTTCATATACTGTAGCTTAGTGGATTTACGAAATTCTACAGTGTTTTAATTACAGAAAAGTTGAACAGTTTAGGCAAAGTATCATGCTGTGTTTAAGCACTGTAAATTGTATGGGAATTGATTGTAGGTTGCACACAGCTGAGCTCCCACCAAGCACAGAAAAGCATCTCAAAAGAGCGTTAAACTCATATTTATTCAACAGTCCATTATCATGACCACTTAAAGCAAAGCCATCTTTCCAAACAAATACACACACATATCTTCTCTCTGTGGCAAGTTTTCCTGGCATACTCAGAAGTGTTACGTGCATATTTCATCACAATAATGAACAAATAGAGCTAGGGAGTGGTAACGATGTCTCTCCTCACCCTCCCAATGCCGAGGCACTTTGTGCCAAAGAGCAGCTAAGTTAGAAGCAATTCTTTATCTGCTGGCGCCCGTCTTTAGAGTTTTAGAGTTTTAGAAAAATTAGAGTTTAGGCCGAGTACTTGCAAACTATACTGTACCTCATGTACTGTATTCTTTATGAATGATTATCCATGGTAAATATTTCAAGTACATGCCTAACGACTGACTTACTGACTGCTGGAATTGGGGTGGCTGAGACTGGAGCTAAGAGTGATGGGAGCTGCCAGGATGGACCTAGTTTCTCCTCCAAGCAGGCTGGGGAAAGGATTTGCAAGAATGGCTGGGTGTGTGAAAAGATGGAATATGGGAGAAGGCCTGCATTTGACAGCTACTTCCCTGAGTCAAAGGCTTGTTTGTATTGTGCTGCACTTTGCTAGCAAGTGGGGATGGACACGGGTCGGGGTGGGAATACCTGGGTATATAGATTTTGTGGAAAATATGTGAGGAGAGGAGCTTTGTAGAGTTGAGGGCAGTCAAAGGCACATATCTCTCTTTCTGGTCTCAGATCGAAGTGCCTCAGAGGGACTCCGAGTTGTGCTTGTATCATTTATAACAACCTTTCACAGCTTGGACCTAGGTCAATCACCACCTCCTCTACAGACTGGGATATCTCTTTTTAATACAGTGGCCCCAGACCCCATTGGATTGTCAGCTGCATTCAGAAAGAGAAGGAACTCACCCTCTCATATTTCAAACAAATACTCTGACCCATTGGTGCCTACCTACTACACAGTGACATGCAGACAGGGTAGGCACAATATTCATCTAATAAAAAAGCTCTTATCTCAAGCCAAAATAGTGACCTCCATTCACTTGCTATTTTCACAGGTTGTCAGGCAAGACCTCAGAATAAAAGTACTGTTGTTGCCAGTCTCTCTCGACTCCTATGAGAAATACACACCATCATGAGGCCTCTGACACTGACCCAAGTTACTGCCCTGAAGACACTGATGGCTTCATCAAAAAGGCAGGTGTTGTGTGTTATTTGAAATGTGAAAGTTTGTATTAAAAATACCTGGCTTGATAAACTAGTAGGCTAATTCCCCAGCCAAGCAAATAATGTACAACTAGTAGAGTCATGTTGGTTGTGAAGTGCGTTAGCAAAAAGTTTTTCCTTTCTTTAGAACAAAATGCAATTACCACTTGGCTGTCAATTATATCACCCTGTCACAGGCCCTCCCAGTCAACACCCCCTCATAAGATTGCCTGCTGCAGTTGTTCGAGAGATGTCCAGTTTGTAGCCGAGTATGCAGCATAGAGATGACCCGCAAGGGAGCCTTCATCAGCTTCATGCAGACATGCCCTAGCTGTGAGCATTCCTATGAATTGAGCAGTCAGTTACATTTCGGCAAGTATCCGGCCAGCAACCTTCACCTGTGAGTGGCAACAGATTTCACAGGCTCATCATTTGTTCAAATACAGAAGGTAACCAACTTCATTACTTTGATAGATTTGATAAACCAATTGTGAAACATCATTTAGGTAAACTGACATCTTCTGTTGCTTATTTCTATTTATTGGATGCATATAATGTCCAGGGAATAACCTAGCCTGGTGGAACCAGCCTGATCGCTGGGTTCACCATTCTATTTCACTTCACATTTTATGATATCTGAAGTGAAATAGAAAGGTGAATGTAGCGATAAGATTGGTTCCACCAGGCTAATCATAACCACCATTGATAATGTAATCAGTGTTCTGTGTATCTGTGTGTATGTGTGTGTGTTTGAGTTTGTGCGTGACCGAACAGTATCTCTGATGAGGGCAGGCGCTGATCTACGCTGCTATGCCCATAAATGGGGCTCTGGCAAAGACCTCCTCTCCAGCCTCACCTCTTGCCTGCTCACCAACGGTTGTCAATGGGGAGAACAGAGTTAGGTAGATTGAGTCGTACATAGGGCTGTGGCGGTCATGAAATTATTTCAGATCGTTAATTAACATAAACACGTTTAGTATCTCCAAGCCTCCACACACACAGGCATTTGGAACATCTACAATTTAACAAGTCTAATGAATCAATTTAATATATATCATATCAATAAATCCATTATTTATTTTAGGTAGATCTAAAGAAACATTATTTGAATTTGTATTTATTATGGATCCCCATTCGCTGCTGCCTAAGCAGCAGCTACTCTTTCTGGGGTCCAGAAAAATGAAGGCAGTTTATACAATTTTAAAACATTCCAATACGTTCACAGATTTCACAACACATTGTGTGCCCTCAGGCCCCTACTCCAACACTACCACATACCTGTATCTATAGTACTAAATCCATGTGTATGTATAGTGCGTATGTTATCGTGTGTGTGTGTGTGTGTGTGTGTGTGTGTGTGTGTGTGTGTGTGTGTGTGTGTGTGTGTGTGTGTGTTTGTGTGGCAATGTTTGTGTTGCTTCACAGTCCCCTCTGTTTCATAAGGTGTTTTTTAAATCAAATTTTACTGCTTGCGTCAGTTACTTGATGTGGAATAGAGTTCCATGTAGTCATGGCTCTATGTAGTACTGTGTGCCTCCCATAGTCTGTTCTGGACTTGGGGACTGTGAAGAGACCTCTTGTGGCATGTCTTGTAGGGCATGCATGGGTGTCAGAGCTGTGTGCCAGTAGATTAGCCTGTCTAGGACTGGGGTTCCCCGTTCCGCTGGCGGAACCCCTCGCCAACAGCGAATGAAATTGCAGGGCGCCAAATACAAATCAACAGAAATCTCATAAATCAAATTTCTCAAACATACAAGTATTAGGCACCATTTTAACCGTAGCATAACGCAACGGACATAAATATTCCTAGAAAATATTCCTATTCATGAAAATCACAAATGAAATATATTGACACACAGCTTAGCCTTTTGTTAATCACCCTGTCATCTCAGATTTTCAAAATATGCTTTACAGCCAAAACTAGACAAGCATTTGTGTAAGTTTATCGATAGCCTAGCATAGCATTTTTTCCAGCTAGCAGCAGGTAACTTGGTCACGGAAATCAGAAAAGCAATCAAATTAAATTGTTTACCTTTGAAGAGCTTCGGATGTTTTCACTCACGAGACTCCCAGTTAGATAGCAAAAGTTTGGCTGAAAAATCTCCCGGAAATTGCAGTCACGAAAACGGCGAAGAATATTCCAAATTAGCTCCATAATATCGACAGAAACATGGCAAATGTTGTTTATAATCAATCCTCAAGGTGTTTTTCAAATATCTATTTGAAAATATATCAACCGGGACTGGTGGCTTCTTAGTAGGAGAGAGAGAAACAATGGCCGCATTTGTCCTTGACGCACCAAACACTATGAGAGACTTCAGCTGACCACTGACGCAATGTTGACGTTCAGGCACATTTTTCAAAATAAAAGCCTGAAACTATGTATTGTGACACTAGACACATTAGGGAAGCCATAGAAAAAGTAATCTGGTTGATAGCCCATTCACTGCTCAATAGGGACGCATAGGAATGCAGAGCCTTCTAAATAAGAGTCCCTTCCTGTTTGGATTTTTCTCAGGCTTTCATTCCACGCTCTACTGACTGTTGACATCTAGTGGAAGGCGTAGGAAGTGCGAACAGATCCATATCTTATTTGGATGTTAATAGGCGATGAGTTGAAAATCAACCAGCCCCAGAATTTCCACTTCCTGTTTGAAAGTTTGCCTGCCCTATGAGTTCTGTTATACTCACAGACATAATTCAAACAGTTTTAGAAACTTCAGAGTGTTTTCTGTCCAAATCTACTAATAATATGCATATCCTATATTCTTGGCATGAGTAGCAGGAAGTTGAAATTGGGCACGCTATTTATCCAAAAGTGAAAATGCTGCCCCCTATACCTTATTAAGAAGGCAGAGCATCGCTTTATTATAGACAGACTTCTCCCCATCTTAGCTACTACTGCATCAATATGTTTTGACCATGACAGTAAACAATCTAGTCTTACTCCAAGCAGTTTAGTCATCTCAACTTGCTCAATTTCCACATGATTTATAACAAGATTTAGTTGAGGTTTAGGGTTTAGTGAGTGTTTTGTTCCATATACAATACTTTTGGTTTTAGAAATATTTAAGGCTAACTTATTCCTTGCTACCCACTCTGAAAATAACTACAGCACTTTGGTGAGTGTTGCAGAATTTCAGTTGCTGTAATAGCTGATGTGTATAGTGTGGAGTCATCCCCATACATAGAAACTCTGGCTTTACTCAAAGTCCGTGGCATGTCATTATTAAACATTTTAAAAAGCAAGGGGCCTAAACAGCTACCCTGGGAATTTCCTGATTCTAACTGGATTATATTTGATAGACTTCCATTAAAGAACACCCTCTGTGTTCTGTTAAACAAGTAACTCTGTATCCTCATTATAGCAGGGGATGTAAAGCCATAACATATACGTTTTACCAGCAGCAGACTATGGTCAATAATATAAAAAGCTGCACTGACGTCTAACAAGACAGCCCCCACAATAATTGTATAATCAATTTCTCTCAGCCAATGCATGTGCATTTGCAATATGTTTCAATGGGCATTTACCATCATGAATTTGTCATGCTCAAAAATCCTATAGGAATGCGAAATTGACTGGCCCGATGCACTCGGGATGGCTGGGCAGTGATTCTGGTTCCTCTCCATCACTCGTTGGGGTTGATTTCAGAATGTCACTTTGGTGATGGTACAGTGCCTTGCGAAAGTATTCGGCCCCCTTGAACTTTGCGACCTTTTGCCACATTTCAGGCTTCAAACATAAAGATATAAAACTGTATTTTTTTGTGAAGAATCAACAACAAGTGGGACACAATCATGAAGTGGAACAACATTTATTGGATATTTCAAACTTTTTTAACAAATCAAAAACTGAAAAAATGGGCGTGCAACATTATTCAGCCCCTTTACTTTCAGTGCAGCAAACTCTTTCCAGAAGTTCAGTGAGGATCTCTGAATGATCCAATGTTGACCTAAATGACTAATGATGATAAATACAATCCACCTGTGTGTAATCAAGTCTCCGTATAAATGCACCTGCACTGTAATAGTCTCAGAGGTCCGTTAAAAGCGCAGAGAGCATCATGAAGAACAAGGAACACACCAGGCAGGTCCGAGATACTGTTGTGAAGAAGTTTAAAGCCGGATTTGGATACAAAAAGATTTCCCAAGCTTTAACCTCTCTGATCTCCCAAACCCGGATCCGGTATCGTGACTACAGCCTCAAGCTCATTACCATAACGCAACGTTAACTATTCATGAAAATCGCAAATGAAATGAAATAAATATGCCATCTCGCAAGCTTAGCCTTTTGTAAACAAAACTGTCATCTCAGATTTTCAAAATATGCTTCTCAACCATAGGAAAACAATAATTTGTGTAACAGTAGCTAGCAAACAAAGGATTTAGCGTTAGCATTAGCGTTAGCATCCAGCACGCAACATTTCAACAAAAACATAAAAGCCTTCAAATAAAATCATTTACCTTTGAAGAACTTCTGATGTTTTCAATGAGGATACTCTCAGTTGGATAGCAGATGCTCAGTTTTTCCAAAAAGATTCTTTGTGTATTAGAAATAGCTCCGTTTTATACATCACATTTGGCTACCAAAAAAAAAACGAAAATTCAGTCCTAAAAACGCGAACTTTTTTCCAAATTAACTCCATAATATCGACTGAAAACATGGCAAACGTTGTTTAGAATCAATCATCAAGGTGTTTTTCACATATCTCTTCATTGACACATCGTTCTTGGACACATGCTTTCTCCCCTGAATCAAATCAAAATCAAATCAAATCAAATTTTATTTGTCACATACACATGGTTAGCAGATGTTAATGCGAGTGTAGCGAAATGCTTGTGCTTCTAGTTCCGACAATGCAGTAATAACAAGTAATCTAACTAACAATTCCAAAACTACTGTCTTGTACACAGTGTAAGGGGATAAAGAATATGTACATAAGGATATATGAATGAGTGATGGTACAGAGCAGCATAGGCAAGATACAGTAGATGGTATCGGGTACAGTATGTACAAATGAGATGAGTATGTAAACAAAGTGGCATAGTATAGTATAAAGTGGCTAGTGATACATGTATTACATAAGGATACCGTCGATGATATAGAGTACAGTATATACGTATGCGTATGAGATGAATAATGTAGGGTAAGTAACATTTATATAAGGTAGCATTGTTTAAAGTGGCTAGTGATATATTTACATCATTTCCCATCAATTCCCATTATTAAAGTGGCTGGAGTTGAGTCAGTGTCAGTGTGTTGGCAGCAGCCACTCAGTGTTAGTGGTGGCTGTTTAACAGTCTGATGGCCTTGAGATAGAAGCTGTTTTTCAGTCTCTCGGTCCCAGCTTTGATGCACCTGTACTGACCTCGCCTTCTGGATGATAGCGGGGTGAACAGGCAGTGGCTCGGGTGGTTGATGTCCTTGATGATCTTTATGGCCTTCCTGTGACATCGGGTGGTGTAGGTGTCCTGGAGGGCAGGTAGTTTGCCCCCGGTGATGCGTTGTGCAGACCTCACTACCCTCTGGAGAGCCTTACGGTTGAGGGCGGTGCAGTTGCCATACCAGGCGGTGATACAGCCCGCCAGGATGCTCTCGATTGTGCATCTGTAGAAGTTTGTGAGTGCTTTTGGTGACAAGCCGAATTTCTTCAGCCTCCTGAGGTTGAAGAGGCGCTGCTGCGCCTTCTTCACGATGCTGTCTGTGTGAGTGGACCAATTCAGTTTGTCTGTGATGTGTATGCCGAGGAACTTAAAACTTGCTACCCTCTCCACTACTGTTCCATCGATGTGGATAGGGGGGTGTTCCCTCTGCTGTTTCCTGAAGTCCACAATCATCTCCTTAGTTTTGTTGACGTTGAGTGTGAGGTTGTTTTCCTGACACCACACTCCGAGGGCCCTCACCTCCTCCCTGTAGGCCGTCTCATCGTTGTTGGTAATCAAGCCTACCACTGTTGTGTCGTCCGCAAACTTGATGATTGAGTTGGAGGCGTGCGTGGCCACGCAGTCGTGGGTGAACAGGGAGTACAGGAGAGGGCTCAGAACGCAACCTTGTGGGGCCCCAGTGTTGAGGATCAGCGGGGAGGAGATGTTGTTGCCTACCCTCACCACCTGGGGGCGGCCCGTCAGGAAGTCCAGTACCCAGTTGCACAGGGCGGGGTCGAGACCCAGGGTCTCGAGCTTGATGACGAGCTTGGAGGGTACTATGGTGTTGAATGCCGAGCTGTAGTCGATGAACAGCATTCTCACATAGGTATTCCTCTTGTCCAGATGGGTTAGGGCAGTGTGCAGTGTGGTTGAGATTGCATCGTCTGTGGACCTATTTGGGCGGTAAGCAAATTGGAGTGGGTCTAGGGTGTCAGGTAGGGTGGAGGTGATATGGTCCTTGACTAGTCTCTCAAAGCACTTCATGATGACGGATGTGAGTGCTACGGGGCGGTAGTCATTTAGCTCAGTTACCTTAGCTTTCTTGGGAACAGGAACAATGGTGGCCCTCTTGAAGCATGTGGGAACAGCAGACTGGTATAGGGATTGATTGAATATGTCCGTAAACACACCGGCCAGCTGGTCTGCGCATGCTCTGAGGGCGCGGCTGGGGATGCCATCTGGGCCTGCAGCCTTGCGAGGGTTAACACATTTAAATGTCTTACTCACCTCGGCTGCAGTGAAGGAGAGACCGCATGTTTTCGTTGCAGGCCGTGTCAGTGGCACTGTATTGTCCTCAAAGCGGGCAAAAAAGTTATTTAGTCTGCCTGGGAGCAAGACATCCTGGTCCGTGACTGGGCTGGGTTTCTTCCTGTAGTCCGTGATTGACTGTAGACCCTGCCACATGCCTCTTGTGTCTGAGCCGTTGAATTGAGATTCTACTTTGTCTCTGTACTGGCGCTTAGCTTGTTTGATAGCCTTGCGGAGGGAATAGCTGCACTGTTTGTATTCGGTCATGTTACCAGACACCTTGCCCTGATTAAAAGCAGTGGTTCGCGCTTTCAGTTTCACACGAATGCTGCCATCAATCCACGGTTTCTGGTTAGGGAATGTTTTAATCGTTGCTATGGGAACGACATCTTCAACGCACGTTCTAATGAACTCGCACACCGAATCAGCGTATTCGTCAATGTTGTTATCTGACGCAATACGAAACATCTCCCAGTCCACGTGATGGAAGCAGTCTTGGAGTGTGGAGTCAGCTTGGTCGGACCAGCGTTGGACAGACCTCAGCGTGGGAGCCTCTTGTTTTAGTTTCTGTCTGTAGGCAGGGATCAACAAAATGGAGTCGTGGTCAGCTTTTCCGAAAGGGGGGCGGGGCAGGGCCTTATATGCGTCGCGGAAGTTAGAGTAACAATGGTCCAAGGTCTTTCCTCCCCTGGTTGCGCAATCGATATGCTGATAAAATTTGGGGAGTCTTGTTTTCAGATTAGCCTTGTTAAAATCCCCAGCTACAATGAATGCAGCCTCCGGATAAATTGTTTCCAGTTTGCAGAGAGTTAAATAAAGTTCGTTCAGAGCCATCGATGTGTCTGCTTGGGGGGGGATATATACGGCTGTGATTATAATCGAAGAGAATTCTCTTGGTAGATAATGCGGTCTACATTTGATTGTGAGGAATTCTAAATCAGGTGAACAGAAGGATTTGAGTTCCTGTATGTTTCTTTCATCGCACCATGTCACGTTAGTCATAAGGCATACGCCCCCGCCCCTCTTTTTACCAGAAAGATGTTTTTTCCTGTCTGCGCGATGCGTGGAGAAACCTGTTGGCTGCACCGCTTCGGATTGCGTCTCTCCAGTAAGCCACGTTTCCGTGAAGCAAAGAACGTTACAGTCTCTGATGTCCCTCTGGAATGCTACCCTTGCTCGGATTTCATCAACCTTGTTGTCAAGAGACTGGACATTGGCAAGAAGAATGCTAGGGAGTGGTGTGCGCTGTGCCCGTCTCCGGAGTCTGACCAGAAGACCGCCTCGTTTCCCTCTCTTTCGGAGTCGTTTTTTGGGTCGCGGCATAGGATCCACACCGGTGTCCTGTTTGTAAGGCAGAACACAGGATCCGCGTCGCGAAAAACATATTCTTGGTCGTACTGATGGTGAGTTGATGCTGATCTTATATTCAGTAGTTCTTCTCGACTGTATGTAATGAAACCTAAGATGACCTGGGGTACTAATGTAAGAAATAACACGTAAAAAAACAAAAAACTGCATAGTTTCCTAGGAACGCGAAGCGAGGCGGCCATCTCTGTCGGCGCCGGAAGTAGAATCAAATGGTAAAGTAGAAGCAGCTGGCAATTGCGCACCGAATTCGACGCAGGACACCAGGCGGACACTTGGAAAATGTAGTCTCTTATGGTCAATCTTCCAATGATATGCCTACAAATACGTCACAATGCTGCTAAGACCTTGGGCGAACGACAGAAAGTGTAGGCTCATTCGTTGCGCAATCACAGCCATATAAGGAGAGAATGGAAAACAGAGCTTCATAAATTCTGCTAATTCCTGGGTGATGCATCATCTTGGTTTCGCCTGTAGAATGAGTTCTGGGGCACTTACAGACAAAATCTTTGCAGATTCTGAAACTTCAGAGTGTTTTCTTTCCAAAACTGTCAAGAATATGCATAGTCGAGCATCTTTTCGTGACAAAATATCGCGCTTAAAACGGGAACGTTTTTTATCCAAAAATGAAATAGCGCCCCTAGAGATCTAAGAGGTTAAACATCCCAAGGAGCACTGTGCAAGCGATAATATTGAAATGGAAGGAGTATCAGACCACTGCAAATCTACCAAGACCTGGCCGTCCCTCTAAACTTTCAGCTCATACAAGGAGGAGACTGATCAGAGATGCAGCCAAGAGGCCCATGATCACTCTGGATGAACTGCAGAGATCTACAGCTGAGGTGGGAGACTCTGTCCATAGGACAACAATCAGTCGTATATTGCACAAATCTGGCCTTTATGGAAGAGTGGCAAGAAGAAAGCCATTTCTTAAAGATATCCATAAAAAGTGTTGTTTAAAGTTTGCCACAAGCCACCTGGGAGACACACCAAACATGTGGAAGAAGGTGCTCTGGTCAGATGAAACCAAAATTGAACTTTTTGGCAACAATGCAAAACGTTATGTTTGGCGTAAAAGCAACACAGCTGAACACACCATACCCACTGTCAAACATGGTGGTGGCAGCATCATGGTTTGGGCCTGCTTTTCTTCAGCAGGGACAGGGAAGATGGTTAAAATTGATGGGAAGATGGATGGAGCCAAATACAGGACCATTCTGGAAGAAAACCTGATGGATTCTGCAAAAGACCTGAGACTGGGACGGAGATTTGTCTTCCAACAAGACAATGATCCAAAACATAAAGCAAAATCTACAATGGAATGGTTCAAAAATAAACATATCCAGGTGTTAGAATGGCCAAGTCAAAGTCCAAACCTGAATCCAATCGAGAATCTGTGGAAAGAACTGAAAACTGCTGTTCACAAATGCTCTCCATCCAACCTCACTG
This sequence comes from Oncorhynchus clarkii lewisi, assembly GCF_045791955.1. Taxonomy (NCBI): domain Eukaryota; kingdom Metazoa; phylum Chordata; class Actinopteri; order Salmoniformes; family Salmonidae; genus Oncorhynchus; species Oncorhynchus clarkii. The sequence goes on along the minus strand of NC_092150.1, from coordinate 31,196,823 downwards.
AGCTCGAGCTGTTTTGCAAGGAGGAATGGGAAAAAATGTCAGTCTCTCGATGTGCAAATCTGATAGAGACATACCCCAAGCGACTTACAGCTGTAATCGCAGCAAAAGGTGGCGCTACAAAGTATTAACTTAAGGGGGCTGAATAATTTTGCACGCCCAATTTTTCAGTTTTTGATTTGTTAAAAAAGTTTGAAATATCCAATAAATGTCGTTCCACTTCATGATTGTGTCCCACTTGTTATTGAATCTTCACAAAAAAATACAGTTTTATATCTTTGTTTGAAGCCTGAAATGTGGCAAAAGGTCGCAAAGTTCAAGGAGGCCGAATACTTTCGCAAGGCACTGTACCTCACTGTTTAAACATATTGCAAATTGACAAAAGTCACCAGCAAGTCACCGTCCGTCAGTCAATTAGATATCATTCTGACACCAAACTGATACAAACTGACACCACACCCACTTTTTCCAACTCGTTTAGAAACCAACTATCACATACTTCAGAGCTGGCCCAAAATTCAAAACGCCTTCTGATCAAACCATAATAAAAACATAAAACACGTAGTTATGTTCTAGCTGCAGGTCCAGTTCTGAAATTATGTGTAGGCCTAGCTGAGGCGACCCCGAATCCCAAGTTTCGTCTCGATAGGTCATTTGGTGCCCGTGCAAGACCTTAATTGGTGCTGAAAATCCACTTATTTCCATGACTTGCTACGGGGTCCTTGAATGAGCTACCGGACAGAAATGTTGGGGTCCGTCTATATGGGCCGAGGCAGTCGCAATGCACCTAGTCTTGCGACTCCGGGACATTTCTAAATGTCGGCATTTTCGTGATGTAAAAATGAACTGAAGTTATTGCAAATGTACGAGGCAGTTTCTCGGTCCGAGAACCTTCTAGAGCCACATAACTCACCACGCACTATCGACCTGAGCTCTAGATCAGGTTTCTAAAGTTTCAGAACTCTCGGTCTGATGGTTCTTTTTTTTAGCTCGAACAAAGGTAACTATTGCAGGCATTGTCTGTCTCTACGCACCACACTGTGTCCCTCTGTCCTAGCTGTGTGTGTGTGTGTGTGTGTGTGATTTTTTCTTGGAAATGTTATGGGACAAATGACTGATTTACAGTTCATGGGGGTTCCCTAATCACACATATGAAGTTTTGAAAAGATCTGACCTTTTTAACCCTTTGAAACAGCAACTATGACACCATTGAAGGCACTTCCGGTTGGCACAGGAAGCTATAAGTAAACTCATATCCTGATTGAGGTATGCCTTTACAGAATCCTGAGTTTTAAGTGTTTACGTTAAGAACTGACCGATTTACACAGGGTTGAATGCACTATTTATCACAAACTGCTGGTTGGTTATTGAAAAACACTTTTAGGGTGATTTTAACCACTTCCGGTTGCTTCAGGAAGCTTAGAATTGACACAGGTAGACCTCATAGTGTCCTGATGGACTGTTATTGAAGACAGGTTCATAAGGCATTCATAACCCACATAGGCTTCATGTTGACTTTAGAGGAGCAGGCAATGTATTCCTATGGGGAGAGATGTCATTGTAATCTGTGAGATCAAAAAACCCTGATTAACTGTTAAGGGTTAATGCCACACGGTCAAGGGTAGGCTTGCACAGATCAGGAGGACCTCAGGAACGTACCTGAGGTTGAATTGTGCTTCTCACCCTAACGGTTCTCTTACTGTCACACAAAAGCAGATGACATTTAGGGCCAGGCTTCATTTTGGGCCTACATTTTTCACGGTCGCTGCACTCAGAGCGAGCTACGGTCAAGCGGGGCATCTCGTTGAACTCGGCACGGCCTTGAGAATATGGAAATGCCATTGCAGGCTCTGTGTGTCTTTAAGCACCGCACTTTGTCACTCCATCCGTGCTGTGTGTGTGTTTGTGTGAGAGAGCTTTTCCTTGACACCTGCTGGGAGAAATGACTGACTTACAGTTCATGAGGGTTGCCTAATCACACACATTAAGTTTTGAAAAGATCTGACCTTTTTAATCCTTCGAAACAGCACCTATGACACCATTTTAAGGCACTTCCGGTTTACACAGGAAGCTGAAAGTGAACACATATCCTCCTTGGGGTAGGCAATTATAGAATTTTGAGTTTTAAGTCTTTACGTTAAGAACTGACTTATTTACGGAGGGTGTGTGTTATTTCAGAAAATCACAGAAAATCACAGAAATCTCGCAGAGCACCAAAGCACACTTTAATAAGATTCGTATGAACACGCTGCAACTGGATCTGTAACTGTTTAATCTTGACTCTACTTGAGACGCATATGTCTCAAGTAGACACCTGGAAATGCAAATGCGCTACGCTAAATGCTAAATGTACTCGTTAAAACTCAAACCTTGATCAAAATTCACAAGCAGGGTATTGAATTAAAGCTACACTCGTTGTGAACCTAGCCAACAAGTCAGATTTTTAAAATGCTTTTCGGCGAAAGCATGAGAAGGTATTATCTGATAGCATGCACCACCTGAAAATGCCTGAATGCGACGTAAACAAAGACTCTGCTTATCCGACGCAGCACAAAACGCAGAAATAAAACATAAAACATTCTTTACCTTTGACGAGCTTCTTTCTTGGCACTCCTATATGCCCCATAAACATCACTATTGGGTCTTTTTTTCGTTTAAATCAGTCCATATATACCCAAAATAGCTTTCTATGGAAGCTGTGTCATTCAGAAAAAAACATCGTTTTTAAACGCTGCGTAATTTTTTAAAATTAAAAAAGTCGACGATAAACTTTCACAAAACACTTCGAAATCCTTTTTTAATCCAACTTTAGGTATTAGTAAACGTTTATAATCTATCAAAATGATTACAGGGCGATGTATATTCAATAGCTCCTCGTGTGCAAATCAATGGCTGCCCATGTCCACATTAACAACATCCGGGTGGAGACTGGAAGAAACGGAAGCCAGATAGATGGATTTTCCAACAATAAATTCAATTGAAAATGACGACAATGGCGACATCGTGTGGAATTTGTATGAATTGCATGCAGGTCGATATTAAATTTTGTCCTCTTTTAACAGCTCATGGAAGTGACTTATGGAAATTATTTTTAGGTTTCAGAGAGCAGTTTTTCTTGCGTTTTTCAATGAAACACACGATCTGTTATAGTCACAGCCGTGATTTAACCAGTTTTAGAAACTTCAGAGTGTTTTCTATCCACACATACTAATCATATGCATATACTATATTCCTGGCATGAGTAGCAGGACGCTGAAAAGTTGCGCGATTTTTAACAGAATGTTCGAAAAAGGAGGGGGTAGAAGTAAGAGGTTTTAAAAAAAAAACTATTTTTGAACATCACCAATTTGACATTGTACGAATTCTCTTAAATGACAATAGATACATGTCTGGTTCTTTTTTTATTGACACTGTAGGTTCCTTTACTTTGATGTGAAGTAAAAAATTATTGCTCCATTTTCATTTTGGACATTTAATCCCAGAAGAATGGCCATAACTCAAAAACAGTTGAGGCCTAGACGCCATCTTGTTCCGGGCCAACTGCCCATTATGCCAAACCTATTCTCACCAAGTTTCGTCTTCAAAGTATTTTCCGTTTAGGAGATAAGGCCACGTCGTGATTCGTGATGTTTTGCACATTTGCAATATAATTCCATTCACCCTCTTGTGGGATTTACCGGGACAGCGGAAAAATGACCAAAATGTGAATATTTTATAAAACGGAAACCGAATGTCAGAGAGAGAGAGTTTGATGACTTCCTGGAAGATCCGGCCCTGCCACACTGCCCGACGCCGTCCGCAACTTTTACAAGCGTTTTCGAACGTCTAGTAAGGGACCGTACATTTGCAATATGGATTTTCTCACTAACCATATGGCAAACGTCAAAATGTTCCCTTAAGGTATGTAATGATTTATCTGCTGGGCTATGTTCTCAAATAATCGTAAGGTATGTTTTCGCCGTAAAGCTTTTTAAAAATCTGACACCGTGGTTGGATTCACAAGAAGTTAATCTTTAAACCTATGTAAAATATGTTTTGTTTTCAGATTTTTTTTAATAAGCATTTCTGTATTTGAATTTGGTGCTCTGCAATCTCACTGGATGTTGACCAGGTGGGACGCTAGCAACCCACATACCCTAGAGATGTTTTTAAAAAGTTTAAAAAGGCCAGATATACTTGTTGTGTAGTGTCAGCATTTGTTGCTGGATGTGTAGTGTCAGCATTTGTTGCTGGCATGTCATCCCTAAGTTTGCTTATCTTGCCAATGAAAAAGCCATTAAAGTAGTTTGCAATATCAGTGGGCTTTGTGATGAATGAGCCATCTGATTCAATAAATGAAGGAAATGAGTTGGCTTTTTTCCCCAAAATTTCATTAAATGTCCCCCAAAGCTTTTTACTAGCATTCTTATATAATTTATCCTTATTTCATAGTGTAGCCTTTAAAAACTTTTTTTTTTAGTTTAGTCACATGATTTCTTAATTTGCAGTATATTTGCCAATCGGTTGGGCTGCCAGACATAATTGCCATACCTTTTGCCTCATCCCTCTCAACCATACAATTTTTTCAATTCCTCATCAATCCAAGGGGATTTTACAGTTTTTACAGTCATTTTCTTAATGGGTGCATGCTTATTAGTAACTGGAATAAGTAGTTTCATAAATGCGTCAAATGCAGAATCTGGTTGCTCCTCATTACACACCACAGAACAGCAAATATTCTAAACATCAACATATGAATCACTACGAAACTTATTGTATGACCTCTTATACACTACATTAGGCCCAGCCTTTGGAACTTTGGTTTTCCTAGATATGGCTATTATATTGTGATCACTACATCCTATGGATTTGGATACTGCTTTAAAGCAAATATCTGCAGCGTTAGCAAAAATGGGATTAATGCATGTTGATGATTTAATTCCTGTGCTGTTTGAAACTACTACTGGTTACAGTTTGAAGTTCATTTTCTTCTTTATGATACAGTTGAAGTCGGACATTTACATGCACTTAGGGTGGAGTCATTAAAACTAGTTTTTCAACCACTCCACAAATTTCTTATTAACAAACTATAGGTTGGCAAGTCGGTTAGAACATTTACTTTGTGCATGAGTAATTTTTCCAACAATTGTTTACAGACAGACCTTTTCACTTATAATTCACTCTCACAATTCCAGTGGGTCCGAAGATTACATACACTAACTTGACTGTGCCTTTAAACAGCTTGGAAAATTTCAGAAAATGATGTCATGGCTTTAGAAGCTTCTTATAGGCTAATTGACATCATTTGAGTCAATTGGAGGTGTACCTGTGGATATATTTCAGGGCATACCTTCAAATTCAGTGCCTCTTTGCTTGACATCATGGCAAAATCTAAATAAATCAGCCAAGATCTCAGAATTCACAAGTCTGGTTCATCCTTCGGAGCAATTTCCAAATGCCTGACGTTACCACGTTCATCTGTACAAACAATAGTACACAAGTATTAAAACCTGTTAGGGATAGGGGGCAGCATTTTCACTTTGGATGAATTGCATGCCCATAGTGAACTGCATCCTACTCTGTCCTACATGCTAATATATGCAGTTTATTACTATTGGATAGAAAACACTCTGAAGTTTCTAAAACTGTTTGAATTATGTCTGTGAGTATAACAGAAATCATAGGGCAGGCAATCTGTCACGTTCTGACCATAGTTCTTGTGTGTGTTCCTTGTTTTAGTGTTGGTCAGGACGTGAGCTGTGTGGGCATTCTATGTTGTGTGTCTGGTTTGTCTATTTCTATGTTTGGCCTGATATGGTTCTCAATCAGAGGCAGGTGTTAGTCATTGTCTCTAAATGGGAACCATATTTAGGTAGCCTGTTTTGAGTTGGGATTTGTGGGTGGTTATTTCCGTGTCTGTGTTTGTTTCACCACACAGGACTGTTTTTTTTATTTTTATTTTATTTTTATTATTTTTTTTCACATTTATTGTTTTGTATATTTGTAGTGTTTTCTTGGTATTAACCCTAACCACGCTGCGTTTTGGTCCGCCTCTCCTTCCCAGGAAGAAAGCCGTTACACAAACTTCCAAACAGGAAGTGGAAATTCTAGGGCTGGTCGAATTTCAAGTCATCGCCTATCCACATCCAAACAAGATAGGGATCTGTTTGCACTTCCTACGCCTTCCATTAGATGTCAACAGTCAGTAGAACGTGGAATGATGCCTCTAGTGTGATGTATGACCAGGTGGGAGGGGAATGAGTCAGTGGACTGTCAGAATGCCAGTTCCTGGTTGCGCAAATTACTGTTGATATCGCCCGCGATCCATGACTCTGTAGACAAAAACGAATGATCCGGTTGGAACATTATTGGATATATATATGAAAACAACATCCTGAAGATTGATTCTCTACTTAGTTTGACCAGTTTATTCGACCTGGAATATAACTTTTGTAAGTTTTCGTCCGAGTTCGCCTTGACCAGCGCCAGCTTTTGGACATGTGAGCTAAACTTGCTGGCAAAAGCAGCTAATTGGACACTAGTAATGGACATTATGGAACAAAACAACGATTTATTGTGGAACTAGGACTCCTTGTACTGCATTCTGATGAAAGATCATCAAAGGTAAGGGAATATTTATGATGTAATTTCGTATTTCTGTTAAAAATCTGACACAGCGGTTGCATTAAGAACCAGTGTATCTTTAATTATATGTAAAACGTATCTTTCGTCAACGTTTTTGATGACTATTTCTGTTATCTGGCGTAGCTCTCTGTAATTACTCCGGATATTTTGGAGGCATTTCTGAACATGGTGTCAATGTAAACCAAGATTTGTGGATATAAATATGCATATTATCAAACAAAACATAAATGTATTGTGTAACATGGTGTCATCGGTTGAAGATTATCAAAGGTTAGTGATTCATTTTATCTCTAATTCTGCTTTTGTGACAATCTTTGGCTGGGAAAAATGGCTGTGTTTTTTTGGATTTGGTGGTGATCTAAGATAAATGTGTTTTCGCTGTAAAACAATAAATATAAAATCGGACACGATGGGTATACTAACAAGATGGATATCTTTCATTTGCTGTATTGGACTTGTCAAGGTGTGAAAGTTAAATAGTTCTAAAAAATATTTTTAATATCCTGCGCTGCCTTTTCAGCAGAATGTTGGGGGGGGGGGGTGGCGCTAGCGGAACCCCTAGCCATAAGAAGTTTAACACCATGGGACCACGCAGCCATCATACCGCTCAGGAAGGAGACTTGTTTCATCTCCTAGAGATGAACACACTTTAGTGCGAAACAAAAAATATAATTGTTTGGCCATAATGACCATTGTTATGTTTGGAGGAAAAAGGGGGAGGCTTCAAGCCAAAGAACACCATCCCATCCGTGAAGCACAGGGGTGGCAGCATGATGTGTATCATTTGGCAATGCTACCAAATACTAATTGAGTGTATGTAAACTTCTGACCCACTGGGAATGTGATGAAAGAAATAAAAGCTGAAATAAATCACTCTACTATTATTCTGACATTTCTCATTCTTAAAATAAAGTGGTGATCCTAACTGACCTAAAACAGGGGGTCTTTACTATAATTAAATGTCAGGAATTGTGATAAACAGAGATTAAATGTATTTAGCTAAGGTGTATGTAAACTTCCGATTTCAACTGCATGAAGAAAATGTTTTTCAGATTAACAGAATGAGTTTTCCTATTACTGTATGTTTTCTGGCCATGTGGCATGCCGTGGGTTGTAGGCTTGTCCATTTTAGCAGACAATATGTATTAAAGTTATATAATATAGTAAGAATATAATTGCACTTAACTGAATAAAATGGAAAGGATATTTTTGGACATTCCTGAAAGTTATAATTTGAAACAGGTCGTATAGGTTACGCTAGATTTAGAGTTATTTGATACAAACCTTAGTGTCTTAGAAGTCAAAACATATATGGGCTGCATGATTCGACTATAGGCTATTGAAGATTTGAGAAAATCTCAAAAAAGCTTGCACTCTGTTCCCTGCCTCAGGCTGCGCACATGGTTCTCTCATCAAGTGATCATATTATCAACCTTCAAGCTATTCTCAATATAATATTGTTTTTACTAATATGTTAAGTAAGTTTTGATTTAATGGCCCATTTATTAAATGGGCACAAAAAGGAGCATGGGAAAAAATACATGTCTTCCACCTATGCACTCGAATAGCGACTAGAAGTCGCTTTCTCGCCTGTTGGGGTAGGCTACACCGTGCATTATTTCACTTTATGCATCAACCACTGTTTGAGGAGCATGCAGCCTCTCACTGTGAGACAGGTGATATTCTGCCCAAACTATGTATGCCATGGGCTCCCCAACCCCATTCCTGCAGCTACCAAGTGCTTAATTTGGGAAACCAAGTGAAATCTGTTCGGGAATATTGAAATACATTTTTTCACAACTAAATATATTTCATTAAACTGTTGACAGCTCTTCTCTCTGCGTGCTTGAGAAAGTAATGAAGTAGAGAGGGGAGGAGATGAAACGCATGGTGGTGATATATTCTGTACCTAAAGGTAACCTAATATGTCACCCTATTAATTCTAAAAATTCCCTACAACTAGGCTATCCATTAATCCTTATCAGATATGTGTCAGATATCACCTATTATATCTGCCACTGGTAATAGAACAGTGACTGTCTGTATGTGTTCACAAATACCTGTATGGAGCCAACACTTGGGAGACTTGCAAGATGTTGTGATGGAGTACAGACTAACAGACTGGCTTGATCCTGATGCCTCTAACTGGAGAGAGACCTTGCACTCAGCAATACAATTATATAACACATTTATTACTTGTTATTGTCTTTGGTTATTATTGAATCGAGTGGTACTATCAATGGGGAAGGGGGGGGGGGGGGGGGGGGGGGGGGGGGCGTATGTGTGACACCTGTCGTGGAAATTTCCTCTATTTACCAAATCATGGGAGCAAACCACACACAAGTCAGAGTTAGTTATCAAAGTACATCTTTAATTATATCAGCGCTATCACAATCCTGTGACTCTGAGGCAATTCAGTGTCTAACCATGAATTCTCTGAGGGCCCCCCTTCATTGCAGCTGAGTTCCTTTAACCTGTTAAGCCTATAGGGGCGCTATTTCATTATTGGATAAAAAAACGTGCCCGTTTTAAGCGCAATATTTTGTCACGAAAAGATGCTCGACTATGCATAGAATTGACAGCTTTGGAAAGAACACAGTCTAACGTTTCCAAAACTGCAAAGATTTTATCTGTGAGTGCCACAGAACTCATTCTACAGGCGAAACCAAGATGAAACGTCTAACAGAATCTCTGAAGCTCTGTTTTCAAATGTCTCCTTATATGGCTGTGAATGCAGCAGGAACGACCATGTGCTTTCTGTGGTTTCTTCAAGATGTCTGCAGCATTGTGACGTATTTGTAGGCATATCATTGGAAGATTGGCCATAAGAGACTACATTTTGCAGGGGTCCGCCCGGTGGCCTTTATCTAAATTCGTGCGTAATCTCCAGTTGCGGTCATTTTGTCCTGGGATTCAGAACGAAACGCACACTTCCACGAAGGATATATCATCGAAGAGATATGTGAAAAACACCTTGAGGATTGGTTCTAAACAACGTTTGCCATGTTTCAGTCGATATTATGGAGTTAATTTGGAAAAAAGTTTGGCGTAATTGATGACTGGATTTTCTCGTTTTTTTGGTAGCCAAACGTGACGCACCAAACGGAGCGATTTCTCCTAAACAAATAATCTTTCAGGAAAAACTGAACATTTGCTATCTAACAGTCTCCTCATTGAAAACATCTGAAGTTCTTCAAAGGTAAATTATTATTTGAATGCTTTTCTGTTTTTTGTGAAAGTGTTGCCTGCTAAATGCTAATGATAATGCTAACACTAAATGCTACGCTAGCTAGCTACTGTTACACAAATGATTGTGTTCCTATGGTTGAGAAGCATATTTTGAAAATCTGAGATGACAGTGTTGTTAACAAAAGGCTAAGCTTGAGAGCTAGCATATTTATTTCATTTTATTTCATTTGCGATTTTCATGAATAATTAACGTTGCGTAATGGTAATGAGCTTGAGTCTGTATTCACGATACCGGATCCGGGATGGGTAGATCAGAGGTTAATAACAAAAAAACACACATAGTCAGACAGCATAGACATAATAAATCGTTCAGCTTTGTCTCCTTACTCAAACCCCAGAACCATAAACCAATCCTCTATATCAAATTGTCATTTAGATACAACCAACTCTAAATACAACCAATCCTATCTTGACAAGATCACAGAGGCACACTGACTGGCACACAGACATTGTGGAGCCAAGAGATACACGCTTGACCTCTCCCCTCTCTCTAGCCCAAACAACTTACTCTTGACATAGAACAGATACTGCAAACCCTGCCACAGTATTATACAAAAATAACATTCTTGATGAGAAGTAACTTACAAACATATGAATATAAAACATCTTACATATGTTACCAACAAATTCTGATTATTCCACGACACACCATACAGGAAAGTATGATGCGTGACATACACTACCGTTCAGAAGTTTGGGGTCACTGAAGGCCAGCATCCTGGAGTCGCCTCTTCACTCTTGACGTTAAGACTGGTGTTTTGTGGGTACTATTTAATGAAGCTGCCAGTTGAGTTGAGGCGTCTTTCTCAAACTAGACACTCTAATGTACTTGTCCTCTTGCTCAGTTGTGAACCGGGGCCTCCCACTCCTCTTTCAATTCTGGTTAGAGCTAGTTTGCGCTGTTCTGTGACGGGAGTAGGACACAGTGTTGTATGAGATCTTCAGTTCCTTGGCAATTTCACGCATGGAATCGCCTTCATTTCTCAGAACAACAATAGACTCACGAGTTTCAGAATAAAGTTATTTGTTTCTGGCCATTTTGAGCATGTAATGGATCCCACAAATGCTGATGCTCCTGATACTCAACTAGTCTAAAGAAGGCCCATTTTATTGCTTCTTTAATCAGGACAACAGTTTTCAGCTGTGCTAACATAATTGCAAAAGGGTTTTGTGATGATCAATTAGCGTTTTAAAATTATAAATTTGGAGTGATCGTTGCTGAAAAAACGAAGTTAACCTGCTTAATAAATTACTCACGTTAGTAGCCATGAAGTGCTTTGAAAGGCTGGTCATGGCTCACATCAAAACCATCATCCAGAAAACCCTAGACCCACTCCAATTCGCAAAATACCCCAACAGATCCACAGATGACGCAATCTCAATTGCACTCCAGACTGCCCTTTCCCACCTGGACAAAAGGAACACCTATGTGAGAATGCTATTCATTGACTACAGCCCAGCAGTCAACAGCATAGTGCCCAAGAAGCTCATCACTAAGCTAAGGACCCTGGGACTAAACACCCCCCTCTGCAACTGGATCCTGGACTTCCTGACGGGCTTCCCCGAGGTGGTGAGGGTAGGCAACAACACATCCACCACGCTGATCCTCAAGACGGGGGCCCCCCAGGGGTGTGTGATTAGTCCCCTCTTGTACTCCTTGTTCACCCACGAATGCGTGTCCAAGCATGACTCTAACGCCATAATTACATTTGCTGACGACACAACAGTTGTAAGCCTGATCTCCGACAATGATGAGAGAGCCTATAGGGAGGTCAGAGACCTGGCAGTGAGGTGTCAGGACAACAACCTCTCTCTAAACATGATCAAGACAAAGGAGCTGATCGTGGACTACAGGAAAAGGAGGGCCGAACACACCCCCGTTCACATCGAGGGGGCTGTAGTGGAGCGGGTCGAGAGTTTCCAGTTCCATGGTGTCCACATCACCAACATGGTGTCCAAACACACCAAGACAGTTGTGAAGAGGGCACGACAACACCTTTCCCCCTCAGGAGACTGAAAAGATTTGGCAATGGTCCCCAGATCCTCAAAAAGTTCAACAGCTGCACCATCGAGAGCATCTTGGCCGATTGCATCACCGACTGGTATGGCAACTGCTCGGCATCCGACCGTAAGGCCCTACAGAGGTTAATGCGTATGGCCCAGTACATCACTGAGGCCGATCTTCCTGCCATCCAGGAACTATACTAGGGGATTTTTACACTGCTACTCGCTGTGTATTATCTATGCATAGTCACTTTACCCCTACCTACATGTACAAATTACCTCGATTATCCTGTGTCCCCACACATTGACTAAGTACCAGTAACCCCTTGACTATATCCTCGTTATTGTTATTTTATTGATTTACTTTTTGTTTATTTAGTAAATATTTTCTTAACTATATTTCTTGAACTGCATTGCTGGTTAAGTGCTTGTAAATAAGCATAAATAAGCTGTTGTATTCGGTACATGTGACAAATAAATTTGATTTGACATTGGCATCATCTGAAATATTAAGAGTGATATTTTGGATCATAATCTTTCTTTTGAATTGAATTCCTTTACTTGTCTCCATGAACACTTCACTAATATTTAGACTTACAAAAGGTGTGAATACCAGAAATAGAGATCAACAATAGGCCAAGTGATTCAAGTAATTATTTTACAATGCAGCATGTGTTGTATGGAGTATATCTTTCCACACAGCCAGTCTCAGACATCTAAGATACATTTTCCATTTGTTGGCACATAGTGGGTCTGGCTAGCAGGGTGGCGGGGGTTGGGTCAATGGGGTGTGACTCTTTCTCAGCTCACCTGATATCCAATAAGTCTAGTGGATAGCACACATACACCAAACACACACACACACACATGTAACCACACACACACACACACACAAATGCAAACACACATACACACACAACCCCCCCCCACACACACAGCTCCCTCATCATGTGTCATTGAGTGTCACTCTCAGCATCTCAAGGTTCCCAAAGGTCACAGATGACAATGTGTTAATGTCCCAGCTGTGTGTGTCTATCACAGAGAGGCCTGGCTCTGGGCAGGTAGCTTAGTGGTTAAGAGCGTTGAGCCAGTAACTGAAAAGTTGCTGGTTCAAGATCCGAGCCAACTCTGTGAAAAATCTGTCGATGTACCCTTGATCAAGGCACTCAACCTTAACTGCTCATGTAAGACGCTCTGGATAAGAGTGTCTGCTAAATGTGTAAAATGCTCTGCCGGCTCTGCCTGACCACACACTGGGACGAGCTACATTACTTGATTCTCATGACACCATCTCTCTCTCTACGTCAGCTGTTGGCTTTTCTCTTTTCCAATCCAGAGGAAAGCATATTTCAGATATATCAGCAGACCATTGGGACAAATGTGTCACATTATCAGATGGATGTGGGTTTTGTGATGTTGATGCCTCATTTCTGTTTCACTAAACACTTCAGAATACATTTGCTTTTATTTTGGAATTCATTGCTGTTGACGATCACATACCAATAATAGTTGTTTTCTCATGCACTCATCCCTATGTTACTGTTTTGATTTACATTCTCCTGCTCATTGCTGTTCTCACTGAAACCTAAAGGTGGCACTCTTGCCTTTCAGAGTTTATCTGGTCCACATTACTCCATAATAAATCTAGGCCAGTATCATTCATGGGTTAAAAATGTTGTACGATTTGTTTTAAAGTTGTTCAGGATATACATTTGTAAGAAAAGTTTAAATATATGATACCAACATATAATAAATGTACATCTCAGATGCTAATGGCACTGCCAAATCCTTTGAGACAATGACACAGTGTTGCTGTAGTATAAAACAACCCCTTATAGAAAGAATGTATCCTTATTGATGAATGTTTTTGTTATTATAGCAATTCCCTATCCCTATGTTGTGGGTGCTGAGTCATGCAATAAAATTATCATGACATTTTTACCCATTCAACCACCAGCATATAAACATCCTTCACTACGTTGTTCAGAGTGGTGATGTACCACACACACTCAGGCAGCAGAAAGGAGAGGCTTCTCCCAGCATCTCAGGTCAACACACAGCAGGGGGCAAACACGACCCTTGAATAAACCACTACATATCAGCTGAATGGGATAGCATATACTGTATGTGTGTGGAAGGTGGAGAGAGACACTCCCCTCCATATTTATTTGGACAGTGAAGCGAAAATGACTGTACAGAATGTCACCATTTATTTATGGGTATTCTCATCTCATCTCATTCCCCCATTGGAAGGTGTCATAAGTATTTGGACAAATTCACTTGCAGTGTATTACATTTAGTCAAAAGTCTACTATTTGGTCCCATATTCCTACAACGCTATGATTACATCAAACTTGTGACTCTACAAACTTGTTGGATGCATTTGCAGTTTGTTTTGGTTGTGTTTCGGGTTTATGCTTGTGTCCAATATAAATTAATGGTAAATCATTGTTATTTTGGAAACCCTTTCCCTAACCCTAGCCATAACCTTAACCCTTACCCTTACTCTAAACCAAACCCTAACTGTAACCTTAGCAAGCAGTTGCTTATCAACAGATAGTTAAAATGCTCTGCAGATGGTCATACTATCTGATCTAGCCAAATAAAGTGTGACCATGATTTTATTGTAAATAAGAATAGAATATGTTTCTGACCACTTCTTTCTATATTAATGTTGATGCTAGCATGATTATGAATAATCAGAAATGAAACATGAATAATGTAGAGTGAGAAAGTTCGATTCACAAAGATAATTTCCTCAAAACATGCTAACCATCACCAATAATAAAAAAAAGGTTAGTATTTTGGGGGGGGTATGATATTTATGCCTCTAACTTTCTCACTCATTATTATACGATTCATTCATGATTATCCGTAATCATGCTAGCATCCACATCAATGTAGACGTGTTCAGAAACATTCTATTCTTAATTACAATAAAGGTGACTCAAAAATGACACAATAAACTAACATAATCTGAAACACACAAGTTTGTAGAGCCACAAGCTTGATGTAGTCATTGTGTGCTAGGAATATAGGACCAAATACTAAACTTTTGACTAAATGTAATATACTATAAGCAAATTTGTCAAATGACTTATGACACCTTCAAAATGGGGTAACAAGATACATAAAGTGCTTTCATTTCTAAACAGTAAAACAGATATGTATGAAAATACCTTCAAATAAAAGGTGACATTCTACTGTTGACATAAATAAAACATTTGATCTCAAAATGCTGGAGTATAGAATTAATTAATTAATTGAATTAAAAGCTTTCCAAATAAAGCTTTTTTTCCAAATAAAGCTGTCCAAATAAATACGTATTGGAGCTTACATGTGCACACAGAGTGTGACAGCGAGTAGAGAGAGTAAATAAGGGGTAAGAAAGTAGAAAGAGAAGAGCGAGAGAAGAGAAATTTGATAGAGAATAGAGGGAGGATCATTGAGAAACTGTGCAATGTATGTAATGTGAGTCGGTGTGTATGACAGAGAGCGAGACAAAAATATTTATAGAGAGAAAGAAAGAGAGAGAGAGAGAGAAAAAAAGGGAGGAATGAAAGAGTGAGAGGAAAGAGCGAGAGAGTCTAAGTCTGATACATCTTTCTAACCAATACATTTTGACACCAACATTAGTATGCCGCCAACTTTTTTGCAGACATTTCTTTATATTTTAAAGGTATGGCACGCAACAAAGCCTTTACATTTATTTTCTAGTCTTAATTACTGTAATATGTTCAGAAGTCCCGCCAACCCCTGAATATATGAAATCATGAACATTCGATTGTTCTTCTCCATTAAACTTGTCATTATGAAAAAGTTTTAACAAAACACCAGTTTGCATACTTCAGCTTGGTCAAATTTCACACCAATAAACTTCAAAATGTGTATAGGTTATGTAAATCTAGAAAGCACGGTAACTTAAAAAAAACTACCTGGACAATGTTTTGGTTTGGTTGCTAGCTATCTTGTTAGCTAACTTAGCTATTTAACTGGCTAGCCAGCTCATATAATTACCAGAACATACACTACAAATCCAAAGGTATGTGCACACTTGCTCGTCGAAAATCTCACTACAAAATCATTGACATTAGTATGGAGTTAGTCCCCCCTTTGCTGCTATAACAGCCTACACTCTTCTGGAAAGGCTTTCCACTAGACTTGCTTCCATTCAGCCGCAAAAGCATGAGTGATGTTGGGCGATTATGCCTGGCTCGCAGTCGGCGTTCCAATTCATCCCAAATGTGTTCGATGAGGGGGCCAGTCAAGTTATTCCACAACAATCTCAACAAATCATTTCTGTATGGACCTGTGTGCACAGAGCATTTTTTAACTAACTATGTCATGCTGAAACAGGAAAGGGCCTTCCCCAAACTGTTGACACAAAGTTGGAAACAGAATCATCTAGAATGTCATTGTATGCTGTATGTCACGCCCTGGCCATAGAGAGGCTTTTATTCTCTATTTTGGTTAAGCCAGGGTGTGACTAGGGTGGGCATTCTAGTTTCTTTATTTCTATGTTTTCTGTTTCTATGATTTGGCCGGGTATGGTTCTCAATCAGGGACAGCTGTCTATCGTTGTCTCTGATTGGGAATCATACTTAGGCAGCCTGTTTTTCCTCCTTAGTTGTGGGTAGTTGTCTGTGTTAGTGGCCTGTATAGCCCTAGTCAGCTTCATGGTCTGTTTTTGTTGGCGTCATTCGTAATTAAAAGAACACCCCTTAGTTCCCTTCACTGGAACTAAGGGGTGTTGCCCGAACCATGAAAAACAGCCCCAGACCATTATTCCTCCTCCACCAAACTACAGTTGGCACTATGCATTCGTGCAGCTAATCCACCAAACCCAGATTTGTCCGTCAGACTGCCAGATGGTGAAGAGTTATTCATCACTCCAGAGAACGAGTTTCCACTTCTCCATAGTCCAATGGCGGCGAGGTTTACACTACTCCATCTGACGCTTGGCATTGTGCATGGGGATCTTAGGCTTGTATACATATATTTTGAAAATATATTTTCCTTTATTATTTTTCACTATCCCTCCACCCCTCCCATAATTGGAGTAAACCAATGAAGAACAACACTTAGGCTTCTACTTACACCTTATACATACTATATACAGTTTACGGAAACAATCTATTTTGTAGTAGTTATATTTTGTTTGATAAACATTTATGCTAAAAGTATTACTACATTATTTATCGATTGAATATGACTTTTCAAATCACCCAGTAGTGCTATCTGCAGGTAAATGTTACAATTCTTCTGCCATTCCTGGACCTGTGACAAAAACAAGCTACATATGGATAGTACCAAATTTAATTATCTCTTGACTCTGTTTCTTTGCAGGAAAATCTGCAGAGCTGGGAAGGTTGTATATCCTATATACTGTATATAATATTCTATTGGTTGCAAGAATCTGTATAATAGTTTAAATTGATAAATTGTAAGTATCAGTTCATAAACCATGTACCATGGAATCGTTACGTCAAAAATATCTTCCAAACTATTTTGCAATGTAAATGGTACAGCTGTCAATTTTTTGGGTCTTTAAATTAAACTGATATACTTTTTTACTTATCAAAATGTTCTTTAACCAATTTTGGTCTTTAATGCAGTGCCGACAGACAAGTTCCTTTCTTTTTCCCCCTTCCACCTCTTGAAACTCTGGGGGCGCTATTTCATTTTTGGATGAAAAACGTTCCCGTTTTAAACAAGATATTTTGTCACGAAAAGATGCTCGACTATGCACATAATGGACAGCTTTGGGAAGAAAACACTCTGACGTTTCCAAAACTGCAAAGATATTATCTGTGAGTGCCACAGAACTGATGCTACAGGCGAAACCAAGATTACATTTCAAACAGGAAATGCCCCAGATTTTGGAGGCGCTGTGTTCCAATGTCTCCTTATATGGCTGTGAATGTGCAAGGAATGAGCCTACACTTTCTGTCGTTTCCCCAAGGTGTTTGCAGCATTGTGACGTATTTGTAGGCATATTATTGGCAGATTGGCCATAAGAGACTACATTTACCAGGTGTCCGCCCAGTGTCCTTTGTCGAAATTGGTACGTAATCTTCAGCTGCAAGCATTCTTCCATGGGATTCAGAGGAGAAAGCAGACTTCCACGAACGATATATCATCGAAGAGATATGTAAAAAACACCTTGAGGATTGATTCTAAACAATGTTTGTCATGTTTCAGTCGATATTATGGAGTTAATTTGGAAAAAAGTTAGGCGTTTTGATGACTGAATTTTTATTTGTATTTTATTTTTTTCGGTTTTGAACAAAACGGAGCGATTTCTCATACACAAAGAATCTTTTTGGAAAAACTTAACATTTGCTATCTAACTGAGAGTCTCCTCATTGAAAACATCCGAAGTTCTTCAAAGGTAAATGATTTTAATTGAATGCTTTTCTTGTTTTTGTGAAAATGTTGCCCGCTAAATGCTACGCTAGCTATCAATACTGTTACACAAATGCTTGTTTTGCTATGGTTGAAAAGCATACTTTGAAAATATGAGATGACAGTGTTGTTAACAAAAGGCTAAGCTTGAGAGCTAGCATATTTATTTCATTTCGTTTGCGATTTTCATGAATAGTTAACGTTGCGTTATGGTAATGAGCTTGAGGCTCTATTCACGATCCCGGATCCGGGATGGCTAGTTAAAGTACAAAAGGGAAAATAAATAAGCATAAATATGGGTTATATTTACAATGGTGTTTGTTCTTCACTGGTTGACCTTTTCTTGTGGCAAGAGGTCACAAATATTGCTGCTGTGATGGCACACTGTGATATTTCAGCCAGTAGATATGGGAGTTTATCAAAAAAAATAATAATCAAATTCTTTGTGGACCTATGTAATCTGAGGGAAATACAGTGCCTTGCGAAAGTATTCGGCCCCCTTGAACTTTGCGACCTTTTGCCACATTTGAGGCTTCAAACATAAAGATATAAAACTGTATTTTTTTGTGAAGAATCAACAAGTGGGACACAATCATGAAGTCGAACGACATTTATTGGATATTTCAAACTTTTTTAACAAATCAAAAACTGAAAAATTGGGCGTGCAAAATTATTCAGCCCCTTTACTTTCAGTGCAGCAAACTCTCTCCAGAAGTTCAGTGAGGATCTCTGAATGATCCAATGTTGACCTAAATGACTAATGATAATAAATACAATCCACCTGTGTGTAATCAAGTCTCTGTATAAATGCACCTGCACTGTGATAGTCTCAGAGGTCTGTTAAAAGCGCAGAGAGCATCATGAGGAACAAGGAACACACCAGGCAGGTACGAGATACTGTTGTGAAGAAGTTTAAAGCCGGATTTGGATACAAAAAGATTTCCCAAGCTTTAAACATCCCAAGGAGCACTGTGCAAGCGATAATATTGAAATGGAAGGAGTATCAGACCACTGCAAATCTACCAAGACCTGGCCGTCCCTCTAAACTTTCAGCTCATACAAGGAGAAGACTGATCAGAGATGCAGCCAAGAGGCCCATGATCACTCTGGATGAACTGCAGAGATCTACAGCTGAGGTGGGAGACTCTGTCCATAGGACAACAATCAGTCGTATATTGCACAAATCTGTCCTTTATGGAAGAGTGGCAAGAAGAAAGCCATTTCTTAAAGATATCCATAAAAAGTTTTGTTTAAAGTTTGCCACAAGCCACCTGGGAGACACACCAAACATGTGGAAGAATGTGCTCTGGTCAGATGAAACCAACATTGAACTTTTTGGCAACAATGCAAAACGTTATGTTCGGCGTAAAAGCAACACAGCTCATCACCCTGAACACACCATCCCCACTGTCAAACATGGTGGTGGCAGCATCATGGTTTGGGCCTGATTTTCTTCAGCAGGGACAGGGAAGATGGTTAAAATTGATGGGAAGATGGATGGAGCCAAATACAGGACCATTCTGGAAGAAAACCTGATGGAGTCTGCAAAAGACCTGAGACTGGGACGGAGATTTGTCTTCCAACAAGGCAATGATCCAAAACATAAAGCAAAATCTACAATGGAATGGTTCAAAAATAAACATATCCAGGTGTTAGAATGGCCAAGTCAAAGTCCAAACCTGAATCCAATCGAGAATCTGTGGAAAGAACTGAAAACTGCTGTTCACAAATGCTCTCCATCCAACCTCACTGAGCTCGAGCTGTTTTGCAAGGAGGAATGGGACATCTCTCGATGTGCAAAACTGATAGAGACATACCCCAAGCGACTTACAGCTGTAATTGCAGCAAAAGGTGTCACTACAAAGTATTAACTTAAGGGGGCTGAATAATTTTGCACGCCCAATTTTTCAGTTTTTGATTTGTTAAAAAAGTTTGAAATATCCAATAAATGTCGTTCCACTTCATGATTGTGTCCCACTTGTTGTTGATTCTTCACAAAAAAATACAGTTTTATATCTTTATGTTTGAAGCCTGAAATGTGGCAAAAGGTCGCAAAGTTCAAGGGGGCCGAATACTTTCGCAAGGCACTGTACGTGCCTCTAATATGGTCATACATTTGGTTAGGAAGTGCATCTCCGTCTCATCTCATTTCGTGGGCAGTGTGCACATAGCCTTTTTTCTCTTGAGAGCCAGGCCGCCGTAGGCAGACCTTTCATAATAGCAAGGCTATGCTCACTGAGTCTGTACATAGTCAAAGCTTTCTTTAAGTTTGGGTCAGTCACAGTGGTCAGGTGTTCTGCCACTGTGTACTCTCTGTTTAGGGCTAAATAGCATTCTAGTTTGCTCAGTTTTTTTGTTCATTCTTTCCAATGTGTCAAGTAATTATCTTTTTGTTTTCTCATGATTTGGTTGGGTCTAATTGTGTTGCTGTCCTGGGGCTCTGTGGCGTGTGTTTGTGTTTGTGTACAGAGCCCCAGGACCAGCTTGCTTATGGGACTCTTCTCCAGGTTCATCTCTCTGTAGGTGATGGCTGTGTTATGGAAGGTTTGGGAATCACTTCCTTTTTGGAGGTTATAGAATTTAACGTTTCTTTTCTGGATTTTTATAATTAGTGGGTATCGGCCTAATTCGGCTCTGCATGCATGGTGTTCTACATTGTACACAGAGGACATTTTTGCAGAATTCTGCATGCAGAGTCTCAATTTGGTGTTTGTCCCAATTTGTGAATTCTTGGTTGGTGAGCAGACCCCAGACCTCACAACCATAAAGGGCCATGGGTTCCATAACTGATTCGGTGCCTAGACAGAATTTGTATTTGTGGTCCTGGCGACTTTTTTCGAACACCATTATTTTGGTCTTACTGAGATTTACTCTCAGGGCCCAGGTCTGGTAGAATCTGTGCAGAAGATCAAGGTGCTGCTGTAGGCCCTCCTTGGTTGGTGAAAGAAGCACCAGATCATCAGCAAACAATAGACATTTGACTTCAGATTCTAGTAGGGTGAGGCTGGGTGCTGCAGACTGTTTTAGTGCCCTTGCCAATTCGTTGATATATATGTTGAAGAGCGTGGTCTTAACTTCTTATGGCTGGGGGGCAGTATTGAGTAGCTTGGACGAATAAGGTGCCCAGAGGTTCCCAGAGTACACTGCCCGCTCCACAGTCCCCAGTTCCTAATATATGCATAGTATTAGTATATTTGGATAGAAAACACTCTGTTTCTAGAACTATTTGAATGATGTCTGTGAGTATAAGATAACTCATATGGCAGGCAAAAACCTGAGAAAAAATCCAACCAGGAAGTGGGGAATCTGAGGTTGGTCGATTTTCAACTCAGCCCCTATTGAATACACAGTGGGAAAATGGTCATCTTGCACTTCCTAAGGCTTCCACTAGATGTCAACCATCTTTAGAAACTTGTTTGATGCGTCTACTATGAAGGGGAGCTGAATGAGAGGGGAATGAGTCAGAGGTCTGCCAGCAGTCACGCGCATTTCACATGAGAGGTATCTCCGTTCCTTTGCCTTTCTGAAGAAAAAGGAACTCTCCGGTTGGAATATTATTGAAGATGTATGTTAAAAACATCCTAAAGATTGATTCCATACATCACTTGACAAGTTTCTACGGACTGTAACGTAACTTTTTGACATTTTGTCTGCAACTAGTTGATGCGCTTCGTGAGTTTTGAAATGCGCTAACAAAAGTAGCTATTTGGACTTAAATGATGGACATTATCAAATTTATTTTGGAACTGGGATTCCTGGGAATGCATTCTGATGAAGATCATCAAAGGTAAGTGAAGACTTATAATGTTATTTCTGACTTCTGTTGACTCCAACATGGCGGATATATGTATTTGTTCTCTGAGCACCATTCTCAGATTATTGCATGGTTTGCTTTTTCCGTAAAGTAAAAAAATAGAGTGAAAATAGAGGGCGCCAAATTCAAACCACAGGAATCTCATAATTACAATTCCTATAACAGCCTGATCCTGCGGTATCAGAGCTTCTTTGATGCGGAGTTTCTTCTCGTCCAGAAACTTAAGATAATTAAATTCAATCAGAAAAATGTGTAATTTTGGTATAGAATTTTGGAATTTTTGTTTGTGTATAAAGTATTTGGCAACAAGAGATTCTCACCTTCTTTTTCACAGAAAACGCAGATATCATCAATAGCCACAAATTTGGAAATCACAGAATTACATGGATATATCTTATGCAAAATGTTAAGTGCACTTCCTTACCTTTGTTTGGTATACGGTATTTGTAAGGTCTTAACCATGCGTTTTTCCAGACAATGTCAGGAATAAGCATGTTCCAGAAAAACTTTCCTCTCGGTGTAAGTTGGTTTTGTGAATGAAGATCGCGGCTTCTTGTGTATCCATGCTGCTCTGGTCCTCGTTGTGGCTAGCTAGCATGTCAGCCGTCTTCTGTGAGACTTGGATATTTCGTCTACTTTTGTCTTTCTGTCGTGTTCTTCCCATTCAACTTGACAAACACTAACTCTAAACTTATCCCATGTCCATAAAAAAGTTAGTTAGTTTCTTTCAATATTAATAGCCAATATTTGACTGTTAACCACCTAACCCTCAATATTGCTTTGAAGAGCGCGAAAACACTCCCTCTCACAGCGACGCCATCTTGGCCGAGAGCTGCAGGAGTTGTGACCTGTTTTTGTTGGTTATGTTGTCATGGTGCCTAGGGAGGCATATGGTGTAGGGAATGCTGTCACCTCCAGGCAGGTGTTTGTCCCCCTGTGTGCTGAGGGTGTCAGCTTCTTGTCCGGTTCTGGCATTTAGGTCGCCACAGACTAGAACATATCCCTGGGCCTGGAAATTATTGATTTCCCCCTCCATTACGGAGAAGCTGTCTTCATTAAAGTATGGGGATTCTAATGGGGGATTCTAATGAGGACATTTTTCTCTGTTAAGATAACTTTATTTTGAATTTCTAGCCAAATGTAAAATGTTCCTCTTTTGATTAATTTAATGGAGTGAGTTAGGTCTGCTCTATAACAAATTAGCATACCCCCTGAGTCCCTTCCCTGTTTCACACCTGGTAGTTTGCTGGATGGGACTACCAGCTCTCTCTAACCTAGAGGCCAACCAGTGGGTCCGTCTCCTCTATACCAGGCTTCTTGTAGGATGACACTGTCTGTATTTCCGATTTCTTTGATGATGTCCAGTGGGGGTGTGCATGTGGCTGGTGGTGTCTGGATGTAGGTCTTCTGTGTAGGTCCGGGGGGGGGGTGTCTCGCTGGTCTGGGAGAGTGTCTCGCTGGTCTTGCCGGGGTGTCTATTGATCTGTTGCTCTTGTATGAAGTGTTGGGGTTGCGTTTAAGAGCGATGTCCTTTAGAGTCTGGGCGAAGGTGGGCACTGCTTCCTTGTATAGGTGGTCCTGGTCACAGAGGCTGTTCAAGTTTACTGTGGAGTGGTGGGCCAGGAAAACACTTGCGTTTACCTGCTGTATGGTAGCAGGGTGGAAGTCTTTTCGTGGTAACAGGTTGGAGATAACCACTTGTGCATTGGGGAAAGTAGAAGAAGCTTTTTCAATCACTTCTTTCAGTGCTGTGGCCACCCTTTCCTGCTGTGTTCTCAGGTTGTTTGTGCCTGTGTGTATTATCATGTGGCTAGTTGAACCTAGTTTGTCCTCAGACAGAAGGTCTGGGCACCAGAGTTTAGGCGCACTGTGTTTGGGATTTTTTTTTCTTGTATATATTTCCCATTTGAGTCAATTAGGACCACAATCTGCGTCTTGTGTATGTCTTCAGTCTGTGTGGGGGGATTGTCAGGGGGGCTATCAGGGTGGCTGACATGGGGGTGCTCAGAGGGGGAGAGATCCCCTGGGATTGGGGTTCTTCATTTGTCTGTTCTGCTGTGATGTCGATGCTATGGTCAGAGTCTGGGGTGGACTGTTCTGCTGTGGTGTTGAGCCTTTTGTCGGGAGCTGAGGTGGGCTGTTCCGCTGGCTTCTCTGCGGGAGTGGCCACCTCTCTAGTGGGTTGTTCTCTGTCACATGCCATCCCCCTCAACCTCTCCTCCAGCAGTCTGATCCTCTCCTCTAGTGCTCTGTTCTTCTCCTGCTTTTGCTTTTTATACTGTTGAAGAAGTTGTCTCACCACAGTCCAGAGTGCAGATTTGTCTCTTTCCACCTCCAGCTCTCTGGGGCTGGTTAAGGGGGTGTTGTTGTGCTGGACTGTTGTCTGGGTCTGTGCTGACTGGAGTGTAATCATCTGCTGTTTCAGCTCCACCTGCCTTACCTCCAGCTGGGTAAATGTATCCTTCATTTTAATGAGGGGGTAGTACTCTGTGCTGGGAGGTTGACTTTTCACTTGGGGTTGCCCGTCTGTGGGGTTACTGTATATAATGAACTACTTGACTACTTCCGGCGCCGACAGAGATGGCCGCCTCCCTTCGCATTCCTAGGAAGCTATGCAGTATTTTGTTCAAGCATTTCGCTACACATCTGCCAACCATGTGTATGTGACAAATAACATTTGATTTGAAGAGGTCTGGTCTGACCCGTTTGGGGTGGGAGTATCTTTCTCAAGGGAGAGCTACTCCTGCTGGGTAAATTATTTGATTAGGTGAGAGTCCAGCTGAAACTGTTTGGGGTTGCCCTGTACCATTACTGTTCCAGACTTATGGAGATTTATATTAGCTGACTCAGAGTCCTCGTTGCCTAGTATCCTGAGTTTCCACCCCTCGTTAACACCACCTCTCTTAACAGAGGGGTGGTGAGCTAATATAGCACTGTGGCATGCCAAAGAATGGTTTGTGTGGAAGATGCGGTTGCTAATGTTCCCATTTTTATGATAGTCAGCAAAAAGTGTCTCTTGATTTTCCATAAGGAGCTGCATTTTGTGATCTTTTCTTGCCTTATCAGTCTTTACATACACAGGGTACTGTATTTTAATTACCTCTGAACAGCGGGAGGCAGCTTCTAAGGCCTCTCCATTTTGTTGGGGTAGACTGTTCGACTCTCCTGTCATTGTTGGGCTAAAGGGCTTTGACACCTCTCACTTGACACATCCGTGCTAACGTTAGTTGTATCAAGCTTGGCAGCCTTAATTTAGCATTCAGTCCTTATTAAGTAATTTAATGTATTTTTCTTCTTGGCTTTTGGGAAATAAAATATAGCTTCAGACTAAACATTACTCACTCAGTTCCAGGTTGTATAGTGTTTTCAGGTTTCTGTTGTCTTCCAGAGCATTTGCTGTATTGCGTTGGAATAATAATCTTTGGAGGTTGTAAACCTTCCAGGCGATTCTGTAATTCCGTCCAAAATCAGGTTGTGGCTTTTGAGTTATATATGAGTTGAGTTATTTTAAGGTTATGTTGTAGAGGGTAGCATTCTGTATGTGTTCCTGACAAGAAAATCCAAGTTGATCTAACTCTAAATCTCTTTTTTTTAATTAAGAACATGCTGAAAAATACAGGAGCTCATCTGATCATGACCTCTCTCTCTGTCATACTCCTTTTCCCTCCCTCTCTTTCTCTACCTCTCTCTTTTCAAATAATTATTCCAAGAAATAACACTGAAAACATTCAGGTTTTTGATAAAAATGTAGAATATCAAAAGGTGTGTACAGTACACTGTAGATCCAACCTGGACTCTGTATGTAAATATGAGACACTCGATTTAGTATGATACGTACACTGAACAAAAATATAAACGCATATTGAAACAATTTCAAAGAATTTACATTTCATATAAGAAAATCAGTCAAGTGAAATAAATGAGGCCCTAATTTATGGATTTCACATGAGTGGGAATAGAGATATGAATCTGTTGGTCACAGATACCTTTAAAAAAGTAGGGATGTGGATCAGAAAAGTCCGTATCTGGTGTGTCCACTATTTGACTGCAGAGCCAACAAATCTCCTTCGCATAGAGTTGATCAGGCTGTTGATTGTGGTCTATGGAATGTTATCCCACTCCTCTTCAATGGATATGCGAAGTTGATGAATATTGGCGTGAACTGGAATACAATGTTGTACACACCGATCCAGAGCATCCCAAACATGCTCAATGGGTGACATGTCTGGTGAGTATGCAGGCCATGAAAGAACTGGGACATTTTCAGCTTCCAGGAATTATGAAGAGATCCTTGCGACATGAGGTGATGGCGGCTAATAAATGGCATGACAATGTGTCTCAGGATCTCATCACGGTATCTCTGTGCATTCAAATTGTGTTCATTGTCCATAGTTTAATTCTGCCCATACCATAACCCCCCCCCCCCCCCCGCCACCATGGGGCACTCTGTTCACAATGTTGACATCAGCATACCGCTAAGCCACAACACAATATAGACACTGTCTGCCATCTTCAATTGAAACTGAGACTCATCTGTGAAGAGCACAGTGTGCCAGTGGCCATCGAAGCTGAAGTCGGTTACGACACCGGAAGTCAGGTCAAGACCATGGTAAAGACTTGCTGTGTGACAACATTTTAGAGTGGCCTTTTATTGTCCCTAGCACAAGGTAAACCTGAGTAATGATCATGCTGTTTAATAAGCTTCTTGATATGCCACACCTGTCAGGTGTATGGATCGTCTTGGCAAAGAAAAAACACTCAAAGGGATGTGAAGAAATTTGCACACAAAATTTAAGAGAGGTTTAAGGTTTTTATGCGTATGGAACATTATAGCTCATGAAACATAGGACCAACAGTTTACATGTTGTGTTCATATTTTTGTATGTCTAACAACCATTTTGTATGATATGTTATGAATTACAAGTTGCATTATATGTTCCGAATTTGCAGAAAGTACAACATTTGAAGTCGGAAGTTTACATACACCTTAACCAAATACATTTCAACTCAGTTTTTCACAATTCCTGACATTTAATGCTAGTAAAAATTCCCTGTCTTAGGTCAGTTAGGATCACCACTTTATTTTAAAAAGGTGAAATGTCAGAATAATAGTAGAGGGGATGATTTATTTCAGCTTAAATTTCTTTCATCACATTCCCAGTGGGTCAGAAGTTTACATACACTCAGTTAGTATTTGGTAGCATTGCCTTTAACTTGGTTCAAACTTTTAGGGTAGCCTTCCACAAGCTTCCCACAATACGCTGGGTGAATTTTAGCCCATTCCTCCTGACAGAGCTGGTGTAACTGAGTCAGGTTTGTAGGCCTCTTTGCTTGCACATGCTTTTCCAGTTCTGTCCACATCTTTTCTATAGGATTGAGGTCAGGGCTTTGTGATGGCCACTCCAATACCTTGACTTTGTTGTCCTTAAATCATTTTGCCACAACTTTGGAAGTATGCTTGGGGTCATTGTCCATTTGGAAGACTCATTCGCGACCAAGCTTTTACTTCCTGACTGATGTCTTGAGATGTTGCTTCAATATATCCACATAATGCCATCTATGTTGTGAAGTACACCAGTCCCTCCTGCAGCAAAGCACCCCCACAACATGATGCTGCCACCCCCACAACATGATGCTGCCACCCCCATGCTTCACGGTTGGGATGGTGTTCTTCTGCTTGCAAGCATCCCCCTTTTTCCTCCAAACATAACGATGGTCATTATGGCCAAACAGTTCCATTTTTGTTTCATCAGACCAGAGGACATTTCTCCAAAAAGTATGATCTATGTCCCCATGTGCAGTTGAAAACCGTAGTCTGGCTTTTTTATGGTGGTTTTGGAGCAGTGGCTTCTTCCTTGCTGAGCCATATTGGACTCGTTTTACTGTGGATATAGATACTTTTATACCTGTTTCCTCCAGCATCTTCAAAATATCCTTTGCCGTTGTTCTGGGATTGATTCACACTTTTCTCGCCAAAGTACATTCATCTCTAGGAGACAGAACACGTCTCCTGCCTGAGCGGTATTACGGCTGCGTGGTCCCATGGTGTTTATACTTGAGTACTATTGTTTGTACAGATGAATATGGTACTTTCAGGCATTTGAAATTTACTCCCAATGATGAACCAGAATTCTCCAAGCTGTTTAAAGGCACAGTCAACTTAGTGGATGTAAACTTCTGACCCACTGGAATTGTGATACAGTGAACTATAGTGAAACAATTGTTGGAAAAATTACTTGTGTCATGCACAAAGTACATGTCCTAACTGACTTGCCAAAACTATAGTTTGTTAACAAGAAATTTGAGGAGTGGTTGAAAAACGAATTTTAATGACTCCAACCTATGTGTATGTAAACTTCCGACTTCAACTGTATATGTTACGGATTTGCAAAAATAATTTTAGGTAAGTGGCTAGGTGACTAACGTTAGCTAGCTTGTTAACATTAGCAAGCAGTTGCTTATCGTATGTAGAGTTTCTACAGTTGGAAATTCCAACTATCCAAATAAAGTGTGACCTGCAGTTGTCACAGAAGATTAGGTATTTTCGGAAGGTAGAAATAAAGTAATTTGAGCAAAATGTTTTAGTGTACCAGTAATTCCTAACGTTTGAATACATTTTCTGACTGATGCATGCTACATTTGGATCGGTTTGAGGTCCCATGCAGACTAATGCACTCATATCTTAAACATTTGACCGGGACCCGACATGTATTGGGGAACGTTACGTCCCTACCGACAGGATTCTTGGTCAGAGGCGGCAAGGTGAAACTTGTGCAAGAAGCTGCTCCCCAGTTACCCATCGGGGCTAAACGGAGGCAGCTGGCTGTAAGCTAGAGTATGCAAGCAATTTACCTCTACCTAGGTACGACTGCACTAGACGCATCACATGCACCCTGCTGTTGATCGCTGAAACACAGTCTTAAGGCTGTAGAATACCCAGTAGGCCAGTGTGTACTGTGGATTACAGCTCAGCCCTTGGCGTATCATACATACTTATAGCTAAGCCATGCAGTGAGTCATGGACATATCTAGGAAACTCATTATGAAAAGTATAGAGACCCATGGTATGCCATGAGCCTTAGAACACAGTACATGTGCAGGTTGTCCTGGCTGCTCCTCAGTAAACGCTTGAAGAGGAGATTCATGTACGTTACTTCGAGCTATACAGTTATGCTAGTTGTATGAGGTCATGCATTTCTCTACCTTACTATCCTGCAAGTTTCTTTAGGGGACGTCTCATTTTCTGCCTGCAGATGAAGGGTGAAGTCAGTCTAGTCCTGTAGTCCAATAAAAGAACAAATGCTAATTTGGACAATTCTCTGTTGGAACAACGTGTCTGTAGAAAGGTATTTTCTCACAATTTCAGTAAGTCTAATGTCATTAACATCAAACTCTTATTTCCAACATTAATGTCATGTTGAATTTAAAGTTGTAAAAGGAAACCAAACCAATTAATTAAAACAGAGCCAAAGAACAAGGTAGAACAGATGACAGTGTTATACAGGGCAAGATAAGTGAAGTCTCTTCTGGACTTTTCTTTTTTTGTAAAAAAAAATGGCTGCATAGACTACATCCATGTAACTGAAGGTCTTATTAAAGCAGACACATTAATTTGTTTAAGTCATTCAAGGCCCACAGGTCTCTAATGGCTAATGATTTATCACAGGGCAGAATTCAGCATTCAGGCATCCTCGAACCTGCTCGCACTTCTCTACGCAGGTGTCATATTACTTATTAAATTAATGCGAGAGGAAGTCACTGTTTTGGGCTCCAGAATTAATCACTGACGACGTCAAAGGAGGAGAGATGGAATAGATGGGAGCACTTCCCTCTTTCATTCTCTCTCTCATCCTCCACCTCTCTCTCTCTCTCTCTCTGTGTGCGCCATGGGACACGTTCATTCTGCACATCAAAGAGTGCAGGAGAGGGTGGGTTCTGAAAGCCTGAGCGCTCACAACCAGGTCAGAATGACATGGCAGGTGTGTTGGGACGAGGACTGATTCAGGGGTCCTGGTGACTTTATCCTGCAGAGAGAAGATAATTATTTGAGAGGAAGGGGGAGAGAAAGAAAGAAAGAAAAAGGAGAGAGAAGAAAGACGAGAAATCAAGTTTGTCTGTGGAGAGTCTTCAGCACCAGCTACAGTCTTAACAGCTGCTCTCTCAGCGTGTTCTCATTGACTAGATGTAACATAGTAAACGTAAATATGGGATACTCATTATATATTATTATTTATTATTATTTATTTATTATTATTATTATATGTTACGTTTGGTATGGTTACATTAGACAGGTGGTTACTTAAGGCAATAACCAAAAGGTTGTGAGTTTTGAATGTCTTTACTTTAGCATTTTAGCAACTTTTCAGCAACTTACTCCTTTTTATCTATTTTGCAACTACTTAGCATGTTAGCTAACCCTTCCCCTAACCTTAACCCTTTAACATAACTCCTAAACATAACCTTAACCCCTAACCTAGCGAAGGTTACGGTTAGGTTTAGAATAAGGGTTAGGGTAAGGGTTAACGTTAGGGGTTAGGATGAGGATTAAGGTTAGGTTTAGAGCTAGGGTTAGTAGATAGTTAGTTAATTTTACTGATGGTCTGTATGTGCATCTACAGATGTGTTACCTAACTGCATCATTTCCTTCAGTGTAGAACTAAGCATGTAATTGCTGTATATGACAGTCATTGATCTACAGCTCATTTTGCATGCCGAACAATGCAGGGTAATATCAGTAGCCTAGTCAAATTGTGCACAGCATCACGTGCTGACCAATGAGACGTAGACCTATTCCTTAACTTCTTATGGCTGCAATCCCGTTAACGGGAGCGATATGACAACAACCAGTGAAAGTGCAGGGCGCCAAATTCAAAAGAACATAAATCTCATAATTAAAATTCCTCAAACATACATGCATTTTATATCGTTTTCAAGGTAGTCTTGTTGCTAATCCCACCACAGTGTCTGATTTCAAATAGGATTTACGGGGAAAGCACCACAAATGATTATGTTCGGTCACCAACAACTCACAGAAATACACAGCCAATTTTTCCTGCCAAAGAGAGAGAAAAAGCACAAATAGAGAAAATGAATAACTAACCTTTGATAATCTTCATCAGATTACACTCATAGGACTTCATGTTACACAATACATGTATGTTTTGTTTGATAAAGTTCATATTTATATAAAAAAATCTGACTTTACATTGGTGCGTTACATTCACTAGTTCCAAAAACATCCAGTGATTTTGCATAGCCACATCGATTCAACATAAATGTAGATGATAATACAAGTTATACACGTGGAATTATAGATATACCTCTCCTTAATGCAACTGCTGTGTCAGATTTCAAAAAAACTTTACGGAAAAAGAAACCCATGCAATAATCTGAGACGGCGCTCAGAAGTAAAAATCACCACAGCCGCAACGATGGCGTCAACATAAACAAGAAATGACATGATAAATATTTCCTTACCATTGATGATCTACATCAGAAAGCACTCCAGGAATCCCAGGTCCACAATAAATGTTTGTTTTGTTCGATAATATCCGTTATTTATACCTTCTTTTGTTAGCGCGTTTGGTATACATATCCAAACGCTTATTCTGGTCAGCGTTACATCGGACAGAAACATCAAAAAGTTATATTACAGGTCGAAGAAACATTTCAAACTAAATACAGAATCAATCATTAGGATGTTATTAACATATAGCTTCAATAAAGTTCCAACCGGAGAATTCCTTCCTGTCTTCATGAGCAATGGAACGCTTATTCCCATGAGGAATAAGCGTGATCAGAAAATGGCTGCTTGATAGACACCTGATGCATTCTGCTCTCATTCATTCCCACAACACCATAGAAGTCTCATTAAAATGTATATTATTGGTTGACATCTAGTGGAACCCCTAGGCAGTGCAACATCATTAATATCTCAAGGGGATTTCATTGGGGACTCTGGTGAATACATACAAAACTCAGATTTCTCACTTCCTGTTTTGATTTCCCCCCCCAGCTATAAGAAGTTTTAAACATATCTTGCGCAATATTAGGCTTATTACGTTAGTCAAAACCTATGTAATTTGTTGATTTCTTTTTTATCAAATGCCCTGTTGACAATTGTGTTTTACCGGAATAAAACCCCGGTGACAACTCTCATCTGGCTATAGGCTACATGATGATCGGGGCTTACATTAGATTGTATTTTGAATGATCAAAACATATAGTTTTGGTAGTTTTGATTGTATCAATCTGTGTGTTTATGGTCATTTTTAGATACACAGGGTAAAGTTCATAATTTCACAGGAGGACAACAATCACTTTCGCGAACCTCACTGCGAAGAAACATTTTGGGCAAAAAGAACCACAACCTCGAAGTGGGAGAAGCTCACTCAGGAGTCTGTCAAGTCTAAATGGTCTAAGCCGTGATATGTGATTTCCCACTCGTCTTCTGGGCTAGACACTCCCCCACTGAAGTGCTGCGATTGAATATGGGTTGCATAATTGAAAAAGAAAATCCCGGGCAGCTGTTGGAGATGGTGGGCTCAGATAGGACAAAGAAAAGCTAATAATTGATGTTATATCCTCTGAAATAAGTCCTATTTTCTGTTTTGGTTAACTAGTTTTTGTTATTCAATGCTAGGCTACAGAGTGAATGAGTCATTAACTAACGTTATCTAAGTTAGTTTATAATTGCTGCTGACTTGATTAACTAAGTGGCCTTATTTTGACATGTGTGTCACAAGTATTTGTTTCACTAAGAATCACAAAGAATCATAAAAAAATAGTTGTTGATGATGAGGACACCTCAAGCCCTGCGTGACCAACAAGGAGGTATTTCACTGTGTAATATTCCTTAGTACCCAGCATTGAGGGTTTGTCCATTTTTATTTAAATTTAGTTTAGCCAATGTTATGCCTGGAGAGAGAAAGAGAGGGCAGTATCAGAGAGATGGACAGATACAAACAGACACACAATTAAATAGATTTTGGATGCTATTATTGTTGTAACAACATTATTTCTAATATAACTGTTAAGCATCTGAATATGAATACCATGTCTGTGGATTCAAAACCATCAGACAGACCACAAATCAAGCCAAACTGTGCATGCAACTGACTACAACCGAAATCATTACCTTTCACCTGGAGGACAGATTGAACTAAACAACCAGTTGGCCCGAAAAGTGTTTTGTATTTAGATGCACTTTATGGTTATGAATAACAGCTATATATTACGTTGTGATGTGACTTTAGATGATTAGTGATATGAATGATATCAGAGCATGAAAAGAAAGGGACATTTACATTTCAGGCAGATTACAGATGCCAACATAACCCCAAGCCACTGGGAACTGAAGAGGCAGAAATACAAATTGCCTTGCCAAGATGAGAGTGACACTTCTCCACACTCAAGTAAGCAGAGGCAGGCAGTGTCGGTAAGTTTTCCTTCATGAAAATGTTACTACTACTAATATCAAGCTACCCTGGTGAGCCTTGTGTTGTAAACCGGTTCCAGACATGGAGAAACTGTTCCTGTCAAAGTGTTATCTGTGTTTTTCCTAGTGAATTAAGCACTTCAACCATCGAATCAAATGTTATTTCTCACATGCACCGAATACAACAGGTGTAGCTAAATAAAAAATAATTAAAGAGCAACAATCAAATAACAGTAGCGAAGCTATATACAAGGGGTACCGGTACAGAGTCAATGTGCGGGGGCACAGGTTAGTCGAGGTAATTGAGGTAATATGTACACTACCGTTCAAAAGTTTGGGGTCACTTAGAAATGTTCTTATTTTTGAAAGAAAAGCAATTAAATTTTTTGGTCCATTAAAATAACATCAAATTGATCAGAAATACAGTGTAGACATTGTTCATGTTCTAAATGACAATTGTAGCTAGAAACGGCTGATTTTTTTTTAATGGAATATCTATGTAGGCGTACAGAGAGGCCTATTATCAGCAACCATCACTCCTGTGTTCCAATGGCACGTTGTGTTAGCCTTTTCCCAGCCTTTTCCCAGTTTAAAAGGCTAATTGGTCATTAGAAAACCCTTTTGCAATTATGTTAGCACAGCTGAAAACTGTTCAGAATAGAAAGAGGAGTGGGAGGACAAATACGTTATTGTTTTTTAAAGGCTAGTTGAGAGCAAGTTCTCATTTGCAACTGCGACCTGGCCAAGATAAAGCAAAGCAGATCGACACAAACAACACAGTTACACATGGAATAAACCAACATACAATCAATAATACAGTAGAAAAATCTATATACAGCATGTGCAAGTGAGGTAGGATAAGAGAGGTAAGGCGATTAAATAGGCATGGTGGAGAAGAAATTACAATATAGCAATTAAACACTGGAAATGGTAGAATATGCAGAAGATGAATGTGCAAGTAGAGATACTGGGGTGCAATTGGAGCAAGATAGATAAATACAGTGCCTTGCGAAAGTATTCGGCCCCCTTGAACTTTGCGACCTTTTGCCACATTTCAGGCATCAAACATAAAGATATTAAACTGTATTTTTTTGTGAAGAATCAACAACAAGTGGGTCACAATCATGAAGTGGAACGACATTTATTGGATATTTCAAACTTTTTTAACAAATCAAAAACTGAAAATTGGGCGTGCAAAATGATTCATCCCCCTTAAGTTAATACTGTGTAGCGCCACCTTTTGCTGCGATTACAGCTGTTAGTCGCTTGGGGTATGTCTCTATCAGTTTTGCACATCGAGAGACTGACATTTTTTCCCATTCCTCCTTGCAAAACAGCTCGAGCTCAGTGAGGTTGGATGGAGAGCATTTGTGAACAGCAGTTTTCAGTTCTTTCCACAGATTCTCGATTGGATTCAGGTCTGGACTTAGACTTGGCCATTCTAACACCTGGATATGTTTATTTTTGAACCATTCCATTGTAGATTTTGCTTTATGTTTTGGATCATTGTCTTGTTGGAAGACAAATCTCCGTCCCAGTCTCAGGTCTTTTGCAGACTCCATCAGGTTTTCTTCCAGAATGGTCCTGTATTTGGCTCCATCCATCTTCCCATCAATTTTAACCATCTTCCCTGTCCCTGCTGAAGAAAAGCAGGCCCAAACCATGATGCTGCCACCACCATGTTTGACAGTGGGGATGGTGTGTTCAGGGTGATGAGCTGTGTTGCTTTTACGCCAAACATAACGTTTTGCATTGTTGCCAAAAAGTTCAATTTTGGTTTCATCTGCCCAGAGCACCTTCTTCCACATGTTTGGTGTGTCTCCCAGGTGGCTTGTGGCAAACTTTAAACAACACTTTTTATGGATATCTTTAAGAAATGGCTTTCTTCTTGCCACTCTTCCATAAAGGCTAGATTTGTGCAATATACGACTGATTGTTGTCCTATGGACAGAGTCTCCCACCTCAGCTGTAGATCTCTGCAGTTCATCCAGAGTGATCATGGGCCTCTTGGCTGCATCTCTGATCAGTCTTCTCCTTGTATGAGCTGAAAGTTTAGAGGGATGGCCAGGTCTTGGTAGATTTGCAGTGGTCTGATACTCCTTCCATTTCAATATTATCGCTTGCACAGTGCTCCTTGGGATGTTTAAAGCTTGGGAAATCTTTTTGTATCCAAATCCAGCTTTAAACTTCTTCACAACAGTATCTCGGACCTGCCTGCTGTGTTCCTTGTTCTTCATGATGCTCTCTGCGCTTTTAACGGACCTCTGAGACTATCACAGTGCAGGTGCATTTATACGGAGAGTTGATTACACACAGTGGATTGTATTCATCATCATTAGTCATTTAGGTCAACATTGGATCATTCAGAGATCCTCACTGAACTTCTGGAGAGAGTTTGCTGCACTGAAAGCAATTGGGCTGAATAATTTTGCACGCCCAATTTTTCAGTTTTTGATTTGTTAAAAAAGTTTGAAATATCCAATAAATGTCGTTCCACTTCATGATTGTGTCCCACTTGTTGTTGATTCTTTACAAAAAAATACAGTTTTATATCTTTATGTTTGAAGCCTGAAATGTGGCAAAAGGTCGCAAAGTTCAAGGTGGTCGAATACTTTCGCAAGGCTCTGTAAATGAATACAGTATGGGGATGAGGTAGATTGGATGGGCTATTTACAGATGAGCTATGTACAGGTGCAGTGATCTGTGAGCTGTTCTGACAGCTGGTGCTTAAAGCGAATGAGGGAGGTAAAAGTCTCCAGCTTCAGTGATTTTTGCAGTTCGTTCCAGTCATTGGCAGCAGAGTACTGGAAGCAGAGGCGGCAAAGGAATAAATAGTGACCAGTGAGATATACCTGCTGGAGCGAGTGCTACGGGTGGGTGCTGCTATGGTGACCAGTGAGCTGAGATAAGGCGGGGCTTTACCTGGCAGAGACTTATAGATGACCTGGAGCCAGTGGGTTTGGCGACGAGTATGAAGCGAGGGCCAGCCAACGAGAGCGTACAGATTACAGTGTTGGGAAGTATATGTGGCTTTGGTGACAAAACGGATGGCACTGTGATAGACTGCTGGAGGCTATTTTGTAAATGACATCGCCGAAGTAGAGGATCGGTAGGATGGTCAGTTTTACGAGGGTATGTTTGGCAGCATGAATGAAGGCTGCTTTATTGCGGAATAGGAAGCCGATTCTAGATTTATTTTTGGATTGGAGATGTTTAATGTGAGTCTGGAAGGAGAGTTTACAGTCTAACCAGACACCTAGGTAATTGTAGTATCTAGTTTGAGAAACAGACGCCTCGCCTCACAAGTCCTCAACTGGCAGCTTAATTTAATAATACCCGCAAAACACCAGTCTCATTGTCAATGGTGAAGAGGCGACTCCAGGATGCTGGCCTTCTAGGCATAGTTCCTCTGTCCAGTTCTGTGTTCTTTCACCCATCTTAATCTTATTTTTATTTACCAGTCTGAGATATGGCTTTTCTTTGCAACTCTGCCTAGAAGGCCAGCAACCCGGAGTCACCTCTTCACTGTTGACGTTGAGGGAGTAGTACACAGCATTATACGAGATCTTCAGTTTCTTGGCAATTTCTCTCATATAAAAGCCTTCAATTCTCAGAATAAGAATAGACTGACGAGTTTCAGAATAAAGTTATTTGTTTCTGGCCATTTTGAGCCTGTAATTGAACCCACAAATGATGATGCTCCAGATACTCACCTAGTCGAAAGAAGGCCAGTATTATTGCTTCTTTAATCTTACTTCTACCCCCTCCTTTTTCGAACATTCTGTTAAAAATCGCGCAACTTTTCAGCGTCCTGCTACTCATGCCAGGAATATAGTATATGCATATGATTAGTATGTGTGGATAGAAAACACTCTGAAGTTTCTATAACTGGTTAAATCACGGCTGTGACTATAACAGATCGTGTGTTTCATTGAAAAACGCAAGAAAAACTGCTCTCTGAAAGCTAAAAATAATTTCCATAAGTCACTTCCATGAGATGTTAAAAGAGGACAACATTTAATATCGACCTGCATGCAATTCATACAAATTCCACACGATGTCGCCATTGTCGTCATTTTCAATTGAATTAATTGTTGGAAAATCCATCTATCTGGCATCCGTTTCTTCCAGTCTTCACCCGGATGTTGTTAATGTGGACATGGGCAGCCATTGATTTGCAAACGAGGAGCTATTGAATATACATCGCCCTGTTATCATTTTGATAGATTATAAACGTTTACTAATACCTAAAGTTGGATTACAAAAGGATTTCGAAGTGTTTTGTGAAAGTTTATCGTCGACTTTTTTAATTTTAAAAAATTACGCAGCGTTTAAAAACAATGTTTTTTTCTGAATGACACAGCTTCCATACAAAGCTATTTTGGGTATATATGGACCGATTTAAACGAAAAAAAGACCCAATAGTGATGTTTATGGGGCATATAGGAGTGCCAAGAAAGAAGCTTGTCAAAGGTAATGAATGTTTTCTATTTTATTTCTGCGTTTTGTGCTGCGTCGGATAAGCAGAGTCTTTGTTTAAGTCGCATTCAGGCATTTTCAGGTGGTGCATGCTATCAGATAATACCTTCTCATGCTTTCGCCGAAAAGCATTTTAAAAATCTGACTTGTTGGCTAGGTTCACAACGAGTGTAGCTTTAATTCAATACCCTGCTTGTGAATTTTGATCAAGGTTTGAGTTGTAACGAGTTCATTTAGCATAGCGCATTTGCATTTCCAGGTGTCTACTTGAGACATCTGCGTCTCAAGTATAGTCAAGAAGTTAATCAGGACAACAGTTTTCAGCTGTGCTAACATTATTGAAAAATGGCTTTCTAATAAATTAGCTTTTTAAAATGATAAACTTGGATGAGCTAACACAACGTGCCATTGTAACACAGGAGTGATGGTTGCTGAGAATGGGCCTCTGTACGCTTATGAAGATATTCCATTTAAAAATTCTGCCATTTCCAGCTACAATAGTCAATGTCTAAACTGTATTTCTGATCAATTTGATGTTATTTTAATGGACAAAACATGTGATTTTCTTTAATAAACAAAGAAGTTTAGGTAAATTCAATTCCAAGCAAAAAAGCGAACTCGGCTCCATCCTTCATTGAGGCAGATGGCTTGTTCATAACAAAACCCTTTGATATTTCCAACCATTTTAATACATTTTTTGTTGATAAAATTAGCGAATTTAGGCGTGACATGCAAACAACAAATGCTGAGCCTTCATATTTCACGCATATTGGACCAAATAATGAAAGAGCAGCACTGTAGTTTTTGTTTCCGCAAAGTTGGTGTGGAAGGATGTACATTGTTTTGCTATCTATAATTCACCTGGTGCTAACAACCTGCATGGTATATTTCTGAGGTTGGTGGCAGGATAGATTGCAATTCCTGTTTGCCACAGCTTCAATTTAAGCCTAGAAGACGTTGTGTGCCCTCAGGCCTGGAGGGAGGCAAGAGTCACTAACGAAGCTCCCTTAATGGTTCAAGCAGCCAACCAATCTGCCTGTTACTGGTGCTTAGGAAACTTTTGGGGAAAAATGTGTTTGTATTTGGTCAATGTTAATTTACAGAAACCAAATCGAAACGGACTTTCAGCATGATCATAGGGAAGGGTACTCAACATGCTCGGCACTGATACAAATGACTGATGATTGGCTGAAAAAAATTGTTAATAAGATTGTGAGAGCTGTTTTGTTGGACTTCACTACAGCTTTTGATATCATTGATAATAACCTATTTTTGCAAAAATGTAGGCGTTATGTTTTTACATCCTCTGCCTTATAATGGATTGAGAGTTACCTATCTAAAAGAACGCAGAGTGTTTTCTTTAACCTTTTACGACTAGGGGGCAGTATTTTAATTTTGGGGAAAAAAACGTTCCCGTTTTAAACGGGATATTTTGTCGGGACAAGATGCTCGACTATGCATATAATTGACAGCTTTGGATAGAAAACACTCTGACGTTTCCAAAACTGCAAAGATATTGTCTGTGAGTGCAACATAACTGATGTTACAGGCGAAACCCAGATAAAAATCCAATCAGGAAGTGCCGCATTTTTTTAAACCGCTTCATGCCAATGACTCTTTATATGGCTGTGAATGGGCTACGAATGAGCTTACGCTTTCTACGTATTCCCCAAGGTGTCTACAGCATTGTGACATCTTTTTACGCATTTATGTTGAAGAATAGCCATAAGGGACCACATTGAGCAAGTGGTCACATGATGGCTCCCGCAGAAAATCTTGCGTAAAGTACTGAGGTAGCCATTTTTCCAATCGCTTCTTATGAGAAACCAATTGTCCCGACGGATATATTATCGAATAGATATGTGAAAAACACCTTGAGGATTTATTCTAAACAACGTTTGCCATGTTTCTGTCTATTATGGAGCTGATTTGGAAAAAAGTTTGGCGTTGTAGTGACCGCATTTTCCGATCGATTTCTCAGCCAAATGTGACAAACAAACGGGAGCTATTTCGCCTACAAAAATAATATTTTGGGAAAAAAGGAACATTTGCTATCTAACTGGGATTCTCCTGAGTGAAAACATCTGAAGTTATTCAAAGGTAAATGATTTAATTTGATTGCTTTTCTTATTTTCGTGAAAATGTTGCCTGCTGCCAGCAGAGCCTAGCATAGCATTATGCCATGATAAACTTACACAAATGCTTGTCTAGCGTTGGCTGTAAAGCATATTTTGAAAATCTGAGATGATAGTGTGATTAACAAAAGGCTAAGCTGTGTCTCAATATATTTCATTTGTGATTTTCATGAATAGGAACATTTTGTAGGAAGATTTATGTCTGCTGCATTATGCTAATTAGTTTAAGGCGATGATTATGCTCCCGGATCCGGGTTTGAGAGTCACAAGAATTAACCCACTGTTCCTAGGCCGTCATTGAAAAAAAATATTTGTTCTTAACTGACTTTACTGACAAAAAAAAATCTAATAATTTTCTTGGGACAAATCACTTCCTAACCCTAAACCTAAATCTAGATCTTGTCGTGACGTTGTATTAGTTAATGTGACGACTATTGCTCATCGAATTATTAAAGGTTTCTAATTGCGTGATTAACTGAATCAAGCAATTATTAACTCATTAACCTTGGGCACCATGGGAAAATTTGTTTTATTGAGTTTATATTTCCCAAATTAACTCAAAGAATATCAGAATATCGATTTTATAACAGCCGCTAATTAAATAGTTACCTCTACAGTCTCGTTCTGAACGTTGCATAATCCGGGAATCTGCACGGACCCGGGTCTCACCAATGAGTATGTACCACACCAATCTTAGTTGAGTATTTATTTACTAGAAAGCTAAAATGATAAAAGATATACATACACAAAAACACATTCTAGGCTATTGATTAGAACTTAGTATAATGGGCCAACACACTATGGCGCGTGTTACCCAAAATGGGGATTTAAAAGAGAGAGAAAAAGAGAAAATACATGAGAGAAATATACATTTGGGTGAATTTGTCAGCTATGCTTATTCTAGCCTTACCCCAAACTGCCATTCTTATGGGTCAGAATATAATGATTTAATTACGTGGGGAAGGTCTCTGTGGATCCTCCGCGTGGACCATTCAGGCTCCTCAATGACTCACTTCTCCGGTGCAACTCTTCGGTTGTCCTCACGATGTCAGTGTCCTTTTGGCTTAGGAGTCTGTTCCCTCGCCCTTGCTCTGAAAGGGCTCTTCTGAGGACAGACAGCTCTGTAGCTCAGAGCTCACAGCGTAGGAATGAAAGTGTAGATACCACGATTCGATGGGGAGTGGAGGGTAGGTGGTTCGACTTGAATTCACCCGCTTAGGCACAGCTACTCATCCGTAGCTTGGGTAAAAAAATATTTATTTGTCTTCAAACTTGTGTTGCGTTTTGGGTTTGTTTACTTTTTAGACCTTGGCTGCAGTTTGTGTTAATTAGTCTCCTCTGTAAATTCTTCACTTACAGGTTTTATACACTCGGGTCAGAAGTGGGCATAACCTCCTTTAGGGCAATTCTCTGGGCGTACCTAGTTAAGAGGCAAGGTCTAGATTTTACTCAAATCCTATTTTAGCTAACTAACTTCACATTTCATCTTTACCAAAACATTCTCTTTGATTTGGACATTTTCCATACAACGTACAATGTATAAACAGCAAACATATACTAGGTAAACTGTTGACGTTACAATGTTTTCGTAATAACGTCATCTATTAACCTTTAATTACAAAACAAAAATGACATACATTTTCACATTCAATCTATCGTCATGACCACCATTGTGGCTGACGGAAACCAGTCCCTTTATTTCATGTTTAATGTTCTGAGGCTGGTTCTCCATATAAACAGGACAAAAGGAATTTGTCTGTTGCCTAAGATTTACCATGGGCGTGAGGGGTCATAAAAACCCCACATCTTCAGACCCTTAGATCTCTCCTGTTGGGGTTGAGAGATAATCTTTAGGGTTGTGGTCTCCTGTAACCTGACCTGTTTAGGACAGTTATGACAATCTATTATTGAATAATTTGGCGATGGAACAAGTTGAGGAGACTAAACTGCTGGGTGTAACACTAGATAGTAAGCTGTCATGATCAAAACATATAGACTCAGTGGTTGCTAAAATGGGAAGAGGTATACCTCAATCAACCGGACAGGTCTTACAAGCCCTAACCTGGACTACTGCCCAGTTGTGTGATCATGTGTGGCAAAGAAGGACATAGGCTAATTGCAGTTCGTCCAGAACAGAGCAGCACATATTGCACTTAGACGTACACGTAGGGCAAATGTCAATAACATGCATGTCAATCTCTCATGGCTCAAAGTTAAGGAGAGATGGACTGCATCTCTATTGGACTTTATGCGAGGTGTTGAAGGTACCGAATTGTCTGTTCAAGTGGCTGGGAAACACACAGTATTAAATAGAGCCATGACTTCATGAAACTCTCTGCCACCCAAGGTAATTCAAGCTTGCAATAAATCCAGATTCAA
The DNA here is from genome assembly GCF_045791955.1 of Oncorhynchus clarkii lewisi. Classification (NCBI taxonomy): domain Eukaryota; kingdom Metazoa; phylum Chordata; class Actinopteri; order Salmoniformes; family Salmonidae; genus Oncorhynchus; species Oncorhynchus clarkii. Next base: position 31,154,300 of record NC_092150.1, on the reverse strand, counting down.
AACCTAATAAAAGAATGCCTTACACGATGATGGGGGACTGTGAAGAAACGCATAAATATGTTTATTTTGAATTGTATTATGTTTTGCATAATGTGGTTATGTATATTATGTATTCTATTTATTGTTTTGTTTCCTGTCTAGACACAGGAAGAGTAGCTGCTGCCTTGGCAGCAGGATTCTAACATGCTGACTACACCAGGGCACTCACATGTTGATTTTGACCATCCACACCAGGCGCGATCAGGACATGCAGGTTGAAGTATCAAAACAAACTCTGAATGAACTATATTAATTTGGGGACAGGTCGAGACACATGAAAGATTCATCGATATTTAGCTTGCTGATGCTAACTAATTTGTCCTGGGATATAAACATTGGGATATTATTATTGGCAACCAACGTTAAGGTGCATTACCACCACCAACTGGACTGGAGTGTGGAACTCAGTTCAGCTTTCAATCACCCACGTGGGTATGCACTCCTAATAACCAATGAGGACATGGAAAAGGCGGGACTTGAAGTGCGTCACAAGTAAAAGATAGAACCAAGTTCTATTTTAGAGCATGGCTACGCAAATGCTCATTGGTGCTTGCAAGCAGTTTGGGTGAAATGATTGAATAACATGTATGTGTACATCTATTTTGCAACACTCGCTTGCGAAATGTGGACGATATGGTCAGCATGTAATAAAATAGTATACCGTTGAAGCTATTTCACTCAACTCTGCCTCACGCCCAACCACTACAGAGTTTAGTTAGCTTCATAGCTAGCTGTAAAATGTGTTAGTGTTATTAGCCTTAGCCTATTTAGCTAGCTCAAACTAGCTAATCTGCCACTGCCATGATGGATATCAGGGAGTACCCAAACAAAACCATAGGAGAGCAATGAGCAGCTCCAGCAGCATCAAACCACTAAGGCTGCCACCAAGCCCAACAGTGATGAGCTCCAGCTAGTTCCACGTGCAGAGCCTACCTACTCTTCTACAAGTGCCGCCAGAATAATGGCCCCACAGCCCCGTACAACTGCGTCTGTTCCTGATTATCTTGAAACAGAGAAGCAAGCTGACACGGCTTTCTTCTGTTGAAGGAGAGGCGGACCAAAACGCAGCATGGTTATTTTGATACATCTTTAATCAAGATGAAAATAGAACAATATACAAAAACAAGAAACGTGAAAAACCGAAACAGCCCTATCTGGTGTAACAAACACAAAGACAGGAACAATCACCCACAAAACAGGCTACCTAAATATGGCTCTCAATCAGAGACAATGACTAACACCTGCCTCTGATTGAGAACCATATCAGGCCCAAACACAGAAACAGACAAACAAGACATCCAACATAGAATGCCCACTCAGATCACACCCTGACCAAACAAAACATAGAACATACAAAGCAAACTATGGTCAGGGTGTGACAGTACCCCCCCCCCCCCCCCCCCCCCCCAAGGTGCAGACTCCGGCCGCAAAACCTGAACCTAATTGGGGAGGGTCTGGGTGGGCATCTGTCCGCGGTGGGGGCTCTGGACGTGGCCCCCACTTCACCATAGCTTTAGTCCGCCCCTCCTTCAACAGAAGAATGCCGTGACAGAATCACCCACCACAACAGGACCAAGCGGCGTGGTAACGGGCAACAGCAACAGCGGCGCAAAGAGGAATGGACATGGGACGATGTATTGGACAGCAAGGGTTGCTACACATGGGAGGAGATCCTGGCGGTGGACAGGTGGAGGCAGCTAGGAGAGCAGAGGCAGCCGGCGAGAGGAGCTGGAGATATGAGGGCACACGGCTGGCAAGGAAGCCCGAGAGGCAGCCCCAAAAATGTATTGGGGGGGCACACAGGAAGTATGGCGAAGCCAGGTAGGAGACCTGAGCCAACTTCCTGTGCTTACCGGAGCGCGAGAGAGACCGGGCAGGCACCGTGTTATGCTGTGGAGCGCACGGTGTCCCCAGTGCGGGTGCATAGCCCGGTGCGGTACATACCAGCTCCGCGTATCGGCCGGGCTTGAGTGGGCATCGAGCCAAGTGCCATGAAGCCGGCTCTATGCATCTGGTCTCCAGTGCGTCTCCTTGGGCCGGCTTACATGGCACCAGCCTTGCGCATGGTGTCCCAGGTTCGCCTGCATAGGCCAGTGTGGGCTATTCCACCTCGCCGCACTGGCAGGGCGACCGGGAGCATTCAACCAGGTAAGGTTGGGCAGGCTTGTTGCTCAAGAGCTCCAGTGCGCCTGCACGGTCCATCCGGTACCACCTCCATGCACCAGCCCTCCGGTGGCAGCCCTCCGCACCAGGCTGTCTCTCCGTCTCATCCTTACAGGTGCTCCCGCCTGTCCAGCGCTGCCGGAGCCTTCCTCCTCTCCAGCACTGCCGGAGTCTCCCGCCTCTCCAGCGCTGCCAGAGCTTTCCTCCTCTCCAACGCTGCTGGAGTCTCCAGTCTGCCCAGCGCCATCAGAGTCGCCAGTCTGCCCAACACCGCCTGAGCCACCCGTCTGCCCAGCGCCGCCAGTCAGCCAGGAGCCACCAGTGCCGCCAGTCAGCCAGGAGCCGCCAGTCAGCCAGGATCTGCCAGAGCCGCCAGTCAGCCAGGATCTGCCAGAGCCGCCAGTCAGCCAGGATCTGCCAGAGCCGCCAGTCAGCCAGGATCTGCCAGAACCGCCATTCAGCCAGGATCTGCCAGAGCAGCCAGGTTCTGCCAGAGCCGCCAGTCAGCCAGGATCTGCCAGAGTCGTCAGCCAGTACGGAGCTGTCCCGAGCTGCCCCTCTGTCCCGGGCTGCCCCTCTGTCCCGAGCTGCCCCTCTGTCCCGAGCTGCCCCTCTGTCCCGAGCTGCCCCTTTGTCCCGAGCCGCCCCTCTGTCCCGAGCCGCCCCTCTGTCCCGAGCCGCCCCTCTGTCCCGAGCCGCCCCTCTGTCCCGAGCCGCCCCTCTGTCCCGAGCCGCCCCTCTGTCCCGAGCTGCCCCTCAGTCCAGTGGGATCATTTAGAAGGATCGCCTTGGTTAGGAGGCCACGGAAGCGGACAATGGGGCGGACTAAGACTATGGTGAAGTGAGGGCCACGTCCAGTACCAGAACCGCCACCGCGGACAGATGCCCACCCAGACCCTCCCCAATAGGTTCAGGTTTTGCCGCCGGAGTCCGCACCTTGGGGGGGGGGGGGGGGGGGGTACTGACACACCCTGACCATAGTTTGCTTTGTATGTTTCTATGTTTTGTTTGGTCAGGGTGTGATCTGAGTGGGCATTCTATGTTGGATGTCTTGTTTGTCTGTTTCTGTGTTTGGGCCTGATATGGTTTTCAATCATAGGCAGGTGTTAGTCATTGTCTCTGATTGGGAACCATATTTAGGTAGCCTGTTTGGTGTTGGGTTTTGTGGGTGATTGTTCCTGTCTCTGTGTTTGTGGCACCAGATAGGGCTGTTTCGGTTTTTCACGTTTATTGTTTTTGCATATTGTTCATTTATCATCTTGATTAAAGATGTATAAAAATAACCACGCTGCGTTTTGGTCCGCGTCTCCTTCAACAGAAGAAAGCCGTTACACAAGCCCCGGTTAGCCTTGAATCCTACCCTAACTTCAGGTCATTTAATAGCAACTGATTTACAGGAAGAGAGTGGCTGGAATACTCAGTTATTGCAGATGCGACATTTTGTTTCCCATGTCAAAAGTTTTGTGTTGGGTCCAATGCTCACGCAGAAAAGGCCTTCACACAAGTTGGGTATTCTAACTGGAAGCATGCTATTGATTGTACCAAAGGATTCGCTTGGCACGCATCAAGCAAAGAACATTTGAAATGCACTTCACTTTGGAAAGAAAAACTAGTTTGAAGTGCTATGGAAACATCGGTGTCATCTAGGGCTGTGGCGTTCATGAAATTTTGTCAGCCGGTTATTGTCAAGCAATTAACTGCCGGGCTCACGGTAATTGACCATTAATTAACAAACCTATTTAGCATCTCCTGTCTTCCACGCATAGCCTACAAGCCACTGATGCAGACCTTTTAGAACATCTACACTTTAAAAGCCTAATAAATCCATGTAATATATCCTACATCATCACAATAAATCCATTATTTATTTTAGACAGGTGTAAAGAAACATGATATGAAGAAAATGTTGTCTATTTCAGAAGAACAGAATAGCATTCGCTGCTTTGTCCTTATTTTAGGCCCTGATCTGGCTTTGCCATATGGCTGTGGGCTACACTAGTTAACTTCTTATGGTATAGGGGACGCTTGCTCCCACTTGGCCAAAAGCCAGGGAAAATGCAGCGCGGCAAATTCAAATGAAATTATATAAAAATCTAACTTTCATTAAATCACACATGTAAGATACTAAATTAAAGCTACACTCGTTGTGAATCCAGCCAACATGTCAGATTTTAAAAAGGCTTATCAGCGAAAGCATAAGAAGCTATTATCTGATGATAGCACAACAGTAAACAAAGAGGGTAGCATATTTCAACCCTGCAGGCGCTACACAAAACGCAGAAATAAAATATAAAACATGCCTTACTTTTGACAAGCTTCTTTTGTTGGCACTCCAATATGTCCCATAAACATCACAATTGGTCATTTTGTTTGATTAGTTCCGTCCATATACGTATATCCAAAATGTAAATTTATTTGGCGCGTTTGATCCCGAACAAAACAGCTTCCAAATTGCGCAACGTCACTACAAAATATTTCAAAAGTTGCCTGTAAACTTTGCCAAAACATTTCAAACTACTTTTGTAATACAACTTTAGGTATTTTTAAACGTTAATAATCGATCAAATTGAAGACGGGTCTATCTGTGTCAAAGCCTGTAACAAATTGGAGACAAAGAATAACAAAAATAATAAAGAATAACAAAATATATTTATTAACTGAAGTAAAGTAAATACAATTAACAATGGTGTGTGTTTAGTCAGTAATTAGTAGTGTAAGTGAGAGAGGTAGCATATATATGTGATAATGAGGGGTGTTGAAAGGTGCCACTTTAAACAAGCCAAATAGCCACAAAAATGCCACAACCAAAATCTGTCTGTGTCTGCATGGACCCTTCCGGCTCTGCCCACCGACATCCTAGTAAACTCTTGAAACTAGGGGGCACTATTTTCATTTTTGGAAAAATAATGTTCCCAAAGTAAACAGGCTATTTCTCAGGACCATATAATAGAATATGCATATAATTCACAGCTTAGGATAGAAAACACTCTAAAGTTTCCAAAACTGTAAAAATATTGTCTGTGAGTATAACAGAACTGATATTGCAGGCGAAAGCCTGAGAAAAATCCAATCAGGAAGGGACTCTTATTTAGAAACCTCTGCGTTCCTATGCGTCCCTATTGAGCAGTGAAAGGGATATCAACCAGATTTCTATGGCTTCCCTAATGTGTCTAGTGATTGGACTTGTAGAGCATTGGACTTGTAACCGGAAGGTTGCAAGTTCAAATCCCCAAGCTGACAAGGTACAAATCTGTTGTTCTGTCCCTGAACAGGAACCCACTGTTCCTAGGCCGTCATTGAAAATGAGAATTTGTTCTTAACTGACTTGCCTAGTTAAATAAAGGTACAAAATATGCATATTCTATTATCTGGTCCTGAAAAATAGCCTGTTTACTTTGGGAACGTGAAAATAGTGCCCCCTAGTTTCAAGAGGTTAACAAAAGGCTAAGCTGTGTTTCACTATATTTCCCTTGTGATTTCACAAATATTAATATTTTGGTTATGCGTTATGCTAATTAGCGTCAGTTGATGACAATTCTCCTGGATCCGGGAGGGGTAGTTCTAAGATTAAGGAAAACTAGAGCAAAGAGAAATAATTTGGCAGACAGAGTGGAAGGGTCGTCACACTACTGATGACTTTCAGCAGCATCAGAGCTCGGAGAAGCCTAATTACCGTGACTAAATGGGCACATGTAAGTTGACTGCCATCATGACTTATGACCATTGGTGTGGCAGTAATACAGTCACCGTAACAGTCCTAGTGTCAACACTTGCTAATGATGGGCACCAGGCAAGAAATCTCATGTATTTGTTGGTGATTGTGGAGTTTTTGAGTTCCTTGTTTCAAACCAGCAACCACTGATGGGGACATTGGTCATGATAGTCAAGAGTGGAGGGGGGCAGTGGACTTTTTCTGTCTATGATGCAATGTACTCTCCGAAAAGACAAGGAACTTGCCAATGTGTTACCCCCATAATGCCACATACATGTCCAACTATATTCAAAACAAAATCATAGGGCTCATGAACGGGGCGTCCATAGTGGGGCGTCCATTAGAGAAGTAATTTTCCACTTGTTCAGTCAGCACAGAAGCAGCATGCTACACGCCATATCACCACATGTCACTGTACTCACGAGCTGCATGATTTCCATGTTTGATGCGAGCCTATATTCCTATTCTTTTGGCAAGACAGCTGTTTATGGCTGCATCTCACTGTATGTTTTGTTTATTTGGATCTCCATTTGCCTTTTGCTTGCTGTGTTTGTTTATTGTTAATGTAAATAGCCTAAATATAGATTGTGTCATGCCTTTATCTACAGTTGAAGTCAGAAGTTCACATACACCTTAGCCAAATACATTTGATTTAAGTTTCACAATTTCTGACATTTAATGCTAGTAAAAATTCCCTGTCTTAGGTCAGTTAGGATCACCACTTTATTATAAGAATGTGAAATGTCAGAATAATAGAAGAGAGAATTATTTATTTCAGCTTGTATTTCTTCCATCACATTCCCAGTGGGTCAGAAGTTTACATACACTCAATTAGTATTTGGTAGCATTGCCTTTAAATTGTTTAACTTGGGTCAAACGTTTCGGGTAGCCTTCCACAAGCTTCGCACAATAAGTTGGGTGAATTTTGGCCTATTCCTCCTGACAGAGCTGGTGTAACTGAGTCAGGTTTGTAGGCCTCCTTGCTCGCACACGCTTTTTCAGTTCTGCCCACACATTTTCTATGGGATTGAGGTCAGGGCTTTGTGATGGCCACTCCAATACCTTGACTTTGTTGTCCTTAAGCCATTTTGCCACAATTTTGGAAGAATGCTTGGGGTCATTGTCCATTTGGAAGACCCATTTGCGACCAAGCTTTAACTTCCTGACTAATGTCTTGAGATGTTGCTTCAATATATTCACATAATTTTCACCATAACACCATAATTACACCAGTCCCTCCTGCAGCAAAACACCCCCACAACATGATGCGGCCACCCCCATGCTTCATGGTTGAGATGGTGTTCTTCGGCTTGCAAGCCTCTCCATTTTTACTCCAAACATAACAATGGTCATTATGGCCAAACAGTTCTATTTTTGTTTCATCAGACCAGAGGACATTTCTCAAAAAAGTATGATCTTTGTCCCCATGTACAGCTGCAAACTGTAGTCTTGCTTTTTTTACGGGTTTTTTGGAGCAGTGGCTTCTTCCTTGCTGAGCGGCCTTTCAGATATAAATACTTTTGTAACTCTTTCCTCCAGCATCTTCACAAGGTCCGTTGCTGTTGTTCTGGGATTGATTTGCACTTTTTGAACCAAAGTACGTTCATGTCTAGGAGACAGTACACGTCTCCTTCCTGAGAGCTCACAGAACAGTTTATTTAGGGTCAGAAGACCCTGGTGGAAGCAAGGTTTTTGTGTAAATATTTCACTAAGTATTTATTTTATTATTAATGTAACATTGTACAGTTCATTGATCCAAATAAGGAGTGTTCAATTTGTACGTATTTAATGATTCATGTGAGATTTCACAGTAAATTAATTCAATTACTAATTTGAATGTCAATGAGTTTGATGGACCGATATGAAATATAATCAAAAGTTTTTATGCAAAATCTTTATGCAAAAGTTTGTTTTATGAGTGGCATTGATCTTTCAGATAAGTAAATTAATGGATATTTTTATTTTTCCTTTATTTAACTAGAAAACCAGATAACCAGATAATAGAATATGCATATTTTGTACCTTTATTTAACTAGGCAAGTCAGTTAAGAACAAATTCTTATTTTCAATGACGGCCTAGGAACAGTGGGTTTAACTGCCTGTTCAGGGGCAGAACAACAGATTTGTACCTTGGCAGCTCGGGGATTTGAACTTGCAACCTTCTGGTTACTAGTCCAACGCACTAACCACTAGTCAAATACTTTTATTAAAAATGTCAAATACATTAGTGAGTAATGGTGATTTCAGATCAAGTGTGTGTGGGGGAAAGCAAACATTCGCCCCACTAACTGATAGTGGGGTGGTAGAGGCCCAGTTTCCCTTATGGCTCAGCTCAGGTGCCTACATACACCATAGACATATACATAATTTACACATCTATTCCTTCATCTAATCAAACCGAATCACACCAAATCATTTCAAACTAAAATGTAACGTTCATGTATCATATCGGAGCCCATGTATAGTCTTGAAAGGGAAATATGCACATCCCTACCTGTTGGGCCTCCTCATGGGGGCACACTGCCCTTCTGCCTTGTGGGTTAGTCTGGTATGACAAAGGTTCGGGGAGCAGACCCTGAGAGAAAAGCAGTGTGCTGACTACGCGCCTTAGGCAGACCCTATCAGACTGGGGACCCGTCAGCCTCCTGCAGCTGTGGAAGATGCTGGTCATCCTGGGTGTCCTCCTTGCCACCAGAATCCATCTTCCTACAGTGAAGCAGTGCTGTTCGGGATTGAGCACCCTCAGCGGCACTGTAAATAACCTCCTTTGTGCAGGTAATCCACTTCTGACCTTGGTCAAGCCATCAACCGGACTAAAGCCAGGCAGCAAATGGGTGTCTGGTAATAGGGGCAGGAGTGAATGCTCTGGGAGCCCTTTATCAGACCCCTGCACACCAGCGGCACAGGGCTATTATGATCGCCAGCAGTTAGGACTTGAGTGGCAGCTATTCTTGGCAGACCTCTGTGTGACTGAAAAGCCCTATTTAGGAGCAACACTGCTCACCCTAGCTGGGGAGAGGCCTGAAAAGCTGGCCCACTCACCCCTTCCTGGATTGTCTACTGCACCTCTCAGGAGTTCCACTCAGCTGTCAAAAATGCTAAAGAAAATTCCCCTGAAACTGGCAACATGGAACATCAGAGCTCTTTTGGACACTGGTGACAATAGCAATAGACCTCATTGGAGAACAGCTCTGATTGCTGCAGAATATTGGCACTATAACATTGACATTGCTGCCTTAAGTGAGACCATGTTCCTGGATGAAGGTACCCTGAAAGAGGAGGGAGAGGTTACCCCCCAGGTTGACAAAATCAGCTTGGTATGGGACTGACAATTAAGAACAAATTAATGAGGAGAGACCTTGTTATTTCTTCAAACAATCAACCTTTATTTAATAAGAATTGTAATAATGTAGCTGTCGGCCCTACACTCTGCGGTGGGAGGTCGAGAGCTCACTGACACAAGGAGTACAAAAGCCTTTTTTAGTCAAACTAGATTTTGCAAGCATAATCAAAACACGTGATCTTGGTATGTGTACCTGTGTGGAGAATGAGGTGAAACTGGGGTAAAAGGTACAGACTAACTGTGAATTTGGTTGTCTTGATCTGTAGCAACATCTGCTTATTCTAGTCCTCTAGTGATGTGCTAAACAACTGGAACTTTCCTAGACGCGGTTTCACTGAAGTAGATCAACGGTTCCTTGAATTTGTTTGAGCAAGCTCCTTTTGCTGTCTGCCCAGGTGGTGTGTGGTTACACAAACATTCACTTTTTGAAATGTAAGAAGCTATACAGCCTTAGAAAGATATTTCATTATACAAACATTAAGGAAGTTTAGCCTTCTAAAGATATTTCGTTATACAAACAAAGTGGTTTAACCAAAATGTCCTTTACGATACCTGTTGGCAAAAGTGAAAGACATAATTGTCTCCTCCGTATCCCCTAAGCCAAGATGTGTTATGCCACCCTACTCAGGGCATTCGCACCAACATTACCATCAGCAAATAAGGCAAAGGACTGCTACTAGATGAGGACCTTCACCACATCCCCGGGAATGACAACATCTTTCTTCTGGGTGAATTCAACGCTAGGATGGGACAGAACAACAGGATATGGAGTGGGGTGCTGGGAAGGCATGTTGTTCGCCAGGTCAATGAGATCGGTAGGAGACTGCTAACTTTATGTACCGAGTATGAACTCAACATCACCAATAAATACTTTGTTCCAGCAAAATAAAAAAAATACAAAAGATCATGGATGCACCCACACTTGCCCTCCTGCTGCCATCCTGCTGACTCTCTTGCTGAAAGGCTTAGAGAGATTGAGCTTCTTCAGAGGACCCCATGGACCAGAAGTGGGCCTTTGTCAGCTAAGTGCTCTATGAGGCAGCGGATATGTGCTATTAAAAATTCACAACCCCACATCTGCTACAGATGTAGGATCTGAATTTAAGCCAGTTTGCTACAGCAGGAAAATATTCCTGCATCAACAGGAAATGTGAATGATTATGTGGATTATAATTCATGTATTTTTTGTAGAGATTGATATATTTTACGTTCATGCCTGAAATGTTAAATCCAAATCCAAACTACACAAATCCATGTGAATGTGGTGTCTTTTACTATGATATGATATACAAATTATTTTCAGCCTACGTTTCGTTTCAGGGCTGGGTTTTATTTGAATATTACCACTCACCATCATCGCATTGTTTATTAATCAGAACCAGCTGCAAAATTATTCCTCTTGTGCCCAGCTAACATCAAACATTAAACTTTAAACTTTAAAGAACGTTACCTTAAGCATCTCATTAGATCATTAACTAAAGTTTTCATACAAATGTCCCTTTGTTGTGCAAAGAATGTTTCCAAGAAACCGTTCACTTAATGTCAAACAGCCATGCCAAATAACCATGTTCTCAGAACTCAAGATACTCATGTTTTACACAGATTAGATGAGAAACGTTGCAAGAACATTCATGTGTCCAGTTTTCTGTGGGTTAGGAGAATATTCCATCAACGTCCCACCAAACAGACACAGAACATGGTTGCCATGATCTCAGAATATAAGCTATGAATGTTCTAGACATGTTTAATGTGAACACTTCAAGAACATTCATGTGTCCAGTTTTCCCAGGGTTAGGAGAATATTCCAGACACAGAGAATATAAACAGACACAGAACATGGTTGTCATGATCTCAGAAAAAAAACTATGGATGTTTGAGACACGTTTCTTGTGAACATTTCAAGAACATACAATACCGTTCACAAGTTTGGGGTCACTTAGAAATGTCCTTGTTTTTGAAAGAAAAGCACATTTTTTTGTCCATTAAAATAATGTCAAATTGATAAGAAATACAGTGTAGACATTGTTCATGTTGTAAATTACTATTGTAATATTACTATTGAAATTGCTGATGCTGAACTTCTAGGAGTCTAATGAGTGAAAACATCCGAATATCATCAAAGGTAAACGATTACTTTGTTTGCTTTTCTGATTTTCGTGACCAAGTTACCTGATGCTAAGTGTACTTAATGTTTTGTCGTGCGATCGATAAACTTACACAAATGCTTGGATTGCTTTCTCTGTAAAGCATAATTTCAAAATCTGACACGACAGGTGGATTAACAAAAGGATAAACTGTGTTTTCCTATATTGCACTTGTGATTTCATGAATATAAATATTTGTAGTAATATTTATTGAATGTAGCGCTATGGCATAACAAGTTAATCCACCTGGCGTGTCAGATTTCAACACAGCTTTTCGGCGAAAGCATAACAAGCGTTTATGTAAGAACATCTCTCTCAGTAGACAAAATACTACAAACACCTAGCAGCCAAATAGATTTGTCACGAAAGTCAGAAAAGCAATAGATTCAATCGCTTACCTTTGATGATCTTCGGATGTTTTCACTCATGAGACTCCCAGTTACACAATAAATGTTCCTTTTGTTCCATAAAGTTTATTTTTATTTCAAAAATACCTCCATTTGTTTGGTGCTTTATGTTCAGAAATCCACAGGCTCGAGCGGTCACGACATCGCAGATGAAAATTCCAAATAGTAGCCGTAATGTCCACAGAAAAATGTCAAACGTTTTTTATAATCAATCCTCAGGTTGTTTTTAAAATATATAATCGATAATATATCAACCGGGACGGTCACTTTTTCAATAGGAGAGGGAGAGACAATGGCTGCCCCATTCTGTTGCGCAAGCAAAACTCATGCGAACACCCAGCTATCCACTGACGCAATGCTATCTTTCTCACTCATTTTCAAAATAAAAGTCTGAAACTTTGTCTAAAGACTTGACACCTTGAGGAAGCGATAGGAAAAAGGAATCTGGTTGATATCCCTTTAAATGGAGCGAAGGCAGGCTATGGAACATGGAGCTTTCAAAATAGAAGCCACTTCCTGGTTTGATTTTCCTCAGGTTTTCGCCTGCAATATCAGTTCTGTTATACTCACAGACAATATTTTGACAGTTTTGGAAACTTTAGAGTGTTTTCTATCCCAATCTGACAATTATATGAGAAATAGGCCGTTTCAAATGGGTACGTTTTTTAGCCATAAACGAAAATCCTGCCCCCTACACTCAAGAAGATATATATTGTGTATTACGGGTATTGTCCCGTGTCTTTCAACAAGGTTTACCCTTTCTCTTTTGTTTGGGTACAGCCCAGTGTTTTTGTATAAATGTTTGTTTTGGGTGTATTAAAAACCCCTATTGTGTATTCCTGCGCTTGTCTCCAAAATATTTTATACCAGCGTGACACTGGGGCCAAGCTTCTTACCATCCAGGACCTCTATACCAGGCGGTGTCAGAGGAAGGTCACACATGTGGACCCGAATAAAACAAGCATCCTTTGGGCATGCTTATTCATTTTTGAAACTTTGTTTCTTTCATTGAGTCATAGAACTGTTCTATTATTGATGTTTTGGACTTCTCCTTCAAATGAGCTCCAATTGTGTGTCTGGTGGTGTTTTCTCACTGTCGAAAGACAGGAGGCATGATACAAGCTCCAGCTTAGTCTCAATCTTGGAAAAGTCTGAGAAGCGGTGGGAAACTCAGCATGCCGGTCGATCAAAGTGCTACTGTATGTCTCAGTGCAGCACAGTGATGTGGGCACGTTCAGTGCGGCCAGTGTCGGAAAATGAGCGAGAGACCGGCTGCTCATTTGCCTGGAGAACAACACAAGTTTGGACATGAATGCTTTCAAGTTGGAATACAGTTCATGCACAAAAACACAATTTCCCTTGTCATGACTCGCCTGTGAGGATCCAAAGAACAGGTTACAGTGGATCAGCATCTACAGAGGGGTTGATGTGGGGGATTAATGACACCTATCGTCGATCGTAAATTGTAATGCAGCAGACGACTCCTTTCTGTGGTTGAAAGGAATGCCTGTTTGTTACAGAAGAGGTTGCCGTCCAAAACTTCAACATCAAACAATGAACTCTGGGACAATATATTTCAACATTCGAATGTTGGGAATGATTTGACATGGAATATGGAAAATTAATGTATATTTTGTGATATCATTAAAATTGGTATAAAGACGTTATTGTTACGGTTTTCTTTCTCCTCTTCCTCTGAAGAGGAGGTGTAGCAGGGATCGGACCAAAATGCAGCGTGGTTATTTCGATTCATGTTTAATAAAAAGATAAACACGAACAATACAAACAATAAACGTAACGTGAAAACCTACACAGCCTATTCTGGTGCAAACTAACACAGAGACAGGAACAATCACCCACGAAACACTCAAAGAATATGGCTGCCTAAATATGGTTCCCAATCAGAGACAACGATAAACACCTGCCTCTGATTGAGAACCACTTCACGCAACCATAGACTTTTCTAGATAACCCCACTATACCACAATCCCAATACCTACAAAAAAAACAAGACAAAACACTTCACATAATTAACCCATGTCACACCCTGGCCTAACCAAAATAATAAAGAAAACACAAAATACTAAGACCAGGGCGTGACGGTTATAAGGAAAACATTGCTACTTGAAGAGCTTTTACATTGTGTATCAGGTTTACATCCTTTACGTTGTGGAGAAAATATCAAGGACAAAGAGAATGTTTTTGTGACGATAGGATTGTGATTTTAGTACTCTAAAGAGATATTAATTAATGATACCATGCCTAGTAACTAGCCACGCCCCATGGAGTCCAGAGAGCGTGTCAGCATGACAAAAACTCCCAATTTTTTGAGCTAAGAATTAACATTTTGGACTAGAAGCCACAAGCTGCAGCTAGGTTTACATTAGTGACGACCATGAGAATAAGCACAAGGTTGAAGAAGACAAAGGAACCTCTAACAATAAATGCTACATTTGAGTAGCTGTTCTAAGTACTGTATTTAAGTAAGTGAATTTAAGTTCTCTTCAAATTATTGTCGCCTACACTGCTCTCATCACCACTCTAGGGATCATAGCCGTCCTCAGAAGATCACTCTTCCAGAACCAGTGCAATTAAACAAACAACTAAGAAGGACATTGTGACCTCTTGTGGACAATCAGAGACTTACACCTGAGAAAGAAGCCATCGAAGAAGAAGGCTCAATCGACCCTCCTCACAAAGCAGAACATTTTCCACCAAGCCGCCCAACAGAGATACCTGATGAAGACCTTCGACACGTAAATACATGCATTACTTCTTAACCAAAAGAGCGGCAGTTCGGGGCAAGATTGCCATCGATAAAATGTAAATGTGTTCGTTGTCCGTAGCTTTTGCCTGCCCATAACATAACCCCACTGCCACCATAGGGCACTCGGTTGACATCAGCAATCCTCTCGCCCACACAAAACCGGGATTTTTGTGTGGGAGAGATGAGATCAAATCCGCCCAACATAGATCATTGAAATCGGTTACGACACCGAACTGGAGTCAAGTCAAGACCCTGTTAAGGAAAACGAGCACCCAGATGAGCTTCCCTGAGACGGTTTCGGACAGTTTGTGCAGAAATCATTTGGTTGTGCAAACCCACCGTTTTATCAGCTGTCTGGGTGGCTGGTCTCAGCTGACGTGGTTGTGTTTGTGAGGCCGGTTGGACGTACAGCCAAAATTCTCTAAAACACCGTTGGAGGTGGCTTATGGTAAAGAAAACTTGAAACATCTGTGGCATTGTGTTGTGTGACAGAACTGCACATTTTAGACTTGCCTTTTATTGTCCCCAGCAAAACGTGCACCTGTGTAATTATCATGCTGTTTTATCAACTTCTTGATATGACACACCTGTCAGGTGGATGGATTATCTTGTAAAAGTAGAAATCCTCAGAAATAAGGATGTAAACACATTTGTGCATGCATTCGAGAGAAATAAGCTTTTTGTGCGCATGGACAATTTCTGGGATCTTTTATTTCAGCTCATAAAACATGGGACCAACACATGTTGCGTTTATATTTTTGATCAGTGTATATTGCTAAGATTCCCCTAGCGGGTCGCAAAAACAGGCAACCAGCACCAATGATGAACGCCCTAACAACTGTCCCATAAGGGATATCTCTAAGGCATGTGTATATGGGCCAGGAATAAACAGGGAAATATGCCCCACCAACATTGGGCAATTATACATAAAGCCCTTAAATTGCTGGAAATAGTAAATAAAATCAACGATGAAAGAATAGTCAGATTAACTGATACCTGACACGGAGGTAGTGTAGCAGGAAGAACGGAGTACCGTGAACCAAGAGGTTGTGAGTTCAAATCTCAGGTGAGGAGGTATAGAATAATAATTACTGTATAAATGAACAATCATGTGTGTCAAATATTTTGACACAGCCTCTTGGTTTACAATACGCTGACCTTCCAGTACATCACTGGGGCCAAGTTTCCTGCCATCTAGGACCCCTATTTCAGGCTGTGTTAGAGGAAGGCTCTAAAAATGGTCAACGGCTCCAGCTACCTTTGTCGTAGACTGTTCTCTCTGCTACCGTACGGCAAGCGGTACCAAGTTGAGGTCCAAAAGGCTTCTTAACAGCTTGTACCCCCAAGACATAAGACTCCGGAACAGCTAATCAAAGGGCTACCCAGACCCCTCTTTTACCCTGTTGCTACTCTCTGTTTATAATCTATGCATAGATTACACAACAAATGTTCCTTTTGTTCCATAAAGAATATTTTTATATCCAAAATACCTCCGTTGGTTTGGCGCGTTATGTTCAGAAATCCACAGGAAAGAGTGGTCACGACAATGCAGACGAAAATTCCAAATAGTTTCCATAATGTCCACAGAAGCATGTCAAATGTTTTTTTTATAATCATTCCTCAGGTTGTTTTTAAAATATATAATTGATAATATATCAACCGCAAATGTCTTTCACAGTAGGAGAGGGAAAAGCAATACCTATCCAAACTCTGTTGCGCGAGCAAAACTCATGTGTCCACTTGACGTGATGTTATCGTTCTGGCTCTTTTTTCAAAATAAATGCCTGAAACTATGTCTGAAGACTGTTGACACCTTGAGGAAGCGATAGGAAAAGGAATCTGGTTCATATCCCTTTAAATCCAGCAAAGGGGGGCTATGGAACATGGAGTTTTCAAAATAGAAGCCACTTCCTGTTTTGATTTTCCTCAGGGTTTCGCCTGCAATATCATTCATATTATACTCACAGACAGTATTTTGACAGTTTTGGAAACTTTACAGTTTTCTTTCCAATATTAATAATAATATGCATATATTGGCAACTGAGACTGAGGAGCTGGCCGTTTACAATGGGCACCTTTTCATCCAAGCTACTCAATACTGCCCCTGCAGCCATAAAAAGTTAACAACAAGCTAAGCTGTGTTTTGCTATATTGCACTTGTGATTTCATGAAAATTCAATATTTTTAGTAATTTAATTTAAATTTGGCGAGCTGCAATTCAGCGGTTGTTGATGAAAATGATCCCGCTATAGGGATGGGTGCGTCAAGAAGATATAGCATGCAGCATAACAGCTGCACCAACGCATAGGTACTCACACCACCAAAGGATATGGAATCAATAACAGACAAAGACAGAGGGAACAGAGGACACATATATAACATACTAATCGGGGGAAATGGCAACCAGGTGTGTGTAATCAGACAAGACAGTCCGGCGTTGATGATAATGAATCCAGTTCAGTAAATAGCCGTTGACGTAGATCTCCGGAACTGGTGAACAGCATGAGCATCAGTACCGGGTGTATCCGTGACAATCAGGGATTGCTCAGGGGCACGGTGCGGGTCGGTTTGGGTGCCGACGGTGAAAATCCTTGTTCAGCTAAGCGTCCAGGATGTCCACCGCAGGAACCCAGAACCCAGCACCACTCCTCTGGGATGTGCACCCCCCCCCACGACGCCTCAAATCCAGGACCTCCCGGACCAAGTACGCCGGAGATCCCTCGATGTCCATAGGAGGAGGCGGTACATCACTGGGTGCAGCCTCAGTGAGGGGACCAGGCACCACTGGCCTGAGGAGAGACACATGAAAGGTTTGGTAAATGCAGTAATCAACAGGGAGTTGTAAACAGTACGTTACCTCGTTAACCCTCCTCAGGACTTTAAACGGCCCCACAAACCACAGGCTCAGCTTCCGCCAGGGCGGGTGGAGAGCCAGACCCGGTCGCCTGGGGAGAAAGCAGGTGCCTCACTGCGGTGGCGGTCGGCCTGTTCCTTGTGCCGACGCACGGTGCACTTACTACGAGTGTGCGCAATGTTCCAGATCTCCTCAGCCCGCCGAAACCACTCATTCACCGCAGAAGCCTCGGTCTGGCTCAGATGCCAAGGTGCTAGGGCCGGCTGATACCCCAACACAAACTGGGAAGGAGTGAGGTTAGTGAAGGAGTGGCGGAGGGAATTCTTTGCATACTCCGCCCAAGGTAGAAACTCCTCCCACTCCCCCGGCCGATCCTGACAGTAACACCGCAGGAACCTGCCCACCTCCTGGTTGACCCTCGACACCTTCCCATTTGCTTGAGGCCGATACCCATAGGTGAGACTGACTGTGACCCCCAGGCGTTCCATGAACTCCTTCCATTTCCGTGAGGTGAAATGAGGGCCACAATCCGACACAATATCCTCTGGAATCCCATAGTCCTGGAAGACGTGTATAAAAAGAGCCTCCACGGTTTGCATGGCTGACGGATGCACAGGCAGAGGAAAGAGGCTTTGGACAACCGGTCCACAACGATGAGAATGGTGGGAAGGTCAGTGGCAAAGTCCACCGAGAGGTGAGACCAGGGTTGTTGTTGAACCGGCAGGGGAAGGAGCTTTCCATGAGGGAGGTGTCTGGGTGTCTTAGACTGAGCACAGATGGAGCAGGAAGAGACCCAGACATCCCGAGCCAAGGTGGGCCACCAGTACTTCTTCGTTAGCCAGGCGATGGTACGTCCTATCCCAGGATGACTCGACACAAATGCAGTGTGCGCCCAGGAAAGGAGGCTGTACCACACACCTGTGGGCACGTAGGCGCGGTTCTCCGGGCTCTGCAGGGGCTGGTTCCGTATGCAGGGCCTGCCGTATGTCGACCTCCACGTCCCATACCACTGGAGGGATGATACAGCACTGAGGGATGATGGAGGTTTCCTCTCCCTGCCTCTCCTCTGTGTCATAGAGGCTTGACAGGGTGTCCGCCTTCACATTCTTTGAGCCTGGCCTATAGAAAATCGTGAATTGGAACCTGTCGAAGAATAGAGGCCACCTGGCCTGACTTGGGTTTAGCCTCTTTGCTGCCCTGATGTACTCCAGATTGTGGTGGTCCATCCACACCAGGAAAGGGTGTTTGGACCCCTCCAGCCAGTGCCTCCATTCCTGCAGAGCCTTCTTGACTGCCAAGAGTTCCCGGTCCCCTACGTCGTAGTTCCTCTGGGCAGAACTCAGCTGCTTAGAGTAGAAAGTGCAGGGCCGCAGCTTTGGAGGGGTTCCGGTACGCTGGGACAGCCCTGCCCCGACTCCTACTTTGGAAGCATCCACCTCGACGATGAATTGGAGTGAGGTGTCAGGATGTGCCAACACGGGAGCAGTGGTAAAACGTGCCTTCAGCGTCTTGAACGCCCTCTCCGCCTCCGCCGTCCAACGAAGAGACCTCTTCTCAGCGGGGAGGTAAGACGCTCAACCACGGTGCTGAAGCCCAGGATGAATCTGTGGAAATAGTTGGTGAACCCCAGGTATCACTGGACTGCTTTCACGAGTTGGGGATGGGCCATGACCTGACTGCGCTAACGCATTGCTCCTCCATCTCCACTCCCTCCGTGGAGATGGGTTAGCCCAAAAGGGACACGGACCGTTTGAAAAATAAACATTTCTCCTGTTTAACATATAGATCATTATCCAACAGTCTTAGCACAGCCCTGAATAACGAGACATGCTGGATGCAGTCAGCAGAATAGACCACTACACCCCATCCCAGCATGTCCCGAAACACTTAATTGATGAAGGCCTGGGAGACTGAAGGAGCATTAGACAGGCCAGAGGGCATTATGAGATACTCTTTATGACCTGTGGTCATGGAAAAAGCAGTCTTCCATTCATCGCCGATAATCAATGCAGGGGGCGCAGTCGCCCATCTTTCTTCTTGACAGAAGGAAGCTTGAGGAGGCTGGTGACTTAGAGGGGCGGATTAAACTCCGCTGGAGACTCCTGTACATAGGTCTCCATGGCCTCGGTCTCTGCATAGGACAGGGGATAGACATGTCTTCTCGGGAGGGCTGCATCAGACAACAGGTCAATGGCACAGTCCCAGGGGCAATGGGGAGGCAGGCGTGTAGCCTGGGTCTTTAAGAAAAACATTTGCAGATCCTGGTACATCTCCAGTAAATCAACTTGAGGAGCACAGTCCGGACTTTCCACCACATTGATGTTGACAGACACCCTGAGACACCTCCCCTGACACTACTCCTCTGGAACTGGTGAACAGAATGAGCACCTGTGACACCGTGTGATGTACTGGGCCATTCGCACTACACCCTGTAGTGCCTTGCGGTCAGAGGCCGAGCAGTTCCCATACCAGGCAGTGGTGCTCTCGATGGTGCAGCTGTAGAACCTTTTGAGGATCTGAGGACCCATGACAAATCTTTTCAGTCTCCTGAGGGGGAATAGGTTTTGTCGTGCCTTCTTCTATTCAGTCATTTTTCAAGTTCATCATTCTGAGATTCTTCAATAGTTCTAATAAAGTACAGGAATTATCACAAATGTGAAAATTGTGCCTTTGCCCCTGTATCAAGAAATTGGAGGCAAATGTTTCAAATCCAACATGGTCTGTAACACCATTTTGACTTTGGCTCCTTGTGTAATATAAGCCTGACCTTGGCCTTGGGCTATGTTCTCTGAAAACACACCACTTTGTTTAGCCAAGCTAATGACTTGATATATGAAACATAAAATGCTGTGGACATTCCCTGAGGGAAGTAATGATTTATAAAAGTGTGTTTGTGTTTTCTATTCATTGTTTGGTTGCCGGGTAATTGCCTTGTCCTGTGCTACACAGCCCAAACATGACTTAAATTTCCTCAGAGGACTAACAATGGAAAGGTGTAGGTTACGAATGTTTCATTGTGCTGTGGCAGAAGATTTAGAATGAGTGAAAAAAAACAATGTTGAACACAGACACACACACACACATACAGTCCTGGAGGGAACTTCAAATCACTTTCTTGTACCTCTGGATCTTCCCCTTGAATAACAAATGCTTCCTCAGCTTAGAATAATAACACTGTCATTAAATCTTAAACTGAGACTGCATACTATAAGTAAATGAAAAAACACTATTTCACTGTAGTATAAAAAAATATAGTTTTCAACTAATTATTATTAATTAACTGGTTACACAGGCTTTTTTACTTTACTGAACTTTTCAATCAAATTGTTTAAAGACATTTATTGAACTATGCAAGTAAGTTAATAAGAACACATTCTTATTTACAATGAACTTAAAACAAATGTTTGCCCAAACTTAGCTCCAGTATGAGAACTTAGGAAAAAATTCATTAAACTTAAACTTTTTTGCTCAACTTGTGTCATATGTTCATTCAACTGTAAATTATTATTTGAACATCTTAAGTGCCATTGTTGCCAGAATGACACAATTTATCACCACCTACCATAAACTGTCACAGCATAAACTCAAAACTTTTAAAGGAAGCACCACTATCCCTGCCTGACCCTGATTTGGATTACGACTCTTTGCCTGCCTTGACTTACCTTCTGCCTGTCCCTTGTACTTTAATAAACTCTGAGACTCGTACTATCCGCCTCCTGTTTCTGCATTTGGGTCTTAGCCTGAGCCATGAAACAAAGATAACAAGAGGAGACAAGATTTGGTCTGTTTGCAGTATGCATGTTGAAGGGGGTGTGTCGTCTACCATCGTTCACATCCCATCATTCACTTCCGGAAGTTTACTCAAAAGATGAGTGAACCCTCCCTCTAATCATTTTGTTGTAACATATTTGGTCTGACAGGCGTTTACGTGAAATCAAGAATGCATTGTATGTCAACAAACACGGCTCCAAACATAGCTGGAATTAGCTCATCTCATCATAATCAGTACAACCTTCAAAAAAGTATTTTACACATGTGTCCATTACAATCTATGCAAGAATTGAAATGCATGATTTGTCACCAGTACTTAAAAACATGTGAATGAAACAGTAAATAAATAAATACTTACCATCAAAACATTTTCTGATAGTGATTATTGAAACAAGTGGCGTGTGCCAGCAGTAAATCATGTAACCTCTGACTCCCACTCTAAGCCTTTCAGTGTTGTTGTATATGTATGTAGCTAGTGGGCTACGCTGCATCATTAGCAATGTCTTTCATAGGGAGATAACTAACAAATGAGGAAATTCTGGAGATTTTTATTAATTCTGACAGTATGTCTGAGTATTGTAGATTAATCAGATTCTGACAGTGACAAAGCTGCCCCAAACTTGTAGCCATTGAGAACCCTGAATCTGAGGACCCCTTGCCCACTGACGAAGACCCAGGTCCCTTTGAAGATGCTGGTGGTGATGGAGGCAGACCGACAGTGGATGAAGTACAGGAAGTTTGAGGTAGCAGACTTTTCACCCCTCCTGGCCCTGCTGTTTGCTTTGATGAGTCCCAGTCTGGAGTGCAAAGCCCCTTGCCATTTTCCTCTGAGACAAGTGCTTCAAGCTGTTTCTGACAGAGGAGGGGGTAGGAGACATAGTACAGGAGACCAATCGCTATGCCTTTGAGCTACAGGAGAAAAGATAGCCAAAAGGCACAGATTTGGGTTTAAGTTATTTGTTATGTGCGACATGAAGACAGGATTTGTCCAGGACTTTATAGTCTACACAGGGTCCACCACTGATATCCAACATTATGAGGGGTTTGAGGTGTCCGGATCCATGGTGATGACCATGCTGGCTCCTCATCTCGGCTAGGGACACACTTTGTATATGAACAATTGGTACATCAGTCCCACACTCCTCCAGCATCTGCTCTCCAAAAGCACAGGGGCATGTGACACAGTTAGGTCGAACAGAAAGGGGATGCCGGCTGGAAGATGCAGAGAGGGGAGGTGGAGTTCAAGGAGAATGGTCAACAGCTGTCAGTAAAGTGGCATGACAAATGAGAAGTCCATGTCCTCTCCACTGTCAGTATAGCAACCATGTAGGCCACAGGGAAGGTGGACCACCTGACGGGAGAGAAAGATCAAACCAGACTGTGTGCTTGACTATAACCATAACGTGTTAGGGAAGAACCAGATGCAGACAGAGTCGAAGTAACAAAAGTTTATTACTAGAACAGGGGGCAGGCAAAACGACAGGTTAAGGGCAGGCAGAGTCCAAAGGGTACAGAATGGCAGGCAGTCTCGGGGTCAGGGCAGGCAGAATAGTCCAAACCAGGAAAACTAGAAAATGGAACAAGAAACAAACAGGAGCAAGGGGAAACCGCTGGTAGGCTTGATGACCAAAATGCACTAGCAACAGACAAACAGAGAACATAGGTATAAATACACAGGGGATAATTAGGGGAGATCGGAGACACCTGGTGAGGGGTGGAGACAAGTACAAACACAGGTGAAACAGATCAGGGTGTGACAATAACCTCAAAATGGGGGCAGTGGCCCAATGTTGAGCAATAATGAGTAGCCAAATGCGTTCTTAATAGACACATTAAGTAGTGTCACGTTAATAACATATATATTAGCTAATGATTAATGACACATTGACAACGGGGTGACAGAAGGGCATATATCAAGGGGAGGATTCATGAAATGCACTCATGATCGATATAGTTTTCACTTGTAATTAACTGTTGTAATTAACTGTAATTAATTGTAATTAACTGTTGTTTATAAGCAGTGATTTTTTTTTTTTTATAAGCAGTGCCCTTATTATTTTGAATTCCAACAGGTCTTGATTGTGACTACGTCACACATTTCCATAACTAAGAGAGGGGCCCCTCCCGCGGACAGGCTCATCCCCTTAAACTCCAGAGGCAAGAGACGGTCCTCCGACATGGGAGTCCTAATACCAAAGTATTTTCCCACTTTGGTTTACTTTATTATCGTTCTTGTTTTTTCATTAATTTTTAGGCTCATGTTAAGCAGGCAGTTATGGTGCACATTTTTAATTTATATCGATGCGTCATCGGGAATTTAACCCATCTAGGACTGGGGTTCCGCCCCCGCAACAGCCAGTGAAAGTGCAGGGCGCCAAATTCAGAACAACAAAAATCTCATAATTAAAATTCCTCAAGCATACAAGTATTTTACACTATTTTAAAGATATAATTCTCGTTAATCCAGCCACAGTGTCTGATTTCAAAAAGGATTTACAGCGAAAGCACCACAAACGATTATGTTAGGTCACCACCAAGCCACAGAAAAACATTTTTCCAGCCAAAGAGAGGAGTCACAAAAAGCAGAAAGAGATAAAATGAATCACTATCCTTTGATGATCTTCATCAGATGACACTCATAGGACTTCATGTTACACAATACATGTATGTTTTGTTTGATAAAGTTCATATTTATATAAAAAAATCTGAGTTTACATTGATGCGTTATGTTCAGTAGTTCTAAAACATGCGGTGATTGTGCAGAGAGCCACATCAATTTACAGAAATACTCATAATAAACATTGATAAAGATACGACTATAATAAATGGAACTTTAGATACACTTCTCCTTAAATAACATGCCATAGAATTCTGCGGCACCCCGCAAGCTGTGCTGCAGTATGTCACAACTTATAGGATGGTAGGCAATCGGTAGGTCAAGGTAGGCAAAGGGCTGTGAGACTGGAGTTTAATTCTAGATACATGGAAAGTGTGATGTATATGTAGAGTGGGGCCAACAGAAGGCGAACAGCAGAAAGTTCTGCCATCTCCATAAAGGAACTCTAGAGCTCTGTCAGAGTGACCATCATGTTCTTGGTCACCTCCCTGACCAAGGCCCTTCTTCCCCGACTGCTCAGCTTGGCCGGGCGGACAGCACTAGGAAGAGTCTTGGGGGTTACAAAATCTGCTCCATGTCCTTGAGTGGCCCAGCCAGAGCCCGGACTTGAACCTGATCGAACATCTTTGGACAGACCTGAACATAGCTGTGCAACAACCCTCCCCATACAAACTGACTTCGCTTGAGAGGATCTGCAGAGAAGAACGGGAGAAACACCTACAGGTGTTCCAAGCTTGTTGCGTTATACCCAAGAAGACTCAAGGCTGTAATCCCTGCCAAAGGTGCTTCAACAAAGTAGAGTAAAGGGTCTGAATACTTATGTAAATGTGATATTTCAGTTTTTTATTTTTTATAAATGATCAAAACATGTCTAAACAACTATTTTTGCTTTTTCATTATGGGGTATTGTGTGTAGATTGCGCCGGCAGACATGGCAGCTCTGCTTCTAGCTCCTAAGCAACTTTGCACAATAATTTAGTTTCACCCGCAATAACATCTGCTAAATATGTGTATGTGACCAATACAATTTAATTTAATTTAACAGTGATGAGGGGAAAAAAACAATTGAATACATTTTAGAATAAGGCTGTAACCTCAGACTCCTTGGAAATAGTCAAGACGTCTGAATACTTTCCGAAGGCACTCTATGTATCCCAGTTCATTTGTAAATTGAAATATTTGGGTTAGTATGCTTTTGGATTTGCCCTTTGCAGTTCTAAGAAGGGTCCTTCGGGAAGTTTGATACAGTATATCATTTGAATTCCAAATTAAACACACAGTCATGCAATTATTGGTATAGCTCTTAAAGCACTTTTCATTATGGATTGTCACATATTTATTCATCCAGAAGTTTCCTGGAACTGAATATAAATAAAATGTCTGATGTGCATTTATGGTGTGAGGAATGACACAGTACATTAACACCAATTACTCCTTACATCAGTTTGCATTATCAACAGTCTCCTTATCTAATTAGCTGTCTATCGTTAATAATGTTTGCATTGCAGAGCAAAATACTTGCAGATGTCAAGCAGAATTGAAACACATCTCCCCACAAACCAACAGTGTTTTTTCACTAGATCATGCCCTACCGTTACATTCAGGAACCCCAAAAATGTACTCAATGCATTTGTGAATTGGATAGTATAGCAGTAGTCACAGTGTTAAACTGTGGAATCAGTTTTGCTTAGTGTAATCTGTAGACGCGGGGCGGTTTATGTTATATTCATCCTGCATTGACATTATGCTGGTAGAGCAGAGGGAAAGAATGAAGCCCTGCCTGGTTTTATCTATGATGCCCACACATTTCTCTGCTTCTAATTTTCTGATAACAGCCAAACTCGAGTCTCTCCCTTGAAAACTTGAATATGCAATTATATTGGAATCACCAGGGCTCTGCTCTGTCTTTAAGGCCACGACATAAAGTAATAAAAGAAACTAAAGGTGTTTGTCAAACAAGATTCCCCCGGCATAGCACGATCTCCCTGTGCAGATGAAACAGATGTGCTATTGATCTATACTGAGTTATATTTTCCTTCTGTAACTCTTCCAATTCACCATATAGGCCACAGTCTCAACCTCCAAATAATCCTCACAAACTGGAGTGCTTGAGTTCTTTTTCTGCACCCCTTGGTTCTTATCTGGGGGTGTAGGCTACCCTAATAGCCAACAGAATCCAGACAGAATATCCCCAACCAGGGTTAAATGAGTCACCTTCACAACCTTCACAGATTATAATCTGGTTAACCCCACTGAGCAAAGACTCTTCCTCTGCACTATTCTGTAATCCACAATGATGGAAAAATATCATAATTTAGATTCAAGAGGATCTACAATGAGTTTTATTTCAGAGCAATAGTATTAGATTCATGAGTTCTTGTTCCAAACTGAGTGAAATTATTGAAGTGTGTTATGCTGGATGGCTCATTGTGTGTTCTAGTGTTCCAAATTAGTATAACGGAGAGACATTGTGCTTTCTCATCAACTCTTTCTCGACTTTACAGACTAATACATAATTTAGTCTCTCACAATCACCACAAATAATTTCTAAATGAGACTGGATAGAAACCGATGGACTTTAGGTAGTCGATTTCCCTGAGTGAATGACATTTGTCAAGCAGAAAGCCAGTCTCCAGACAAACCCTTATTGCCAATCAGATTTATGAAAGCTATTTCCTAATTTAATTCATCACAAGCGAGCAGACATATTGAGTTACGTCAGACGAAGGACAATACCAACCCTGGAGTTAAGTAATATCACATTTATATGCTGTTGTATGTCTTAATATCCCATTTGGCGATGCAACTTTGAATAAATTATATGATGATAAATTGATAGGTCTTATTGAATCTGTTCCTTCCACTGCAGCTTTCCCTGTTTCTGGGAAGGATCCGGTCCTGCTCAGTGATTGCCTCCTAACACTAATAGGTGTTGATTGACCCAGTAATTGTGTTGTTAATTACATTAGACCCACCAGCGACTCACTGCAGCCAATTTGGAGGCTAATGAACTAAATAATTAAAGTTTTGAATTATGTTTTCTATATGCGCTGCTGTCAACTCCTTAGTCCGACGTTGTGATACCCCAACTGCTGTATCAATCAGGATTACAAATTACCCTTCTACTAATGGAGCAACATAAATAATCCACAGCACTGACTGTTATAAGTAGTTAGTCCTCATGTACCCATGTACACTTTCAGTAGCACTGGAGATGTCATTAAACACTGGGATTTATAGTTGTCTGATTTCAACATATGGAAATATCATTAGGAAAGTGCCTTGTCCAGTGTTCAGCATTACTGGAAGCGTTTGTTGCTCCTTAACATTTAAATCACTGGGAAACATGTTGCCAGCAATGAGAAAATAATGAAGATGAAATTGAGTAGCAATTCGGTGAATTGAGCTGCTGACTCTCCTAAATTACGATGGCAAAGAACATTTATTATTACAATATAAAAAACTGCTTAAATACTTTATATTTGATATTTGCACTGTATCCATTTGAACATGTTGCTGTGCGTATTTACGCAGCGTCGTGAAATGCTTCTACCAAGAGTCATCGGTTATTTATGTTTGGAACAACCCCTCAAACAGCAACGCTTCATCTGTCTACACAACTACCCACCACACTTAAACATACATGCAGGGAGAGATAGAGAAAGATTCTTCTACATAGTGCCTTGAGTCCTACAACTACCCTCTATTAACATTATCACAAAAAAGGTTTTACTCAATTGAGTACTGATGACCAAATTCAGCCTGCCCGGTTAACCTGGAAGCCAGCCGCACCTACAGTGGGGAGAACAAGTATTTCATACACTGCCGATTGCGCAGGTTTTCCTACTTACAGAGCAAGTAGAGGTCTGTCATTTTTATCATAGGTACACTTCAACTGTGAGAGACGGAATATAAAACAAAAATCCAGAAAATCACATTGTATGATTTTTAAGTAATTCATTTGCATTTTATTGCATGACATAAGTATTTGCTTGGCTCATCATACTCTAGTGACTCCTTTTGGAGGGCCGGGCGCCTGCAGGCTGACTTTGGTCGTCAGTTGAATGGTGTTTCCTCCGACAAATAGGTGCGGCTGACTTCCTGGTTAAGCATCAGTTGAACAGTGTTTCTTCCATAGTTGCGGTGGTGTTGAGGAGCGTGGTTTGGCGGGTCAAGTTTCAGAGAACGCATGACTTGACCTTTCCTTTCTCCCGAGCCCGTTGGGGAGTTGCAGCGATGAGTCAAGATTGTAATTGGATATCACGAAATTGAGGAGAAAAAAAAAAGATTTTTTTTTTTTTATGTGTTTACTAGCCATAGTGTTGGCATCACTCCAGTGTATTAAAAAGAAGGTCATTACTAAAGTAATCATCATACTCAATTGAGTGAACCTTTGCCAC
This sequence comes from Oncorhynchus clarkii lewisi, assembly GCF_045791955.1. NCBI lineage: Eukaryota > Metazoa > Chordata > Actinopteri > Salmoniformes > Salmonidae > Oncorhynchus > Oncorhynchus clarkii. The sequence continues at coordinate 31,126,083 of NC_092150.1, read as the reverse complement.
ATTGGCATGATTAAACCATTGCACTATAAAATTAGCTTCAAGGACTTAGGTTTAATCCTTCATAAATGAAACATAGCGAATGCTGAATAGATCTCTCCTCAAGCTTTCAAAAAAATACTGGAATCCCTTTAGCTATGCATAAGGCTGCCCGAGATACAGTGTGATGTGCTTTGTAGCAGGAAGCAGGGAGGTATTGTAAGATGGAGAAATTGGTAATTATGTATTCTGCTGGCAGCCCTGCTATAACTTAGAATGAGTTTTCTTTGAGCTGGAGGAGCTCGGGTGAGACTTGGGGAAGAAGGTGTTACATTTGTGAAAGTATAATTTGATAAAAGATTTGGTTAAGATGTGATTGCCAACACCAAGGATTGTCACCATGGTTCTCTATGTATAACCACACAAATAACAGTTTAATGTTGTGCTGCACAATATCAAGTCTATGCTGCTATATGAGCATGATGTTCTCTTAGTTTTTATAGACACACTCTTGAAAAAAGGTGCTATTTAGAACCGAAAAGGGTTCTTCAGCTGTCCCCATAGAACACTTTTTCTAAGAGTGTATGTATGTGAACTTGAAGTTGACTTACAGTAAGAGCTGTATGTAGTGAGCCAGCGCAGATAAAAATATGGGTTTTCTCATGCTATTATGGTACAACATGTTCCAAGCGACAGGGCCAATATTACTTATTCAAGATCTCATTTACACAACATCAATAGGCTCTTTTCAGAACGTGCTTCTGTATTTAGTAAACGTTATCCACTATTTCTGGCACAGTGGCGCAGCCGTAGGTGGTTACTCAGTGTGAGAATAGCAGATGTTTTCTCTCGGTGCCTACAGGAGTTGATGAAGTTGACTGTAAATTATGTCCACAGAATTGCCTGGGCCACAACGTTAGCGGCAAAAAGCTAATTGGAAAAGGAATTAAAATTCTACGTGTTGTCCTATTTGACCTATTATGGTATGGTATGTATTCTTGACATTATTAGCTAACTAAGGTAATTGCCAGCTGTGACATCGTTAAATAGCTCGCTAAAGTAATAAACAAAACAACGAAACAAGTTAACTTATTACCTGGCAATCTAACCTAACAAATAAACAGACACTTATTTATGTATTTAATGACAGAGTTGTCCTTTGTCTTGTCCTTCATTAGTGTCTGGTAAGAACAGGTCTACCAATGAGATCTCCATCAGGGCACATTGTTTTCATTCTATGAAAAAGATTGAAGAGCCAAATGATGATGAGAGTAGGCTGTATAGCAATAAGACGTGTTCACTGGCTCCTCATAGTTTTCTAAGCGAATGTGATGACCACAGGAAAGACAGTATACAGAAGCTGAGGATGTTTTGGTCTTCAACAAGTGTGCTTCTGCCCTTGGATGCTGATTTAGAATTAGCTAACCGTGTATAAATGCTCCCCTTTTGCATGCAAAATTGGGGTTAAAAGGAAAACTCATCCCATATCAGTATATTTGTTGGCTAGCTAGCTGAGGGGTTAGTCAATTAATAATTAACCAAGAAAACCAAACATTGTCCATTTAGGCCTATTAAAATAATTGAAAATGAAATACTGTACATTGCACGTCATCAAATTTCTGATTTCAGAATAACTTGTTAATTCAAACTTCTTAGGGCAGCAATCCCGGGATTGATATGACAACAACCAGTGAATGTGCAGAGCGCCAAATTCAAACAACAGAAATCTCATAATTAAAATTCCTCAAACATACATGTATCTTACACCATTTTAAAGGTAATCTTGTTGTTAATCCCACCAAAGTGTCCGATTTCAAATAGGCTTTACAGCGAAAGCACCACAAATGATTATGTTAGGTCACCATTAAGTCACAGAAAACTTCAGCCATTTTTCCAGCCAAAGAGAGGAGTAACACAAAGCAGAAATAGAGATGAAATTAATCACAAACCTTTGATGACTTTCATCAGATTACACTCATAGGACTTCATGTCACACAATACATGTATGTTTTCTTCGATAAAGTGCATATTGCTATAAAAAAGATCTGAGTATAAATTGCCGCTAGTTCCGAAAACATCCGGTGTTATTGCAGAGAGCCACCTCATTTTACAGAAATACAAATTATAAATGTCAATGAAAATACAATTGTTAGACATGGAAATATAGATACACTTCTCCTTAATGCAACCGCTGTGTCAGATTTCAAAAAAACTTTACAGAAAAAGCAAACCATGCAATAATCTGAGTACAGCTTTCAGACAACAAAGCAGCCAAAAATATATCCACCATATTGGGTAGTCAACAGAAGTCAGCATTATAAAATTATTATCAAATTATAATAGCATTATAAATATTCACTTACCTTTGATGATCTTCATCAGAATGCATTCCCAGGAATCCCAGTTCCACATTAAATGTTTGATTTAGTTCGATAAAGTCCATCATTTATGTCCAAAGAGCTACTTTTGTTAGCACGTTTGGTAAACAAATCCAAAGTCATGAAGCGCATTCCCTAGTTGCAGACGAAATGTCAAAAAGTTCCGTTACTGTCCGTGGAAACATGTCAAACGATGTATGGAATCAATCTTTAGGATGTTTTTAACATAAAATGTTCCAACCGGAGAATTCCTATGTCTGTGGAAAAGCAATGGAACGAGAGCTAACTCTCTCGTGACCGCGCCTCAGAGCCTGTGGCACTCTGCCAGACACCTGGCTCAAACAGCTCTCATGAGCCCCCACTTCACAGCAGAATCCTCAAACAAGTTTCTAAAGACGGTAGACATCTAGTGGAAGCCTTAGTAAGTACAACATAACCAATATCCCACTGTGTATTCAATAGGGGATGGGTTGAAAATCGACCAACCTCAGATTTCCCACTTCCTGTTTGGATTTCTTCTCAGGTTTTTGTCTGCCATATGAGTTCTGTTATACTCACAGACACCATTCAAACAGTTTGAGAAACTTCAGAGTGTTTTATTTCCAATACTAATAATAATATGCATATATTAGCAACTGGGACTGAGGAGCAGGCCGTTTACTCTGGGCACCTTTCATCCAAGCTACTCAATACTGCCCCTGCAGCAATAAGAAGTTTTAAAGACAATTTTTTAATTACTCATCTATCATGTAAATATATTCTGTTATAATATATTCTGTTATAGATCATTTCACATTTTGACCTGTGTTGTTCTTGACCAGATTGTAAACAATAACACATGATCAAAGTCATTATTTACAGATGAATTTGATTTATGTATTGCCGTTTACACAGAGATATTCTCATTGTACTGGTGAGCAGTTGATGCAATGAGCTGGAGATGTCTGTGGTTCCTCCTGTTCTGTCATGCAAAGAAACTGAAGAGATGGGATAAGCCCAGAACAATGATTTTTAGTGATTACAAATCAAACATTGTTACATCTTTACAAACATCAAATGTTTGTACATTCTATGATTCATTCAATTTTTGCGGAGTAAGGATATCCCATCTCTCCAAGTTGGAACATTGATCAGTAATATACATATGTCTTATAAAATGTATGGATTGAGTCCAGGGCCTGTAGATGAGATGGTCACCCTCAAACAAAAACCTAGTTTAAAATCTCATGTCCAGGTTGAAGGTCTGAACAAGGATCCGCTACGGGAAAGTCGTATTCCTGGTTGTAATGTTGGTAAGGGAAGACCCCCTGAAATGGACAAAAATTTATGGGAACATATTTGCACCGTACAAACATATACACAATGTCCAATACCACTCAAATGGATGGCAGATCATTCAAAGCTTACGGCAAATGTCATATGGCAAATGCCAAGTGTCACACAGCAAAAATCAAATTCTTCATATTGCAAATGCACATCAAGACCCAACGGTCAAATTTAGCAAATTTGAAAGAAAAAAATCAAAAATGTATCACCCTCTAAAAAAGTGCTTTCTGGACCATTTTTCAAAATTCTTTCAATTTCTTTTGTCAATTATACATGTATAAAAACTGTATGGACATACCTTTGTCATATTTTATTCTCATATTTTTTTTGCTTGTCCATAAGACATATGTTTTGTTCATTTGCAATATGATTTCATCAGAAGTCAAAAGTCGAAGTCAAAAGTCAGTGAACCATTGCCAAATGCCATAAGAAATGTCCAAATGCAATATGAAAATACTGAAGTGCCAAATCAGGATGTTATGTCCATTTGCCATGTGCGATCATAGGAAGTCGGTTTCCAAACCCAAAAGTGTCCAAATGGCATTTATACTGCCTAAATGATATATAGCACTATGTTAAGCCAAGAATCAACCTAGATTGTCTATTTGTCATGTATGATGAGTGAGAAGTGGGGCTCAGTTGTTTTTAAATTATTTTTTTAAAGTCCAAAATGACAAGGGGCACCCCCTTTTGGATGGGCAGGGGTGGGAGGTGCTCCGTACCCAACCGTAGACCCCTTGCACCCCCCTAAAGGCATTAAAAGAAAAACATTTTAAAAATGTGCTCCTGGTAACCCGTTCCTATCACCAGGAACACGGTTGTCCATTTGCAATATGTTTCAATGGGCATTTACCATCACGAATTTGACATGCTCAAAAATACTTCAGGAATTCAAAATTGACTGGCCCGATGAACTCGGGATGGCCGGGCAGTGATTCTGGTTCTTCTCCATCGCTCGTTGGTGTTGATTTCAGAATGTCAATTTGGTGATGGTCTATCACTGTTTAAACATTTTGCAAATGGACAAAAGTTAGCCAGCAAGTCACCGTCCATCAGGCAATTCGATATCATTCTGACACCAAACTAATACAAACTGACACCACACCCACTTATTCCAACTCTTTTAGAAGCCAACTATCACATATTTCAGAGCAGGCCCAAAATTCAAAGCGCCTTCTGTTTAAAACCTGTTATGGCTGCATCCCTTTGTTCTCAATTTCCACCTGAAGACATACCCTAATCTAAATGCCTGTAGCTCAGCCCCAGAGGCAAGGATATGCATATTGTTGGTATCATTTGAATGGAAACATTCTGAAGTTTGTGGAAATGTTAATTGAATGTAAGAGAATATAACACAGTATATCTGGTGGAAGAAAAGAGAAAGAAAGTGCATACATTTTCTGTTTTCTATAGCTGTAGCATCATCTTTCACATGTACTATAATAGCCACACAGTCAGATAGGATGCTGGAGATTATTTTGATGGATAACACAAGAGGGCAACTGTAGGTGTGCAAAGTTTCAGACTGATAACTTCAGGAATGGGTGAGCTACATGACATTTAGCATGAAGTCCCCCAGGTGTCCCACACAAGTTGCCCAAATGTACCCAAGTGGCCGAATTGGTGAAATGATCTATAACTATATACAACAGTGCAAATAGCTATATACAATTTATCAAAAAGCAATTCTAACACACACAAAAAAAATATATATATATATATATATATTTTTTTAAACGGCGCCGACTCAATATTTTGCTGCCTGTGCCATGTCCCACAGCAGTCTCTTTCTGATGTAAAGCAGAGTCAAACTGAACAGGTGGTACAGTTCATGTGACACAGAACACAACAACGCCTCCATGCTGTGCCCCTTTGGCCCTGAGGCACAGTCATGCCTGCAGTAAGGAACTGTGGCATATGAACACCACTGGGGGCAGAGGTAGAGCGTGCAGCTTGGCACCGGGGGCTCCCAGTCGGAGTCGCTATCACTGTGAAAGAAAACATAAAAAAATATTTGTATTGTATGAGCCTTTTATCATCACATAAAATAAACAAATATGTATTGTATAGAGCAGAGGGAACAGTCACTAAGGTGAAGTGCTGTTCCATTCAACTCCGGCCATTGTTGTGGGCCTGCCCTCTCCTGAACAGCACCCAATGGCTATTTCATATGCAAATGGAGAGGAGTAGAAGGCGCAGTGGCCATGTGTGTGTTTGCTGTTCTACTCCATTCCAAATTGAAAATATAATCTGACATGGGGAGAATTTGTTTTATCTATCTATCTATCGCCAGCTTTTGCTGCGATTACAGCTGTAAGTCGCTTGGGGTATGTCTCTATCAGTTTTGCACATCGAGAGACTGACATTTTTTCCCATTCCTCCTTGCAAAACTGTTCGAGCTCAGTGAGGTTGGATGGAGAGCATTTGTGAACAGCAGTTTTCAGTTCTTTCCACAGATTCTCGATTGGATTCAGGTCTGGACTTTGACATGGCCATTCTAACACCTGGATATGTTTATTTTTGAACCATTCCATTGTAGATTTTGCTTTATGTTTTGGATCATTGTCTTGTTGGAAGACAAATCTCCGTCCCAGTCTCAGGTCTTTTGCAGACTCCATCAGGTTTTCTTCCAGAATGGTCCTGTATTTGGCTCCATCCATCTTCCCATCAATTTTAACCATCTTCCCTGTCCCTGCTGAAGAAAAGCAGGCCCAAACCATGATGCTGCCACCACCATGTTTGACAGTGGGGATGGTGTGTTAATTTTACGCCAAACATAACGTTTTGCATTGTTGCCAAAAAGTTCAATTTTGGTTTCATCTGACCAGAGCACCTTCTTCCACGTTTGGTGTGTCTCCCAGGTGGCTTGTGGCAAACTTTAACCGACACTTTTTATGGATATCTTTAAGAAATGGCTTTCTTCTTGCCACTCTTCCATAAAGGCCAGATTTGTGCAATATACGACTGATTGTTGTCCTATGGACAGAGTCTCCCACCTCAGCTGTAGATCTCTGCAGTTCATCCAGAGTGATCATGGGCCTCTTGGCTGCATCTCTGATCAGTCTTCTCCTTGTATGAGCTGAAAGTTTAGAGGGACGGCCAGGTCTTGGTAGATTTGCAGTGGTCTGATACTCCTTCCATTTCAATATTATCGCTTGCACAGTGCTCCTTGGGATGTTTAAAGCTTGGGAAATCTTTTTGTATCCAAATCCGGCTTGAAACTTCTTCACAACAGTATCTCGGACCTGCCTGGTGTGTTCCTTGTTCTTCATGATGCTCTCTGCGCTTTTAACGGACCTCTGAGACTATCACAGTGCAGGTGCATTTATACGGAGACTTGATTACACACAGGTGGATTGTATTTATCATCATTAGTCATTTAGGTCAACATTGGATCATTCAGAGATCCTCACTGAACTTCTGGAGAGAGTTTGCTGCACTGAAAGTAAAGGGTCTGAATAATAATAACATAATAATAATAACAATTTTTCAGTTTTTGATTTGTTAAAAAAGTTTGAAATATCCAATAAATGTCGTTCCACTTCATGATTGTGTCCCACTTGTTGTTGATTCTTCACAAAAAAATACAGTTTTATATCTTTATGTTTGAAGCCTGAAATGTGGCAAAAGGTCGCAAAGTTCAAGGGGGCCGAATACTTTCGCAAGGCACTGTATATATATATATATACACACACACACCCAAATAAACCAACACACACACACACACACACACACACACAAACAAACCACACATTTCATTGCAAAAAAATATATATATATATTTTTATATTTCATAAAACGACATTAGCACTTACCCGTCCAGAAGTACGCCCTGTCCTTGCATAAACAGCTCCTCAGTTTGTTTGAATCAAAGCACTCCAAGATTCCTCAAACAAAAAATCTGTCTCACTTTCACTTTTTCACTTTCACTTTAGACTTTGACTTCGCTTTTCCTGATTTATTCGCCATGATATCTTCAATGAAATTGTTGAAAATACAACTTTCCGAAATACAGCTGCGCGTAAAAAGCCTTACAGCAACTCCTCTGATCGTCAAGGCGAGAATGGAGTTCCTTACGCGTGCGATTACAAACAAGGAATGGTGGTCCAACCCAAAACCATTACATACTGGTGTTTACCTCAGCTCATTGGCTATCTACCCAGCTAGATTTCAAGAAGATTAGTGGTCATTGGGCAGAAATATAGTCAATCAATGAAGCTTCGCTCGTTGTCTTCAAATCAGTTCACTTCGGTCAATACTCCCCGAAAAAACAATGACGTTTGGCTGTGTTGCAAACATCTAGAGGAATGCACTGAAACCAACCATGACTAGATAAACGATTGTTTATGGTGTGTAATCACGTCGAATGCTCCGTAAAAAATTGATAGAGATGGAATTCACGGCACAAACGGTTTACAAAATGTTTCGATTTAGGCTATAAAAATGGATTTTATCAAAGAAAACGGCACTTCATTTGATCACTGGGACCCTGAGGAAGAGAAATAAGAGCAAGATATCAGAATGTAAGTCATAATTTTACCTTCAGATGTGAATGTGTAAAAACTGTCATGGCGGAAAATGTTTCTGTTGTCGATTGCTCTTCTCAAACAAAAATTGGTGCTGAAAATCCACATTAAGGGCATTGCTACGGGGTCCTTGAATGAGCTAAAGGACAGAAACGTTAGGGTCCGTCTCTATGGGCCGAGGTGGTTTCAATGCACCTAGTCTATCGACTCTGGGACTTTCAAAATGTTGTCATTTTCGCAGATGGTTAAAATTAATTGAGGTAATTGCAAATGTACGAGGCTGTTTCTCGGTCTGAGAACCTTCTAGAGCCACATAACTCGCCGTGCACTATTGACTTGAGCTCTAGAACAGGTTTCTAAAGTTTCAGAGCTCTAGGTCTGACGTTTCTTTGATAGTTCGAACAAAGGTAACTATTGCAGGCTCTGTGTGTCTGTAAGCCCCACACTGTGTCACTCCATCCTTGCTGTGTGTGTGAGCTTTTCTTGGAAATCTGATGGGAGAAATGACTGATTTACAGTTCATGACGGTTACCTAGTCACACATATTAAGTTTTGGAAAGATGTGACCTTTTAACCCTTCGAAATAGCCCCTTTGACCCCAAATAAAGGCACTTCCGGTTGGCACAGGAAGCTTAACTTCTTGACGCTACCAATCCCTGTAGCGGGATAATTTTCGTCTGCAACCGCTGAATAGCATAGCGCAACAGTCAAATAATATTACTAAAAAATATTCATATTCATGAAATCACAAGTGGAATATTTTGAATCACAGCTTAGCCTTTTGTTAATCACCCTGTTGTCTCAGATTTTAAAATTATGCTTTACAGCGAAAGCTGGTTGATATCCCTTTAAATGGAGGACAGGCACGCATAGGAAAACAGAGGTTTCAAAATAAGAGGCACTTCCTGTTTGGATTATCCTCAGGCTTTCGCCTGCAATATCAGTTCTGTTATACTCACAGACAATATTTTTACAGTTTTGGAAACTTTAGAGTGTTTTCTATCCTAATCTGTCAATTATATGCATATTCTGGTATCTGGTCATGAGAAATAGGGCGTTTACTTTGAAAACGTTATTTTTTCAAACATAAAAATAGTGCCCCCTAGCTTCAAGAGGTTAAAGTAAAGACATATCCTCATTGGGGTAGGCTTTTACATTGGGGTAAGTCTTTACATTAAGAACTGACTGATTTACAGAGGGTTGAATGAGTGTGTGTGATTTCAGAAAATCACAGAAATCTCGCAGAACTCCGAAACCCACCTTAACGGATTCATCTGAACACGCCGCAACTGGATCTGTAACTTTTTTGAAAAGAAAAAACACATTTCTTTGACCATCACCAATTGTACATTGTGCGATTTCTCTTAAATTACGATAGATAAATGGCTGGTTATTTTTTTCATGACACCGTAGGTTCTTGTACTTTGACGTGAAGCGATCAAATTAGAGCTCTCTTTTCGTTTTTGACCTTTAATCCCAGAAAAATTGCCTTAACTCAAAAGGCGTTGAGGCCATGACGTCATCTTGTTTCTGGGATAACAGCCCATAAGTCCAAAACTATTCTCACCAAGTTTTGTCTTCGAAGTCTTTTCCGTTTAGGAGAAATGGCCATGTCGTGATTGGTGATGTCTTGTACATTTGCAATATGATTCCATTCGCCATCTGGTGGAATTTACCTGAGACAGCGAAAAAATTATAAAAAATGTAACATTTTATCAAACGGAAACCGAATGTCCGAGAGACTTTGTTCGATGACTTCCCGGATAATCTGGCCCTGGTGCACGGCCCAAATTTTCAAAACATTTGCGGACGTCTAGTAAGGTACTGTACATTTGCAATATGGAGATTGTCATCGATCATAGAGCATATGCCGAAAGTGCCCTTCATGTATGTAAGTTGACGTCACTTTTATATCCAATTGTTCTTCCCGGCTATATGCAATAACACTTTAGATTTTCTGGGCTAACAAGGTAAGAAATAATTCACATGAACAAATATAAGGTAGCAGTTTGACAGGGTTTTCATCCCCCCCAGGTCCAGGAGTTTTTTTCAGGAGTTAAAAAATTTTATGTGACCTGATTATTAAAAATAGGTCCCATCATAGCCCATATAAAACCTTTTTACAACTGATTAATCACTGTCATACAGTACCTTATAGGGCCCAGAGTTTTCCAAGTTAGGTAAACATATAAGGAAAATCTCCAGGCCCCAGAGGGTAAAAATGTTCCACCTCTCTGGGACCTATGGTGACACCAGTGTGCTTGCAGTTGTCAGTTATCGTCAGGTATGTGGATGATCCACTACCTTTGTAAACTTTCTCCCGACATGAACTGAAGCCACGTCTCATGTGCCCACTCATCCACTGGCACATTGAATGTTTCCCCACCAAGCACTGTGAGTACCCCGATACATTTTCTCTCATTCCTGTATGTGGAGTCAATCACAATCACATTATTACACATAAATTATTTTACTCCTTGCTTGGACAAATGCATTCTTAGCTCTTTTGTTTAACTGTGTAGTGTGTTTTGTTATTGTTTTTTGTCTTCCCAGTCAAATCCTGTCTTGCACTGGTCAAGCCTCCTCATTCCCATTCCCCATAATATTGTAATATACAGTGCCTTGAGAAAATATTCGGCCCCCTTGAACTTTGCGACCTTTTGCCACATTTCAGGCTTCAAACATAAAGATATAAACCTGTATTTTTTTGTGAAGAATCAACAACAAGTGGGACTTTTTATGGATATTTTTAAGAGATGGCTTTCTTCTTGCCACTCTTCCATAAAGGCCAGATTTGTGCAATATACGACTGATTGTTGTCCTATGGACAGAGTCTCCCACCTCAGCTGTAGATCTCTGCAGTTCATCCAGAGTGATCATGGGCCTCTTGGCTGCATCTCTGATCAGTCTTCTCCTTGTATGAGCTGAAAGTTTAGAGGGACGGCCAGGTCTCGGTAGATTTGCAGTGGTCTGATACTCCTTCCATTTCAATATTATCGCTTGCACAGTGCTCCTTGGGATGTTTAAAGCTTGGGAAATCTTTTTGTATCCAAATCCGGCTTTAAACTTCTTCACAACAGTATCTCGGACCTGCCTGGTGTGTTCCTTGTTCTTCATGATGCTCTCTGCGCTTTTAACGGACCTCTGAGACTATCACAGTGCAGGTGCATTTATACGGAGACTTGATGACACACAGGTGGATTGTATTTATCATCATTAGTCATTTAGGTCAACATTGGATCATTCAGAGATCCTCATTGAACTTCTGGAGAGAGTTTGCTGCACTGAAAGTAAAGGGGCTGAATAATTTTGCACGCCCAATTTTTCAGTTTTTGATTTGTTAAAAAAGTTTTAAATATCCAATAAATGTCGTTCCACTTCATGATTGTGTCCCACTTGTTGTTGATTCTTCATAAAAAAATACAGTTTTATACCTTTATGTTTGAAGCCTGAAATGTGGCAAAATGACGCAAAGTTCAAGGGGGCAAAATACTTTCGCAATGCACTGTAAATGTCTTTATAAAATGCTTTAGGTAAAAATAATTTGTCGTTGACGATTTTCTTAACACACTTTGTTTTCTCTGTGCGTTACGTGCCTATACCATGGGTCTCCCAAGCTCCTCAATTTTTCAAGTCACCAGCCTCCACTGGTGCATACTTATTAGTAACTGGAAAAAGCAATTTCACAAATGTATCAAGCGCAGCATCTGGTTCCTCCTCATTACACACCATAGACCAGCAAATATTCTGTACATCATCAACATAGGAATCACTAAAAAAACGTATTGTATGACCTCTTATACACTACAGTGCATTCTGAAAGTTCAGACTCCTTCCCTTTTTCCAAATGTTGTTACTTTATAGTCTTATTATAAAAGGGATCAAATATATTTTCCCCTCATCAATCTACACATAATAACCCATAAAGAAAAAGCGAAAACAGATTTTTAGAAATTGTTGAAAATGTATAAAAAAAATCAAAAGACAGAAATACCTTATTTACATAAGTATTCAGACCCTCTGCTATGAGACTCGAAATTGAGCTCAGGTGCATCCTGTTTCCATTGACCATCCTTGAGATTTTTCTACAACTTGGTTGGAGTCCACCTGCGGTAAATGCAATTGATTGTACATGATTTGGAAAGGCACACACAGATGACAGTGCATATCAGAGCAAAAACCAAGCCATGAGGTTGAATTAATTGTCCATAGAGCTCCAAGACGGGATTGTGTCGAGGCACAGATCTGGGAAAAGTTACCAAAAAATATTTGCAGCATTGAAGGTCCCCAAGAACACGTGGCCTCCATCATTCTTAAATGGAACCACCAAGTCTCTTCCTAGAGCTGGCCGCCCGGCCAAATTGGTCACTCTGACAGAACTCCAGAGTTTCCTCTGTTTAGATGGGAGAACCTTCCAGGAGGACAACCATCTCTGCAGCACTCCACCAATCAGGCCTTTATGCGACTGGTTAGCCTGAAGCCATTCCTCAGTAAAAGGCACATGACAGCATGCTTGGAGTTTGGCAAAAGGCACCTAAAGGACTCTTAGAGTATAAGAAAAAATATTATCTGGTCTGAATGCCAAGCATCATGTCTGGAGGAAACCTGGCACCATCCCTAAGGTAAAGCATGGTGGTAGCAAAAATAAAAATATAATATTTTTAATGCATGGTGGTGGCAGCATCATGCTGCGGGGATATATTTCAGAGGCAGGGACTGAGAGACCAGTTAGGGTCGAGGGAAAATCAACGGAGCAAAGGACAGAAAGATCCTTGAAAAAAACCTACTACAGAGCGCTCAGGATCTCAGACTATGGCAAAGGTTCACCGTCCAACAGGACAACAACCCTAAGCACACAGCCAAGACAATGCAAGAGTGGCTTCGGTACAAGTCTCTGAATATCCTTGAGTTGCCCGGACTTGAACGCGATCCAACATCTCTGGAGAGACCTGAACATAGCTGTGCAGCGACACTGCCCAGCCAGCCTGACAGAGCTTGAGAGGATCTGCAGAGAAGAATGGGAGAAACTCCCCAAATACAGGTGTGCCAAACTTGGAGCATAACATCCAAGAAATCCTGAGGCTATAATCGCTGCCAAAGTTGCTTCAGCAAAGTACTGAGTAAAGGATCTGAATATAGCTTGTGTAAGTTTCCTACTTGTTTGCTAAGAGTAGCCACTTCGCCCCTGTAGTCCTTTGCAAGCAAAAAATGTATACATTGAAAGTCTGGGCCATCCACTTTGTCCAGGAATATAGCAAAATTAACACAGCTCCTGTAGTGTTGAAAACATTTGCATAGCGTCCTCCACTTGTCTCTCTTCTTGACGGGAATTCTCAACTTGTCCCAGAGAGAATTACTCAGCTATCAAAATGTCAGGCCAAGGTCAGCATACACCAAGCACACAATTCGTTCTCATCTGACTGATGGTGTTAATAAAGCTAATTATCATTAGGAAAGGAAAGGCCATATTTGGAATGGTGGAAGTATTCTGATTCTATGTTCAGGAGAGTTATACAGTATAGAGAGCAATAGTAATGGCGTCTTTTTGAAGGGACTAACTCCGCTATGGTTCGTTGGACAAAGCCTATCATAAAATTAATGGAGTTTTTGTAGAGTTTTTTAATAAACGCTGAAAATAAGGTCTGTGGTAAACAGAGGCATTGGAGATATTATACGTTTTTTTTGTTTGAGATCATCTTCATCAGCTAACATCCCTTTCTGTAAATTACGAAGCATTTATGTAATCAGAAAAGACACATAAAGTACATAAAGGCTTCATTCATAATGCATAATGGTCATGTAAACCAACTGATATTATCTCATAGAACAAAATGTGTAAAATCTCCTAGATTGTACTCTCAGACAATATTTTTGGTGTTTATCCCAAAACCCTATTCTTTCCCCATTCATTTTCCACATATGATTGGCTGAACAAACCAGAGGTAACTCATTTCCAGGTTTTAGGACTACAAGCTGGCAAGCTCTATTGAACCTATCTTCCTTGAAATGCTTTCAGTCTGGTTTATAGAGCTATATGGACATAATTATAATGATTTTATGTTGAAAAAAGTTATCAGAAAGGAAAGAACTCTCTCTAAGTGGTTGTATTGCCCCAGTACCTAAAACACACCAATTAGGTAAAACACTTGAACAAATGCAACATTTTACTATTTGTCTTGTGTTAAAGGTCTGATGAACAAAACGTGTGGTTATGTGTCAGAAAATGGAAAGAGCAGTGAAGAAAGCGTTTGTCACAGCCAGTGAGGAGACATTATTCCAGAGACAGGGACATGGAATCAGCCACATGATTTTTCTCATTCTCTGTTGGATGACTATCTCATGTGGGATTGATTGAATGTGCCCCAAGGGAGCAGTGAAATAACATATTTCAGGGACTGTGTGTGCAGGTGCATTCTGTAGGCCTTTGTGTGGGTGTGGGTATTTTTGTGCGTGGCTTGCAACATTTGAGACAACATGTTTGAACAGCACTAGGGTCAATATGACATGAGGCTTCTTCATTGATAAAATAATGGAAAAAGAAGATCAAGCTCTGTTTTTTGTTTAATTAATCACCTTTTGAATTTACCATAAGATGTCTCTCAGCACAGAAGGATTTCAACAGGCTTTTCTGCTTCATTTGCAACCCTACTCTCATTTTTGGCAAGCTTATCAGTTTTTTGCCATGTCGAGAGTTCATTAATTTGATAGATTCTCTAGTAATAGACTTTATATTTATGATAAGAGGACGCGTTTAGTTTCTAAAAGCTGGAGTGACTGGTGATTGGAAAGACAGAACTCAACAGATGCTTTGCACAGCTGTTACTGTCGTGTATATATTTTTTCTATTCATATTGAATGCAATATCCATTTCTACTTTTCCCTGCATAAAAAGTTCAAACGCCATGCATTTGCTTCTACAACACCATGAGTAGTTCAAAGTATACAAGGGCTACACATGGTGTGATGAGAAGGGAGCATTACCAACAGTAGCTCCAAGTATTTTGATTTTGTTGAGATGTCTGAATGTTACTGTAAATTAAGATTGTAAACAAAATACTTGGATGAAAGCATGACCCTTAGAAAGTTGTGCGTACTGATCATTCAGTAACGGCAAGCTGACCATAGATCCACGGCCACAGTTGAGTCAAATGTCAAAGCAATAATTAATAACTACCCATTGATCAGTAAAATATAGCTATCCATCCATCTAGCCTCTGGTCATCCATCCATCTCTCTGAAGCTACGATGGACGGACACAGTCACGTTTAATCAAAGGATGAAATATTAACACTGGAGATTGATTTGGTTTCAATTCACCATCCCACACTTTCAAGTCTTCAATACAGCCAAGACTGAATAGTAAGGTGGAAAGTCACACCGCAAGTCATACGAGACTGGAAAATATATTATATTTCTGTGCACAACAGATGAATTACATTTCTATATTACTGTTTTTTAAAACTTCTTCAGGATCGGTGGGTCCCCTGAGGGACGGTTGAGCTAACATAGGCTAATGCAATTAGCATGAGGTTGTAAGTAACAAGAACATTTCCCAGGACATAGACATATCTGATATTGGCAGAAAGCTTAACCTCTTGTTAATCTAACTGCACTGTCCAATTTACAGTAGCTATTACAGTGAAAGAATACCATGCTATTGTTTGAGGAGAGTGCACAGTTCAGAATACGTTATTAATAAACAAATTAGGCACATTTGGGCAGTCTTGATACAACATTTTGAACAGAAATGCAATGGCTCATTGGATCAGTCTATAACTTTGCATACACTGCTGCCATCTAGTGGCCACAATTTAAAATGTACCTGGGCTGGAATAATACACTATAGTTTTTCTCTTGCATTTAAAAGATAATGGTACCAAAAAAAAAGAAGTTGTTTTCTTCTTTGTATTATCTTTTACCAGATTGAATGTGTCATATTGGGGCGGCAGGCTAGCCTAGTGGTTAGAGCGTTGGACTAGTAACCGGAAGGTTGCAAGTTCAAACC
Organism: Oncorhynchus clarkii lewisi; assembly: GCF_045791955.1. Taxonomy (NCBI): domain Eukaryota; kingdom Metazoa; phylum Chordata; class Actinopteri; order Salmoniformes; family Salmonidae; genus Oncorhynchus; species Oncorhynchus clarkii. The sequence continues at coordinate 31,109,872 of NC_092150.1, read as the reverse complement.
CCCGAACTGACAAGGTACAACTGTCGTTCTGCCCCTGAACAGGCAGTTAACCCACTGTTCCTAGGCCGTCATTGAAAATAAGAATTTGTTCTTAACTGACTTGCCTAGTTAAATAAAGGTAAAATAAAAAATATTCTCCTACACTCCTTTCACATTTCCACAAACTTCAAAGTGTTTCCTTTCAAATGGTACCAAGACAATGCATATCCTTGCTTCAGGGCCTGAGCTACAGGCAGTTACATTTGGGTATGTCATTTTAGGCGATTTTTTTTTTAAAGGGGCCGATCCTTAATCCAGTCCCCGTGTATAGTCTACTCCTTTCGACTGAATACACACAATGCATGAAAACGCAATGACCTTAGAACAAACACAAGAGGAAGGCAGCTAATACTTTCAGAGTGGATCTTCATCAAACACGATGTGTGTGTGTGTGTGTGTGTGTGTGTGTGTGTTGTGTGTGTGTGTGTGTTTTTCAGACTCTCACTCTCAGGATGAGTCTAGGAGCTGCCCCATGGAGGCTAGCCTATTGTTTCCAGAGTACGCTAGCTTGTGATTTTCCCAGCACAATACATCACACTGGGCAAGGACATGAAAAGGCCTTCTGATCTACGACTGCTTCCTTCAAGGTCTTTACACAGCATTGAAACAGAGCCGTGCCTTTAGAAACGGAGATCCATCAATATTTCCTGTTGATTGAGAACACAATGCTGTTTGTCGAGACAATCCAAGGAGCACATATTGATGAGTGTTCCAGTGGTTCTGTCTTTGTCAGGAGGACATGGGGATGGTGATTGTAATGAGCGAGTGTCACACTGCTCAAACAATTCAATTAGCATGCATAACAACTCACTCAGGTTCTCATCAATTTATGTCCACTACATTACACAGTGATGAAAAAAAAAGTGTGTGTGCTCTCATGTGCATTGTGTTGGTGTGTGTGCGCATGTGTGATGTGAATATGCCCACATTTTTTATTATGAATGTGTTTTGTGTGTAAGTGATTTTGCATGACTGTGTTTTTCAATATTCATGCATGTGTGTCTTAGTTCGTAAAGAGGAAAATCCATTAAGGGGAAACAAGACTCGGCGGCACAAACAGGAAACAGGAGAGGAACAGAGCGCCTCAAGCTCAGAACGCATACATTAGTGGACCTGTTTAATGGAGGCAAGTCCACCGGGACGGACCACTGTATTCTTCTCCAAATTATTTGTAAAAGACAGCATGCTTTTCTTACCAATGTAGTTTCAGTTGGTCTTTTGTCAAAGTGGGTAGGGCATGGGTAAAGGTATCCAGGGACATTTTGAGGACACTGTATGACCAACAGTATAGTGCATGTATATTGGGGCTGTGTTTATTATCATTGATATCAAGTGGTTGTGGACTTAATATGCTTATTGGTCACGACTTTGCCTGGATATTATCACAATTTGAGTTTAATGCGTCTGTGTCTAATAATCAATTGAGAAATGAAACAACAACCAGTGACAATATAACAATGCTGTCAGGTGTGGCTCAGTTGGTAGAGCATGGTGCAAGGGTTGTGGGTTCACGGGGGACCAGTAAATGATCAATGATCAACAATTGTGAAATTTTTCTACCATTACTGTGTTGAGTGAGAAAGAAAGAGAGAGAGAGTGGTTTATTTAGAATAGGATTCACTGGATCATCTGCATGTAACAGAGAAGCTACTGGTATTTCCATAGAAGGGTATATTCATTTGAATTTGAATCTCTTTTTGACATCACCCCTTTTGATTTGAAAACCTTCCATACATATTTGCCCATAGTGGAAGTTCTCAAAAAGTGGCTTTTTGGACCTGCATGACAAAACATTGAAGAGATAAAAGTGATCAAATTTGACCCGCCTTTTTAAATCTAAAAGTGATTGAATTGAAATTTACCCAGAAGACAGGGTTTCGGCTTGATGGTTGGTAGCTCTGCACTGCTCTACTACGTAGTTTGAGTTAACCTTTAAAGCTCTCCATTATGGTCCAGCAGAAACAAACTCAGAAATAGACTCTCAAGGACTGCACTCGCAGGAGTTCAACATTAATGTCTAAACTGCTTCTTTCATTGCTAGTGGTTGTTGTAGAGCTAAAAGGCTTACAAAGCTTCCACAATCATAGGTAATGTCGTGAGGATATTGTATTGTTGTCTGTTGACTACAATTGATCAAAAATGTGGCCTGTCCGCTTTGGTTTAGCTTATTGCCATGGGTCATGGTTGATGTAAATGTTTTATCATTTGTATTTTGCCCAATGTCTTCCACTCCTTTTTATTTTATTTCACCTTTATTTAACCAGGTAGGCTAGTTGAGAACAAGTTCTCATTTGCAACTGCGACCTGGCCAAGATAAGAAGGGTATTTTCATGTTTGACTCTGCATGTCTTGTAGAAGCCAATAAAGCATCTTCTGTGAGATGATGACTTGTGTGGCCGCCTTGTGAGGTCAATGGTGCTCTCACAATTTAGTGATCCATAGCTAAATCCTTGCTCATCCATGTGTTTCATCCATTTCTCTCTTTCTTCCATCCATTACCATGACTTATCTATCTCTTCTTCTCTCTGTGAGGAGGGAGAAGAGAGAATGTGGAGCGGAGGAGAGACAGGCTCTAGTTCTCTAAAGATATTGCATGTATTGACAGGGGCTTGAGAAAAAGGAGGGAGATTTAGGAGGTAAATGGAGAAGACAGTCAAGAGGTAATGAAGTGTATCCTTCACAATCTATCAGCTGTCTGACGACCACTATTGGGTGACAAAATCAATGGTGAGGTGGTCATAGATTCAGCAGTGCTTGAATGGGAGCTCTCGCCTCAATCTATTTGTGACATTATCTACCCTTTCCCCCCTCTATGCCCCTCCGCATGAGTCAAGTTAGGTATATCTGCTTTTAGTTTCTTTGAACCCCATGAATGGAATAACCTACAGAGTACCCTACAACTAGATGTTCTGATGCCTCTCGGGCAGTTCAAAATGTTAATTGGGGACCTCCTTGCTAAGGAACGTGCTTGATTATTTGTATTATATCGTATTTGATTTGTTCCATATAATAAACTATGGTATAAATACTGTAGTAGTATTATATGTATACAGTGCTTTCGGAAAGTATTCAGACCCCCTTCCCCTTTTCCACATTTTGTTACTTAACAGCCTCATACTAAAATTGCTAAAATATTTTTTTCCCTCATTAGTCTACAAACATTAACCCATAATGACAAAGTGAAAACCGGTTGTTATAAATGTTTGCAGATTTTTATATATATATAAACACCTTATTTACATAAGTATTCAGACTTTTTTCTATGAGACTCGAAATTGATCCAAGGTGCATCCTGTTTCCATTGACCACCTGTTCCTAAATTAAATTAATTGGACATGATTTGGAAAGGCACACGCCTGTCTATATAAGGTCCCACAGTTGAAAGTACATGTCAGAGCAAATACCAAGCCACAAGGTCGAAGACATTGTCCGTAGAGCTCCGAGAAAGGACTGTGTCAAGGCACATATCTGGGGAAGGATAGCAAAAAATGTATTCAGCATTGAAGGTCCCCAAGAACAACCGGTGGCCTCCGTCATTCTTAAATGGAAGAAGTTTGGAACCTCCAAGATACTTCCTAGACCTGGCTGCCCTGCCAAACTGAGTAATTGGGGGAGAAGAGCCTTGGTCAGGGATGTGAGCAAGAACCCGATGGTCAGTCTTACAGAGCTCCAGAATTCCTCTGTGGAAATACTGTAGGTGAACCTTCCAAAAGGACAACCATCTCTGCAGCACTCCACCAATCAGGCATTTATGGTAGAGTGGCCAGATGGAAGCCACTCCTTAGTAAAAGGCAGCCTGCTTTGAGTTTGCCAAAAGTTACCTGAAAGACTCAAACTATGAGAAACAAGATTCTCTGGTCTGATGAAACCAAGATTGAACACTTTGGCCTGAATGCTATGCGTCACGTCTGGAGGAAACCTGGCACCATCCCTACGGTGACGCATGGTGGTGGCAGCATCATGCTGGGGGGATGTTTTTCAGCGGCAGGGACTGGGAGACTTTCCAGGATCGAGGGAAAGATGAACAGAGCAAAGTACAGAGAGATCCTTGATGATCCTACTCCAGTGCTCTCAGGGCCTCAGAGTGGGGCAAGGATTCAACTTCCAACAGGACAACAACCCTAAGCACACAGTCAAGACAATGCAGGAGTGGCTTCGGGACTAGTTTCTGAATATCCTTGAGTGGCCTAGCCAGAGCCCGGACTTGAACCCGATCCAACATCTCTGGAGAGACCTGAAAATAGCTGTGCAGAGACGCTCCCCATTCAACCTGACAGAGCTTGAGAGGATCTGCAGAGAAGAAATTGAGAAATTCCCCAAATACAGGTGTGCCAAGCTTGTAGCATCATACCCAAAAAGACTTGAGGATGTAATCGCTGCCAAAAGTGCTTCAACAAAGCACTGAGGAAAGGGTATGAATATTATGTAAATGTAATAATTCCGTTTTTTGTTTTATACCACAACTCTACAGATTATCTCTCACACCCAACAGAGGAGGAGAGATCTAGAGGTATGAAGATGTGGGGGTTTTATGACCCCTCACGCCCATTGTAAATCTTAGGCAACAGACAAAAATCCTTTGTCCTCTCACTATGGAGAACCAGCCAAGGTCTGAGTAGTCAACGAACCCAAAACGCAACACGAGGTTGAAGACAAAGGAACCTTATTCTATCCATGCTACGGAAGAGTAGCTGCATCTAAGTGGGTGAATTCAAGCCGGACCACCCGGCCTCCGCTCCCCATCGAATCGTATCTACACTGTTTCATTCCTACGCTGGCTGTACTCAGAAGACCCCTTTCAGAACGAGGGCGTGGAATCAGACTATTAAGCCAAAAGGACACTGACATTGTGAGGACAACCAGAGAGTTGCACCAGAGCAGTGTGCCATCCGAGAAGACGAAACGGTCCACGCAGAGACCCACAGCGGAGACCTTCAACTTGTAATTACATCATTATATTCTGACCCATAAGAGGGCCAGTTCGGGGCAAGGCTAGGGTTAAAATAAGCATAGCTGACAAATGCACCCAAATGTACATTTCTCTCGTGTGCTTTCTCTTTTTCTCTCTCTTCTAAATCCCCATTTTGGGTAACTCGCGTCATAGTGTGTTGGCCCGTTATACTAAGTTCTAATCAATAGCCTGGACTGTGTTTTTGTGTATGTGTATCTTTTATTATAATTTTAGCTTTCTAGTAAATAAATAATCAACTAAAATTGGTACGAACTCATTGGTGGGACTCGGGTTTGTGCAGATTCCCGGATTATGTGACGTTCAGAATGAGATTGTAGAGGAAAATTATTAATTAGCGACTGTTGTAAAATCAATATTCTGATATTCTTTGAGTTAATTTGGGAAATAGAACTAAATACTACACAATTGAGGAATACCACAGTTTGTAGTCTAGTATTCTACAGTATACTACACAATTCTAAAGTAAGCACTACATGATCGATGTACACTACAGTGTGGTAGTATAGTATTCTACAGTATACTACACAATTCTATAGTAAGTCCTACACATGATGAAGGGTAACTACACTGAAGTATAGTATTCTACAGTAAGGCCGAAACACCCTAGGAACCAAAGGTACACTACTGACGATGCGTTCCCCAAATTTCACCAGGCTCACTGTTCATGAACTCTTGGAAGTGCTTGCACAAAGGATAGTAACATCTCATCCTGTGTTCATGGAATCAGTTTACTACAGAATGCTATAGATTTATGTAGTAAGAACTATAGTATTCTATAGTAAATTGTAGTATTTTTATGTGGAGTATTTTACTGTATTTTGTAAATTGTATATATGCAGGGATCCCATGTAAAGGAGACCTTGGTATTTTTTTAGTTTTTTTTATTTCACCTTTATTTAACCAGGTAGGCAAGTTCAGTATATCAATGGTGAATCCATTGGTTAAAATAATTGCCATGGTTAAAATAAAGGTTTAATAAATAACTAAATAAATCATGAGCTAATGCCATAGGCTATCATTCATCTCCCCTGGTTCTGTTGAGGTTGTATTTCTTGAGGTTGTATTTTTTTCAGTATGGATTCACCATCTCAGTCAGAAGGAGTGGGAAATGTAAGTTTTCTCATCAGTTCATGGTAGGGCTGAGCAATATGGCCTAAAAGCCACAACTTGATTTTTTTCAAACTTATGTGCGGTTCACGATATACAGTACCAGTCAAAAGTTTGGACACACCTACTCATTCAAGGGGTTTACTTTATTTTAACTATTATTTACATTGTAGAATAATAGTGAAGACATCAAAACTATGAAATAACACATATGGAATCATGTAGTAACCAAGAAAGTGTTAAAAAATCTAAAATCAATTTTTGATTTTAGATTCTTCAAAGTAGCCACCCATTCTCTCAACCAGCTTTATCTGGAATACTTTTCCAACAGTCTTGAAGGAGTTCCCACATATGCTCAGCACTTGTTACCTGCCTTTCCTTCACTCTGTGGTCCAACTCATCCCCAACCATCTCAATTGGGTTGAGGTCAGGCGATTGTGGAGGCCAGGTCATCTTTTGCAGCTTTGGGTGGAGATTATAACAGAACATGGCCGAGATTTTCAAACGTTCATAGATGACCAGCAGGGTCAAATAATAATAATCACAGTAGTTGTAGAGGATGCAACAGGACAGCACCTCAATAGTAAATATGAACAGTTTAGGGTCCCATAGCCGCAGGCAGAACAGTTGAAACTGGAACAGCAGCCAGGCCAGGTGGACTGGGGACAGCAAGGAGTCATCATGCCAGGTAGTCCTGATGCATGGTCCTAGGGCTCAGGTCCTCCGGGAGAGAGAAAGAGAGAATTAGAGAGAGCATACTTAAATTCGCACAGGACACCGGATAAGACAGAGGAAGTACTCCAGATATAACAAACTGACCCTAGCCCCCCGACACATAAACTACTGCTGCATAAATACTGGAAGGCTGAGACAGGAGGGGTAAGGAGACACTGTGGCCCCATCCGATGAGACCCCCGGACAGGGCCAAACAGGAAGGATATAACATCACCCACTTTGCCAAAGCTCTACACAATGTTTTGCTGCTGAGGTAAAATAAACAGATACAGTGGGGAGAACAAGTATTTGATACACTGCCTATTTTGCAGGTTTTCCTACTTACAAAGCATGTAAAGGTCTGTCATTTTTATCATAGGTACACTTCAACTGTGAGAGACGGAATCTAAAATAAAAATTGAGAAAATCTCATTGTATGATTTTTAAGTAATTAATTTGCATTTTATTACATGACATAAGTATTTGATACATCAGAAAAGCAGAACTTAATATTTGGTACAGAAACATTTGTTTGCACCGTATGTTGTGGAATTTCAGCCCGCTACCGGGTTCCGTGCTCAGAGAGGTTAAAAACATCCTAAAGATTGATTCCATACATCGTTTGACATGTTTCTAAAGGACTGTAATGGAACTTTTCGAGTTTTTGTCTGGATGAAGTGCCTGTGCCTCATGAAGATGGATTACTGGGCTGAACACGCTAACAACAAGTGGCTATTTGGACATAAATGATGGAACTTTACGGAACAAATCAGTCATTTATTGTCGAACTGGGATTCCTGGGAGTGCCATCTGATGAAGATCATCAAAGGTAAGTGAATATTTATCATGTTGTTTCTAACTTTGTTGATTCCAAAAGGGCGAATATTCCTCTGGCTGTGTTGGGTTCTAAACGCCATTCTCAGATTATGCTTTTTCCGTAAAGTTTTTTTGAAATCTGACACAACGGTTGCATTAACCTTTTGTAACTAGGGGGCAGTATTTTCATTTTTGGATAAAACGTTCCAGTTTAAAACGGGATATTTTGTCAAGACAAGATGCTCGACTATGCATATAATTTACCACTTTGAATAGAAAACACTCTGACGTTTCCAAAACTGCAAAGATATTGTCTGTGAGTGCAACAGAACTGATGTTACAAGCGAAACCCAGATAAAAATCCAACCAAGAAGTGCCCCATATTTTGAGAGCCCTGCATGCCAATGACTCCTTATATGGCTGTGAATGGGCTACGAATGAGCTTACGCTTTCTACGTATTCCCCAAGGTGTCTACAGCATTGTGACGTCTTTTTACACATTTATGTTGAAGAATAGCCGTAAGGGAACATATTGAGAAAGTGGTCACATGATGGCTCCCGCAGAAAATCTTGGGTAAAGTACACAAGTAGCCATTTTTCCAATCGCTTCTTATGAGAAATCAATTGTCCCGGTGGATATTTTATCGAATAGATATGTGAAAAACACCTTGAGGATTGATTCTAAACAACGTTTGCCATGTTTCTGTCAATATTATGGAGCTAATTTGGAAAAAAGTTTGGCGTTGTAGTGACTGCATTTTCCGGTCGATTTCTCAGCCAAACGTGAAGAACAAACGGAGCTATTTCGTTATGCTATTTAGTTTGAGGCTATGATTACGCTCCTGCATGCGGGGTGGGTAGTATCAAGAAGTTAAAGGATGTGTTGAAGCAAAACCTCTCACTAAAATCTGTCCAAAATAAGGCCAATGCATTTCTATGTGTCATGGTTCCTCCGTGCACCAGAGGGTGGCAGAGATCACCCTAGAGACTTTCCTTGTTACTCAGGTGTTGTTTATCAGTTTATAATGATTTCCCTTTTAAAAGAGAGTGTTTGCTGTCCTTGCTTGCAGAAGCTTGATTTTGGTTGCCTTGTGTGTTTGGCCCCTGAGTAAGTTTCGAGTCCTAGTGTTTGTTGTTTTTTCAGTATTACTGTCCTTCTGTTACCTTATTTTCAGCATCCCAGTTTCCTGAGCACCCCAAGCCCCCCGAGTCCAGCATGGATGAGCCCATGCAGTTGGGACGCACACGTCTGCGCCCACAGGAACGTGACAGGCGCATGTGTGAAGGCTGCTGCCTCCACTGCGGAGGTCTTGGCCATTTCTGTGCTGCATGCCCAGAGCTGACGGGAAAGGCCAGGGCTCGCTAGGATAATGGGAGACCATGACGAGCTGTGCAGCTTCACCCCGGCAACCCTGTCACCGTCTGTCACTCAGAAACCCTCCACTGGGACAACCATCAGCACCAGATTCAAGCCTTCGTGGATAATTTCATTAAACAAGACTTCACCAGATAATTACAAATCCCTGGCGTGAAATGTCCCATTCATCTGCAGACTCAAGCCCTTGATGGACAGCCCATCGGCTCCGGTGGAATATCAGACCAAGCCCATTCCACTTCACGTTAGGGTGAACCACTCAGACTCTTAGTTTTCTTTTGATCACTGCTCCTGAGAACCCCCTTATCCTAGGCTACCCCTGGCTAGTGCTACATAACCCACTATTATCCTGGTCCAAGGGACACCTACTAGACTGGGGTAAGGACTGCCAGACTAAATGACTAAGACCCTCATCAAGAGCCTTGCCATGCCTCCTGCATCCATTGAAGACCAAGACGAATACTTCGACCTCCAGGAGGCCTTCAGGATGAGGCAAGCAGCCACCCTTCCCCCTCATCGTCCACACAACTGTGCCATAGAACTCCTACCCGGCTCCACACCTCCCCGGGCCGCCTGTACTCCTTCTCGACCCCTGAAGCAGCAGTCATGTACAATTACATCTGGGAGTCGCTGGAGGCAGGTTTCATTCAACCCTCTACATCCCCAGTGCGCGGAGGATTCTTCTTCGTGGGTAAGAAGGATGGAGGCTTGCGTCCTTGCATCAATTACAGAGGGCTGAACCGGATTACAATCAAGAATTGTTACCCCTACCCTTGATGTCCACTGCCTTGGAGTTGGCCCAAGGGGCCCATTTCTTCACAAAACTGGACCTTCGCAACGCTTACAATCTGGTGAGAATCAGGGAAGGAGATGAGTGGAAAACTACCTTTAACACCCCTCGTGGCCACTATGAGTATTTAGCGATGCCCTTCGGATTACTGAACTCACAGGCAGTCTTTCAAGCATTGGTCAATGACACTCTTGGGGATATGTTGAATAGGTTCATCTTTGTTTACCTCGGTGACATCCTGATCTTCAAAACGAGGGTGCCATCGGCCAAGTCGTTCATTTGATGATGTCGTCGCACCTGGATCACACTGCGAGCCTCTTTGCTCAATTCCTCTGCCCGATATCAACATCAGGCATACGGGCACCAAAGACCTCTTCATCTCATCCGACCGGGTCAACGGGTGTCCACCTGTGATATTCCTTTAAAGGTGGATTCGCAGAAGCTCGCTCCTCGCTACATAGGACCAGAGTCACATCAACCCGGTTACCCTTCCCAGGTCCCTGAGGGTCTGTCCCTCCTTCCATGTCTCCCATCTCAAGCTGTAAGGTCTAGTCCCTTCTCTCCTCCCACACCTGCTCCTCTGCCCCCTCGACTGGAGGATGACCGCCCAGCCTACACTGTCCGGTGTCTGTTGGAGCCTCACCGGGTCCGAGGGACCCTGCAGGACATCGTGGACTGGGAGGGCTATGTTCTCGAGGAGTGGGCGTGGGTGCCGGCCCGGGACATCCTGGATCTGGGTGTGGTGAGAGACTTCAACCGACTACATGATGGGGGGGGTACTGTCATGGATCCTCCGGGTAGCAGAGGGCATTAGAGACTACCCTAGAGACTTTCCTAGTTACTCAGGTGTTGCTTATCAGTTCATTATGATTTCCCTTTCAACTTCTTGGTGACAGGGGGCAGTATTTTCACATCTGGATGAAATGCATGCTCAAATTCAACTGTCTGTTACTTATCCCCAGAAGATAAGATATGCATATTATTAATAGATTTGGATAGAAAACACTCTGAAGTTTCTAAAACTGTTTGAATCATGTATGTGAGTATAGCAGATCTTATTTAGCAGGTGAAACCCTAATGACAAACCATTCAGATTTTCTTTTTTGAGGTTACTCTCTTTTCAATGTGTTTTCATTGGGAATTCTTGCAGTTCCTACCGCTTCCACTGGATGTCACCAGTCTTTATAAATTGGTTGAGGTTATTCCTTTGTGTAATGAAGAAGTAGCCCTGTTCAGAACGAGGGTCACTTGTAGTGTACTGTTAGATAGAGGCGCGTGACCAGAAAGCTAGCTACAGTTTGTTTTCCTCCTGTATTGAACACAGATCATCCAGTCTTCAATTTTATCAATTATTTACGTTACAAAATACCTAAAGTTGTATTACAAAAATAGTTTGAAATGTTTTTGGCAAAGTTTACAGGTAACTTTTGAGATATTTTGTAGTCACGTTGCGCAAGTTGGAACTGGTGCTTTTCGGGATCAAACGCGCCAAATAAATGGACATTTTGAATATATATCGATGGAATTAATCGAACAAAAGGACCATTTGTGATGTTTATGGGACATATTGGAGTGCCAACAAAAGAAGCTCGTCAAAGGTAAGGCATTAATTACATTTTTATTTCTGTGTTTTGTATCGCGCCTGCAGAGTTGAAATATGCTTTTCTCTCTTTGTTTACGGAGGTGCTATCCCCAGATAATAGCATCGTTTGCTTTCTCCGAAAAGCTTTTTTAAAATCTGACATGTTGGCTGGATTCACAACAAGTGTAGCTTTAATTTGCTTTCAAAAAAAGAAACATTTGTATCACAAAGTAGTCAGGCGTCTGGAAGGAATCTTTGTGATCATCTTCTACAATGGGTGGGCAGTTAAAGGCAGTCTGTGACAGTTGTAAATATATATATTTCTCCCTCTCTGCATGTGTGATTTAATGAAAGTTTGATTTTTATAGTCATTTATTTGAATTTGGCGCTCTGCATTTTCCCTGGCTTTTGGCCAGGCTAGCGTCCCACATATCCCAGAGAGGTTTAATTGTACAATGAGAGGATGAAGAGATAGAAATAATTAAGAGCACCATGAAACACTGCAAAAGTGACTCAACAGTTTCAGACATTATAAGTCAGTTAAGAACAAATTCTTATTTACAATGATGGCCTAGGAACAGTGGGTTAACTGCCTTGTTCAGTGGCAGAATGACACATTTTTACCTTGTCAGCTCGGGGATTCAATCTAGCAACCTTTCGGTTACTGGCCCAACACTCTAGCCACTAGGCTACCAGCCGCCCCGACATGCCATATATAAAGTTAATATTCTTATATTGCCACAACCTAGAGAACCCACAGTCCTTCTCAAAAATATTGTTTAGGTACCAGTGTATGCCCCAGAAGTTTCAACCAGAAGTTGAACTAACAGTAACCGTGCAGTATTTCTTAGTGCTTCAATGGGTATCTTGAGGACATTCTATGGCCCAAAGTGACAATCTACAGTCCAATCTCACTCACAAGTCATCAGGATGGTTCCACAGTATCAGATAAGTCTTATACGGCTATCCCAAAAGACAAACGCTACCAGAACTCCCATCTGTCAGACCAGGGAAAGAAAATACACTCCTTTTTCACATCGGAATGTGAACTTTCCTTTTGATAACAGAGGCTGAAAAAACCTTTAAAGATAAGTTCAACTCAATAAATTAGAAATACAGAGGAAATCAATACACATATAAAGGCAGTCTGTGACAGTAGTAATTATATTTATTTTTCCCTCTCTGCAGATTTCCTCTTAACATACCCTGGAGGTACTGTAGGCATATTTGAAATTGGGGTGTAATCATTTCCATCATATCACAAAATGAATCAACCGCAAGCAGCAACTGAACCTTTCCTTTTAGCAAATATATTGAAATAACCCACACAGTGAAAACAAATGGAATAGCATGTGGTGGTTTATGCCAATGACGGTTTTCATTTTACTGAGACTTGAAAGGGTTCTGAGTGAATCCTTGTTTCTGGCTGCTTGTTTCTGGCTCCGTTATCAACTCCTGCTGAAATAAGGCCATATTGCGTGTGCATGCACACATGCACAAACACACACACACACACACACACACACACACACACACACACACACACACACACACACACACACACACAATTGTGTATTGTATATACTGAACAAAAATATACATGTAACATGGAAAATGTTGGTCCCTTGTTTCATGAAATTTGTTTACATCCCTGTTAATGAGCATTTCTCCTTTGCCAAAATAATCCATCCACCTGACAGGTGAGGCATATCAAGAAGCTGATTAAATACCAGAGTTCCAGAGTTCCTCGTTTGAGATGGGAGAGCCTTCCAGAAGGACAACCATCCCTGCAGCACTCCACCAATCTGGCCTTTATGGTCAAGTGGCCAGACAGAAGCCATTCCTCAGTAAAAGGCACATGACAGCCCGCGTGGAGTTTGCAAAAAGGCACCTAAAGGACTCTCACACCATGCGAAACAAGATTCTCTGGTCTGATGAACTCTTTGGCCTGAATGCCAAGTGCAACCTGGCACCATTCCTAGAGTAAAGCATAGTGGTGGCAGCATCATGCTATGGGTATGTTTTTCAGTGGCAGAGACTGGGGGACTAGTCAGGATCAAGGGAAAGATGAATGGAGCATCCTTGATGAAAACCTGCTCCAGAGCACTCAGGACCTCAGACTGGGGCAGTTCACCTTCCAACAGGACAATGACCCTAAGCACATAGCCAAGACAACGTAGGAGTGGCTTCGGGAGAAGTCTCTGAATGTCCCTGACTGGCCCAGCCAGAGCCTGGGTGAACCCGATTCAACATCTCTGGAGAGACCTGTTTCTTGGCAATTTCTCGCATGGAATAGCCTTCATTTCTCAGAACAAGAATAGGCTGACGAGTTTCAGAATAAAGTTATTTGTTTCTGGACATTTTGAGCCAGTAATCAAACCCACAAATGCTGATGCTCTAGATACTCAACTAGTCTAGAGAAGGCCAGTTTTATTGCTTTTTTAATCAGACAACCGTTTTCAGCTGTAAAGGTATTTCTAATGATAAATTATCCTTTTAAAATTATGAACTTGGATTAGCTAACACAATTGGAACGCGGGAGTGATGGTTGCTGATAATGGGCCTCTGGACACCTATGTAGATATTCCACAAAAAAACCGTTTCCAGCTACAATAGTCAATAACAATGTCTACACTGTATTTCTGATAATTTTTGATGTTATTTTAATGGACAAAAAATGTGCTTTTCTTTCAAAAACAAGGACATTTCTAAGTGACTGCAAACTTTTGAACGGTAGCATATATGTATGTATGTGTGTATGTATGTATGTATGTATGTATGTATGTATGTATGTATGTATGTATGTATGTATATATATATATAGAAAATAACACACAGAGAGAGCGAGAGGAAATCTGGAAAAATGAGAGGAAGAGGGAGGAGTACACAGAGAGAGAAAGTGCTAAGAGGGTATAAAGCATCAGTGGATAAAAGTTCATGTTTGAAGCGTGTTGCCTTCACAGCTTCCCACAATTGAATCTAAAGCCTGACTCCGTGGCCCAGGCAGCTTCCCATCCGCGGCCCAGAGCTCAGCTCGATCATGCTCTTATGATCCGGCCCTATCTGCAATAATCCCTGCATTCTATTCAGCAGAAGGTTCCGCAGGGCATGGAGCATCAACAACACAGGCATGAAAGAGCACTGATACATACATTAATCAAGTATCACACTTCTGTAAGGAAAGGGAAAGGCCTTTTTGGGATAGCCTGCAGTGCCACACAACAGTGAACCTGAAGAGGACGTGTGGATGGCTTGTGATAGAGGGCTCTCAGCATTGTATTTGAAGACAGATAATCATTGTACAACTCTCTGTAGTGGATAGATAGATAGAAACGTGATTGTTGTTCCGGTGCTCCCGCATCATCCCAAAAATAAAGATTTTGGAGGTTTTGCTTGCATGATGGTGTAGGATAAACATCACCTAAATACAAAAACATTAACCAATTGTGATGTACTGTATGTAACAACTAGCAGGTGTGGAGAACATCAACAAAGTACATGATGATTTAAATTAATGCCCTATAAACAGTCGTCAATCATAAACGTACACAGACACCGTATACATTACCCATGGAATGGGATTCTGCCGGTACGGTTTGTGTCTTTGAACTCTGTAGTGAGGTCCACATCAGGTCGAGCACAGGTTAATTAGATAGCACTAATGTAATCCCTGCTCTGTTTCTTCCCTAGATACTCCATTCCAGAAACGTAAAGACTGCATTAGAATGCTTATTAGCCGTTTGGATGTCAGGGTCCCAAATTGGTAGATGCCACATATGTAGAATGTATTCTTTTGATACAACAGCAACGCTGATCACTATCAGCTGTAATTAAACTTATAATTGCATTGGCAAGTGCTTAGTTCTGTCTCTGATTAGATGGTAAAAGAAACCTGACAATCCTAGCTGGTCGATATACAGGCATGATCTCGTCATGTAAACTCTTAGAGGTCAGACGCTAGGCTGAGTTAACTGACTGGTAGAGACAGCTATCAGTCTATCTAGACAGCTTGGGAAAGCACATGTAACCAATAATGCTAATTAGGTAAATAGGGGAATCTACTAGTGGGTTGTAAATTTGTATTTGTATTTATTATGGATCCCCATTAGCTGCTACCAAGTTCCATGTAGCCATGACTGTATGTAGTACCTTGCGCCTCCCATAGTCTGTTCTGGACTTGAAGAGACCTCTGGTGGCATGTCTTGTCGGGTATGCATGAGTGTCTGAGCTGTTTGCTAGTCGTTTAAACAGACAGCTCAGTGCTTTCAACATGTCAATACCTCTCACGAATACAAGTAGTGATGAAGTCAATCTCTCCTCTACTTTGAGCCAGGAGAAATTGACATGCATATTATTAATGTTTGCTCTCTATGTACATCCAAGTGCCAGCTGTGCTGCCCTGTTCTGAGCCAATTACAACTTTCCTAAGCCCTTCTTTGTGGCATCTGACAACACGACTGAACATTAGTCCAGGTGCGACAAAACTAGGGCCTGTTGTACCTGCCTTGTTGATAGTGCTGTTAAGAAGTTAGTAAGAAACACGTTAGCATGGACAGACTTCTCCCCATCTTAACTACCAGTGTATCAATATGTTTTGACCATGACAGATTACAATCCAGGGTTACTCCAAGCAGTTTAGTCACCTCAACTTGCTCAATTTCCTAATTACTTATTTATTTAGATTAAATTCCTCCTGAAAGACCCATTACATATCAACAAAGCTGAAGCTTCTGCTTGTTGTCCTAAACAACAATTATCTGTTGTTACAGCACTGAGGTTATTTCAATCTTCACAAACAAAAC
The DNA here is from genome assembly GCF_045791955.1 of Oncorhynchus clarkii lewisi. Taxonomy (NCBI): domain Eukaryota; kingdom Metazoa; phylum Chordata; class Actinopteri; order Salmoniformes; family Salmonidae; genus Oncorhynchus; species Oncorhynchus clarkii. The sequence goes on along the minus strand of NC_092150.1, from coordinate 31,093,675 downwards.
AAAAATGTGCCTGCCATTAAGTTACTATGCAGGGCCTATTAGCACTGAGTTTTATATCAAGGGAAAGCCAGTCACATCACGGACACCAACGCCTTGCTCCCGGACAAGCTAAACACCTTCTTCACCCGCTTCGAAGAAAACACTGTGCTGCCGAAGGGGGCCACAGGTGGTGGAGGCAGGCAACAACACCTCTGCAACGCTGATCATCAACATGGGGGCCCCACACAAGGGTATATGCTCAGCCCCCTCCTGTAGTCCCTGCTCACCCATGACTGCGTGGCTACGCATGTCTCCAACTCAAGCATCACGTTTGCAGACGACACAACAGTCGTAGGCCTGATTACCAACAAAGATGATACAGTCTACAGAGAGGTGGTGAGTGCCTGGAAGAGTGGTGCCGGGAAAATAACCTCTCCCTCAATGTCAACAAAACAAATGAGCTGATCGTTGACTTCAGGAGAAAGAGGACATCCCAATCCACATGGAAAGGGTGAAAAGCTTTAAGTTCCTCATCATGCACATCATTGACAACATGAAATGTTCCCTCCACACAGACAGTGTGGTGGAGAAGGTGCAGCAACGCCAACCTCAGGAGGCTGAAGACGTTTTTCTTGGCCATTAAGACCCTCACAAACTTCTCCAGATTCACCCTTGAGAGTACCCTGTTGGGCTGTATCACCGCCTGGTATGGGAATTGCACCGTACACAAAGCAGGGCACTCTAGAGGGTGGTGTGGTCAGAACAACGTATCACCGGGGACACAGAGCCTCCAGGATATCTACAGCTCCTGCTGTCACAGGCAGGCCAAATTAGATCATCAATGACCTCAGCCACCCGAGCTACGGCCTGTTCACCATGCTACCGTCTAGAAGGTGGAGATAGTACAGGTGCATCAAAGCTGGGCCCAAGAGACTGAAAAACAGCTTCTATCTCCATGCCATCAAACTGTTAAATAGTCACTACTAGCCAGCCTCCACCCAGTACCCTGCCCTGAACTTATTTACTGTTACTAGCTGGCTACCACCCGGTACTCTACCAGCATATTCGTCGCTACTGCCCTATGTACATGGTCATTGAACACTGGTCACTTTAATAATGTTTACATAATATTTTACCCACTTCATGTGTATATACTGTATTCAAGTCATGGCTCATCCTATATACAGTTGAAGTCCTAAGTTTACATGCACTTAGGTTGGAGTCATTAAAACTAGTTTTTCAACCACTCCACAAATTTCTTGTTAACAAACTATAGTTTTGGCAAGTCGGTTAGGACATCTACTTTGTGCATGACACAAGTAATTTTTCCAACAATTGTTTACAGACAGATTAATTCACTTATAATTCACTGTATCACAATTCCAGTGGGTCAGAAGTTCACATAGAGTAAGTTGACTGTGCCTTTAAACAGCTTGGAAAATTCCAGTAAATTATGCCATGGCTTTAGAAGATTCTGATAGGCTAATTGACATAATTTGAGTCAATTGGAGCTGTACCTGTGGATGTAGTTCAAGGCCTACCTTCAAACCCAGTGCCTCTTTGCTTGACATCATGGGAAAATCAAAAGAAATCAGCCAAACTGTAGACATCCACAAGTCTGGTTCATCATTGGGAGCAATTTCCAAATGCCTGAAGGTACCACATTCATGTGTACAAACAATAGTACATACGTATAAACACCAAGGGACCACGCAGTCGTCATACCTCTCAGGAAGGAGCGTTTTGCCTCCGAGAGAGGAATGTACTTTGGTGCGAAAAGTGCAAATCAATCCCAGAACAACAGCAAAGGACCTTGTGAAGATGCTGTAGGAAACATGTGCAAATGTATCTATATCTACAGTAAAATGAGTCCTAAATCAATATGACGGCAGAAAAAAGCTATAAAAGCCTAGTGGCTTGAGAGTTGGACTAGTAACTGAAAGGAGCAAAGATCTAATCCCCGAGCTGACAAGTTAAAAATATGTTGTTCTGCCCCTGAACAAGGCAGTTAACCCATTGTTCCTAGGCTGTCATTGAAAATAAGAATTTGTTCTTAATTAACAGACTTGCCTAGTTAAATAAAGGTAAAATCATTTATAAAAATAACCTGAAATGCCGCTTAACAAGGAAGAAGCCACTGCTCCAAAACTGTCATAAAAAGGCCAGACTATGGTTTGCAACTGCACATGTGGACAAAGATTGTACTTTTTGGAGAAATGTCCTCTGGTCTGATGAAACAAAAATAGAACCGTTTGGCCATAATGACCATCGTTATGTTTGGAGGAAAAAGGGGAAGGCTTGCAAACCGAAGAACACCATCCCAACCGTGAAGCACTGGGGTGGCAGCATCATGTTGTGTGGGTGCTTTGCTGCAGGCGGGACTAGTGCACTTCACAAAATAGATGGCATCATGAGGCAGGGGAATTATGTGGATATATTGAAGCAACATCACAAGACATCAGTCAAGAAGTTAAAGCTTGGTCGCGAATGGGTCTTCCAAATGGACAATAACCCCAGGCATACTTCCAAAGTTGTGGCGAAATGGCTTAGGGACAACAAAGTAAAGGTATTGGAGTGGCCATCACATTGCCCTGACATCAATCCTATAGAGCATTTTTGAGCAAAACTGAAAAAGCGTGTGCGAGCAAGGAGGCCTACAAACCTGACTCAGTTACATGAGCTCTGTCAGGAGGAATGGGCCAAATTTCACCCAACGTATTGTGGGAAGCTTTTGGAAGGCTACCCACCCAGGCTAACCTACCTACTTAGGTTTGACCCAAGTGAAAGAATTTAAAGGGAATGCTATCAAATACTAATTGAGTGTATGTAAACTTCTGACCCACTGGGAATGTGATGAAAGAAATAAAAGCTGAAATAAATCATTCTCTCTACTATTATTCTGGCATTTCATATTCTTAAAATAAAGTGGGGATCCTAACTGACCTAAGACAGGGCATTTTTACTAGTGTAAAAATTGTGAAAAACTGAGTTTAAATGGAATTGTGAAAAACTGAGTTTAAATGTATTTGTCTAAGGTGTATGTAAACTTCCGACTTCAACTGTAGGCCTAACAAACAGATAAGTATCCCCATGTTCATGCTATAAATGTTTAATGCATTCATTCTGTCAATTAGTATTCATTCTCCATGAATATATATTAGTAATTATATACTAGAGCAGCCCTGTTAAAAGGCATCTTTAACACTTTACTTGGCACTCAGCATCATAACATTTTATTGCATAATATGTCATAAGAGCTGAGATAAATTGTCATAATCTATCATAATATTGTGTTGGATTTTTAGCTTGAAATACTTCTATACTAGAAGTAATGATTAGATGTATAAGGAATGTATATGGTGGGGTCATTGGAGTGTGGATAAGAACTAGAGGTATGGAAGTTAGAGTCAGCAAAAAGGCAATCACTTGGTTGCGGTCAATGATAAGGTTGCATAGCCGTGGATTATGGAGTGAGGAATGTGCGCTGCGGTCAGGTCAAATCAGATGAAGTGAGAAGGAACAGTTTTACACACATTACACACATCACTTAACTTCCTGTCTAGTAACAGAGATGTATTGGCTGTCTAGATGTGCAAGGAAGAGACCACCTAATATGAGGGTATATATATTTGTCTTGGTGGAAACATGTCTTTGTTTTTGCCGCTGTTTGACCCATTGGGTGACTAAACTTGGTTTGAGCTTTACTAGTCGTCCGTGAGTTTTACTCTGTTTTTCAGACCCTAACAATGGTCATAACACTGTCATGATCCATGTATTTACATCTGTTGTGACATATATTGTGTTATTTTATGGCTGGTTATGACACCTACATAAGAGTGTCAAAACTCAAATTTTTTCAAATGTATTTTTTCCTGCCAAGAAGTTTCCTTTCGTTTGAGTAAAGTGACATAACGTGTATTTTCTTAGTCCAAGTAAAGTGTCACAGGATGAACATAATGCTTAATGACAGTGTCATAAAGTGCACTTTCTACAAGTTATTTCAAATATGATTAATATAGGATTAAATGTCAGGAATTGTAAAAAAACTGAGTTTAAATGGTTTTGGCTAAGGTGTATGTAAACTTCCGACTTCAACTGTATGCCATAAGACTGGAGAATTCAGTACCGTGTTATGGGAATACAACCATTCGTAAACCTACTCTTTCTCTGCAAGTGAGTTGACTTTTGTCAATATAATCTACAATATGTTTGAAATATTGGGTCCAACAACTCAGTTTCCTAAACCTATGTACAGTACATGTAACTACATGGTACTCATGATGGAGCGAAATCATTGACCCATAACAGCCAAGATGTATTGGTCCAAGACCAAAGTACTTCAGGTCTCAGGTAGCAACATCACTGCACAATACTAACATAGCTTTGTTGCTACACTAAAATATTAAGTCAGAGGAGTCATAGGAAAACAGGCTGTGTCCTCTGGATATGCAGCCAGTCTCGACAGGGAGTTGCAGCTGAGTTCAGCAGGCATCGGGTGCTCTGGAAGTTTTTAGCCTCCTCTTACATACTGTATCTCCACTACGAAGTTCCCTTGTTATTCAAACAAAGCTCATGCCCACTCCTGCTTACTTGCAGAGTTTAACTTTTTGTATTGAAGTGCAAATTCTTAAAATGGCAGGCATACCTTTAGAATTTGACTGCTATTTCCAGTTATAGAGTGATTGTATCAGAGGTAAAGGATGAGATTCTCTCCCGGGAGGTTCCTTCCAGCGTGGATTGCTTGATTGAACTCGCTATTCGCATTGAGCGACGGGTTGATCTTCGTCACCGAGCTCGTGGAAAGGAGCTCGCGTTCTCCGTTGCCCCCCTCTCCGCATCACTACCATCTTCCTCTGCCGGCTCGGGTGCTGAGCCTATGCAGCTGGGAGGTATCCGCATCTCGACTAAGGAGAGGGAACGGAGAATCACCAACCGCCTCTGTCTCTATTGCGGTTCTGCTGGTCATTTTGTCACTTCATGTCCAGTAAAAGCCAGAGCTCATCAGTAAGCGGAGGGCTACTGGTGAGCGCTACTACTCCTGTCTCTCCTTCAAGATCCTGCACTACCTTGTCGGTCCATCTACGCTGGACCGGTTCGTCAGCTTCCTGCAGTGCCTTAATAGACTCTGGGGCGGAGGGCTGTTTTATGGACGAGACCTGGGCTCGGGAACATGACATTCCTCTCAGACAGTTAAGGGAGTCCACGGCCTTGTTCGCCCTGGATGGTAGTCCTCTCCCCAGGATTCAGCGTGAGACACTACCTTTAACCCTCACTGTTTCTGGTAATCATAGCGAAACCATTTCTTTTTTAATTTTTCGTTCACCTTTTACACCTGTTGTTTTGGGCCATCCCTGGCTAGTTTGTCATAATCCTTCCATTAATTGGTCTAGTAATTCTATCCTCTCCTGGAACGTCTCTTGTCATGTGAAATGTTTAATGTCTGCTATCCCTCCTGTTTCCTCTGTCTCTTCTTCACAGGAGGAGCCTGGTGATTTGACAGGGGTGCCGGAGGAATATCACGATCTGCGCACGGTGTTCAGTCGGTCCAGGGCCACCTCTCTTCCTCCACACCGGTCGTATGATTGTAGTATTGATCTCCTTCCGGGAACCACTCCCCCCCGGGGTAGACTATACTCTCTGTCGGCTCCCGAACGTAAGGCTCTCGAAGATTATTTGTCTGTAGCTCTTGCCGCCGGTACCATAGTCCCCTCCTCCTCTTCCGCCGGAGCGGGGTTTTTTTTTGTTAAGAAGAAGGACGGGTCCCTGCGCCCCTGCATAGATTATCGAGGGCTGAATGACATAACAGTGAAGAATCGTTATCCGCTTCCTCTTATGTCTTCAGCCTTCGAGATCCTGCAGGGAGCCAGGTTTTTCACTAAGTTGGACCTTCGTAACGCTTACCATCTCGTGCGCATCAGGGAGGGGGACGAGTGGAAGACGGCGTTTAACACTCCGTTAGGGCACTTTGAATACCGGGTTCTTCCTTTCGGCCTCGCTAACGCTCCAGCTGTCTTTCAGGCATTAGTCAATGATGTCCTGAGAGACATGCTGAACATCTTTGTTTTCGTTTACCTTGACGATATCCTGATTTTTTCACCGTCACTCCAGATTCATGTTCAGCACGTTCGACGTGTCCTCCAGCGCCTTTTAGAGAATTGTCTTTTTGTGAAGGCTGAGAAGTGCTCTTTTCATGCCTCCTCCGTCACATTTCTCGGTTCTGTTATTTCCGCTGAAGGCATTAAGATGGATCCCGCTAAGGTCCAAGCTGTCATTGATTGGCCCGTCCCTAAGTCACGCGTCGAGCTGCAGCGCTTTCTCGGCTTCGCGAACTTCTATCGTCGTTTCATCCGCAATTTCGGTCAGGTGGCAGCTCCTCTCACAGCCCTTACTTCTGTCAAGACGTGCTTTAAGTGGTCCGTTTCCGCCCAGGGAGCTTTTGATCTCCTCAAGAATCGTTTTACATCCGCACCTATCCTTGTTACACCTGACGTCACTAGACAGTTCGTTGTCGAGGTTGACGCGTCAGAGGTGGGCGTGGGAGCCATTCTTTCTCAGCGCTCCCTCTCTGACGACAAGGTCCACCCATGCGCGTATTTTTCTCATCGCCTGTCGCCGTCGGAACGTAACTATGATGTGGGAAACCGCGAACTGCTCGCCATATGATTTGCAATATTCTCTGCACTCCTCTGCTCTGGACTTCTGCAGCAATGAGGTAATGATCCACTTTAGCCTTGCAGATGAGTGCTCTTCACCCGTTAAATAGATTCGCATAACGAAGGAAGCACTCTCCAATGGAACAGCAGGAGACAATTGTTACCATGTCACATGTTATGATGTCAGCAAGACTACACTATAAAAGCTGTTGTTAAATGTTTCATTCAGAAAGAGTGTTGTTAGCACGCTGTGTGGTGTTCCAGCTGCATAGAGAAAATTACTGTGTTGGATAAATTATTTCCAGCAGACTGATATGTTTTCAATGGATCATTTCGAGTAAGATCCATTGAAAACATTGTGGAGCATACAAGAATGTCAGTGTGCTAAATGTTTCCCCAATTGAAATGACATACTGTTCCAGTCAAAAGATTGGACACACCTACTCATTCAATATATATATATATATATTTTTTTACTATTTTCTACATTGTATTATAATAGTGAAGACATCAAAACGATGAAATAACACATGGAATCATGTAGTTACCAAAAAAAGTGATACACTTTTTTCCGGACCTATATTTGAGATTCTTCAAAGTAGCCACCATTTGCCTTAATGACAGCTTTGCACACTCTTTGTGTGTAATGACACCTTTGCACACTGGTATTCTCTCAACCAGCTTCACCTGGAATGCTATTAAAAACAGTCTTGAAGGAGTTCCTACATATGGTGAGTACTTGTTAGCTGCTTTTCCTTCATTCTACGATCCAACTCATCCCAAAACATCTCAATTGGGTTGAGGTCAGGTGATTGTGGAGGCCAGGTCATCTGATGCAGCATCCCGTCACTCTCCTTATTTTGTAATTTTTTTATTTTGTTTATTTCACCTTTATTTAACCAGGTAGGCTAGTTGAGAACCAGTTCTCATTTACAACTGCTACCTGACCAATATAAAGCATAGCAGTGTGAACAGACAACACAGAGTTACACATGGAGTAAACAATAAACAAGTCTATAACACAGTAGAAAAAAATAGTCTATATACATTGTGTGCAAAAGGCATGAGAAGGTAGGCGAATAATTACAATTTTGCAGATTGACACTGGAGTGATACATGATCAGATGGTCATGTGCAGGTAGAGATACTGGTGTGCAAAAGAGCAGAAAAGTAAATAAATAAAATCAGTATGGGGATGAGGTAGGTAAAAATGGGTGGGCTATATACCGATGGACTATGTACAGCTGCAGCGATTGGTTAGCTGCTCAGATAGCAGATGTTTAAAGTTGGTGAGGGAGATAAGTCTCCAACTTCAGCGATTTTTGCAATTCGTTCCAGTCACAGGCAGCAGAGAACTGGAAGGAAAGGTGGCCAAATCAGGTGTTGGCTTTAGGGATGATCAGTGAGATACACCTGCTGAAGCGCGTGCTACGGGTGGGTGTTTCCATCGTGAGATAAGGCGGAGCTTTACCTAGCATGGACTTGTAGATGACCTGGAGCCAGTGGGTCAGGCGAAGAATATGTAGTGAGGGCCAGCCGACTAAAGCATACAGGTCGCAGTGGTGGGTGGTATAAGGTGCTTTAGTAACAAAACCGATGACACTGTGATAAACTGCATCCAGTTTGCTGAGTAGAGTATTGGAAGCTATTTTGTAGATGACATGGCCGAAGTCGAGGATCGGCAGGATAGTCAGTTTTACTAGGGTAAGTTTGGCGGCGTGAGTGGAGGAGGCTTTGTTGCGGAATAGAAAGCCGACTCTAGATTTGATTTTAGGTTGGAGATGTTTTATATGAGTCTGGAAGGAGAGTTTACAGTCTATCTAGACACCTACAGTGCCTTGCGAAAGTATTCGGCCTCCTTGAACTTTGCGACCTTTTGCCACATTTCAGGCTTCAAACATAAAGATATAAAACTGTATTTTTTTCGTCAAGAATCAACAACAAGTGGGACACAATCATGAAGTGGAACGACATTTATTGGATATATCAAACTTTTTTAACAAATCAAAAACTGAAAAATTGGGCGTGCAAAATTATTCAGCCCCTTTACTTTTAGTGCAGCAAACTCTCTCCAGAAGTTCAGTGAGGATCTCTGAATGATCCAATGTTGACCTAAATGACTAATGATGATAAATACAATCCACCTGTGTGTAATCAAGTCTCCGTATAAATGCACCTGCACTGTGATAGTCTCAGAGGTCCGTTAAAAGCGCAGAGAGCATCATGAAGAACAAGGAACACACCAGGCAGGTCCGAGATACTGTTGTGAAGAAGTTTAAAGCCGGATTTGGATACAAAAAGATTCCCAAGCTTTAAACATCCCAAGGAGCACTGTGCAAGCGATAATATTGAAATGGAAGGAGTATCAGACCACTGCAAATCTACCAAGACCTGGCCGTCCCTCTAAACTTTCAGCTCATACAAGGAGAAGACTGATCAGAGATGCAGCCAAGAGGCCCATGATCACTCTGGATGAACTGCAGAGATCTACAGCTGAGGTGGGAGACTCTGTCCATAGGACAACAATCAGTCGTATATTGCACAAATCTGGCCTTTATGGAAGAGTGGCAAGAAGAAAGCCATTTCTTAAAGATATCCATAAAAAGTGTTGTTTAAAGTTTGCCACAAGCCACCTGGGAGACACACCAAACATGTGGAAGGAGGTGCTCTGGTCAGATGAAACCAAAATTGAACTTTTTGGCAACAATGCAAAACGTTATGTTTGGCGTAAAAGCAACACAGCTGAACACACCATCCCCACTGTCAAACATGGTGGTGGCAGCATCATGGTTTGGGCCTGCTTTTCTTCAGCAGGGACAGGGAAGATGGTTAAAATTGATGGGAAGATGGATGGAGCCAAATACAGGACCATTGGAAGAAAACCTGATGGAGTCTGCAAAAGACCTGAGACTGGGACGGAGATTTGTCTTCCAACAAGACAATGATCCAAAACATTAAGCAAAATCTACAATGGAATGGTTCAAAAATAAACATATCCAGGTGTTAGAATGGCCAAGTCAAAGTCCAGACCTGAATCCAATCGAGAATCTGTGGAAAGAACTGAAAACTGCTGTTCACAAATGCTCTCCATCCAACCTCACTGAGCTCGAGCTGTTTTGCAAGGAGGAATGGGAAAAAATTTCAGTCTCTCGATGTGCAAAACTGATAGAGACATACCCCAAGCGACTTACAGCTGTAATCGCAGCAAAAGGTGGCGCTACAAAGTATTAACTTAAGGGGGCTGAATAATTTTGCACGCCCAATTTTTCAGTTTTTGATTTGTTAAAAAAGTTTGAAATATCCAATAAATGTCATTCCACTTCATGATTGTGTCCCACTTGTTGTTTATTCTTCACAAAAAAATACAGTTTTATATCTTTATGTTTGAAGCCTGAAATGTGGCAAAAGGTCGCAAAGTTCAAGGGGGCCGAATACTTTCGCAAGGCACTGTAGGTACTTATAGAACCATCCAGGGTGGTGATGCTAGTCGGGTGTGCGAGTGCAGGCAGCGAACGGTTGAAAAGCATGCATTTGGTTTTACTAGCGTTTAAGAGCAGTTGGAGGCCACGGAAGGAGTGTTGTATGGCATTGAAGCTCGTTTGGAGTTTAGATATCACAGTGTCCAAGGAAGGGCCAGAAGTATACAGAATGGTGTCGTCTGCGTAGAGGTGGATCAGGGAATCGCCCGCAGCAAGAGCAACATCATTGATATATACAGAGAAAAGAGTCGGCCCGATAATTGAACCCTGTGGCACCCCCATAGAGCCTGCCAGAGGACCAGACAACAAAAGGCTATTATTGGTCAAATAGCCTTTACACATCCTGTAGGTGGGTGGGGTCATTGTCTTGTTGAAAAACAAATGATAGCCCCACTAAGAGCAAACCAGATGGGGTGGCGTATCGCTGCAGAATGCTGTGGTAGCCATTCTGGTCAAGCGTGCCTTGAATTCTAAATAAATCACTAACAGTGTCACCAGCAAAGCACCCCCACACCATCACCTCCTACTCCATGCTTTATGATGAGAACCACACATGCACCTACTCTGCGTATCACAAAGACAAGGTGGTTGGAACCAAACATTTCAAATGTGGACCAAATGAAAGATTTCCACCAGTCTAATGTCCATTGCTCATGTTTCTTGGCCCAAGCAAGTATCTTCTTCTTATTGGTGTCCTTTTAGTAGTGGTTTCTTGCAGCAATTTGATCATAAAGGCCTGATTAAAGCAGTCTCCTCTGAACAGTTGATGTTCTGTTACTTTAACTTTATTTGGGCTGCAATTTCTGAAGCTGGTAACTCTTGTGAACTTATCCTCTGCAACATTAGTAGCTCTGGGTCTTCCTTTCCTGTGGCGGTCCTCATGAGAGACAGTTTCATCATATTGCTTGATGGTTTTTGTGACTGCACTTGATGTTTTCTGGATTGACTGACCTTCGTGTCTTAAAATAATGATGGACTGTCGTTTCTCTTTGCTTATTTGAGCTGTTCTTGCCATAATATAGTCTTGGTCTTTTAACAAATAGGGCTATCTTCTGTATACCAACTCTACCTTGTCACAACACAACTGATTGTCTTAAACGCTTTAAGAAGGAAAGAAATTCCACAAATTAACTTTTAACAAGGCACACCTGTTAAAATTTAAATGTATTCAAGATGGTTGAGAGAATTCCAAGAGTGTGCAAAGCTGTCATCAAGGCAAAGAGTGGCTACTTTGAAGAATGTCAATCTCTTGAATGAGTACATGTGCTCTTCCATGCCGTCCCTAGGAGGGGTGCGTCACTTGAGTGGGTTGAGTCACTGATGTGATATTCCTGTCTGGGTTGGCGCCCACCCTTGGGTTGTGCGGTGGCAGAGATCTTTGTGGGCTATACTCGGCCTTGTCTCAGGATGGTAAGTTGGTGGTTGAAGATATCCCTCTAGTGGTGTGGGGGCTGCGCTTTGGCAAAGTGGGTGGGGTTATATCCTGCCTGTTTGGCCCTGTCCGGGGGTATCATCAGATGGGGCCACAGTGTCTCCTGACCCCTCCTGTCTCAGCCTCCAGTATTTATGCTGCAGTAGTGTATGTGTCGGGTGGCTAGGGTCAGTCTGTTATATCTGGAGTACTTCTCCTGTCTTATCCGGTGTCCTGAATTTTAGTATGCTCTCTCTAATTCTCTCTTTCTCTCTTTCTTTCTCTCTCTCGGAGGACCTGAGCCCTAGGACCATGCCTCAGGACTACCTGGCATGATGACTCCTTGCTATCCCCAGTCCACCTGGTCGTACTGCTGCTCCAGTTTCAACTGTTCTGCCTGCGGCTATGGAACACTGACATGTTCACCGGACGTGCTACCTGTCCCAGACCTGCTGTTTTCAACTCTCTAGAGACAGCAGGAGCGGTAGAGATACTCCTAATGATCGGCTATGAAAAGCCAACTGACATTTACTCCTGAGGTGCTGACTTTCTGCACCCTCGACAACTACTGTGATTATTATTTTTTGACCATGTTGGTCATTTATGAACATTTGAACATCTTGGCCATGTTCTGTTATAATCTCCACCTGGCACAACCAGAAGAGGACTTGCCACCCCTCATAGCCTGGTTCCTGGTTCCTGTGAAGGCTTTATAATTTAGAGATTCCATTTCTTCCTAGGTTTTGGCCTTTCTAGGGAGTTTTTCCTAGCCACCGTGCTTCTACACCTGCATTGCTTGCTGTTTGGGGTTTTAGGCTGGGTTTCTGTACAGCACTTCGAGATATCCGCTGATGTAAGAAGGGCTATATAACTACATTTGATTTGATTTGAGTAGGTGTGTCCAAACTTTGAACTGATACTGTATATAATTTAAAATATTTCCATGAACCATCCCTCAATGTGTCACGCCCTGACCATAGAGAGCTTTTTATTTTCTATGTTGGTTAGGTCGGGGTGTGACTACTGTGGGTCATCTAGGTGATTATATTTCTATGTTGGCCTGGTATGGTTCCCAATCAGAGGCAGCTTTTTATTGTTGTCTCTGATTGGGGATCATATTTAGGCAGCATTTTATCATTTGTGTTTTGTGGGATCTTGCTTTTTTGTAGTGCCTGTGAGTACTCCATTTCTTCACGTTTCGTTTGTTTCTTTATTGTTTTATGGGAGTTTCATTTAAATAAACATGTGGAACTCTACGCACACTGAGCCTTGGTCCATTCATTATAACGATCATGACACAATGACAAACTGTAATGCTAACACCATGATGTTGTGTCCTAACTGTAGACATGTGTCATAGTGCATTACTCACCCCAACTGTACATAAAGCTGATGAATTCTGTGAATGTACCCTAATCATGTTGAATGGAGTTCAGTTGACGCTTTTCACCAATTTAGCATATTTAGCATATACCAGCCCAGTCCCATCACTAGCCTATCTACAGCCTTCCCATTACTGTATTTATCTCCACTAATTGATATAGATTGAATGTTTTGAAAAGGCTGTCCTTGAAATAAAAGTGGAGAAATGTGAGAGTGGATGTCATCTTGATAATTATATAGACAAAGTAATGGAGCTTTTTCGTTCACAGTACTAAAGAGTGAAAATATGTTAATGCAAATAAAAAATGTGAAGGCTTTATAATTTAGAGATTCCATGTGACTGTTAATATCGTAATAATTAAATAGTTCCCTCAATATAGTTCATATTGAGGTCCCTATAGTTAAGTGTATTGAATCGTATTTGATCATCCCACAATATCTCTAAGTCTCAGGTGACTTCCATTTTTTGGTCAACTGTTCCATATTTTAACTTCCTGATTAACAAGCTCACTATATTCTTAATTTCTGTGGACTGTCGACAGACAGACGAGAGTAAAATGGCAGGAATTCATACGTTTTACAAATGTAAAGTTTTAATGTCACACACAGTGAAAAACCCAACAATGCAATAACCAATAACAATGTATTACTAGAAAAAAAACCCACAAGAAATAAGAATAATTAAATTATGAATTGCGCAATAAGGTAAGTAACGAATGATGCATACTATATACAGTCCACTATCAGCTCCTTGGTCTTGCTGAAGTTGAGGTGAGAGGTTGTTGCTCCGGCACCACACTGCCTGGTCACTGACCTCTTCCCTGTAGGCTCTCATCGTTACCGGTGATCAGGCCTAACACCGTTCTGTTGTCAGCGAACTTGATGATGGTGTTGGAGTCGTGCATGGCCACGCAGTTGTGGGTGAACAGGGAGTACAGGAGGGGACTAAGCACACACCCCTATGGGACCCCTGTGTTAAGGGTCAGCATGGCAGTGGTGATGTTGCCTACCCTCAACACCTGGGGTCAGCCCGTCAGGAAGTCCAGATACAGAGGGAGGTGTTCAGACACAGAGAGACACAGCTTAGCCTTTTGTTAATAACCCTGTCATCTCAGATTTTCAAAATATGCTTTACAGCCAAAGCTAGACAAGCATTTGTGTAAGTCTATCGATAGCCTAGGATAGCATTATGCCTTGCTAGCAGCAGGCAAACTTGTCACAAATCAGAAAAGAAATCAAATTAAATTGTTTACCTTTGATGAACTTCAGATGTTTTCACTCACAAGACTCACAGGTAGATAGCCAAAGTTCATTTTTTCCCAAAATACTATTTTTGTAGGCAAAATAATTCCGTTTGTTCTTCACGTTTGGCTGAGAAATCGCCCGGAAATTGCAGTCACGAAAACGGCGGAAAATATTCAAAATTAGCTCCATAATATCGATAGAAACATGGCAAACGTTGTTTATAATCAATCCTCAAGGTGTTTTTCAAATATCAATTCGTTTTTCAGTAGGACCGATTGGAGTAATGGCTACCTCTGTATTTTACGCGAGAGTCACCCTGGGGGCCATCAGGTGACCACTTACGCAATGTAGCCGCCTACGGCTATTCTTCAACATAAATGCGTAAAACTATGTCACAATGCTGTAGACACCTTGGGCAATACGTAGAAAGTGTAAGCTGGTTGATAGCACATCCACAGCTCAATAGGGACTCATTGGAACGCAGCGCTTTCAAAATATGGGGCACTTCCGGATTGGAATTTTCTCAGGCTTTCGCCTGCAACATCAGTTCTGTTATACTCACAGACAATATCTTTACAGTTTTGGAAACGTTAAAGTGTTTTCTATCCAAAGCTGTCAATTATATGCATATTCTAGCATCTTGTCCTGACAAAATATCCCGTTTAAAACAGGAACGTTTTTTTTTTTTTTTTAATGAAAATACTGCTCCTAGTCGCAACAGGTTTTAAGTGAGGTATGCACAATGCATCATTGTGGCAAACTACCTGCCCTCCAGGACACCTACAGCACCCGATGTCATAGGAAGGCCAAAAAGATCATCAAGGACAACAACCACCCTAGCCACTGCCTGTTCACCCCGCTACAATCCAGAAGGCGTGGTCAGTACAGGTGCATCAAAGCTGGGACCGATAGACTGAAAAACAGCTTCTATCTCAAGGCCATCAGACTGTTAACTTCTTTGGGGTAGGGGGCAGTATTTTCACATCCGGATGAAAAGCATGCCCAGAGTAAACGGCCTGCTACAAAGCCATGAAAGCTAGAATATGCGTATCATTAGTAGATTTGGATAGAAAACACTCGTAAGTTTCTAAAACTGTTTGAATGATGTATGTGAGTATAACATAACTCATATGGCAGGCAAATACCTGAGAAAAAATCCACCAGGAAGTGGGAAATCTGAGGTTGGTCGATTTTCAACTCAGCTCCTATTGAGAATACAGTGGGATATTGGTAATGTTGCACTTCCTAAGGCTTCCACTAGATGACAACAGTATTTGGAACCTTGTATGATGCTTTAACTGTGAATTGGGGCTGAAGGAGAAGGGAATGAGTAAGGTCTGCCATGAGCTGACCATGCTCTGACCATGCACGTTCACATGAGAGGGAGCTCTGTTCCATTGCAATTCTGAAGACAATGGAATTCTCCGATTGGAATATTATTGAAGATTTATGTTGAATACATCCTAAAGATTGATTCAAAACATCGTTTGACATGTTTCTACTGACTTTCACGGTACTTTTTGACATATCGTCTGCTTTTAGTAAACACGCTTCTTGAGCTTTGGATTTGCTTACCAAACGTGCTAACAAAAGTGATCATTTGGACATAAATGATGGACATTACTGAACAAAAATAACATTTCTTGTGGGAGTAGGAGTCCTGTGAGTGCATTCTGACGAAGATCAGCAAAGGTAAGTGAAGATTGAAAATGCTATTTATGTCTTTCGTTGACTGCATAATATCGTGGATATATTTGTGTCTTGATTGGGCTCTGAGCGCCAACTCAGATTATTGCATGGTTTGCTTTTTCCATAAAGCTTTTTTGAAATCTGACACAGCGGTTGCATTAAACAGCCATCACCAGCACAGATAGGCTGCTTCCTACATATAGATTTGAAATCATTGGCCACTTCAATAAATGGAACACTAGTCACATTAATAATACCACTTTAATAATGTTAACATTTATTGCATAACTCATCTCATATGTACTGTATATACTGTATTATATACTATCTAATGCATCTTAGCCTATGCCGCTCTGTCATTGCTCATCCATATATTTATATTTATATATTCTTATTCCATTCCTTATTCCATTATGTATTTGTTGTGGAATTGTTAGATCTTACTTGTTAGATATTTCTGCACTGTCGGAACTAGAAGCACAAGCATTTCGCTACACCAGCATTTGCTATCCATGTGTAATGTATGTGACCAATACAATTTTATTTTATTTGATATGATGGACATTCCGACAGTTAGCATGCCAATTGCACCCTCTACCAAAACTTGAGACATCTGTGGCATTGTGTTGTGTGACAGAACTTCATATTTTAGTGGCCTTTTACTGTCCCCTGCTGAAGGTGCACAAGTGTAATGATAGTGCTGTTTAATCAACTTCTTGATGTGCCAGACCTGTTAGGTGGATGGAATATCATGGCTAAGGAGAAATGCTCACTAACAGGGATGTAAGCTTTTTGTGCATATAGAACATTTCAGGGATATTTTATTTCACTTCAGGAAACATTGGACAAACACTTTGTGTTTATTTTTGTTTCGTATATTTAAATGTAATTGTGATTTAAAAAAAACACATTAATTTAAAAGTTACATATTCTGATGTTAATTTCTGTAATGCGAATGTTGACTTCTTGATTGACTGCAAATACATGCGCAGGTATGTGTAGAAGAAAAATAAATGAGTGTTAAGTTTGAGTTTGTTGATGACACTGGCATCCCTGTCAATGTGTTGCTGGAGTGTATCATCCTGAGCGCAAACCACCAAGTCACACCATTCCATTACATTGATCGTTGTTGGATTCTAGCTTGAAATACACTTATTCATGTTACCGTATTAGAATTTATTGATTACTTTACATGTTTAATGAATGTATATGCTGGGGTCAGTGGAGGGTGGATTAGAACTAGGTGTATGAGAAGTTACTGAGTGAGACAATAGGGGACGCAGGAAGTTTACATTCTGTCAAACATATTATTGTTCTCTAGGGTAGGGGGCAGCCTTCTGAATTTTGGATGAAAAGCATGCCCAAATTAAACGGCCTGCTACTAGGGCCCAGAAAATATGATATGCATATAACTGGTAGATTTGGATAGAAAACACTCTAAAGTTTCCAAAACGGTTAAAATAGTGTCTGTGATAATAACAGAACTGATTTAGCAGGTGAAAACCTGAGAAAAATCCATTCAGGAAGTATTTTTTTTGTTGGTTTTGTAGTTTTCTATTCAATGCCATTACAGTATCCACTGATTTAGGACTCCATTTGTAGTTCCTATGCCTTCCACTAGATGTCAAGAGTCTTTAGAAATCGTATCAGGCTTGTATTATTATAAATGAGGGAGTAAGACCAGTCTGAATGAGTGGACCCTAACGTGTTTGTCCGGTTGAAAAATTATAGATAATTTAGGCTAAATAACAACCTGCGGATTGAATATAAACATCGTTTGACATGTTTCTATCAACTTTACGGATACAATTTGGATTTTTTTGTCTGATTGTTTTGACTGAGTTTGAGCCTGTGGATTTCTGAAGAAAACGAGCTAACAAAACTGAGGTTTTCGGATATAAAGAGACTTCATCGAACAAAAGGAACATTTATTGAGTAAATGAATGTCTTCTGATTGCCACCATATGAAGATCATCAAAGGTAAGGGATTCATTTTATCTCTATTTCTGAGTTTTGTAACGCTTCTGCTTGGCTGGTTACTGTTTGCAATAATTTGTCAACTGGGCTACGTTCTGGGCTAGGTATGTTCTGGGCTAGGTATGCTTTTGCCGAAAAGCATTTTATAAATATGACACTGTGGTTGGTTTAACAAGAAGTTAATCTTTAAACCTATGTAATATATGTTTTGTTTTCTGAATTTTTGTAATGAGCATTTCTATAATTGTATTTGGCGCTCTGCAACCTCACTGGATGTTGGCCAGATGGGACGCTAGCGTCCCAAATACCCTAGAGAGGTTAAATCTCATGGATCCTATGGAGGGTGGCAAAAGGCAACAGTCCGGTTTCAGACACTCTTAAGGTATGACAGCCATGGATTAGGGAGGGGTGGGAAATTCAGCCCGAGGTCAAGTAAGATGAAGTCAGGAGGAACTGTCCTAGCAGGAGGCAGGGCCTAGTTAAATAAAAACATAAAAAATAAAATAATCAGTGGAGCAGGAGCCGGACAAAAAAACAAGGTAGGCACAGTTCGTTCCTATACCTGTTACCACTCATTCTGACATTTTGGGGCGATGAGAATTTCAGCCTACAAAAGCCTGAACTTATTCAGTAGTCCCATTGTATTACGACCAGTCGTAGATTCATGGTGTATGGAAAGTCCAGAAAGGTAAGTCTGAGCAGGGTAGTCCCTGCGGAGGGTAAATCCTAGGGGGTAAATTCTGTGGGGGGTTGGTTCCCTGCCAGACCAGTAAAAGGGGGGTGAAAGCCGCGGTGCCATCAGGCCATAGGGTGTGTGTTTGTATGAATGTCTGAACATGATCTGAACATGATTTGTGTGTAGTAGCAGTAGCAATAAAGAGAGAGGTTGATTTATGCCCTATTGGGGCGAAGAACCATGCCAGATTACATGAAAATAGGAGGACAACTGTGAGTAATTTTGGTAATGAGGATTGTTGGGAACAGTGGTATTTACGTCGAGAGACTGGACTAAAACCCATTCCCATGCTACACATTAGTTGTCCACAATTGTCTGTCGTGAATTGACAGACACAACAGTGTCGTCCAGCACCAAAAGTGTATGGAGGAGTGACCAAATTATTGATAGCCAAAGCTGTTACTACTTATCGCCGTCAGAGGAGATCCCGAGTCAACAATAACTGATATGGCTTCTATAGACCATGAGACTCCCGGAGTGGGAGAGTTTGAAGGGCATAATGTTACCAAAGCGTTAGAGGCACTAAATAAAGTTTTTTTGAAATCTGACACAATGGTTGCATTAAGGAGAAGTGTATCTATATTTCCATGTCTAAAAATTTTATTTTCATCGACATTTATAATGAGTATTTCTGTGAATTCATGTGGCTCTCTGCAATATCACTGCATGTTTTGGAGCTACTGAACGTAACACAACAATGTAAAATAAGATTTTTGGATATTAAAGAGGAAAAATAGTGATATGGGTTGCAAGAGGCAGAGGACAGGCACATTACCAGTCCGGATATAGTAGTCCTGGACTGGATAGTGGATCAGCGTGATCCAGATATTCAGAGATGTGCGCCCAGTACTGGTTATATATTATCCGGGACAAATAGTACCAGGGGAGGACAACACTATTCCCGATGATGCGTATCCTCAGGTATGGCTCCAAATTCAGCATCACCATCAGCCACTGAGAGTGAGTGAAATGCGTAGTATTATGAAAGAGGCACCTGATCCAGTAGTGGAGGGAGAGGAATTGATCCGTTTTCTGAGGAAACAGGGTAGAATTTATGGGTTCCATGCCTGTGATTACGATCATATTGTGCGAAGACCCAGCAACAGAAAATTACAAAATTTAGGGATTCTTAACTACAGTTGGGAATATATTGTTTTGACCAGATGCGAGTAAAATTAGTAACTATACTCACGGTCCGAAAGAAGGAATGCGTGATTATGTGGTTCGGATGGATGATGCATTTCGTACTAATCTGATAATGGGGGATAGACACGATCAAAATGCAGGAATTTGTACGTCTGCTTTGATGGTAGGATTTAAACCTGTTATCATTACAGCTATTACGGGGGTAGTGGACAAACATCCTCACTGGAATTAAATAGTACAGACGGCTCTGAGAGTGGAATCTAATTCCACTCACTTCGCAGCCATGCATGTGGCTAATACAGCCACAGTGAATGTCACTAACAGTGGTGTCAATGGCAAGGATAAGACAAAGAAACTGAGAGGAAAGGATAGGGAACCTGTGCTAAGGCACAGGGGGTTAGCTCCCTGTTTTAGATGTGGAACCATCGGTCTTTGGAAGAATGAGTGTACGGTAGTACTGGAGCCTACTGCACCTGCTTCTTCTGGAGGGAACGCTGCGATGCACGCATTTGCCGCATTAACCAGACAACAGCAGCCAACTCTCTTGAAAGCAGCGGGGCAGGAAAACTTGACATAGTGCTGTCTGGCCTCAGTACGGTCAATTTTGTTTCGGCGAGAGGATGTTTTCTATGTGGAGGGGGACGTAGGAGGCCCCGCCTCACACAACTTGCCAATAGATACCGACGCTCAAAGGAAAAAGTATCACATTTAGTGGGGTAACAGGGGCAGAATCGAAAGGGATACAACTACTACCCATGTCTTTGACCATAGGACCAGCAACAATACCCGGCTCATTTTATATGGTGACGTTTGTGGCACCGATTTAGTGGTTGGATAACCTTTGCGAGATACCAAGAGAGTCGATTCTAAAAGGTAACAAATTTAAATTGTCAGTACGAATGGGGAAAGCCAAGGAATTGTTGTTTCGGGATCATCCACTATGGGCAAAATACACATTAAATTGTGGTCTGATTAAAGGTTGCAAGCCTGTTGTTGTGGAGGGAGAGCCGCCGCCACCAATGAAGCAATACCTTATTAAACCGGAAGGCTGAGAAATTGGTGGCGGAGGATCTTCTGATATTACTTGTATGAGGAATAGTGGTAAGAGGTCCAGTAAACTATTTGGCAGAGCAGGGTCATAATGCATCATATTAGAAAGCACAACTGGCAAAACAAGATGCAACATATTTGGGGGGTTTGATCACAAAAGGCACGAAGCACATTACACATGATGAATAGGAACAAAGCGTTCTCTAGCACAACCAAACACTTCTTGCACACTCAGGAAAACCCTAGATGTTTTCAATTTTGTGAGACACTTAATTCTGTTTTATTTTGAAATTGCTGAGCCACTTACAGAATTGAAGAAAGGGGGGAAGGTTCCCAATGAAAGAATAGAGTGGAGTCAAGAGGAGAGCTAAAGAAGCAATTGTGTCAAGCACCAGCATTGGGGTTGCCAAACGTAAAATTACCTTTCAAATGTTTTTTCATGAACATGATGGGCATTGTAGTGCAGTCCCGGGGTTAAGCAAAATCATGGGCGAAAAGAGAGACCAGTAATGACTGGAAGTAAATCGTTAGACTCTGTGAGTCTGAGGGCAGTACAAGCGAAATAGATGGTGTTTGCATAGCATTGCTTCGATTACTAGTTATCCATTTGAGTTTTTTACACTGTTTGTCAGAACTTAACATCAACTGTCTTTGTACATGCCAGTAGTAGGAATGACTCTCCTTGATTCTGTGTGTACTGTCAGGTGTGTCGTCCAGCCATGGAGCATAAGTGTGGATCATGAGCCCAGAGTCCTGGTAGTTAAAGTTGTTGGCCGTAGCATGGTCCCTTGACGGTACCGTCTACATCTCTAGCCCTTGTCTCATTGCTGTTGTTTGTTGGGTCCCCCGGATGATTCTGCTTGCAAAACTTTCTGCTGTGGCTTGTCTTCGTACATAACAGACCTGCCTGAACTTGGAGTATGTTACCTTTTCTTTCCTAAGGGAGTTCCACTCTGGTGTTTTGCTTTGGCATCTTGGGTCTCTATCCATTTCCTGTGACTGTTGCAGAGACACACATGGAGGCGAGGTGCAACTGCTCCTCATGCTGTAGGACTCTTGCACAGGATGAGGCCTCTAGATTGTAACCCTGGAGTGGTAGTCCTAGGAATGTTGAAGCATCGTTGTGGGTGATGAGAGAAGGTAGGTGCTGACATGAGATAATACTTCAAGCTTGTACTTTCTAATGCGGAATCAACCAGATGTTTCCCTGCAGAGATGCTCATTCTGGAAATGACTGGAGCTGCTTCTACACTTCAGCTACAGCAAGGGAAGACAGGTCTGGAAGGTCTCCTGTGATCCCCTTATACAGAACAGATCTGAAAATAAACATTTTGTGTGGACAACACTCATTAGGCATAGTGATAGATAATAAACAGTTGTGTAATTAAATATTAATGCCAACCTTATACTGTCATGCTATTTACTTAATGCCATCTTTGGATGTTAATAAAGCAATGCTCTACTTTCCGGCTACCCGGATAAAGCACTAAATAAACTTCAGTTAGTGCTAAATACGGCTGCTAGAATCCTGACTAGAACCAAAAAATTTGATCATATTACTCCAGTGCTAGCCTCTCTACACTGACTTCCTGTCAAAGCAAGGGCTGATTTCAAGGTTTTACTGCTAACCTACAAAGCATTACATGGGCTTGCTCCTACCTATCTCTCTGATTTGATCCTGCCGTACATACCTACACGTACGCTACGGTCACAAGACGCAGGCCTCCTAATTGTCCCTAGAATTTCTAAGCAAACAGCTGGAGGCAGGGCTTTCTCCTATAGAGCTCCATTTTTATGGAACGGTCTGCCTACCCATGTCAGAGACGCAAACTCGGTCTCAACCTTTAAGTCTCTACTGAAGACTCATCTCTTCAGTGGGTCATATGATTGAGTGTAGTCTGGCCCAGGAGTGGGAGGGTGAACGGAAAGGCTCTGGAGCAACGAACCGCCCTTGCGGTCTCTGCCTGGCCAGTTCCCCTCTTTCCACTGGGATTCTCTGCCTCTAACCCTATTACAGGGGCTGAGTCAATGGCTTACTGGGGCTCTCTCATGCCGTCCCTGGAGGGGGTGCGTCACCTGAGTGTGTTGAGTCACTGATGTGGTCATCCTGTCTGGGTTGGTGCTCCCCCCTTGGGTTATGCCGTGGCGGAGGTCTTTGTGGGCTATACTCAGCCTTGTCTCAGGATGGTAAGTTGGTGGTTGAAGATATCCCTCTAGTGGTGTGGGGGCTGTGCTTTGGCAAAGTGGGTGGGGTTATATCCTTCCTGTTTGGCCCTGTCCGGGGGTGTCCTCGGATGGGGCCACAGTGTCTCCTGACCCCTCCTGTCTCAGCCTCCAGTATTTATGCTGCAGTAGTTTATGTGTCGGGGGGCTAGGGTCAGTTTGTTATATCTGGAGTACTTCTCCTCTCCTATTCGGTGTCCTGTGTGAATCTAAGTGTGCGTTCTCTAATTCTCTCTTTCTCTCTTTCGGAGGACCTGAGCCCTAGGACCATGCCCCAGGACTACCTGACATGATGACTCCTTGCTGTCACCAGTCCACCTGGCCGTGCTGCTGCTCCAGTTTCTTTCAACTGTTCTGCCTTATTATTATTCGACCATGCTGGTCATTTATGAACATTTGAACATCTTGGCCATGTTCTGTTATAATCTCCACCCGGCACAGCCAGAAGAGGAATGGCCATCCCACATATGCTCTCTCTAATTCTCTCTTTCTTTCTCTTTCTCGGAGGACCTGAGCCCTAGGACCATGCCCCAGGAATACCTGACATGATGACTTCTTGCTGTCCCCAGTCCACCTGACTGTGCTGCTGCTCCAGTTTCAACTGTTCTGCCTTATTATTATTCGACCATGCTGGTCATTTATGAACATTTGAACATCTTGACCATGTTCTGTTATAATCTCCACCCGGCACAGCCAGAAGAGGACTGGCCACCCCACATAGCCTGGTTCCTCTCTAGGTTTCTTCCTAGGTTTTGGCCTTTCTAGGGAGTTTTTCCTAGCCACCGTGCTTCTACACCTGCATTGCTTGCTGTTTGGGGTTTTAGGCTGGGTTTCTGTACAGCACTTTGAGATATCAGCTGATGTACGAAGGGCTATATAAATAAATTTGATTTGATTTGATTTGATAAAGGTAAGGTATTACTAGTCACTTTAAGTCACGCTACTTTAATAATGTATACATATCCTACAAAACCTTACAAAACATTTACTCACATCCGTCATCATATTATGTTGATTCATTAATCATTGTGGATTAAAAACGTATAGGCAGCCTAGCCAGCCTAATTTTGAATATAAACTAAATTGGATCACAGTCACATTCTCTCCTTACACACAAATGGACTATAAATACATAATGTTACCAATTAGTTTACCCTGACCAGATGGACAGGGTGCATAGGCTGTATGCAGCTGCTGTTATTAGTAGCCTACAGTTGATCAGACTGAAACATTTTCTAGTTTTTCATCCAATACAGCATGTCAGATTTCTAATGTTTAGGTGAAGCCTAGGCTGCTGCAACATTTATATAATGAGTTTTTGCTTGTGTCTGTCTGGAGTGAATGTGAGTTATCATCTTTGCTAAATAAACACCAGAGGAAAGTGGAAAGCCTGGTTGAGCGCACGCGAAAAAAAAAATGTGCTGCGTAAAACTCTCTCTTTAATATTTTAATTGATGACGCGATGGAAGCTATAAACCATTTAGAATTGTTTTCGACGTCCCAGAAAAGACAGTCGAAACTTTGATATGTTCAGCAAGTGAAGCATCGCAATTACCTCTGCAAGCTCCTTTAAGTTGTCCTTGTCGACGGACCGTTCCATCTCGTGTGTTCTCTAAAAGCTCATTCTTGCATGCCCAAAAACACAGGCAAGGCCAGCAATAAAGGCTGCTTGATGAAAGGCTCCCTGTTAACCAGCTATACATTTGATACCAGATGGTATTGAATGCCCTCACCTTTTCATCCTTCTTCATGAAACTGATCTCAGGCAGAGATCGACCCTTGCTTTTAATTCACACCTTTTCCGTGTACCACAGAGAATGAAAGGGGTTCTTCAACAAAAAGTTCACATACATTTTCAGCAGCGTTGGCCATTCTACCTTTCTGACACAGAAAACTGCACACTTACGCTGGCAACTAGCTAGCTACTGAAGTTAGCAAGGCACATTTAAATACATTTCCCTAACTCGACACAAAAATAAAGTTCTAAATCCAAGAAAACTATTTATTATATACAGTTGAAGTCAGAAGTTTACATACACCTTATTCAATATACATTTTAACTCAGTTTTTCACAATTCCTGACATTTAATCCTAGTAAAAAATTCCCTGTCTTAGGTCTGTTAGGATCACCACTTTATATAAGAATGTGAAATGTCAGAATAATAGTAGAGGGAATGATTTATTTCAGCTTTTATTTCTTTCATCACATTCCCAGGGGGTCAGAAGTTTAAATACATTCAATTTAAATTCTTTAACTTGGGTCAAACGTTTCGGGTAGCCTTCCACAAGCTTCCCACAATAAGCTGGGTGAATTTTGGCCCATTCCTCCTGACAGAGCTGGTGTAACTGAGTCAGGTTTGTAGGCCTCCTTGCTCGCACACGCTTTTTCAGTTCTGCCCACCAATTTTCTGCAGTGGCTTCCTTGCTGAGCGGTGTTTCAGGTTATGTCGATATAGTACTTGTTTTACTGTTGATATAGATGTTTTACTGTAGATATAGATGTTTTACTGTGGATATAGATACTTTTGTACCTGTTTCCTCCAGCATCTTCACAAGGTCCTTTACTGTTGTTCTTGGATTGATCTGCACTTTTCACACCAAAGTACGTTCATCTCTAGGAGACAGAACGTGTCTCCTTCCTGAGCGGTATGATGGCTGCGTAGTCCCATGGTGTTTATACTTGCGTACTATTGTTTGTACAGACGAACGTGGTACCTTCGGCATTTGGAAATTGCTCCCAACAATGAACCAGTCTTGTGGAGGTATACCATTTTTTGTCTGAGTTCTTGGCTGATTTATTTTGATTTTCCCATGATATCAAGCAAAGAGGCACTGAGTTTGAAGGTAGGCCTTGAAAAACATCCACAGATACACCTCCAATTGACTCAAATGATGTCAATTAGCCTCTCAGAAGCTTCTAAAGCTATGACATCATTTTCTGAAATTTTCCAAGCTGTTTAACCTCTTGATCCTACTTGAGACGCAGACGTCTCAACTAGGCACCTGGAAATGCAAATGCGCTACGCTAAATGCTAAATGTACTCGTTAAAACTCAAACGTTCATTAAAATACACATGCAGGGTATTGAATTAAAGCTACACTCGTTGTGAATCTAGCCAACAAGTCAGATTTTTAAAATGCTTTTCGGCGAAAGCATGAGAAGCTATTATCTGATAGCATGCAACACCCCAATATACCTGAAGGGGACGTAAACAAAATAATTAGCGTAGCCGGCGCTACACAAAAACGCAGAAATAAAATATAAAACATTCATTACCTTTGATGATATTCTTTGTTGGCACTCCTATATGTTCCATAAACATCACAATTGGGTCTTTTTCCCGATTAAATCCGTCCATGTATGCCCAAAATATCCATTTGTATAGCCTGTCTGGTTCAGGAAAAAAGCTCTCTTCCAACACGCAACCTCATTTTTTAAAATTATATAAGTTGCCTATATTCTTTGACAAAACACTTCAACCTACTTTTGTAACCCAACTTTAGGTATTTGTAAACGTTAATAAGCGATTAAATTGATCACTGGGCGATCTGTATTCAATAGCAGCTACTCAAGAAAACAATGTCCATTTTTCTCTCTTCCAAAATCGATTGATGTAGGCTGGATGGAATGAAGGATCTATTGGTCATGACTCAAAGGATTTTTGTCAATGAAAATGACTTTTTTGGCACATCGTGTGGAAGCTGTAGGAATTGCATCCGTGGCACTATTTAATTTGGTGTCCTTTAAACACTTCATGCAAGTGGCGCATGGATATTTTTTTCAGTTTTCAGTGACCAGTTTTTCTTGCGCTTTTCGATGAAACACACGCTCTGTTATAGTCACAGCCGTGATTTAACCAGTTTTAGAAACTTCAGAGTGTTTTCTATCCACACATACTAATCAAATGCATATACTATATTCCTGGCATGAGTAGCAGGACGCTGAAATGTTGCGCGATTTTTAACAGAATGTTTGAAAAAGGAGGGGGTTTTAAAGGCACAGTCAACATAGTGTATGTAAACTCCAGACCCACTGAAATTGGGATGCAGTGAATTGTAAGTGAAATAATCTGTCTGTAAACAATTGTTGGAAAAATAACTTGTATCATGCACAAAGTATATGTCCTTACCGACTTGCCAAAACTATAGTTTGTTAGCAAGAAATTTGTGGAGTGGTTGAAAACGAGTTTTAAGACTCCAACCTGTGTATGTAAACTTCCGACTTCAACTGTACCTCCTCAGTGGTGCTACCCCAGACAGTGTTGTTGAACTTACTGTCGACCTTCATTGCAATAAGTGTTATTGAATCAATTATTTTGTGACATATGAATATATTTAATTTAGTTTTATCTAATAAGGATAACCTTTTTAATGTTTCACTATTTTTATTTTTATGACATTTCACTGAGGAGGATGGTCCTCCCCTTCCTGCTCTGATGGGTCTCCACTGTTATGCACCAATTAAGAAAATTACTGTAAAAATTGTTAAATCCCTGTGGATTGATGGGGAATTGAAAAAATGTATGGTTGGGACAGATGAGGCAAAAGGAATGGCAAATAAGTCTGTCTGCACAACTGAATGGCAAAGTACTGAAAACTGAAGAAAAAAAACAAGAAGAAACTATAGTATGAAACCAAGCGTCATGTCTGGAGGAAACCTGGCACCATCCCTAAGGTAAAGCATGGTGGTGGCAAAAATAAAAAATACATATTTTTAATGCATGGTGGTGGCAGCATCATGCTGCAGGGATATATTTCAGCGGCAGGGACTGGGAGACCAGTCAAGGGAAAATCAACGGAGCAAAGGACAGAAAGGTCCTTGAAAAAAACCTACTACAGAGTGCTCAGGATCTCAGACTATGGCAAAGGTTCCCCGTCCAACAGGACAACAAACCGAAGCACACAGCCAAGAAAACGCAGGAGTGGCTTCGGTACAAGTCTCTGAATATCCTTGTGTTGCCCGGACTTGACCCCGATCCAACATCTCTGGAGAGACCTGAAGATAGCTGTGCAGCGACCCTGCCCATCAAACCTGACAGAGCTTGAGAGGATCTGCAGAGAAGAATGGGAGAAACTCCCCAAATACAGGTGTGCCAAACATGGAGCATCACATCCAAGAAATCCTGAGGCTATAATCGCTGCCAAAGTTGCTTCAGCAAAGTACTGAGTAAAGGATCTGAATACGGTCCTCCCGAGTGCACAGCAGCCGAAAGCACTGCAGCTCCAGACCCGGGTTCGATCCCGGGTTGTGTCGCAGCCGGCCATAACCAGGAGACCCATGGGCGACGCACAATTTGCCCAGCATCGTCCGGGTTAGGGGAGGGTTTGGCCAGCCAGGATGTCCTTGTCCCATCGCGCTCTAGCAACTCCAGTGGCGGGCGCATGCACGCTGACATGTTCACCAGTTGTACGGTGTTTCCTCCAACACAATAGTGCGGCTGGCTTCCCGGATTAAGCGGTCAGTGAGTCAAGAAACAGAGTAGCTTGGCAGGGTTGTGTTTCGGTGGACGTATGGCTCTCAACCTTCGCCTCTTAAGAAACCGTACAGGAGTTGCAGCGATGGGACTGTAACTACCAATTGGATATCACGAAATAGGGGTAAAATTTAAAAGGGTCTGAATACTTATGTAAATGTCATATTTAAGTTTGTTATTTTTTAAACATTTGCAAAATGTCTAAAAAACGGTTTTGCTTTGTCATTATGGGGTATCGTGTGTAGATTGATGACATACATTTTTATGTAACAAAATGTGGAAAAAGTCAAGGGGTCTGAATATTTTCCGAATGCACTGTGTGTATATATATATATATATATATATACAGTATGGATCTGTTGGTCACAGATGCATACTGTATATATTAAAAAAGCGGCGGTGTGGATCAGAAAACTATTCAGTATCTGTTGTGACCACTATTTGCCTCATGCAGCGCAAAACATCTCGTTTGCATAGATTTGGTAGGGCTGTTTATTGTGGCCTGTGGAATGTTGTCCCAGTCCTATTCAATGACTGTGTGAAGTTGCTGGATATTGGTGGGAACTGGAACACGCTTTTTTACATGTCGATCCAGAGCATCTCAAACCTGCTCAATGGGCGACATGTCTGGTGAGTATGCAGGCCATGGAAGAAATGGGACATTTTCAGCTTTCAGGAATTGTGTACAGATCCTTGCGACATGGGGCCGTGCATTATCATGCTGAGGTGATTGCGGCAGATGAATCGCATGACAATGGGCAAGGATCTGGTCATGGTATCTCTCTGTGTGCTGCCATCCTGTTAGAAGGTAACAGATTATTTTATTACAATGGTTAAAATGAATTTTCATTGTCTTCCATGGTGTTATTCGCACCCTATTGGAGCTTTCTGGTACTTAGAAAGACTTTACGCAAACAGGAAGTAGAGAATTTGTTCTGCACGCATGGAAGCAACTTAAAAACAATGTTAAGGTGCAGGTCTTTCAGTGTAGCTATTTCTTGTCACGCTTCAGTCTCGGAAAATATTTGTTTGTAAGTTCGATTCAAGCATTTAGCTAGTGATGATAATCTTGTTATTGATAGATTTGCTTACATATCAATGTTGGTTGGTTGCATTTACTCACACAAATTGCCTTGCCTTTCATGTATGCCGTCAGCTGTATTACTTTGCGTGTGCGTCATGTGTTACTGTTTCTATTGTAATATGCTTTGTTATTCTACAGAGATGGTTGTATATTATTAGAGTAATTAAAGAAGTTAGCCAATTACTATATGAGTAACAATTAGCTATATGGTTTGGCATCATGCCAGATGCATGGTAAATTAGCATGTGCTTTGTATTTATGCAACTTTAAATGTATAATGTACAGCTACAGTATATCGGTGTGAATTGAATACTAAAGAATATTATTTTCTGTATTTTGCAGTTTCACAACATAAAGGTTTTATTGAAGACTTAGTTGTTAGCTATCTGTCTAGTTTTGCATGGGAATGCAACTCAAGGACAGAAAACTCTGCATTCAAATTTGGCATAAAAAAATGCAACTGTGTTCATTGTCCTTCAGTCAGCATTGCAATTGCAAGCTCCCTCTTGAGACTTCTGTGGAATTCTGTGACAGAACTGCACATTTTAGGTTGGCCTTTTATTATCCCCAGCACAAGGTGCACCTGTGTAATGATCATTCTGTTTAATATGCTTCTTGATTTGCCACACCTGTCCAATGGATGGATTATCTTGGCAAAGTAGAAATGCTCACTAAAAAGGATGTAAACAAATGTGTGTACAAAAGGTGAGAGAAATAAGCTTTTTGTGCGTATGGAAAATGTCTGGGATCTTTTATTTCAGTTCATGAAACATGGGACCAACACTTTACATGTTGCATTTATATTTTTGTTGAGTGTAAATACCCTGGTAGTTTGACTGATAACCTTTACCAGGTTGCAATGGTTACAGTTTAACGCTTTTTCTTGAGTGGGTAACTTGATGAAAGCCAGTCAATATTTAGTTCACCCAGAAAATATTCCTCTCTATTGAGATCACATACAGTAGTTTATGACATATTGAATATATTAGGTTATTGTTATCATATGGAAACATATTTGAATATTGTACACAATATTAGCATCAACATACATTATTGTTTAATTAAATTTCACATATTTTGGTTCAACCATAATGCATAAAAAGCATCAACAGGGGGAACATATTGGGTGTATGCTGATAAGCTGTAGAAAGAATATATACATTTATAAGACTTGTTCATAAAGAGATAATTGTTCATAAGAAGGGCCTGAGATCAAAGTCAATATCCAGTAAGCCTCCCTTTGTAGTGGTAGGACCTCGATGTTACCTCCTCTCCTTGGGAGAGCATCATGCTCAATGCCTGTGTATTTGAGGGAGGCGATAGGATGGTTAGCTTCAACAAAGTGAGCTGCTACTGGAGAGTCAATGTTCTATTACCTGATTGAGCTGTGGTGTTCAGCTATCCTTTGTTTTAATAGTTTTTTTGTTTGTTCTACTTAGGCTTTCCCACATGACAGGTGATAAAATGGATTACTCCCTTGGTCTTGCATGAGATGATAACCCTAACAGGGATTTTATGACCAATATGTGGGTGTCGGAAGGATGTTTTTATAGTACTATTGCTCAGTCCGCATGAGCCACATTTGTGGTCTTCATTTGGAATGGGTGTCAAGTGTCTGAGTGGGCTAAGGGGGCAGGTCAGATCTCACCAGGCTCTCTCCAATATTGCGACCATGCTTATAGACCACCAGTGGAGATTCCTGAAGAGGTGTGTGATTTTTATATCTGATTGCAGAATATGCTAGTGCTTTTTCAGGATTGCTTTCATGTTCTCCGAACACTTGGTGTACTTCGTGCAAAACACAGTTGGGTTGTTTTTCTTCTTTTGAGTTTTTAGCAATTCCTCTCTTGGTTTTTGAGATATTTTCATCATTGCATCATCAAGAGTTTTTTCCTTGTAGCCTCAAATGTTTTATTTATCCGTCTTTTTTTTTTTAGCTTTGCTGTCAATATCAGTCTGGTGCCCACAGATTAGTTTAACACTGCATTACTGGCTATACAGTAGATCATTGAGTGGAATGGGATGCATACTATCCGTACATAGCAAGGTATTGCGGTCAGTGGGCTTTGTGTATAATGCATCATTCTCTTCGATGATCCATACATCCAGGTAGTTTATTTTTCTCTCATCAGTCTGCATGGTGAATTTAAGGTATTCAAAGGATTAATTTAGTAGAGTTTGGAATTCCTCTTCCATTGGAGGATTTTAGAAAAGGGGGGGGGGGGGTTGTCTTTGTTTGCAAAGGAGTGATTCCTCAAATTGTCCCACATACAGGTTTGCATAGTTGGTGGCAAAGGGGGAGCCAATGGCTACACCCCGAATTTGAAGGAAATAGTCTGACTCAAAGATGAAGAAATGATTGGTGTTACGGATACAAGTATCCTGTGTGTGTGTGTGTGTGTGTTTCTTTTCTCTCATTCTCCCCTCACAGGTGAAAATCATCACTCCCCAATCAGTCAACAATCAACCCATCAATCAGAAGACACACCTCCTCCTGTTTCCTACCCTATCACAGTTCCTTCCCCATGGTTTAAAAACCCCATCATTTGTTTGCTCTGGAGCTCAATCTCTTTGTAATGCCATGTTGGTAGATCTCTGTTCTTTGTAGATTTCAGTAGCTCAATCTCTTTGTAAATGCCATGTATGTAGATTTCTGTGTTTCACTCTCTCGTTGTGTCTTAACCTCTCTTTTGTTTGAGCACCTCCATAGTGCTTTGTCATCACCTGTGAGTATTGTTTTGGTTATGGTGTTTGTTTGTTGCTGGTGGGAAAAGGGGAAACCAAGACAAGTCGCCCATGGGCATACACTACCCGTAGGTAAACTTTGTTAAACACACTAGTTAGAACTGGGCGGACCACCCACTGTATTTTTGGTTAGTTAGTTAGCTGTTGTTAAAGTAGGCTAGTCTAGCTTAGGGGTGTTTTTGCATATTTATTGTTTCTTTCCTTGGGTCCAGCTCAGCCCCTTTTCCTGCTCCCCCCATTACTGTGTGTTTATAAATAAACCCTGAGTTTGACGGTATTATTTCAGTTGTCGTGGTTATTTCGTTCACTTTTACTTTGTCACTATTATAATTTACTTGAGTTATGTTACGGGTCTCATTACCATCCCCCCTAGACTGTCGGGCCAAAAGGGATTCGTAACAATTGGATAATACCAGTTCAGTAAGCTGTAAGTTGAAAACATTACTTTGAACTACTTTTGGGTACCTTGTTAACATTACAACATGAAATTAATGTCTAAGCAGTGGCAGGTAGCCTAGTGGGTAGAGCGTTGGACCAGTAACCGAAAGGTTGCTGAATTTAATCCTGGAGCTGACAAGGTAAAAATCTGTAGATCTGCCCCTGAACAAGGCAGTTAACCCACAGTTCCCCGGTTGGCCATCATTGTACATAAGAATTTGTTCTTAACTGGCTTGCCTAGTTAAATAAATACAAATAAAACAAAATGTTGCTACGTTTCAGAAATAGCAAAGAAAACATGTAATCTGCTTGACACATTAAAGTTACTTACCTTACAGATCAGTCATCTAATTCATACACAGGCTTGACTGGCTGGCATGTTTTTATTTTAACCTGTCCTTCCCTTATCTACACTGAAATAATATCATTTCAGTAGTCCTCTATTATGATTTATTTTGTATTTTGCATAGCTCATTAGTACATCCATGTGGTTGAATATGTATCTATTTATGGAACAAATAAATACCATAAAAGGATACCTTACAACAAAGAATACCTTGTGAAACAGCTGTACAAACCAACAGGGCAATATTTAAGATTTTAATATGTAAACGTAGATTTGTTTTGGTAAGGTGTGTCATTAATTTATTTTCACAGATTTTTTTGTACACTCACATGGCAATCAGACTCAGGTACTGAATTCTGCTGTGTGGGTGAGAGGTTCTGCTTGTCACTTGTCGTTCTCAACAGTCTCAAAAAGGTAGACTGCAAAGTCCAGGCACAGCTGCTCCCTTTGTTCTGAGTGTTTGCAGTGCTGGGCTTTGTCTTTTGGGCTTCACCGAAGTGTAGGACGTCAGGGCATTCAGTGGTCGACCGTCCAACTGCTCCAACTGGAGAATATTGATGGCTTCCACCAAGGTAACCCTAGGAAGACCGATAAAAATATCAGTGTTATGGAAACTAAAACTAGCTTCAGGTTATTTTCTTGTGCAAATGCAAATAGTTATCTGAGATGTTTTATATTCACCTTAACAGATGGTGACCCCAGCTAGGAGTGAAAGAGCAGCGAGGTTTCCCAGCTCTCGCCTTCCTTTTGTCCTTGGTCCAAACCAAATAATACACCCGGATGTCGTAGTACTTGGTCCCCTTCTTGATTCTGCTCCGGTAACTCTCCTTCAGTTTCTCCTGCGCCTTGTTGATGTTCAGTCTCACCTTGATTGATAACAGGAACAAATGCAATTGAATTTCATGTTACAAATACACTTCTTACATATCTTAGGGCAGAACATAAATTAACAGCGGACAGTCATTTTTACCTGGTCAAAAACCTCCACTTCCTTCTCAGTCCGGGACAGAAGGTGGTCCTCAAAGCGTTCTGATCCGGTTCGACAACTTCAATCAGAAAGGTTGTTAAACAAAAATAGCAATAGACAGAGTAAATCACAAATTTAAATGACTACAGTATATGAAATTATTGTCTATACAATTGCATTGTTTACCTCAGTCAACAGCTGTGGCTCCTGTCCATACTCGGTGGAGGCCTGGATGCTGCTGTAAAGAGAATTACCTTCAGGTTGTTCTCTCACTGTTTCTGGTATCCGACAAGGGACTTGTCTCTTCACTAAACCTGAAGGAGGGGGTAGGAAAGCAATATGTATGATTATGTACCATGAAAAACCAAAACAAATTGTAAAAATTTAAACAAACCATTGGTGAGAGAATATAACTTATAACATCCGTACCTTGTTCATGACCTTGGTCACTCAAGTTGACCTCAGGAGAACCGTGGGAGCTGAATATCATCATCTTGGAGGTGGCCTCGCCAGTCTTGTTCTTTTTTAAAATGTTTTAATTTCACCTTTATTTAACCAGTTAGGCTAGTTGAGAACAAGTTCTCATTTGCAACTGCGACCTGGCCAAGATAAAGCATAGCAGTGTGAACAGACAACACAGAGTTACACATGGAGTAAACAATTAACAAGTCAATAACACAGTAGAAAAAAAGAAGAGTCTATATACATTGTGTGCAAAAGGCATGAGGAGGTAGGCAAATATTTACAATTTTGCAGATTAACACTGGAGTGATAAATGATCAGATGGTCATGTGCAGGTAGAGATACTGGTTTGCAAAAGAGCAGAAAAGTAAATAAATGAAAACAGTATGGGGATGAGGTAGGTAAAAATGGGTGGGCTATTTACCGATAGACTATGTACAGCTGCTGCAGCGATCGGTTAGCTGCTCAGATAGCAGATGTTTGAAGTTGGTGAGGGAGATAAAAGTCTCCAACTTCAGCGATTTTTGCAATTCGTTCCAGTCACAGGCAGCAGAGAACTGGAACGAAAGGCGGCCAAATGAGGTGTTGGCTTTAGGGATGATCAGTGAGATACACCTGCTGGAGCGCGTGTTACGGGTGGGTGTTGCCATCGTGACCAGTGAACTGAGATAAGGCGGAGCTTTACCTAGCATGGACTTGTAGATGACCTGGAGCCAGTGGGTCTGGCGACGAATATGTAGCGAGGGCCAGCCGACTAGAGCATACAGGTCGCAGTGGTGGGTGGTATAAGGTGCTTTAGTGACAAAACGGATGGCACTGTGATAAACTGCATCCAGTTTGCTGAGTAGAGTGGTGGAAGCAATTTTGTAGATGACATCGCCGAAGTCGAGGATCGGTAGGATAGTTAGTTTTACTAGGGTAAGTTTGGCATCGTGGTGAAGGAGGCTTTGTTGCGGAATAGAAAGCCGACTATATATTTGATTTTAGATTGGAGATGTTTGATAGTCTAGCCAGACACCTAGGTACTTATAGATGTCCACATATTCAAGGTCGGAACCATCCAGGGTGGTGATGCTAGTCAGGCGTGCAGGTGCAGGCAGCGAATGGTTGAAAATTATGCATTTGGTTTTACTAGCGTTTAAGAGCAGTTGGAGGCCACGGAAGGAGTGTTGTATGGCATTGAAGCTCGTTTGGAGGTTAGATAGCACAGTGTCCAAGGACGGGCCGGAAGTATATATGATGGTGTCGTCTGCGTAGAGGTGGATCAGGAAATCGCCCGCAGCAAGAGCAACATCATTGATATATACAGAGAAAAGAGTCGGCCCGAGAATTGAACCCTGTGGCACCCCCATAGAGACTGCCAGAGGACCAGACAGCATGCCCTCCGATTTGACACACTGAACTCTGTCTGCAAAGTAGTTGGTGAACCAGGTAAGGCAGTCATCAGAAAAACCGAGGCTACTGATAAGAATATGGTGATTGACAGAGTCGAAAGCCTTGGCAAGGTCGATGAAGACGGCTGCACAGTACTGTATTTTATCGATGGCGGTTATGATATCGTTTAGTACCTTTAGCGTGGCTGAGGTGCACCCGTGAAAGGCTCGGAAACCAGATTGCACAGCGGAGAAGGTACGGTGGGATTCGAGATGGTCAGTGACCTGTTTGTTGACTTGGCTTTCGAAGACCTTAGATAGGCAGGGCAGGATGGATATAGGTCTGTAACAGTTTGGGTCCAGGGTGTCTCCCCCTTTGAAGAGGGGGATGACTGCGGCAGCTGTCCAATCCTTGGGGATCTCAGACGATATGAAAGAGGTTGAACAGGCTGGCAATAGGGGTTGCGACAATGGCGGCGGATAGTTTCAGAAATAGAGGGTCCAGATTGTCAAGCCCAGCTGATTTGTACGGGTCCAGGTTTTGCAGCTCTTTCAGAACATCTGCTATCTGGATTTGGGTAAAGGAGAACCTGGAGAGGCTTGGGCGAGTAGCTGCGGGGGGGGGGGGGGGGGGGGGGGGGGGGGGCTGTTGGCCGAGGTTGGCCGAGGTTGGAGTAGCCAGGCGGAAGGCATGGCCAGCCGTTGAGAAATGCTTGTTGAAGTTTTCGATAATCATGGATTTATCGGTGGTGACCGTGTTACCTAGCCTCAGTGCAGTGGGCAGCTGGGAGGAGGTGCTCTTGTTCTCCATGGACTTCACAGTGTCCCAGAACTTTTTGGAGTTGGAGCTACAGGATGCAAATTTCTGCCTGAAGAAGCTGGCCTTAGCTTTCCTGACTGACTGCGTGTATTGGTTCCTGACTTCCCTGAACAGTTGCATATTGCGGGGACTATTCGATGCTATTGCAGTCCGCCACAGGATGTTTTTGTGCTGGTCGAGGGCAGTCAGGTCTGGAGTGAACCAAGGGCTATATCTGTTCTTAGTTCTGCATTTTTTTACCGGAGCATGCTTATCTAAAATGGTGAGGAAGTTACTTTTAAAGAATGACCAGGCATCCTCAACTGACGGGATGAGGTCAATGTCCTTCCAGGATACCCGGGCCAGGTCGATTAGAAAGGCCTGCTCACAGAAATGTTTTAGGGAGCATTTGACAGTGATGAGGGGTGGTCGTTTGACTGCGGCGCCGTAGCGGATACAGGCAATGAGGCAGTGATCGCTGAGATCCTGGTTGAAGACAGCGGAGGTGTATTTGGAGGGCCAGTTGGTCATGATGACGTCTATGAGGGTGCCCTTGTTTACAGATTTAGGGTTGTACCTGGTGGGTTCCTTGATGATTTGTGTGAGATTGAGGGCATCTAGCTTATATTGTAGGACTGCCGGGGTGTTAAGCATATCCAAGTTTAGGTCACCTAACAGAACAAACTCTGAAGCTAGATGGGGGGCGATCAATTCACAAATGGTGTCCAGGGCACAGCTGGGAGCTGAGGGGTGTCGGTAGCAGGCGGCAACGGTGAGAGACTTATTTCTGGAGAGAGTAATTTAAAAAATGTGTAGTTCGAACTGTTTGGGTATGAACCTGGAAAGTATGACATTACTTTGCAGGCTCTCCCTGCAGTAGACTGCAACTCCTCCCCCTTTGGCAGTTCTATCTTGACGGAAAATGTTATAGTTGGGTATGGAAATCTCAGAATTTTTGGTGGCCTTCCTGAGCCAGGATTCAGACACGGCAAGGACATCAGGGTTAGCAGAGTGTGCTAAAGCAGTGAGTAAAACAAACTTAGGGAGGAGGCTTCTGATGTTGACATGCATGAAACTAAGGCTTTTTCGATCACAGAAGTCAACAAATGAGGGTGCCTGGGGACATGCAGGGCCTGGGTTTACGTCCACATCACCCGTGGAACAGAGGAGGAGTAGTATGAGGGTGCGGCTAAAGGCTATCAAAACTGGTCGCCTAGAGCGTTGGGGACAGAGAATAAAAGGAGCAGATTTCTGGGCATGGTAGAATATATTCAGGGCATAATGCGCAGACATGGGTATGGTGGGGTGCGGGTACAGCGGAGGTAAGCCCAGGCACTGGGTGATGATGAGAGAGGTTGTATCTCTGGACATGCTGGTTGTAATGGGTGAGGTCACTGCATGTGTGGGAGGTGGGACAAAGGGGGTATCAGGGGTATGAAGAGTGGAACTAGGGGCTCCATTGTAAACTAAAACAATGATAGCTAACCTGAACAACAGTATACAAGGCGTATTGACATTTGAGAGAGACATACAGCGAGGCATACAGTAATCACAGGTGTTGAATTGGGAGAGCTAGCTAAACAGTAGGTGAGACAACAACAGCTAATCAGCTAGCACAACAACAGCAGGTAAAATGGCGTTGACTAGGCAGGGAGGGTCGGATTAACTACACACAGAGCCTGAGTGCGGCTGGGGCCGACAGATAAAACATAAACAAGCAGAATGGAGTACTGTGATTAATGGACAGTCCAGCATGCATCAGCGATGTAGCCAAGTGATCAGTGTCCAGGGGGCAGCGGTGGATGGGGCAGGGAAGCTAGACTGGCTTGATATCGGGGAATTTGTGCCAATTTGTGCCATCCAGGTAAAAAAAACTGGCTGGCTGTGCAGAAGGTAAAGCCGCTAGCAGTGGCTAACAATGACTAAATAGCTTGTAGCTAGTTAGCTGGTTAGCTTCTGGAGGTTCTTGAATGTGTTCTAAAAAAATAATAATAATAGCGATTCCGTATCACATTGGGTGAGGCAGGTTACCGGAAGGTATAATCGAATTAAAAATCGAAAAGAGATTGAAAGTAAATATGGGTCCAGTGAGTGGTTGGGACGCGGCGATTCAGAAAGTTAGCAGGCCTGTGCTAACAGTTAGTAGGCCGGGGCTAAACAAGGTAGCAGATAGCGGACAGGGGCCAAACAAGCTAGCAGTTAGCAGGCCGAATTAGCAAGCAAGCAGATAGCAAGGGCTAGAAAGTTAGTCTTTGGGGGACGTCGCGATGGGGTGAGTCTGTTTATGCATCTTCATGCGGTGACATCGATAGACCGGTCGTAGGTCCGGATATTGTAGCCCGGGAGTATGCTTCGGTGGTAGCACAGGAGCTCTGGCCGGGCTAGCTTCAATCTCAGTGGATGGAAACGCTAGCCAGGAGTAATCATCCGGGGTTGCGGTTAGCTAGTTGTGAAGATCCAGCTGAAAATGTTCCGTTTGCAGTGGGAATCCGGTGGGAATCCGGGGATAAAGATAGTAGGTCCGTTATGCTCTGGTTAGAGTCGCGTTGTTCGAACTGGCGGGAGCTTTCCGAGCTAAAGGTTAGATGATGACCAGTTAGCTGATGACCGCTAGCAATGGTTTGCTGGTAGTTAGTAGTTAGCTGGCTAGCTTCAGTTGAGGGGTTCCGGATCCGAAGTCAATATAAATACTTTAGAAAAAAAAAGCAGATCCGCGCTACATTGGGTGAGGCGGGATGCAGGAGAGTATTTAGAAGTTGAGGTTTAGCAAAATGTTTTAAAATATATGCGAAGAAAAATATGTAAAAAAACAATATATACAAGGGACACGACACGACGTCTGACTGCTACGCCATCTTGGATTTAGAAAAAAAAAAGTTTGGTTCCAAGCATCCTTTTAATGGGTTAAAGAAGAGAATTTAGAGTTAAGCACGTTCTCTTCCTTTACTGACCTTTTTAACAAGAATTTCACTCCACCCGCAAAAACATACATATGTGTATGTAACCAATAAAATGTGATTTGATTTGGGTATTGCCTCCACCCACTTCATAAAGTGATCGGTTGCCATCAGACACCAGCTGTTGCCATTCCTTGAATTTGTGAAGGATCTGATGAAGTCCACCCCTAACATTTAAAGTGCTAAAGAGAAAAATACTTTATTACCCCAAAACAACTTTGATGAGCTTCAACTCTGGTGCCACAGTCTTCACAGTCTCAAACTTCTGGCAGGCTAGACAAGGTACTGATCTTTAACCAAACAATTACAAATTGAAACATTGTGTGCTCTCTGATATGACATTCATTGAAATCATAATTTCAGATATAACAGAATGTGATTGATAAACAAAAGGTTATTTCACTTGCCCAGCTGTCCACCTCCTTGACAATTCGCTGTCAGAAGTAGCATAGGTTGATTTTGGTAATCATGCGCTTCACTCTGAAATGGCCAGCATGCATCTCAGTCAGCACTGTCTCCTTCTCCTCCTACATTTGCACTGCTGTCTTGTTCTCCCTGTTTCTCTGTCTCCCTCAGTCTGTCGTCCACTCTCTTCCTCTCTCACTTTCATCCTTTCTTTCTCACTTTCTTCCCCCCCTCTCTCTCTCTCTCTCTGTCACTCTAACAAAGAAACCTAGTTAAGGGCATTTGGAATTACCATAATTGCTCACACCTATCCATTTGATTGATCAGGTTTAACATATAGCTAGATACCTCATTATGACAGACATATAATTATTCAGTGGAGGCTGCTGAGAGGAGGACGGCTCATAACAATGGCTGGAATGGAGTTCATTTAATGCTATCAACCACATGGAAACATGGACTCCATTACAGACATTATTATAAGCCATCCTACAGCCTCAGAAGCCTCTATGCACTATATGTTTAACTAGCAACATGGAGATGACCAACTAACGTTAGCTAGATGAAAAATGGCCGTACATAGCTAAATCCGTCCAGTTATCTAATATAAGTTAACTAATCAGTGGTGCCTTCATAATACTTCGCCTGGTTGGAAATCTCCTCGAGAGATGCAAGCTACATTGAAGTGCAAGCTACATACAAACAGAAAGCTACAATAACAGTTACAGTAACTAGCTAGCTAGCTAACGTTAGCTAAATAAAACTGTATGGCTAGCTGGCTAAGTTACTGTAGCTGGCTAGCTGACTAGGCAGGCTGAAGTACAGTAGCTCGCAACTTCAATCTAAAAAAAATATTAATTTATTTCTCTCTATTTAACAATATGTTCTTAAATAATGACAAATATATGGTGAAGAAAGTGTTCTCTTTCCAGTCTTTTCTGTCCCCTAAATCAGTAGGTAGTCAGCAGTTAGTCACAGTCAAAAACAGTCCTTGGAGAACAATTCTAAGGTAATAATTTTGCCCGGACTAAGCGAGCGCTTATGAGATGAAAGAACTAGAACTGCCCACGTCCTCCCTCTTTGCGATCGCTACCAGGTAAAATAGAGCCAAGCAACGAGCATAGCAATGGATACTTCATTACGGTCATCACGGTTCATTACGTAACCCGGTCAGAATTTCTAGCAACAGCCCTAGCAACGGAAGCTGGAACTCATTGATTCCCATTGTGACGCGGGAGGGGGGACACTTTTTGGCATGACAGGACCTGCCTCGACTCTCAAACTCTAATGGAACATGAGTCTCCTGTTTAGATGATAGGAGCAAAGCTTCCGGAATGATCATCAGCCATGGAACACAGAACATTCTAGAGCCCCGCCTCATCAAGGACTGTCCCCTGATTCAATGGTGCAGGTGCACAATTTAAGCATGCTTAAAGGAGACAAGAAATCCATGGGAATGTAGCCATACCCGTGAAGGATCAGGCCCCTAGCTATTGGGTAGCGCATTATTTCAGGTCTGTTTAACCGAACAGTTGGCCAGTGAGCCGTGCTGTCAGTTGGATCCACAAATTCACAGTAACGGCCATCTTTGAGACAAAAGAAGAGACTCTGCTTACTGTTGGACTTACTGCTGCCATCCACATGTTTCATGTCATGCCCATGAAAATTCAAATAAGAAGAAGCCATCTGTGGCATCAACATTTCTGGCGCTCGACAGAGGGGACCTCAAGCGGGTGATGAAGATCACATCCATTCAAAATGTATTCCTGGCTTAATTTAGATTTGTGTTTTTTGTGCACAGGAGTTTAACTTACATTCACTACATTTCAATGTCACACAGAGGTTTCTGAAACTTTTTAGAATAGTTTTTCAGCGCTATATTAATGAAAATCCAATGTAACACCTCCACAACGGAACTCAACACACAGTGGGATCCTGGGTAATAATATGACAGCAGAACACCTGAGAGTTGCAATAGAAACACTGAGAACATGCTTGTAGAAATGTGTGATGCCCCGCTAAAAAGGTTCTCCAGCCAACTGCCCTGTTGCCATAGGTGCTGTGGGGTCACCTAGGCAGAGAGCTCCTGTACATTATGTAAATATTTAATTTAAAAAATGTATCAACTATTTATTTTTTGATAAATATCTATTTTGATCACATAAATATTGTGGTCTTCAATGTCAAAGTTACAGGACTTCGATGTTACATTTCTTTGTCTTGGCTAGCTAGCTAGCTGGATGGCAAATTATTGTATTTAAATAATGCAGTAGCAGCTCCGGCTTTTTTGTTTCACCTACCGATTGGAAGGTTGAAACTGCAGTGTCTGAGATGTCAGAGAGGCAGAGGGACTGTTATTCACCACTGCTGATGTGTGGTTGAGTTTCTGGCACTTTACTGCAGCCAAAGCATCTCCCAGGTGGCTGCTACACTGTCCGCAATGGGGGATCAGCTAACTATGGAGGAGAGGCTACTTTGGAAGAACTTGGGAATGTCGGACAAAGCGATGGGCCCTGATGAAGAGCTCCTGGCTTGTCTGACAGACTGACCTTCTCCCTAGCTGTATTATACCATCGATTATCGAAGCTGCCTCAACTCCATTCGTTTTACATCTTCTATTTGTTGTTCATTGATGAATGTGTTTTGTTAACAAAAGGACCACAATGGAAATAAGTTTATAAAATGTTTTGTGTTGTGCTCAATGATTTTTCAATGCAATGTATCCACATGTGGGGTTGTATTGTGTGTCTTTTTTCAATGTCAATTAAATCATATCATATATAATATGTACACACTTCATATTAGAGAATTTCCCTATTTCAACCACACCCGTTGCGGACAAGTGTATAAATTCGAGCACACAGCCAAGCAATCTCCATAGGAAAACATTGGCAGTAGAATGGCCTTACTGAAGAGCTCAGTGACTTTCAACATTGCACTGCCATAGGATGCCACCTTCCAACAAGTCAGTTCATCATAATTGTGCCCTGCTAGAGCTGCCCCGGTCAACTCTAAGTGCTGTTATTGTGAAGTGGAAACATCTAGGAGCAACAACGCCTCAGCCACGAAGTGGTAGGCCACACAAGCTCACAGAACAGGACCGCCGAGTGCTGAAATGCATAAAAATAATCTATCCTCCAGTTGCAACTCTCACTACCGAGTTTCAAACTGCCTCTGGAAACAACGTCAGCACAGGCCTTTTGCCTCTTGCCAGGCTGTCATAGTAAATAAAAATGTGTTCTTAATTGACTTGCCTGGTTAAATAAATGTTAAACAAAATAAAGATTAAATAAAATAAAAACATTGCCTACTGCGTCTTCCTCTTTCACTACAGAGCACAGTCTAAATTGGGATTGGGAATTACCAGGGACATCACGATATGATATTATCATCATACTTGGTGCTGGAACAATATGCATTGTGATTCAAAATGTATCACGATTTATCACTATTCCATATGTATTGTGATTTGAGAGAGAGAAATAAAGAGACCATGTCCCAACAGTACAGGTGCAAGGAACATACAAGAGTGATGAAATGCAATGTGTTAGGAAGCATATATTAAACAAACTGTTGGCAACTGACCACCATTCTGTCTGCAAGCCCTCTGAGTGAGACATTGTAAATGTGCAGCAACAACTCAAGCTTCAGAATAATCAGTACTTCATTAGAGACCTACATTTCCCCGCAACTCACTATTCACAAGATCAACACTTTTCAGCAAACAAGCATTTAACATGAGAGGTTTGGATGAGGTAATTTTCTGCATCATTTGAGAGGCAACAAATCACTAATTGGAAGCAGAGAGGTTGCTTTGCGAGTGCTGAAGCAAACTACACCTCCATTTAATTCTCCAGGGAGTCAAGCTGTGCTGTCATCCTGTTAGAAGGTAACAGATTATTTTATTATAGTGGTTAAGATTGACTTACATTGTGTTCCATGGTATTTATCGCCCCCTGGTGGAGAGTTCTGGTATTTAGAAAGACTGCACGAAAACAGGAAGTAGAGTAGAGTAGACAAGCAGCCAAAAACAACGCTACGGTGCAGTTCTTTCAGTGCAACTATTTCTTGTCACGTTTCTGCCTTGGAAAATATTTGTTTGTAAGTTAAATTCAAGCATATTGCTAGTGATGATAGTGTTATTGATACATTTGCTTACTTATCAATGTTATAGTAAGCTAACACACTTTTGTACATTGTGCTGTAACGTACAATTTATCTTATTTTTGCGCCCCAAAAAACGTAATACTTCCAGGTCGAATGTAATATGTATACCATTGTAAAGCAACATTTCTTCCCTTTCCAGCAAAATCTATGACGAGACCTTCATACGGCCCGTTTCTGCATGATTG
The DNA here is from genome assembly GCF_045791955.1 of Oncorhynchus clarkii lewisi. NCBI lineage: Eukaryota > Metazoa > Chordata > Actinopteri > Salmoniformes > Salmonidae > Oncorhynchus > Oncorhynchus clarkii. The sequence continues at coordinate 31,049,302 of NC_092150.1, read as the reverse complement.
AAGAAGGCAATGAGCTTTTAAAAATGGCGGGTGGGGAAGCAAAACCTAATGCGTGATATGGGAAGGGGCAGATTAGCCGTGTGTGGAAAGGTCATTTTTCACCCGATCTGTCCAACTTATCATCTCTAAAATGTAAATAAAACACAGAGTTTATGTAATGTCATTACAATCCTATTTGTAGGTTTGTGTCGAATTTGAATTTCTAGGGCAGCGCTAAAATGATCTTCAGAAGTAAACGGCGGCTGTTGCGGCTTTTGAGAGTCATAATGGCTTGCAGTGATGAAAAAAAAATTATGCATTCAGTTGTATAATTGACTAGGTATTCCCCCTACCCTGTCCCTTTCTTGTTTTTAATCTGCGAGAGACACGCTACACCTGGTGGAGAGCGGCTGTACGACACAGAATGAGTTGCATTATGCGTGCTGTATTTTACGTCATGACATGTCACAATTTAACGTACAGCGTCAGAGGGGACTGTTTTTCTAATTTTCTCCAATACTATCAGGCCATTAACATTTCAATCAATGCTTGAATAGAAACGTACTTCACACCCAAGATTTTGATGCAAACACAGTCACTACAGTCCCATTCGTTTTCATTGCAGTCTCGTTTGAATGACGCGGTTGCACAAATTTGTATGTATGGGGTTAGTCAACAGTAGTTGGTTACATTTACTCACGCAAATTGTCTTGCCTTTCATGTATGTCATCAGCTGTATTATTTTGCTTGTGCGTCATGTAAGCGAATTGTAAAACATACTATACTAGAGTTTTGTTCATGTTTTTAGTGTAATATGCTTTGTTATTGTACAGAAGTGTTTGCACATTATTAAAGTAATGAAAGGAGTTGGCTAGTTGCTACTCATATGGTAATTATCTATCTGGTTTGGCACATGCTTTGTATTTGTGCAACTTAAACTTGAAATCTATAATGTAACAATACAGTATGTCAATGTGAATACTAAAGTATATTATTTTCTGTATTTTACAGTTTCACAACATAATCATTTTCGATATATTCGTTCAAAAAAAGTCATGCCTTGGGAGTTTTATTGAAGACTCAGTTGTTAGCTATCTTAAATCAAAACAAATTGTATTGGTCACATACACATGGTTAGCAAATGTTTATGCGTATGTGGCGAAATGCTTGTGCTTCTAGTTCTGACAGTGCAGTAATATCTAAGAATTTCCCAACAACTACCTAATACACACAAATCTAAAGGGGTGAATGAGAATATGTACAGTGCCGTGCAAAAGTATTCACCCACCTTGGCATTTTCCCATTTTGTTGCATTACAACCTGTCTTTTAAATGGATTTTAATTTGGATTTCATGTAATGGACATACATAAAATAGTCCAAATTGGTGAAGTGAAATGAATTACTTGTAAATTATTTTATAAATTTGATTTAAAACTGAAAAGTGGTGCGTGCATATGTATTCACCCCCTTTGCTAAAAGAGCCCCTAAATAAGATCTGGTGCAACATTCAGAAGTCACATAATTAGTTCAATAAAGTACACCTGTGTGCAATCTAAGTGTCACATGATCTGTCACATGATGTTAGTATATATACACACCTGTTCTGAATGGTCCCGGTGTCAGCAACACCAATAAGCAAGAGGCACCACCAAGCAAGCGGCACTATGAAGTCCAAGGAGATCTCCAAACAGGTCAGGGTCACAGTTGTAGAGAAGTACAGATCAGGGTTGGGTTATAAAAAATATCCTATAGACTTGTTTTATCCTTGTCAACAGCAGCATAATCAAGCTTTTTAAATGTGCCCCATTTGTAACCATTGGGTTTTGTCAGATATGTATTGTTTTATCCCCTTTTCTTGGAAACACTTCAAGTGAGAATTTCCGATTCAATTTTGTAAATATAACATTTACTCTACCGCTGTTGTTTTTGACTTATTTCCATCGCACCCATTACATTAGTTGTTGAAATAATACTTTTCGTTACAAAGACTAGTTCAAAATGTTGGCAATAAAACGTATCAGTTCATTCCCTTTATCCATATTCTCTCTCCACTCCCTTTCTCAACATGCATAAACTGTTATTTCACCAAGAAACTCATTGAGACTCAGACTCTCATTTAGCTGATTGTCTGTGGGACTGGAGAGAAACTTGAACATATACTTACCATGCTTTTACTTAGTAATTAACCACCATGTCTTTCCATTAATTGAATCAGGTGTGGTAATATTGAAAAAGATCAAATCTGAAATGGCTGGTGGTCCTTGAGGACTGGGTTGAGAAACACTGGTCTACGGTATACAGTTTGCCGAAGGAGCATTGCTAATTTTCTTCCCAGTTAACACTAACACGATAACCTTGTCTTCTACCCTGTGAAGCTATTGAGCTGTGATTGTATTTCCATCTCACTCTAGCAAGTGTGATGTCACCAGCACTTAAGCCGGGAGGTCTGGGACAAGAAACCAGATACCAGGGCTGTCCTGCTCTCCACTCCTCTCTGGGCCTGGTTACATTACACAAGCATGGCGGCGGGCTGTCCTGCCTGACAGATTGATGTCCCTACTCCAGTCTATTACTTACTCCCTTTTATTTGACTTTTGGCATAGAGGCACTTGGCTGCCATGGCCTTGCTTGGACCTGTTCTGTGTGAGAGTCAGTGTCATCTGCTTCAAGGATCAATTATTTATTCCTTTGCCCAAGATACAAATACATGCGCACGGCCACATACACACACAGCCTGACAGTCTGATTCTGGTTTCTCACCAGCAAACCCACTCACTCCTCTGGTAGTCCCTGTGAAAAGCATTGTGGAATTGCTGTTGTTTGGACCACTTTTTTCTTAATAGCATCCTGTGCTGCACGGTGTGTGTGCGCGTGCATAAGTCTGTGCGCGTTAGGCTGGGTCAGTATACTGTATATACACTATACTTTATTTGGAAATAGCCACGGGATGGTTTTTCAATACCGTCAATACCATTAACTATTTATTTGAAGTGTTTTAATACATTTGAATATTTGTCGCTTCTTTAAGTAAATACATGCAGTGAACTTGTGCAATATGTTAGAAGATAAAACAGATCACGTTCTTCATTTTACTGTCACATAATTTTTCATTTTGAAGCTTACCAGAAGTCCCCAGTCAGATGGTGTTGTTTGTTCACAAGCACACAATGAAGAAAGACCGGAGCTCACTGTTATGCAGCATGAGTCAGATGATCTAGTTAAAACACATTCCATAATTTCCAGATAAATCTCTTTTAACTATTAAGTTAACTGTCTAAAGTGTGCTAAATGCTCTGCTGTTAACTGTTTGGTTTGCTAATTTTGCAGCTAGTTATCTAAGCTTCTTGAAAATCAAGCTTCTCTTGGTAACAGCAGAGAATCCCCTCCTGGATCAAGAGCCTTGCTGTCTAATATTTGTTTTGTGCGTGCAGCAAACTGTGAGTAGAATTCTTGAGTTACTTGTATAACTTAATGAGTTGGGATATCTTTAACTCAGTGGGGTTTGAAAATAGCACCCCTTGTTTTAGGTGCCTGTATTACCGAATATACCGGGATGGCATAAAGTTGGTATGACATACTGGATTCCGCCCAAGCCTTGTGTGTGTGTGTGTCCTGTCATGTGCAGTGTGTGTGGTGCAGGTCCGCAGGCATCATTCCTCTCACATACATCACACACTGACCTGTCAAATCAGCCCACCTCCCACCACGCCTCCGTATGGGCCAGTCTCCTGCGGAGTTTCACACAGACACAGGAATATCAGCTCACACTGCCATTTCTACTTCCACCTCCTTTCCATCGCCTTCCTTTTTATAGCCCTCTTCCACTCCCCTATTATATGCGCAGTATTTTCAGTTTTTGTACTATCCTTCAACAGTAGTAGAGGCACCAATAGCAGTAATCAGTTGTGCCAATGGCAAAATGCTAGTAGGTGTATTTAGAGGCAATATACAGAATATGCCAACTAAACCTTTAATATGCATCTAAATGTTGACCCTTGCTTGTATCCATGTGTCTATTCTAAGGGGAGGAAATATGATCCAATTATGATCATTATCCTGCGTCAGTAAGAAAAGGTTGAATGACAGGTTAAGGAGCTGGGAAAGTGCAGAGAGAATTATCTCAGAAAAGAAGTGCCATCTATTGGAGCATCACTGCAGTGCACAGCTTGTTGGCGTAGCACAAAGGTTCCCTAACACACACATCGATTTCCACCTCACCGAGCACACACAACTAGCTCAGAGTAAGCATTGGAGAAGCATCAAACTCCGATTCACAGGAATAATATCCTGGGTGTCGAGGAGGGGGAGCTGTGGCAAGGGGACTTCATCTCTCTCATAACGGGAAATTATGGACATGTCCATGATCATACTACCTTTCACAGTAGCAGATGGTAATATTTGTAGAGAAGAAATAATGAAATATGAGAATTCAAAAGTAATCATTTCCCTTTGGAAGCACATAGTGGGCTCAACAATTTCTGCCACAAGAAGACAGAAATCTATAAGGGAGATCTGATGTGGAACAATTTACAGACAACACATAGCTCATCACTTTGATATTGGAAAACATATCACCAGATCCCTCTCTCCAGTGAGATCGGCCTACCTGACAAGAGTAATGTGGCGTATTAGTCTTTCATAATGTTTTATAGATTTGATGGGGAGCCTAAACTCTAAAGAAATCAGAGAACATCAATAGCAAAATGTTTATGAACTTTAAGCATTCAGAGTTTGGTGAGAGAGGGAATTGGGAAGAAAATGTGCCTTTATTTTCACCGGTATTTGTAATATTGATTCACCAATAGCTTTCATCTAGCCTCCTCCTTCCTCCATTAATTCATTGGACTCTCTGACTTGAGTTTATTTAATATATGTACAACCAAACACCCACAAACAGCCAGAGAGAGGCGAGGGAGAGAAAGAGAAGAGGGTGAAAGAGAGGGATGCAAGAGAGAGGGGAGAGAGAGAGTGAAGCAAGAGAGAGCTGGGAGAGCAAGAGAGAGAGAGAAAGGGAGAGCAAAGGGACATTAATATTCACAATGCCAAAGACTGATTCAAGAAATTCCATTTTATAGGCATTACAATTTGAAAGGCATCTGCTAAATGGGTCTTTCTGGACGCTTCAACGTTACACAGTTCTAATGTCGACGAAGAAATGCATGCTGTGATTGGAGAAACTTATAAAGACTTTGAATGCATAAACAGCTTTACCACCTAACCACGGACTTTGTGTTGCTGTCAATGCAACTTACAGGCTATATCTCCCTTTTTTCAATGTGTTTAACAAAACGATAAGAATCTAGTCAAATAGACCTCAATTATGTCAAATATCAGAGGACAGAGTTGTGTTAATCACAAGACAATTTGATATTAATTTCCTACATCCATTATCATGCCAATAATTAGATTTTTAATTAAAACGTAAAATTGCTTTCTTCACAACTTCACCCTTTTAATTGATGCAATCAGATTTCACAGCTTCTCTATAGAAGGGGTTGTGCGAGGCTGTTGTCGAGTTAACTAGACACACTTCAGTACGAACACTCTCAGCTATACATTCTGCAGACAACAACTACGTTTATATTTGGATAAATTCTTAATACAATGCTTCACGTGAAACTTGGTGGCCCTGCTCCATATTTGACAATTTAAAACATTTTAAAATATACTGTATTACAGATTAAATGTTGCTAGGTTAGGTAGCTAATGTTACCTTAGACCTTCATAAACACACCAACATTATCCTTTTAGGGATAGGGGGCAGCATTTTCACTTTGGATGAATTGCGTGCCCATAGTGAACTGCCTCCTACTCTGTCCCAGATGCTAATATACGCATATTATTATTACTATTGGATAGAAAACACTCTGAAGTTTCTAAAACTGTTTGAATTATGTCTGTGAGTATAACAGAACTCATAGGGCAGGCAAACTTCCCAACAGGAAGTGGATATTCTGGGTCTGGTTGATTTTCAACTCATCGCCTATTCACATCCAAATAAGATATGGATCTGTTCGCACTTCCTACGCCTTCCACTAGATGTCAACAGTCAGAACGTTGAATGAAGCCTCTAGTGTGATGTGGGACCGGATGGCAGCTATTTGAGTCACTGGTCTGGCAGAATGCCAGTTCCTGGTTACGCACAGTACTTATTATATCGCCTTGTGTTCCCATACTCTGTAGACAAAAACGAATTCTCTGGTTGGAACGTTATTGGACATATATATATATATATGATAATAACATCCTGAAGATTGATTCTCGACTTAGTTTGACCAGTTTATTCGACCTGGAATATAACTTTTTGAAGTTTTCATCCGAGTTCACCTGGACCGGCGCCAGCTTTTGGACATGTGGGCTAAACGTGCTAGCAAAAGTAGCTAATTGGACACTAGTAATGGACATTATGAACAAAACAACGATTTATTGCGGAACTAGGATTCCTTGCACTGCATTCTGATGAAAGATCCTCAAAGGTAAGGGAATATTTATGATGCAATTTCGTATTTCTGTTGACTCCAACATGGCGGAGAAATATATTTACGTCTGAGCGCAGTCTCAGATTATTGCATGGTATGCTTTCTTCGTAACGTGTTTTAAAAATCTGACACAGCGGTTGCATTAAGAACCAGTGTATCTTTAATTATATGTAAAACATGTATCTTTCGTCAAAGTTTATGATGAGTATTTCTGTTATCTGACATAGCTCTCTAATTACTCTGGATATTTTGGAAGCATTTCTGAACATGGCACCAATGTAAACCGAGATTTGTGTATATAAATATGCATATTATCGAACAAAACATAAATATATTGTGTAACATGATGTCATATGAGTGTCATCTGATGAAGATTATCAAAGGTTAGTGATTAATTCTCTCTCTCTAATTCTGCTTTTGTGACTATCGTTGGCTGGGAAAAATGGCTGTGTTTTTTTGGATTTGGTGGTGATCTAACAAATATACGTTGTGTTTTTGCTGTAAAACATAGATATATATATATATATATATATTTTTTTTAATCGGACACGATGGGTAGATTAACCAGTTATGCATTAGGGGGCACTATTAAAAGGTTTGGATGAAAAACGTTCCCGTTTTAAACAAGATATTTTGTCACGAAAAGATGCTCGACTATGCATATAATTGACAGCTTTGCAAAGAAAACACTGACGGTTCCAAAACTGCAAAGATATTGTATGTGAGTGCCACAGAACTAATGTTACAGGCGAAACCCAGATAAAAATCCAACCAGGAAGTGCCGCATTTTTTTAAGCCGCCTCATGCCAAAGACTCCATATATGGCGGTGAATGAGCTACGAATGAGCTTACGTTTTCCACATATTCCCCAAGGTGTCTACAGCATTGTGACGTGTTTTTACGCATTTCCATTGAAAAATAGCCGGGACCATATATAGCAAATGGTCACATGGTGTCTCCCGCAGAAAATCTTGCGTAAAATACTGAGGTAGCCATTTTTCCAATCGCTTCTTATGAGAAACCAATTGCCTGGACGAATATATTATCGAATATATATGTTAAAAACACCTTGAGGATGGATCCTAAAACAAGGTTTGCCGTGTTTCTGTCGATATTATGGAGTTCATTTGGAAAAAAGTTTGGCGTTGTAATGGTAGCATTTTCCGGTCGATTTCTCAGCCAAGCATGATGAACAAACGGGAGCTATTCCGCCTACAAAAATAATATTTTTGGAAAAAAGGAACATTTGCTATATAACTGGGACTCTCCAGAGTGAAAGCATCCGAAGGAAAAGTTACTAGGGGTATTTATGTCCGCTGCGTTATGCTAATTCGTTTGAGGCTATGATTACGATCCCGGATTGCTCGTCGCAAGATGTTAACAAGATGTTTCTTTCATTTGCTGTATTGGACTTGTTAATGTGTGAAAGTTAAATATTTCAAAAAAATATTTTTGAATTTCCCGCACTGCCTTTTCAGGGGAATGTTGGGGGGGGGGGGGGGGGTCCGTTAGCAGAGCCTGTGTCCTGGACAGGTTATTGTTGCAATAACATATGAAACGTATTAATTACACTGTTAGAATGGTCTTGATTCAACTGATACTCTGTACAAGTTGTTGTGTAAGCTTTTAACCTACTATTTTAAAGACTTTGTCATACAGTGGGGCAAAATGTATTAAGTCAGCCACCAATTGTGCAAGTTCTCCCACTTAAAAAGATGAGGCCTGTAATTTTCATCATAGGTACACTTCAACTATGACAGACAACATTAGGAAAAAAAATCCAGAAAATCACTGTGGGATTTTTAAATTAATTTATTTGCAAATTATGGTGGAAAATAAGTATTTGGTCACCCACAAACAAGCAAGATTTCTGTCTCTCACAGACCTATAACTTCTTCTTTAAGAGGCTCCTCTGTCCTCCACTCGTTACCTGTATTAATGGTACCTGTTTGAACTTGTTAACTGTATAAAAGACACCTGTCCACAACTGCAAACAGTCACATTCCAAACTCCACTATGGCCAAGACCAAAGAGCTGTCAAAGACACCAGAAACAAAATTGTAGACCTGCACCAGGCTGGGAAGACTGAATCTGCAATAGGTAAGCAGCTTGGTTTGAAGAAATCAACTGTGGGAGCAATTATTAGGAAATGGAAGAAATACAAGACCACTGATAATCTCCCTCGATCTGGGGCTCCACGCAATGATCACAAAAACGGTGAGCAAAAATCCCAGGACCACACGGGGGGACCTAGTGAATGACCTGCAGAGAGCTGGGACCAAAGTAACAAAGCCTACCATCAGTAACACACTACGCCGCCAGGGACTCAAATCCTGCAGTGCCAGACGTGTCCCCCTGCTTAAGCCAGTACATGTCCAGGCCCGTCTGAAGTTTGCTAGAGAGCATTTGGATGACACAGAAGAAGATTGGGAGAATGTCACATGGTCAGATGAAACCAAAATATAACTTTTTGGTAAAAACTCAACTCGTCGTGTTTGGAGGACAAAGAATGCCGAGTTGCATCCAAAGAACACCATACCTACTGTGAAGCATGGGGGTGGAAACATCATGCTTTGGCGCTTTTTTTCTGCAAAGGGACCAGGACGACTGATCTGTGTAAAGGAAAGAATGAATGGGGCCATGTATTGTGAGATTGAGTGAAAACCTCCTTCCATCAGCAAGGGCATTGAAGATGAAACGTGGCTGGGTCTTTCAGCATGACAATGATCCCAAACACACCACCCGGGCAACGAAGGAGTGGCTTCGTAAGAAACATTAAGGTCCTGGAGTGGCCTAGCCAGTCTCATCCCCATAGAAAATCTTTGGAGGGAGTTAAAAGGCCGTGTTGCCCAGCAACAGCCCCAAAACATCCCTGCTCTAGAGGAGATCTGCATGGAGGAATGGGCCAAAATACCAGCAACAGTGTGTGAAAACCTTGTGAAGACTTACAGAAAACGTTTGACTTCTGTCATTGCCAACAAAGGGTATATAACAAAGTTGAGAAACTTTTGTTATTGACCAAATACGTATTTTCCACCATCATTTGCAAATAAATGCATTAAAAATCCTACAAATGTGATTTTCTGGATGTTTTTTTCAAATTTTGTCTGTCATAGATGAAGTGTACCTATGATGAAAATTACAGGCCTCTCATCTTTTTAAGTGGGAGAACTTGCATAATTAGTGGCTGACTAAATACTTTTTTGCCCCACTGTAAATATGCACCACATTTTTGTTTTTTCTCGCCAGGATAATTCAACCGATGACGCCATTGGTTGATTGAGCCTGCTGTCTGATCTAAAAATGTCATGTTTTGTATCAATTATTGTGGGCCTTTGTGTTTCGCCGATTGCATGATCACACTAGCAGTGAGTAGATATGGTTGTTCTTGTTCAATAGAGCCATTGGACTTCTCAACGAAGTTCCTGTCTGCCATGACATTGCAGCATATGTAGGTTGACTCATTTTCCCTAGATTTGTAAAGATGTGCCTTACATACTGTACTTGTTCCGACACTAGAAGGCAGGCTTTTCAAAACGGGTGGTACTACTTTCTACAGGTTCCAGGTGAGCTATGTTACCGTGTACTATTTGAGATGGCTAGCAAAATAATTACAATGGCTTTTTCTGATGATTCCTCTTTCCAAGAAAAGCTGGACGACGAAGCAGGTTGTGATGTTCTTTTACATACACAGATTTGGCAAACGAGTAAGTTTCTTTGCTGTCAGTAGCAAGCTAGTAATATAGCCAACTCCCTTTTCACACGAGGCAGTGTTGTTCAATACAGTATAATTGTGTGATTGATTCGGACATAACGGGGCTTGGTAGTGCCACTACAAGTTGAGCTAGCTAGCTTTGTCTCTATTCCCAGAATGTACTTTTGCTGAATGTTATAGCTAAGTAGCTCACTAGCCACAGTGCATCTTATTAGGTCTAGGATCAAACTGGAAAAATGTTTGATGATGATGAAAAGTAAATTAATGACTTTACTTTATAACTGGTCTTTGAGTAACTATACCTGTGCTTTGTAGCTAGCTAATGTAAGTCTGAGATATGTGATATTCTGCATTTTCCTGCACAGTAGGAATACAGACAGTCAGTGACGATCCGTCATTCAGGGCAGAGCTCCCATTTTTTTTTTGGGGGGGGGGGGGGGGATTTTGGAATCAATACATGCCACATATAATTTGCAAACAATGTAAAAACTATTTTTATCATTGAGTTTTAATAACGCCACATAGAAACATGGTTCTCTTTTTTGTTTACATGAGTTAGGCAGCTCCAAAATGAAGTTGTTTCAGCCTAGCTCAGTGCTTTCTGTGGTGGTGGGGCAAGCCAGCAGAAAATACAAAACGTTGCGCCGTGTTTGGCTCAGTATTCTGTCACTCATGGGGACACTATGTCACCGCCAAGTCTAAGGTTAGACTTAGAAAATTCACGCACCTTGGGTGCTGCCATAGTTACATTAGAAGTGCCCATCCAAGAAGGCTCAAGGTCAATGGCCACAGATAATGACGTCAAATCATGTTATATCTACAGTAGCTCTGAATGGACTGACTGGACATCATACTTTCACAATCTTAGCTAGCAGTCATCCTCATGAATCAAGTCAATCTACTGGCAAATCCTTTTTAATCCTTGTCATATGAAGATAAATGAGAAATTATAGATAACACGTATCGGTGCTCATCGGCCATTGGACAAACATTGAACAACAAGTTGGAAAATACAAATCCAACAATGAGTGGTGAATATTGTATGCTGCTGCATAAAATTGTAATATGCCCGGGAGATATGTATACTGTAGATAAGAAAGTAATACTAAGTGTATGTTGTGTAGCAAGCTGTTAGTAGCCCATGTGACTCACCATAATAATTTGGTCTATTTTCACCTCTTAATTGCACCTACTGTTCTGACTTGGTGGTGCACATGTAGCCTGTAGCCTGTTTTTGAGAAATGTAATCATTGAATATTGTATGAGCTTTGATTGCTTATATGCCCTGTTTATTTATCCTACGGTTCTGACTTGGTGTACAGGGAGAACGGCCCATGTTCTGAATTCTGTTGCTGTTCATTTCAAAAGTGCTGAACAAATAGTTATGACTACATCCATCCTAGCTCGCTCATTAAATGTCTTAATAGAAATTACAGATTCTCTTGTCATGCCATTATTCCATAGTTTGTACATCTCAATTGTCAGTAGAAACCACATTTGTTTAAGCAAGTCAGCCATATCAGCAACAACAAAAAAAATGTAGGCAGTAAATGAGGCAGAATGAACTTTTCCGCTGCCAGACAAGGCTCCCGCTGATAGCGAGGTGTAGTAGTGGTATAGTGCAATTAATGTATTGTTTAGTGTTTTGGCTTTGCTGGCATGCATCCCACATAAAAAAAACAATTCCCCACCAAGATTTACATGCTAAAATGTACATGCTATTTGTCTGTAACTATCAGCACATCCTTACCACGCTTTACAAAGGGTAATATAACTGCACATTTCCATCCAGAAGGTATAACCCCTTCACTCCAGATCTTAATAAATAATCCAGGGAGAATACCTTATGACGTCATCAGGAAGATGCTTTAGCATTACATAACTGATCATGACCTGGGGCTGTACATCCACAGCCTATTAGAGCTAAACATCTCATGTAATGTAAAATCAGCATCTAAAGATGAGTCAACAATGTCCTTATACACAATGGTATGAGCATTCAAAATCTCACATCTGCATTGCTTGTACACTTTGTTCCAAGTAACACCACTGTGTATATTAGCAAATGTTTCTCCCAACAGGTCAGCTTTTTCTTGATCTGATACAGCCACATTTTCACCCTCAATTCAAGGGCTTTTGCTTCTTCCAGTCATATTAAACATGGACCAACCATTGCCAGCACCTTTGCCTATTGTAGAACAGAACTGGCTCCATGCATTTCTCTTGGGAGACTCTTAATGACTACACACCAAAGCGCTCTTCCTTTGGGATACAGTTTGGATATGAATAGAGGATTGAAAATTGGTGCATGGGGTGCTTTCAGTTTGGTTGAAAGTTTGCTATGTTGCATATTCGGCTTGTACTGAATCACATTTCCCAAAAACGTTGTTATACGTTCTTGAACAGATTGAGGCACACTTGCTCCATTTGGCTGGTGGTGGCTTGAAGCAATGAGTGGTGTATTTAAAGGGCAGCGGTGCATTTTGAACCCACAAACCAACCCCATTTTTAAACTGATCGTTCAGAAATGCACCATTTTCATGTAATGTTTTTATATACTGAACGCAACCCATGTACAACAGTGAAACATACATTCAAATAGTTTAGGGAAGTGGACATCGACCTTTGAGTCAAGATCCATTTTGCAGTCAAAAAGCAAGCAAAGATCTACCGCTCAGATAAAAAACACGACTTGTAATATTAACCTAATAAAAACATTTGTCGGAATGGTGTTTAGGCAGCAGACCTAAAACATTATAACGTCATATTGGCTGTATACCCGGCCTGACAATAGTTATTTTCAGACCATAATATATTTGATAACGAAATAGATTAGTTGGTGTAGCGCTTGAGGCACTGCAGATCATAAATTGAAATCATTTGTGGTTTTATTTTACTTGGACTGATGGTCCATGCATCTGATGGTAATGCTGCTTTCAAGACAGCTGGGAACTTGACATGACGTCAGTGATCTTCAGGTCAGAACATTGAGCTCTAGAAAGATGCCAGAGTTTCCAACTTGGAATTCCAGTTGGATCTAGTTCCCCCCCCCCCCCCAGTTAGTAGACATGTATGCATGTAATCCTTTTTTACACTACATTTAAACAAATATATTGCTTAGTAGAACTGCATAAGTGTTGCGCTCCAATGTTTTTTTCAAAGAGGTATAACCAGGAGACAGAAGGATTTAGCAGAGAGATAGTGGGAGAGTGAGCAAAAATTGCAACTGTGCATGACCATGGGTAGGGGCTGAGTGATTAGGGTTGGAGGAGAGGGAGACAGAAAAGGAAACAAAGTAGTGAGCAGAGACCTGGAGGGGGTTGCAGTGAGATTAGGAGGCGATCAGCCTCTAGTAAAGATGAGGCCAAGTAAATTGCCGGCCTTGTGAGATGGAGGGGATTGGGAAAGGGTGAGGTCAGACGAGGAAAGAAATTGTTGTAAAGAAATTAATTTGAAGGCAGATGTCAGAAGGTTGAAATCACCAAATATGACAAGCTGTGAGCCATCATAAAATGAGCTTCTCAAGGTGTCAAGCTCATTGAGGAACTCTCCAAGGGCACCTGGTGGCCACTAGATTAACAATAATGTTAATCTTGAGTGGACAAGGAGACAGCATGGAATTCAAATGAGGTGAGAGGGAGAAATGAGTAAACATGTGCCACCACAGCAACGACCAGATGCTCTTGGCTTATCAGAGAAAATATATGAAGAAAGAGCAGCTGGAGTAGTAGTGTTTTCTGAGGTGATCCAGGTCTCGGTTAGGGCCAAAAAGTCAAGGGACTGAAGGGTAGCATAGACGGTGATGAACTGTGCGTTGTTGACCACAGATAGGCAGCTCCAAACTGCCAGAGACCAGGAATTCCACGCAGAGTACACTAATTTAGAAGGGTTGCAGCCAAGGGATGGGGAGCGTCTATAAAGCCTACAGGGAGAGGTGCGAACAGGTATAGAAAACACACAGTTGAGAAAGCTGCAAAATGAGAATCTGTAAATAACTAAGATACTCAAGTGAGAGAGTGGTGTGGATCCATCCTCCCTCGAAGAACAACTCAACAGGACAGTCTTAGTTTTGCAACAAAACTGACATGACCGTCACTTAGAGCTACTGCTAAGAAACCAGGGGAGACTGAAGAAATTAAACTAATTGCTAATTGACTGGCAGAGGTGGAGAGCGAGTCTCCCTGTGCTAATTGCTGATTGCACTGGAGAGGTGAAACCACTCCCCCCCAATAGAATCACTGATTACCAAAACAAGTCACAAATTGCCCTGCCCCTTGATCCTGGTTGACGTGCCAACAATTATCTGCAATTTATGAGCAGTCAGCAGTTCAAACACCAAGTAGGCCACTGGGAAGACAGGCACCACTTAAAGTCTATGGCCCTAGCTAGTGGCCCTAGACGGTGTTGAATTAATTTATTTAATGTCTCTGAATGAAAAAAGACATGGGCGAGGCCTCATTGTCATATCTCCCAGCATGTTTATTTGCAGGTTGCTTTTTAGAAGAGTTTGTTTTAATATCTATGTTTCTGCATGCACATTGATTGATAAATTGATCTTACAATACACAACGATAACATACATTTTTCTATACTAATCCAATCTGTAAATGGTTGGACTTATTTCACCCGTTATTGAGATGGTTGTGCCGGTTTAGATTGCTTAGGTAGTCTCATTTAGCAACCATCACAAACACATCCACTCCTCTGCTGCAGGCTTAGACCTTGTCCTCTGGTCCTGGCTGCTAAACTCCTCAGCTTCTTTAGCAGCCATGACTTGAGAAATGACCACCTTCTTACTACAATAAAGCAAACTGGAACAACTATAGAAAACGCATCACAAATAAGATAAAACACTACAGCAACAACACAGGGCCCCAGGAGCTGGATCAGCAAGCAGACCGCCCGGGAGTGTTCCCATCTAGGTCCTGGGCTTCTTGTTGGGCCATCCCCAGGTAGTGAAGGTAGGAAACAACACCTCCACTATGTTTATCTTCAACACAGGCCCCACAAGTGTTCGTGCTAGGCCCACTTCTGTACTCCCTGTTCACCAATGACTCAATCAAGTTTGCACACGACACAACAGTAGTAGGCCTGATTACCAACAATGACGAGACAGCCTACAGGTAGGAGGTGAGGACCCTGGTGGAGTGGTGCCAGGAAAATAAATGTTCCTTCACTGTCAACAAAACAAAGGAGCTGATAGTGGACTTCAGGAAACAGCAGAGGGAGCATGCCCCCATCCACCTCAAAGGGGCCGAAGTGGAGAAAGTGAAAAGCTTCAACTTCCTTGGCATACACATCACTGACAATCGGAAATGGGCCACCCACACAGACAGTGTGAAGAAGGCGCTGAATAATTTCATTTTGGCCTCTAAGACCCTCACAAACTTTTACAGATGCACCATTGAGAGCATATTTTCGGGCTGTATCACGGCCTGGTACGGCAACTGTACCGTCCGCAACTGCAGGGCTCTCCAGAGGGTGGTGCAGTCTGCCCAATGCATAACCAGGGTCACACAGCCTGCCCTCCAGGACACCTACAGCACTCAATGTCACAGGAAGGCCAAAAAGATCATCAAGTACATCAACCACCTATGCCACGGCTTGTTCACCCCGCTATCATCCAGAAGGTGAAGTCAGTACAGGTGAAAAAGCTATGGCCGAGAGACTGAAAAACAGCTTCTATCTCAAGGCAATCAGACTGTTAAATGTCTAGAAACAAATATCTTTCTTCTGAAACTCGTCAGTCTATTGTGTTCTGAGACATGAAGGCTATTCCATGCGAGAAATTGCCAAGACACTGAAGTTCTGGTACTACGCTGTGTACATCTCCCTTCACTGAACACCGCAAACTGGAGTTAACCAGAATAGAAAGAGGAGTGCGAGGCACCGGTGCACAACTGAGTAAGAGGACAAGTACATTAGTGTCTAGTTTGAGAAACAGACGCCTCACAAGTCCTTAACTGGCAGCTTCATTAAATAGTATCCGCAAAACACCCGTCTCAACATCTGCAGTGAAGAGGCAACTCCAGGATGCTGGCCTTCTAATTATTAGGAAATGGAAGACATACAAGACCACTGATAATCTCCCTCGATCTGGGGCTCCACGCAATGATCACAAGAACGGTGAGCAAAAATCCCAGAACCACACGGGGGACCTAGTGAATGACCTGCAGAGATCTGGGACCAAAGTAACAAAGCCTACCATCAGTAACACACTACGCCGCCAGGGACTCAAATCCTGCAGTGCCAGCTGTTTTTCTGCAACGAGACCAGGACGACTGATCCGTGAAAAAGAAAGAATGAATGGGGCCATGTATCGTGAGATTTTGTGTGAAAACCTCCTTCCATCAGCAAGGGCATTGAAGATGAAACGTGGCTGGGTCTTTCAGCATGACAATGATCCCAAACACACCGCCCGGGCAACAAAGGAGTGGCTTCATAAGAAGCATTTCAAGGTCCTGGAGTGGCCTAGCCAGTCTCCAGATCTCAACCCCATAGAAAATCTTTGGAGGGAGTTGAAAGTCCGTGTTGCCCAGCAACAGCCCCAAAACATCACTGCTATAGAGGAGATCTGCATGGAGGAATGGGCCAAAATACCAGCAACAGTGTGTGAAAACCTTGTGAAGACTTACAGGAAACATTTGACCTCTGACATTGCCAACAAAGGGTATATAACAAATTATTGAGATAAACTTTTGTTATTGACCAATTACTTATTTTCCACCATGATTTGCAAATAAATTCATAAAAAAATAATTTTGTCTGTCACAGTTGAAGTGTACCTATGATGAAAATTACAGGCCTCTCTCATCTTTTTAAGTGGGAGAACTTGCACAATTACTGGCTGACTAAATACTTTTTTGCCCCACTGTACATACATACAGACAGCACCAGTCAAAAGTTTGGACACACCTACCCATTCCAGGTTTTTTTTTTTACATCAAGACTTTGAAATGACACATGGAGTCATGTCGTTACCAAAAAAAGTGTTCAACAAATCAAATTATATTTTATATTTGAGATTCTTCAAAGTAGCCACCCTTTGCCTTGAAGACAGCTTTGCACACTCTTGGCATTCTCTCAACCAGCTTAATGCGGTAGTCTGCTGGAATACTTTATAATTATAATTTCAAATAACAGGTGTGCCTTGTTAAAAAAAAATGGAATTTCTTTCCTTCTTAATGCGTTTGAGCCAAACAGTTGTTGTGATAAGGTAGGGTTGGTATACAGAAGATAGCCCTATTTGGTAAAAGACCAAGTCCATATTACGACAAGAACAACTCCAAATAAGCAAATAGAAACAACAGTCCATCATTACTTTAAGACATGAATGTCAGTAAATCCGAAACATTTCAAGGAAAAATGAGCGCTATGATGAAACTGCCACCACAGGAAAGGAAGACCCAGAGTTGTAGCCAATTGACTTCATAATTACTTGTTTTTGTAAGAACTGTTGAGATGCTGAATGCAACAAGGTTTCTGTTTAAACTAGTTACACAAAGCTTGGACACCCATGCATACCCCACAAGAAATGCAACCAAAGGTCTCTTCACAATCCCCAAGTCAAGAACAGACTATGGGTGGCGCACTCTAATACATCGAGCCGTGGCTACATGGAAAATACACCTTATGGAACAGCAGGGACTGTGAAGAGACATGCACAGACACACATACACATGATAATACACTCACTCTACACACGTGCACATGGATGTTGTATTGTAAGTCCGTGATGGTGGAGTGGTGGCCTGCGGGAACACACTGAATGTGTTATGAAATGTAATGACATGTTGTTTCTTATACTGTATGTAACTGTCTTATGTTGCTGGACTCCAGACTCACATCAAACAAAGACAGACAGTCAATCATTGGCCAGAAGTACATCAACAGAGCCATCCATTATCCATCACTGACGACAGCTGTGGAAGATGCCAAATTGACCACAGACACACCAATGGCCAAAATGCTACAACACTGAAACTGTCCCAACACATCCCCCTATCCCCAACATAGCCAAACAAAACTGATTTCAATCATATATGTGACTCCCCACCTGGATTCGGTCTTATGTAGCAAAATGTGAAATTGTGTTTTTTACATTGGATAAAGGTAGTGACTCAGAGCTACAAAATCGTATATCATACTCGGCATTTAAGGAGAAGTATATCAAAGGTTAGTGATTCATTTTATCTCTATTTCTGCTTTTTGTGACTCCTCTCTTTGGTTAGAAAATCACTGTATGCTTTCTGTGACTAGTTGCTGACCTAACATAATGATATGTTCTGCTTTCGCCGAAATGCATTTTTTAAATCGGACACTGTGTCACAGTGCTGGGAGACGGCCAGCTAACATTAGATAGCTAGCTAACAGTACACTTTAGCTTGAAATAAAACTACTTTCTGTCAAAATTAGAAAAGTGTAATATCTGAAAATGTAGCTAGCTGACGCTAGACTATCTTACCTCTTTACATCATCATGCATGATGGACGTGTCTCCCTGTCGGGAATGCCATATCATGGTTGCCCTTAGTTTGAAGATGTAATCCGGAGACAGGTGTTTTTACCATCTCTTTAGCTATCATTTCAAAACTTGATCCTCCAGAAAGTGGAAAGGACCACTTATGCCGGTCCACTACACAATTTTGACAGGATTACCAACACAGACTGACAAGCTCAAATAGACAGTAGCCTTCAATATGGCAGACCAATCTCCTTGGGCCGGCTTACATGGCACCAGCCTTGCGCTCGGTGTCTCCGGTTCGCCTGCATAGCCCAGTGCGGGCTATTCCACCTTGCCGCACTGGCAGGGCGACCGTGAGCATTCAACCAGGTAAGGTTGGGCAGGCTCGGTGCTCAAGAGCTCCAGTGCGCCTGCACGGTCCGGTTTTTCCAGTACCACCTCCACACCCCAGCCCTCCGGTAGCAGCTCCCCGCACCAGGCTTCCTGTGCGTGTCCTCGGCCCAGTACCACCAGTGCCAGCACCACGCATCAGGCCTACAGTGCGCCTCGCCTGTCCAGCGCTGCCAGAGCCTTCCTCCTCTTCAGCGCTGTCGGAGTCTCCCGCCTGTTCAGAACTGCCAGTTTGCAAGGAGCTGCCAGTTTGCAAGGAGCTGCCAGTTTGCAAGGAGCTGCCAGTTTGCAAGGAGCTGCCAGTCTGCAAGGAGCTGCCAGTCTGCAAGGAGCTGCCAGTCTGCATAGAGCTGCCAGTCTGCAAGGAGCTGCCAGTCTGCAGGGAGCTGCCAGAAGGAGCTGCCAGTCTGCATAGAGCTGCCAGTCTGCAAGGAGCTGCCAGTCTGCAGGAGCCGCCAGAGCTGCCAGTTAGCATGCAGCCAGGAGCCGCCAGAGCTGCAGCAGTCTGCAGGATGCCGCCAAAGCTGCCAGCAGTTTGCAAGGAGCCGCCAGAGCTGCCAGTCTGCAAGGAGCCGCCAGAGCTGCCAGTCTAGCAGTGGAGCAGCCAGAGCTGCCAGTCTGCAGCATGGAGCAGCCAGAGGCCGCCAGTCAGCATGGAGCAGCCAGGGCCGCCAGTCAGCATGGAGCAGCCAGGGCCGCCAGTCAGCATGGAGCAGCCAGAGCCGCCAGTCAGCATGGAGCAGCCAGTCAGCATGGAGCAGCCAGAGCTGTCAGTCAGCATGGAGCAGCCAGTCAGCATGGAGCAGCCAGAGCTGCCAGTCAGCATGGGGCAGCCAATCAGCATGGAGCAGCCAGAGCTGCCAGTCAACCAGACTCTTCCAGATCTGCCAGTCCACCAGACTCTTCCAGATCTGCCAGTCGACCAGACTCTGCCAGTCAGCCAGACTCTGCCAGATCTGCCAGTCAGCCAGACTCTGCCAGATCTGCCAGTCAGCCAGACTCTGCCAGATCTGCCAGTCAGCCAGGATCTGCCAGATCTGCCAGTCAGCCAGGATCTGCCAGATCTGCCAGTCAGCCAGGATCTGCCAGATCTGCCAGTCAGCCAGGATCTGCCAGATCTGCCAGTCAGCCAGGATCTGCCAGAACCGCCAGCCAGCCAGGATCTGCCGGATCCAACTACCTGCCTGAGCTTCCTCTCAATGCTGAGCTTCCTCTCAGTGCTGAGCTTCCTCTCAGTGCTGAGCTACCCATCAGTCCCGAGCTACCTCTGTCCCGAGCTGTCCCTCTGTCCCGAGCGGTCATTAAGGAGGGTAACCTATCTAGGGACGCTAAGGAGGTGGACTAAAACGATTATGGAGTGGGGTCCACGTCCAGCGCCAGAGCCGCCACCGCGGACAGATGCCCACCCAGACCCTCCCCTATAGGTTCAGTTTTTGCGGCCGGAGTCCGCACCTTGGGGGGGGGTGCTGTCACACCCTGACCATAGTTTACTTTGTATATTTCTATGTTGTGGTTGGTCAGGGTGTGATCTGAGTGGGCATTCTATGTTACATGTCTAGTTTGTCCAGTTCTATGTTCGGCCCTATATGGTTCTCAATCAGAGGCAGGTGTTCGTCATTGTCTCTGATTGGGAACCATATTTAGGTAGCTTGGGTTTCACTGTGTGTTTGTGGGTGATTGTTCCTGTCTATGTGTTTTCACCAGATAGGCTGTTTAGGTTTTCGTTACGGTCATCACGTTCTTTATTTTGTAGTGTTTGTATTGATTCGTGTTTTACGTTTGTTCATTAAAACATGGATCGCAAACTACACGCTGCATTTTGGTCCGACTCTCCTTCACATACAGAAAACCGTTACAAAATGCTTGTCTAGCGTTGGCTGTAATGCATATTTTGAAAATCTGAGGTGACAGGGTGATTAACAAAAGGCTAAGCTGTGTTCCAATATACACTGCTCAAAAAAATAAAGGGAACACTAAAATAACACATCCTAGATCTGAATGAATGAAATATTATTATTAAAAACTTTTTTCTTTACATAGTTGAATGTGCTGACAACAAAATCACACAAAAATTATCAATGGAAATCAAAGTTATCAACCCATGGAGGTCTGGATTTGGAGTCACACTCAAAATTAAAGTGGAAAACCACACTACAGGCTGATCCAACTTTGATGTAATGACCTTAAAACAAGTCAAAATGAGGCTCAGTAGTGTGTGTAGCCTCCACGTGCCTGTATGACCTCCCTACAACGCCTGGGCATGCTCCTGATGAGGCGGAAGATGATGACATGATGTCCCAGATGTGCTCAATTGGATTTAGGTCTGGGGAACGGGCGGGCCAGTCCATAGCATCAATGCCTTCCTCTTGCAGGAACTGCTGACTCACTCGAGCCACATGAGGTCTAGCATTGTCTTGCATTAGGAGGAACCCAGGGCCAACCGCACCAGCATATGGTCTCATAAGGGGTCTGAGGATCTCATCTCGGTACCTAATGGCAGTCAGGCTACCTCTGTCGAGCACATGGAGGGCTGTGCAGCCCCCCCAAAGAAATGCCACCCCACACCATGACTGACCCACCGCCAAACCGGTCATGCTGGAGGATGTTGCAGGCAGCAGAACGTTCTCCACGGCGTCTCCAGACTGTCACATCTGTCACATGTGTTAACCTGCTTTCAACCTGCTTTCATCATATCCTAAGAGACTTGCAGCTGTAATTGCTGCAAAAGGTGTCTCTACAAAGTATTGACTTTGGGGGGGGTGAATAGTTATGCACACTCAAGTTCTGTTTTTTTGTTTGTTTGTTTCACAGTAAAAAATATTTTGCATATTTAAAGTGGTAGGCATGTTGTGTAAATCAAATGATACAAAGCCCCCCAAAAATCTATTTTAATTCCAGGTTGTAAGTTAACAAAATAGGAAAAAATGCCAAGTGGGATGAATACTTTCACAAGCCACTGTACTGAAGCTATAAGTATGATTTTCCTATGCTGCTCAGAGGCTTAGCAACTCTGATCTCAAGTCAATTTGAAGTCAATTTGACCTTGACCTTTGGGCTAGAGACAAATGGTATTCTGTGCAGTGCGGATTTATCCATGATGATCACTTAAGTGATACTGCAAGAGAAGCCGGTGTTTGGTGGATATATTGGCATGGGTGTTGTTTAGTCGAGTGCCGGTAAACCGTCCTCCAAACATGGGCTTCGAGGTCATTATCACTTTTATACCAAGGGTTACCAACATATACAAATAATGTTTAGCATATTTTCATAAAAATACATTTTTTGGATTAATTTATTCATACTATTTCATCCTTCCTTGAGATATAGTCCCCACACAAATCGAGGTTAGCTACCCAAACCGTCTGGTCATTCGTTCTATTGTTCCGGTTGCCATGATGGCTGGCAACGTTCGTATCCCTTGCTAGCTAGCCTCTCCGGCCTCTATGTCACCATGCTGCTCGTGATGGCGCACACCTGTCACCATCGTTACGCGCATCTGCACTTCATCACTCACCTGGACTCCATTACTCCCCTGATTACCTTCCCTATATATGTCACTCCCTTTGGTTCCTTCCCCAGGCGTTATTGTTTTTGTTTCTGTGTCATGTCTGTGCATTGTCCTTGTTTCTTATTTTGTATTATGTTGTGTTTCTTTATTTAAACACTCACTCCCTGAACTTGCTTCCCGACTCTCAACGCACATCGTTACAAAATCTCTGCTTTTGAAAACCAAAGGCTAGACTAAAATAAGGGATAATGTCTAGATGCTTTTTACAGTGTGGTATATACATTTCCTGGTTGAGCTGATGAGACAGAAGATTGCACAGTCAGATGGAACAGAGTAAATACATGTAGGAATTTCAGCTTCAAAGATTTAGCCAGTGGTAATTTGTGGAATAGACACCGGCTTGAATTCTGTTTTAACCAATCAGAATCCAGGATTAGAACCACACGTTGTATAAAAATATATACCGTGCATTTGGTAAATATTCAGACCCCTGGACTTTTTCCACATTTTGTTACAGCCTTATTCTAAAAATGATTAAATTGTTGTTTTACCTCAACAGAATATCCCATAATGACAAAGAAAAAACAGGTTTACATTTTATTTGCAAATGTCTAAAAAAAACGGAAATATAACATTTACATAAGTATTCTGACCTTTTACTCAGTACTTTGTTGAAGCACCTTTGGCAGCGATTACAGCCTTGAGTCTTCTTGAGTATGACGCTACAAGCTTGGAACACCTGTATTTGGGAAGTTTCGCCCATTCTTCTCTGCAGATCTTCTCATGCTCTGTCAGGTTGGATAGAGAGAATCGCTGCACAGCTATTTTCAGGTCTCCAGAGATGTTTGATCGGGTTCAAGGCCGGGCTCTGGCTGGGCCACTCAAGGACATTCAGAGACTTGTCCCAAAGCCTAACCCTGCATTGTCTTGGCTGTGTGCTTAGGGTTGTTGTCCTGTTGGAAGGTGAACCTTCGCCCCAGTCTGAGGTCCTGAGCACTCTTGGAGCAGGTTTTCATCAAGGATCTCTCTGTACTTCTGTAAACGGTATAGGCCAAATCACACGTAAGGTTTATACCTTTCCTCAGCTTTCTGATGTCCACCTGGGGAGAGAAGCCCTTGGTGTAGTGTAACATAAGGTTTTCAACAACAACTAATTTGTCAGGAGAAGTTCTGCTCAGATCAATTTTCAATGAAGACACGCAGAGAAATGTGCAGGGGATTGTGGGAAGGTGAGTGGCGAGAACCTTGCTTGGTGGTGGTATAAAAACTTGATCTTAGCGGTCTGTGTGTAAATTCACTGTGAAAGCAAAACCAGGAAAAAAAAGCCATATCACAACCTGTGTGGTGATAATTGCTCTATAACCTGTTAGGCCTATATACAGTGCCTTGCAAAAGTATTCGGCCCCCTTGAACTTTGCGACCTTTTGCCACATTTCAGGCTTCAAACATAAAGATATAAAACTGTATTTTTTTGTGAAGAATCAACAACAAGTGGGACACAATCATGAAGTGGAACGACATTTATTGGATATTTCAAACTTTTTTAACAAATCAAAAACTGAAAAATTGGGCGTGCAAAATTATTCAGCCCCTTTACTTTCAGTGCAGCAACCTCTCTCCAGAAGTTCAGTGAGGATCTCTGAATGATCCAATGTTGACCTAAATGACTAATGATGATAAATACAATCCACCTGTGTGTAATCAAGTTTCCGTATAAATGCACCTGCACTGTGATAGTCTCAGAGGTCCGTTAAAAGCGCAGAGAGCATCATGAAGAACAAGGAACACACCAGGCAGGTCCGAGATACTGTTGTGAAGAAGTTTAAAGCCGGATTTGGATACAAAAAGATTTCCCAAGCTTTAAACATCCCAAGGAGCACTGTGCAAGCGATAATATTGAAATGGAAGGAGTATCAGATCACTGCAAATCTACCAAGACCTGGCCGTCCCTCTAAACTTTCAGCTCATACAAGGAGAAGACTGATCAGAGAT
Source organism: Oncorhynchus clarkii lewisi (assembly GCF_045791955.1). Classification (NCBI taxonomy): domain Eukaryota; kingdom Metazoa; phylum Chordata; class Actinopteri; order Salmoniformes; family Salmonidae; genus Oncorhynchus; species Oncorhynchus clarkii. Next base: position 31,024,775 of record NC_092150.1, on the reverse strand, counting down.
GCAGCCAAGAGGCCCATGATCACTCTGGATGAACTGCAGAGATCTACAGCTGAGGTGGGAGACTCTGTCCATAGGACAACAATCAGTCGTATATTGCACAAATCTGGCCTTTATGGAAGAGTGGCAAGAAGAAAGCCATTTCTTAAAGATATCCATAAAAAGTGTTGTTTAAAGTTTGCCACAAGCCACCTGGGAGACACACCAAACATGTGGAAGAAGGTGCTCTGGTCAGATGAAACCAAAATTGAACTTTTTGGCAACAATGCAAAACGTTATGTTTGGCGTAAAAGCAACACAGCATCCCCACTGTCAAACATGGTGGTGGCAGCATCATGGTTTGGGCCTGCTTTTCTTCAGCAGGGACAGGGAAGATGGTTAAAATTGATGGGAAGATGGATGGAGCCAAATACAGGACCATTCTGGAAGAAAACCTGATGGAGTCTGCAAAAGACCTGAGACTGGGACGGAGATTTGTCTTCCAACAAGACAATGATCCAAAATATAAAGCAAAATCTACAATGGAATGGTTCAAAAATAAACATATCCAGGTGTCAGAATGGCCAAGTCAAAGTCCAGACCTGAATCCAATCGAGAATCTGTGGAAAGAACTGAAAACTGCTGTTCACAAATGCTCTCCATCCAACCTCACTGAGCTCGAGCTGTTTTACAAGGAGGAATGGGAAAAAATGTCAGTCTCTCGATGTGCAAAACTGATAGAGACATACCCCAAGCGACTTACAGCTGCAATCGCAGCAAAAGGTGGCGCTACAAAGTATTAACTTAAGGGGGCTGAATAATTTTGCACGCCCAATTTTTCAGTTTTTGATTTGTTAAAAAAGTTTGAAATATCCAATAAGTGTCGTTCCACTTCATGATTGTGTCCCACTTGTTGTTGATTCTTCACAAAAAAATACAGTTTTATATCTTTATGTTTGAAGCCTGAAATGTGGCAAAAGGTTGCAAAGTTCAAGGGGGCCGAATATTTTCGCAAGGCACTGTATCAAGGTATCAAGGCATATGAACTGAGGCCGAGACAATAAGAAGACACAGTGGCAGAAAAAATTCAACCACAACTTTGTTTCATCACATGAGCAACACCTGTCTAGTGATGTCCACAAACATATTGCATGTAACAAAAAGTGAAATGACCTATAGCATGGTCGAGCAAGTTAATGTTTACGCTTAGTCTAATACAGTGACAACTAAAGGTAACAATTATTTACACTGAACAAAAATATAAACACAACATGTAAAGTGTAGGTCCCATGTTTCATACACTGAAATAAAATATCCCAGAAATGTTCCATTTGCACAAAAAGCTTGTTTCTCTCAAATGTTGTGCACACATTTGTTTACATCCCTAGAGAGCATTTCTCCTTTGCCAAGATAGTCCTTCCAACTGACAGGTGTGGCATTTAAAGAAGCTGATTAAATCCTTTTAAGGGTCATACCCTTTTTTAAATTTTCACCTAAAATTACTTACCCAAATTGAACTGCCTGTAGCTCAGGACCAAAAGCAAAGGTATGCATATTCTTGATACCATTTGAAAGGAAACACTGAGTTTGTGGAAATGTCCTGGGAAATGTTGTTGTTACTTACAACCTCATGCTAATCACATTAGTGCACTTTAGCTCAACCGTCCTGCGGGGAGGGGGGTGGCACCGATCCTGTAGAGGTTAAATCTATTAATTTACCCAGCTGAAATGTTTGCCTGACTCGCCTGGACAATGTCAATATCTGGGCACCTTCGCCTTCTGAAATTGCACATGCTATAAAGAAAACACTACCTTTCAGGTCCCATTTCCATATCCCTTCAGGTGGGGCAAAACAGTTGTCAGGGAGCATCACTATGGAAGAATGGATAACTACGGCAGTCTTATAGACCCGTATCCTACCTGTTCCAGCAGTATACATCACTGTATGTAAATGTCACACTGACTACTGAGCCTTATCAATCAATTAAATGTATTTTATAAAGCCCTTTGTACATCAGCAGTTGTCAAAAATTGTTATACAGATACCCAGCCTAAAAAACCCAAATAGAAATCAATGCAGATACGGAAGCACGGTGGGTAGGAAAACCCCTATAGAAAGGCAGGGACCTAGAAGAAACCTAGAGAGGAACCAGGTACTTCTGTCCTTGAGTCAGAATTTGTTCTTGAGGTGTTGGATGTGTTTGCCTTTGGAAAAAGACAACTGTTGGAAATCTGTTGAGGAATCTCAACAACTACAGATGCTGCGTATTTGTTGACATGCTCACTGGAATCCAAGTCATCTTCCCAGTGTTTTCTCTCAGCGTACCATGCAGCTAAAAACAACAAGGCAAACAAACCAGATAATTAACATAAGATTATTGTTTATTACATTCATCTATCCTAGTTTCTACCCCTTCTACCATGTAAACCATAAAGAAATGCCTTGAGCTGCCGGAAATAGATTTTTACTGCAAACAGACTAAATAGATGGACTTATTAGCCCGTGTTGAGTTGAATTTGGCTTGCCAAATCACACTTCACCTGATGCAATTTTTGACTGTTGAAAATAATCTTTGTTACCAATGATTTCAAATAAACGCTTTACCTTCCAAACTATTCGCATCAGGAAATAGCCTTGTTCCAGAGAAAACCATACCACGCTATTGCAGAGAAGATGCTGAGCATGCATGCTTTGGAGGTCCATAGAAAAGCTGTTATTCTCTTAGAGAGTCTACCGAGGTACTCTGAACGAACATCTGAAAGTCTTCAAACATCACAGTAAGTATGTCCCGCTCTCTCCTGAGATTAGTTGTGCCTTGAGGACAAACTGCAGTGATGAATCTTTATTATCGCTCCTCTCCCTCATATTCGTTCTGCCCAAACCTTGTTCTCTAGAGACAGGCACAGCCATCCGCACCTGGGTAGATAGATAGATAGACACACACACACACACACACACAGTTTCACGATGAAGTCCATCTTTATTCTAGGCCTGCTCTGTCAGCAGCAATCAGGGCACTGTGATAAGGTCCAGATGAGAAGCAATTATATGCACTGAGGCTCTATTGTCCCAATGGTTTGGGCATCCTCAGACCTTATGGTGTCCTTCACATTTTATCTCGAAAGGTACATTCGTTGATGATATAATTCAAGAAAACAACAGTTTCTTGGCTCTTATATTAATGCTGCAATGGAATAATACGTAGGCTATGGTGTGAATTTGCAGCGTTGGCAGAGAGAAAGAAAGAGAGAGGTAGATGGGGTGCAGAGAACAAATGAATAAGAGAAACAATATCATTGTTCTTCATTCGGATAGTGTGCCCATACGACTCAGAAGCCGCTGTCAGTTGGGGTGATTTCCTCTGGTTAAAAATGCATTTTAGGAGTGATGATCTCATTGTACCGTACACTTCTCTAACTCTGCTGAAACAGAACCCCTTCCCCCTCTTCCTACTTCCTCTCCCTACCTACCCCCTCTCTCCCAAACACTGCAGCACTCCAACTCCTCATCTGGGGAACATTATTACAGGTGAAACATACTATGACGTAACACCCCCTTCCATAGCAGGTGCTGTGGGCACGCTGCCCACTCCTAGACTGGCCACAGAGGAATATCTGTCAAGCCTGGTTACTGCGCCTGCTGCTTCCGAACCCACACCCGGTACCTGGGCCTCTATTTGTCTGTATGGGGAGGAGGGTGGATTTAACGGATGGAGTGGGGAGTTTGTGAGGGTGTTGTGTTTTGTTGTGAGGAGTGGGGGCTGAGGAGGCTGAGTAGAGCTGGAGCAGGAAAACAGTGTATTCTTTAAGGTTATTGTGGGGATGTGTGTAGCGAGTTATTGACTTAGACATGTTTGTTCTGAGGAGAACGTGTCGTCCCTACCGTCCCCTGACTCCTCACCTAACAATAAGTTTATGGATTCTTCCCTAGAATGAACAGTTTCTTTACAGTATTGTATTCAGAAAGATATTCTGCAGCAGTACAAATTATTTGATTTTGCAGTCTACCATTTACAAGGGTCACACCCTTACTATGAATATGACAATTGAAAGTAGTATGTGAGGAAGACTTACTCGCTACACATTAAATTTGTGATTGGAATTTTAACACCCACAGTGTTAAATTTAACACTTACTTAGTAATTATATTTCTTAGCCGGTCGATGGCGCGATAGGGGTTTTGATGAATAAACAAGTTGAAGGTGTGTCAAGGCTTGACCCCTCAGTAACGACTCAGGATATGGCCCAGATGCAGACACAGGAGGTGGATAGTACAGTTCTCATAACATTTATTATACAAGGGGACAGGCCAGGGCAGGTCGAGGGCAGGCAGGGCCGAGTCAATGAGGTATAGAATGGCAGGCAGGGTCAAGGCAGGCAGAACGGTCAGAACCGGGAAGACTAGAAAACAGCACCTTCTAGGGACACCACGTGGTGTCCTTCCTGGGCACATACAGTGGGGCAAAAAAGTATTTAGTCAGCCACCAATTGTGCAAGTTCTCCAAACAAAAATCCAGAAAATCACATTGTAGGATTTTTATTGAATTTATTTGTAAATTATGGTGGAAAATAAGTATTTGGTCACCTACAAACAAGAAAGATTTCTGGCTCTCACAGACCTGTAACTTCTTCTTTAAGAGGCTCCTCTGTCCTCCACTCGTTACCTGTATTAATTTCACCTGTTTGAACTTGTTATCAGTATAAAAAAACACCTGTCCACAACCTCAAACAGTCACACTCCAAAGTCCACTATGGCCAAGACCAAAGAGCTGTCAAAGGACACCAGAAACAAAATTAGAGACCTGCACCAGGCTGGGAAGACTGAATCTGCAATAGGTAAGCCACTTGGTTTGAAGAAATCACCCGTGGGAGCAATTATTAGGAAATGGAAGACATACAAGACCACTGATAATCTCCCTCGATCTGGGGCTCCACGCAAGATCTCACCCCGTGGGGTCAAAATTATCACAAGAACGGTGAGCAAAAATCCCAGAACGACTCGGGGGGACCTAGTAAATGACCTGCAGAGAGCTGGGACCAAAGTAACAAAGCCTACCATCAGTAACACACTACGCCGCCAGGGACTCAAGTCCTGCAGTGCCAGACGTGTCCCCCTGCTTAAGCCAGTACATGTCCAGGTCCGTCTGAAGTTTGCTAGAGAGCATTTGGATGATCCAAAAGAAAGATTGGGAGAATGTCATATGGTCAGATGAAACCAAAATATAACTTTTTGGTAAAAACTCAACTCATCGTGTTTGGAGGACAAAGAATGCTGAGTTGCATCCAAAGAACACCATACCCACTGTGAAGCATGGGGGTGGAAACATCATGCTTTGGGGCTGTTTTTCTGCAAAGGGACCAGGATGACTGATCCGTGTAAAGGAAAGAATGAATGGGGCCATGTATCGTGAGATTTTGAGTGAAAACCTCCTTCCATCAGCAAGGGCATTGAAGATGAAACTTGGCTGAGTCTTTCAGCAAGACAATGATCCCAAACACACCGCCCGGGCAACGAAGGAGTGGCTTCGTAAAAAGCATTTCAAGGTCCTGGAGTGGCCTAGCCAGTCTCCAGATCTCAACCCCTTAGAAAAGCTTTGGAGGGAGTTGAAAGTCTGTGTTGCCCAGCAACAGCCCCAAAACATCACTGCTCTAGAGGAGATCTGCATGGAGGAATGGGCCAAAATATCAGCAACAGTGTGTGAAAACCTTGTGAAGACTTACAGAAAACGTTTGACCTCTGTCATTGCCAACAAAGGGTATATAACAAAGTATTGAGATAAACTTTTGTTATTGACCAAATATTTATTTTCCACCATAATTTGCAAATAAATTCATTAAAATTCTACTATGTTAATTTCTGGATTTTTTTTCTCATTTTGTCTGTCATAGTTGAAGTGTACATATGATGAAAATTACAGGCCTCTCTCATCTTTTTATGTGGGAGAACTTGCACAAATTGGTGGCTGACTAAGTACTTTTTTGCCTCACTGTACCTGGTTGGGCACATACCTGGTGCAGGTGGCGTAAATCAACAATGAGGGTTGGGTCCAGGATGTTCCTATCAGGGACCCAGCACCTCTCCTCAGGGCCATAACCATCCCAGTCAACCAGGTACTGGCTAAGGACTTCAGAGATGAGGAATGGAACAATAAATTGTGGATAAAATTTACTCCACCAGGAGGGGCAGATCCCGCGTAGACAGCCATACCCTCTGCCTGAGACGATAGCAGGAGGCCGGGGTCCAGAGATCTCATCCAGGTACGCCAATAGCGGCGGGAAACATCTGGGCTGAGGGTAGGTTGACCTCTTGCTCAGGGAAGAGCAGGGACTGATAACCCAGGGAACACTCAAAGGGCGAAAGACCTGTGGCAGAGCAAGGAAGGGTGTTGCGGGCGTATTCAACCCACACTAGTTTCTGGCTACAGCTTGTGGGGTTGGTGGAGACCAGGCAGTGAAGAGTCGTCTCCAGGTCTTTTTTGGCTCACTCCGACTGGCTGTTGGACTGGGGGTGGAACCCGGAGGACGGGCTGGCCAATGACCCAATGAGTGTGCAGAATGCCTTCCAGAACTTGGACAAGAACTGAAGACCCCGGTAGGAGACCATGTAGACAAGAAATCAATGGATTGGGAAGACATGCTGCACCATGAGCTGGGCCGTCAAAACTACGGATGCATGAGGAGATTCAATGAGCAGGAACTGCATGGACTCACTGTGATTCCCTGACACACGCAGGTTGATAGGAATAGTGCTGTGATTGATCCTGCCAATAGAGCACCCGTTCAATGTGCTGGCGTCCATGGGAACGAGGGGTTGCATGGAGATCCCCAGCGCAGTCCATAAAACTCTCATCAGCACCAGAGTCCAGGAGCACCCGGAGAGATTTAGACCAGTAACCCCACAACAGGATTGCATGGAGAGGAGTACAATTAAAGGGAGACGGGAAACCCCTGTATGGCCCACCAGTGTACCTATTGATGGGTCTAATAATAATAATCTAGCCGTGCTCAAGTTGCATGGGCACCAGAGGAGATGAGTCGACAGTCCTCGATGATTCCTGAGGGAACTCGGGTAACTTCGGATTCTCTTGGGAGTGTAGGTGTTAGTGACTACCGGGATTCTTCAGAGGCGAGGGAAAATCTTAGGACAAATGAGGGTGTTGGGGAACAGACTTCCTCTCCCTCCTGCGTTCCCGTAGCTGCCCATCAAACCTTATGATCAGGGTTATGAGAAGGTCGAGGTCCATGGGTAGCTCCCGGGCTGCGAGATTTAATCCTCTTTGATAATCCATGAAGGAAGTGTCGAATAGGAACTCCAGATTCCATGCACTCTCGGTTGCCAACTGCGTAGTCAGCCACACTACGGGAATTCTGACTCGGTTGCAGTAGCTTCCCGAGCCGCCTCTCTCCGGGCATCAGAGAATCGAACACCTTCCTTACCTCCGCTACGAACGTCCTAGATTATGGCACATGGTGGTTTGTTGATCCCACACCGCCATAGCCCAGGTGAGCGCCCTCCCAAGCATCAGAGTTATAAAATAAGCTATCTTTGAGTGATCAGAAGGAAACGAAGCGGGCTGCAGTTCGAAGATGAGAAAGCACTGGGAGAGAAAATCTCTGCCTTGTTTTAGGATCCCCAGTGTAAATCAAATCAAATCAAATGTATTTATATAGCCCTTCGTACATCAGCTGATATCTCAAAGTGCTGTACAGAAACCCAGCCTAAAACCCCAAACAGCAAGCAATGCAGGTGTAGAAGCACGGTGGCTAGGAAAAACTCCCTAGAAAGGCCAAAACCTAGGAAGAAACCTAGAGAGGAACCAGGCTATGTGGGGTGGCCAGTCCTCTTCTGGCTGTGCCGGGTGGAGATTATAACAGAACATGGCCAAGATGTTCAAATGTTCATAAATGACCAGCATGGTCCAATAATAATAAGGCAGAACAGTTGAAACTGGAGCAGCAGCACGGCCAGGTGGACTGGGGACAGCAAGGAGTCATCATGTCAGGTAGTCCTGAGGCATGGTCCTAGGGCTCAGGTCCTCCGAGAGAGAGAAAGAAAGAGAGAAAGAATTAGAGAGAGCACACTTAAATTCACACAGGACACCGAAAAGGACAGGAGAAGTACTCCAGATATAACAAACTGACCCTAGCCCCCTGACACATAAACTACTGCAGCATAAATACTGGAGGCTGAGACAGGAGGGGTCAGGAGACACTGTGGCCCCATCCGAGGACACCCCCGGACAGGGCCAAACAGGAAGGATATAACCCCACCCACTTTGCAAAAGCACAGCCACCACACCACTAGAGGGATATCTTCAACTACCAACTTACCATCCTGAGACAAGGCTGAGTATAGCCCACAAAGATCTCCGCCACGGCACAACCCAAGGGGGGAGCACCAACCCAGACAGGATGACCACATCAGTGACTCAACCCACTCAGGTGACACACCCCTCCCAGGGACGGTATGAGAGAGCCCCAGTAAGCCAGTGACTCAGCCCCTGTAATAGTGTTAGAGGCAGAGAATCCCAGTGGAAAGAGGGGAACCGGCCAGGCAGAGTGTAGCGCTCCAGATGAGGTAAGTGGGGTTCTCGGAGAGGCAGGGTAGGAAGGGGAGAAGCACCGCTAGTGGCAGGGTTATTGAGAGTCTGGGTGGGTAATGTAGTGGCTTGCTGCCTATTAGATAGCTTGCAGAATTGCTCCAATAAGGTGTAGAAGGTTTGGTCATGACTTTCTGCCACGGTGTGGAATCCTTCCATACATTTCTGTAGCAACTCCTCGTGTCTTCTAATGGTGGCTCCTTGTTTCAGAGCTGGTCTGAGTCTGCTGGGTCAGTCATGGCCAGTTAGTACTATCACAATTTATGATATTACCCAGATGCAGAAACAGGAGGTGTATAGTACAGTGGTTGTTCCTTTAATTCTTACGGCTGAAATCCCGCTAACGGGACGAATATGACAACAGCCAGTCTAAGTGCAGGGCGCCAAATTCAAACAACAGAAATCTCATAATTAAAATTCTTCAAACATACAAGTATTTTACACCATTTTCAAGGCAAACTTGTTGTTAATTAATCCCACCATAGGGTCCAATTTCAAAAAGGCTTTACAATGAAAGCACACCAAATGATTATTGTTAGGTCAGCACACAGCCATTTTTCCACCCAAAGGGAGGAGTCACAAAAAGCAGGAATAGAGATAAAATTAATCACTAACCTTTGATGATCTTCATCAGATGACACTCATAGGTCTTCATGTTAGACAATGCATGTATGTTTTGCTCGATAAATTTCATATTTATATCCAAAAATCTGAAATGTTTTGATTTCAAAACATCCAGTGATTTTGCAGAGAGCCACATCAATTTACAGAAATACTCATAATAAACATTGATAAAAGATACAATTGTTATGCATGGAATTATAGATCCACTTCTTCTTGTGACTCTCAAACCCGGATCCTGGAGCGTAATCATAGCCTCAAACTAATTAGCATAACGCAGCGGACATAAATACCCCTAGAAAATGTTCCTATTCATGAAAATCACAAATGAAATATATTGAGACACAGTTTAGCCTTTTGTTAATCACACTGTCATCTCAGATTTTCAAAATAAGCTTTACAGCCAACGCTAGACAAGCATTTGTGTAAGTTTATCATGGCATAATGCTATGCTAGGCTCTGCTGGCAGCAGGCAACATTTTCACGAAAATAAGAAAAGCAATCAAATTAAATCATTTACCTTTGAAGAACTTTGGATGTTTTCACTCAGGAGATTCCCAGTTAGATAGCAAATGTTCCTTTTTTCCAAAAATATTATTTTTGTAGGCGAAATATCTCCCGTTTGTTCTTCACGTTTGGCTGTGTGTGATTAGTGTGATTAACAAAAGGTTAAGCTTGTGTTTGAATGTATTTCATTTGCAATTTTCATGAATAGGAAAAGTTTCTAGTGGTATTTATGTCCTCTGCATTATGCTAATTCGTTTGAGGCTATGATTACGCTCCCGGATCCGGGATTGCTAGTCGCAAGAAGTTAAAGATCTGGGCGCATTCTTTCAACTTTTGGATAAAAAGCGTGCAAAATTTCAACGTCCTGCTACTCATGCCAGGAATATAGCATATGCATATGATTAGTATGTGTGGATAGAAAACACTCTGAAGTTTATAAAACTGGTTAAATCATGTCTGTGACTATAACAGAACGTGTGTAGCAGGCAAAACCCCAAGGAAAAACGGGTCAAAAATAAATAAATCCCTCCGCCAGTTCAATGTATTGTCTATGGCAAGGGAAAATAGATAGCGCCCAGTTTACAGTTCCTACAGCTTCCACACGATGTCGCCAGTCTTGGGAATTGGGTTGAAGTTAATCCTTGGTGAAATGAAGAATAGGCACTTCCTTTCAGTGGGTACACGCTGGATGGTTATGAAAGAGAGAAAATCGTCCATGCTTTGTTGACTTGCAGCTATTGAATACAGATCGCCCCGTCATCAATTTGATCGATTATTAAGGTTTATAAATACCTAAAGTTGGATTACAAAAGTCGTTTGACATTTTTTGGCAAAGTTTGTAAGCAACTTTTTGAATTTTAAAAAATGACGTTGCGTTTTGGAAAGCTGTTTTTTTCTGGATCAGACGGGCTATACAAATGGACATTTTGGGTATACATGGACGGATTTAATCGAAAAAAAGAACCAATTGTGATGTTTATGGGACATATTCGAGTGCCAACAAAGAAGCTTGTCAATGGTAATGCATCTTTTTATAATTTATTTATGCGTCTTGTGTAGCGCTGGCTACGCTAATTCTTTTGTTTACACCTCCTTCAGGTATTTCGGGGGGGGGGGGGTGCATGCTATCAGATAATAGCTTCTCATGCTTTCGCCGAAAAGCATTTTTAAAATCTGAAATGTTGGCTAGATTCACAGGGAGTGTAGCTTTAATTGAGTACCCTGCATGTGTGATTTAATGAAAGTTTGAGTTTTAGCGAGTACTATTAGCATTTGGCGCTACGCATTTCCATTTCCTGTTGGCTAGGTGAGACGCTGGCGTCTCGGTGGCTGTAAGAGGGTAATAAGGTTGAATATATTATGACAGACCAGCTAGATCTACTGTCTTCATTATATTACAACAGACCAGCTGCATCTACTGTCTCCATTTCACTTTGGCCATTGTTGTGGGCCTGCCCTCCGCTCCCCTCAACAGCCTCAAATAGGCTATTTAACTTCTTGAGAATACTTGACACGCAGACGTCCCAAGTATGCCCCTGGAAATGCAAATGCGCTACGCTAAATGCTAAATGTACTCGTTACAACTCAATCTTTGATCAAAATTCACAAGCAGGGTATTGAATTAAAGCTACACTCGTTGTGAACCTAGCCAGCAAGTCAGATTTTTAAAATGCTTTTCGGCGAAAGCATCAGAAGCTATTATCTGATAGCATGCACCCCCCAAAATGCCAGCTCGACACGTAAACAACAGATTTTGCGATAGCCGGCGCTACCCAAAACGCAGAAGTAAAATATAAAACATTCATTACCTTAGACGAGCTTCTTTCTTGGCACTCCTATATGCCCCATAAACATCACTATTGGGTCTTTTTTTCGTTTAAATCGGTCCATATATACCCAAAATAGCTTTGTATGGAAGTTGTGTCATTCAGAAAAAATCATCGTTTTTAAACGCTGCGTAATTTTTTAAAATTAAAAAAGTCGACGATAAACTTTCACAAAACACTTCGAAATCCTTTTGTAATCCAACTTTAGGTATTAGTAAACGTTTATAATCTATCAAAATGATTACAGGGCGATGTCTCTTCAATAGGTCTTCACTTCAAAAACAATGCCGTCTGATCTCTCCCTCAACTGCATCCGGGTGAAGACTGGGAAAATGGAGGTCAGACAGAAGGATTTTCCAACAATTAATTCAATTGAAAATTAGGACAATGGCGCCATCGTGCGGAATTTGTATGAATTGCAGGCAGATTCCCATTAAATTCTGTTCTCTTTTAACAACTGGTGGAAGTGACTTATGGAAATTATTTTTTGCTTTCAGAGAGCAGTTTTTCTTGCGTTTTTCAATGAAACACACGATCTGTTATAGTCACAGCCGTGATTTAACCAGTTTTATAAACTTCAGAGTGTTTTCTATCCACACATACTAATCATATGCATATACTATATTCCTGGCATGAGTAGCAGGACGCTGAAAAGTTGCGCGATTTTTAACAGAATTTTCAAAAAAGGAGGGGGTAGAAGTAAGAGGTTTTAATGTGGGTTGGGGTGGGGCGGCAGACACACGCATCTCACATTTCATGACATTACATGTTTATATATTGCTTCTAAAATAAAATAAAAAAATCACAAATAATATTTTATATTATTAATTTCAAACAAGGGCAATAGCATGAGAATAACTTACCAGTCCAAAACGATGTCCCTCTCCCATTCAAAATACATTCTTCCACTTGGGTATTCGCTAAATGAATCGTCCTACAACAATCTCTCTCACTTTACCAATCAATTTCTTCTAAAATTGTGTGTACATCTGTATATCTAGACTTAGATTTAGCTTTCCCTGACTTAGTAGCCACAATGATTGATATATAAACAGCTGAATATGCTAAACAACGCTGTGCGTAATATGTGTTGCTCCTTCCGGTATGAAACTTCAATAGCGAATTACTCTCTTTACGCCGGAGCTTATTTCATGGGTTGGTCTTGCAACATATAAACATGACCTATTGCCGTTTACCTCAGCTCATTGGCTATCTACCCAGCTAGATTTCAAGACGATCAGTGGTCATTGGGCTAAAATACAGTCAATCAACGAAACAGCGGGCAAATAATTGGTGCACAATAATGTCATTACTTGTTGTCTTCAAATCGGTTTCTTTCAGTCAATACGTCCCGCGAAATGACCCATCATTTTTGGTTGTGTTACAAACAAACCAGTTGATTGCAGTGAAACCAAACATGACTGGAAAAGTCACGTTCTGTGTGGGTTATTTACCTGGAATGTGTCGTCGAAAATGGAATGAGACGTAATTCACGACACAAGCGGTACACAAAATGTTTCGTGTTAGGCTATAAAAACGGATATGATCAAACAAAAGATCATTCATTTTGTAACAATGAGCATTGGGATTGCAAACAGATGAAGATCGTCAAAGGTAAACAATTTATTTTAATGCAGTTTGTGATTATGTTACGCCTGTGCTGGTTGAAATTGTTGTTTTTTATGGGGCTATATACTCAGATAGTCGCATTGTATTATTTCGCAGTAAATCCTTTTTAAAATCTGAAAACGTAGTTTGATTAGCAAGATTCTAGGCTTTCGATACATGTGAGACACTTGTATTTTCACAAATGTTTAATATGACTATTTATGTAGCGATCACAGTATGTTGTGGAATTTCAGCCCGCTACCGGGTTCCGTGCTCAGAGGTTAAAGACAGTTTGCTCTTTTCTGTGAAGGGAGTAGTACACAGAGTTGTACCAGATCTCCCGTTTCTTGGCAATTTCTCTCATGGAATAGCCTTAATTTCTCAGAACAAGACTAGACTGACAAGTTTCAGAAGATCTTTGTTTCTAGCCATTTTGAGCCTGCAATCGAACCCACAAATGCTGATGCTCCAGATACTCAACTAGTCTAAAGAAGGACAGTTTTATTGATTATTTAATCAGCACAAAAGCTGTGCTAACATAACTGCAAATGGGTTATCTAAATTATCAATTAGACTTTTAAAATGATACACTTGGATTAGCTAACACAACATGCCATTGGAATAAAGGAGTGATGGCTGCTGATAATGCGCCTCTGTAGATATTCCATTTTTTTTTTGATCTGCCGTTTCCAACTACAATAGTTATTTACAACTATAACAATGTCTACACTGTATTTCTGATAAATGTTATGTTATTTTAATGGACAAAAATGTTTGCTTTTCCTTCAAAAACAAGGCCCTTTCTAAGTGACTCCAAACTTTTGAATGTAGTGTATATATATTTTGGACACACATTTGACCGCTTATTTTTCTTTACACAAAACTACCTACATACAGTACTTCCATTAATTTGTGTAGGTTTCCTTCAGACAAGTCCCATAGAGTGGTTATATTAGTTGATAGGCCAAAAAAGTTTGACGCTACAGCAGTTTTTGTGAGAAAAACTATTTTAGGGATGTCACATGGTCTGACAAATTCCGCTGTAGCTCGGCCACAGATGCAGAAGACCAACAAAGGTGGATGCGGCAGATTTACATGCAGCCCATGCAAAAAAATGACGGATTGCGATGTGGATTTTTCATTATGTTACTTAGATTGACGCACGGGTGAGTATATAGACTCTTAAGGAGTCATTTCTGGATTCCATGATTCCGTCCATGTTCTCTTCACGCAGATCTTATACTCAGCTGGTTGGTTGGTCCTATGTTGCTCTGCTTTACATATCCACTGGTTTTATTCAACCATTTAAATACAATACTTTAATACACCTGGGTAATTTTCTGGTTCCTGAGGCAAGAAAGAGAGGAGAGATGGTAATTAGTGCAGAGGTCCATATGATTCCAGAGAGAGGTTGTAGGAGTTTGCTTTGTAATCACCCAGGACCCGGGCTACACGCTCTCAGGGAAAGGCCTTAATATCAAGCACAAAAATTAATGATTTACTTGCAAGGGAAGTAAACCATTTAGTGCCGCCTTCTATCGACTGGAGCAAAATTGCTTATTGTGCAGGAAGAAATGTAACTTGAGTCAAGTCCATTAAAAGACTGCGCAGAAGGGAGAGTTTTTTTTGCCCTCTCTCTCTATTGTTGCTTTTATTACTCCTCATCACAGATGTCCTCTGTGGCTGTTATTACGAATAGTAATTCATTTGCTGTAGGAGAGGAGAGGCAATGAAGCAGACTGGGTATTATCAAAAGAAACCGCCTAGATTGCACAATTTACATTCTCACACATGCATGTACGCAAGCACCCACATACAGACACACGTACCTAGGCAGAAACTGACCTTTAGGTTGAAGGGTCTTTTTTTTCACCTTTATTTAACCAGTTAGGTTAGTTGAGAACAAGTTCTCATTTGCAACTGCGAACTGGCCAAGATAAAGCATAGCAATTTGACACATACAACAACACAGAGTTCGACATGGAAAAAAAAACATAGTCAATAATACAGTAGAACAAAAGAAAACAAAAAGTCAGTATACAGTGAGTGCAAATGAGGTAAGATAAGGGAGTTTTAAGGCAATACATAAGCCATGGTGGCGAAGTAATTACAATATAGCAATTAAACACTGGAATGGTAGATGTACAGAAGATGAATGTGTAAGTAGAGATACTGGGGTGCAAAGGAGCAGGTGGCGAAGTAATTACAATATAGCAAATAAAACTGGAATGGTAGATGTGCAGAAGATGAATGTGCAAATAGAGATACTGGGGTGAAAAGGAGCAAGATAAATAAATAAATACTGTGTGGGGATGAGGTAGGTAGATAGATGGGCTATGTACAGGTGCAGTGATATGTGAGCTGCTCTGACATCTGGTGCTTAAAGCTGGTGAGGGAGATATGAGTCTCCAGCTTCAGAGATTTTTGCAGTTCATTCCAGTCATTGGCAGCAGAGAACTGGAAGGAAAGACGACCAAAGGAGGAATTGGCTTTGGGGGTGTCCAGTGAGATATACCTGCTGGAGCGGGTGCTACGAGTGGGTGCTGCTATGGTGACCAGTGAGCTGAGATAAGGTTGGGCTCTACCTAGCAGAGACTTGTAGATAACCTGTAGCCAGTGGGTTTGGCGACGAGTATGAAGCGAGGGCCAACCAACGGGAGCGTACAGGTCGCAATAGTGGGTAGTGTATGGGGTGACAAAACAGACAAAACTTTGGTGACAAAACAGATGGCACTGTGATAGACTGCATCCAGTTTGTTGAGTAGAGTGTTGGAGGCTATTTTATAGATTACATCACCGAAGTCGAGGATCGGTAGGATAGTCAGTTTTACGAGGGTATGTTTGGCAGCATGAGTGAAGGATGCTTTGTTGCGATATAGGAAGCCAATTCTAGATTTAATTTAGGATTGGAATACTTAACGTCTTGGTGACAGGGGGGCAGTATTGAGAAGCTTGGATGAATATGGTCCCCAGAGTAAACTGCCTGCTACTCTGTCCCAGATGCTAATATATGCATATTATTTTAGATTAACTAACTTCTTAGTAATGACTCGGGACGTCGGTTTTGATACGAAAGCTTATTTTAGTAAGAATACTTGTTTACGTTACATTTAACAACAATTGTTTTGGTACAGAGCAATGCAGGTAAGATGCTGTCGGAAAGTCAGCCACAATCCCCAGCACCTGCACATAATTGTCGCGTTATCACTCATTCCTCTCGCAAGGCATTCTGGGACTTGCAGTCAAAAAGCGTAATTCAACACAACCCAATACAATTACCTATGCAAATAAATCTAAAGAAATATCTTTAGATACAGCTCAAAGAATAAACTTAAACATTAACTCTGTAACACATTAAAGTTACAACATAATATAAGTAGTATTGGATAGAAAACACTCTGAAGTTTAAAACTGTTTGAATGATGTCTGTGACTATAACAGAACTCATATGGCAGGTGAAAACCTGAGACAAATCCAACCAGGAAGTGGGAAATCTGAGGTTTGTAGTTTCATTTAAGTGATTGCCTATCCAATATTCTGTGTCTATGGGGCCAGATTGCACTTCCCAAGGCTTCCAGCAGACAGTCTTTAGAAAGTTGTTTGAGGCTTCTATTGTGAAATGGTGTCGAATAAGAGCTGTTTCAACAAGTGGACTAGGCTGTGGCCAATCAGTTGTTTACTGCGCGGTCACGCTGTTCCCTCTTTTTCCTCTGTAATGAATACGCTATTGTCCGGTTGGAATATTATTGAAGATTTATTATAAAATACCCTAAAGATTGATTGTAAACATCGTTTGACATCTTTCTACAAACTGTAATGGAACGGTTTTGACTGTTCGTCTGGATTTTGCGCTCGCGCATTGTGCCTTTGGAATAGTGAACTAAATGCGCGAACAAAATGTGTGTATTTGGACATAAATATGGACGTAATCGAACAAAACAAACATTTCTTGTGGGAGTCCTGGGAGTGCATTCCGAAGAAGGTCAGCATAGGTAAGTGAAGATTTATAATGCTATTTATGACTTGTTGACTCCACAACTTGGCGGGTAACTGTATGGCTTATTTTTGTGGCTGAACACTGTTCTAACATTATTGAATATTGTGCTTTTGCCGTAAAGCATTTTGAAATCTGACACAGCAGTTGCATTAAGAACAAGTTTATCTTTAATTCTATGTAAAACATGTATCTTTCCTCAACGTTTATGATGAGTATTTCTGTAATTTGATGTGGCTCTGCAATTTCTCAAGATGTTTTTGTCACGTTCTGACCTCTATTTCCGTTGTTTTGTATTTATTTAGTATGGTCAGGGCGTGAGTTGGGTGGGCAGTCTATGTTTGTTTTTCTATGGTTTTGGGGCATTTCTATGTTTTCGGCCTAGTATGGTTCTCAATCAGAGGCAGGTGTCATTAGTTGTCTCTGATTGAGAATCATACTTAGGTAGCCTGGGTTTCACTGTGTGTTGGTGGGTGATTGTTCCTGTCACTGTGTTTGTTGTCACAGGATAGGCTGTATAGGTTTTCACGTTCCGTTTGTTGTTTTGTAGATTTGAGTTATTTCATGTATTGTTCAGTTTTCCATTAAAGAACATGAATAACCACCACGCTGCTTTTTGGTCCGCTTCTCCTCCTACAGACGAACGTCGTTACAGTTTTGGAGGCATTTCTGAACATGGAGCCAATGTAAACTGAGGTTTGTGGATATAAATATGAACTTGATCGAACAAAACATACTTGTATTGTGTAACATTGAGTCCTGGGAGTGTCATCTGATGAAGATACTTACTTGTATTGTGTAACATTGAGTCCTGGGAGTGTCATCTGATGAAGATCGTCAAAGGTAATTTTATCTATATTTCTGCTTTTTGTGGCTCCTCACTTTGGTTGGAAAATGGCTGAATGCTTTCTGTGACTAGTTGCTGACCTAACATAATGATATGTTCTGCTTTTGCCGAAAAGCCTTTTTGAAATCGGACACTGGTTGGATTAACGAGAAGTGTATCTTTAAAATGGTGTAATTTTAATTATGAGATTTCTGTTGTTTTGAATTTGGCGCCCTGCACTTTCACTGGCTGTTGGCGAGGTGGGACGCTAGCGTCCCGAACGATCCCAGAGAGGCTATGTGAGTTTGGAAGGAGAGTTTACAGTCTAACCAGACACCTAGGTATTTGTAGTTGTCCACGTATTCTAAGTCAGAGCCATCCAGAGTAGTGATGCTGGACGGGTGAGCAGGTGCGGGCAGTGATCGGTTGAATGGCATGCATTTAGTTTTCACTGCGTTTAAGAGCAGTTGGAGGCCACGGAAGGAGAGTTGTATGGCATTGAAGCTTGTCTGGAGGCTAGTTAAATGGGCATACTTTTTCTATGGGGTAGGAAAACATATAGCACTGTAAGACATAGGAGACATGTCTACTGGTAGGAACAGCCAGGGCTTGATTTCAGACTTGTGAAATAATCAAGCATGGTTAAGATGCTTCTTCGGCTCTCACCAACCCATGACACCCATGACATCATAGCATCTCGCTAGCTAGCTAACTAGCTACCAGTCAGCTAACCACTGCTAACAGTCATCAGCTAACCTTTAGCTCGGAAAGCTCTCGCCAGTTACAACGCGTTTCAAACCAGAGCATACCAGACCTATTTTTCTCTCCATATCCCTGAATTCCTACCACAAACTCTGAACCTTTTCATCTGGATCATCACAGATAGCTAATCACAACCAGGGTTGACTACTCCTGGCTAATGTTTCCGTCCCGGAGCTAGCACCAACTAGCCTGCGGCTAGCCCATGCTAGAACCATCTCCCAGCTAACTCCTGGGCTACAATATCAGGATCCCTTTTTCTGCCGTTACGGGGCACGGAACCCCGCGGATCCTCTACGACGGTAATACCAACATAATCTGCCCGAGGATTCCAAAAGGCCCCTCAGGCGCGACGCCCACTGAAGACCCATTCTGCTTACCTGCTAGGACTGCTAGCTACCTTGAACCCTACTAACTCTACGACTGGCGTATCGACGTCACTGCACGATGAGGCAAAAACAGACTTACCCCGATCGCGACGTCCCCCAAAGGCTAACTTGCTATCCCCGTTCTACTAACTGCTAGCTTGCCTGCCCCGGTCTGCTAACTACTAGCCCCTGCTAACCACTTGCTTGCTAACCCGGTCTGCTAACTGCTAGGATGTAACGGATGTGAAACGGCTAGCTCATCACTGTCAAACGCTCCCTAAAACACTTCTGCAAGCAGGCCTTTCTAATTGACCTGGCCGGGGTATCCTGGGATGACATTGACCTCATCCCGTCAGTAGATGATGCCTGGCTATTCTTTAAAAGTGCCTTCCTCACCATCTTAAATAAGCATGCCCCGTTCAAAAAATGTAGAACTAGGAATAGATATAGTCCTTGGTTCACTCCAGACCTGTCTGCCCTTGACCAGCACAAAAACATCCTGTGGCGTTCTGCATTAGCATCAAATAGCCCTCGTGATATGAAACTTTTCAGGGAAGTTAGGAACAAATATACGCAGGCAGTTAGGAAAGCTAAGGTTAGCTTTTTCAAACAGAAATTTGCATCCTGTAGTACTAACTCAAAGTTCTGGGACACTGTACAGTCCATGGAGAATAAGAGCCCTTCCCAGCTGCCCACTGCTCTGAGGCTAGGAAACACTGTCACCACTAAATCCACTAAAATTGAGAATTATAATAAGCATTTCTCTACGGCTGGCCATGCTTTCCACCTGGCTACCCCTACCCCGATCAACTGCCCGGCACCCTCCACAGTAACCTGCCAAAGCCCCCACCATTTGTCCTTTACCCAAATCCAGATAGCTGATGTTCTGAAAGAGCTGCAAAATCTGGACCCCTACAAATCAGCCGGGCTAGACAATCTGGACCCTCTCTTTCTAAGATTATCTGCCGAATTGTTGCAACCCCTATTACTAGCCCGTTCAACCTCTCTTTCGTATCGTCTGAGATTCCCAAAGATTGAAAAGATCTTCAGAGGTGACACTCTAGACCCAAACTGCCACAGACCTATATCTATCCTACCCTGTCTTTCTAAGGTCTTCGAAAGCCAAGTTAACAAACAGATTACCGACCAATCCGAATCCCACCGTTCCTTCTCCGCTATACAATCTGGTTTCAGAGCTGGTCATGGGTGCACCTCAGCCAAGCTCAAGGTCCTAAATGATATCATAACCACCATTGATAAAATACATGACTGTGCAGCCGTATTCATTGACCTGGCTAAGGCTTTCGACTCTGTCAATCACCACATTCTTATTGGCAGACTCGACTGCCTTGGTTTCTCAAATGATTGCCTCACCGGTTTACAAACGACTTCTCTGATAGAGTTCAGTGTGTCAAATCGGAGGGCCTGTTGTCCGGACCAATGGCTGTCTCTATGCGGGTGCCACAGGATTCAATCCTCGGGCCGACTCTCTTCTCTGTATACATCAATGATGTTGCTCTTGCTGCTGGTGATTCTCTGGTACACCTCTACGCAGACGACACCATTCTGTATACTTCTGGCCCCTCTTTGGACACTGTGTTAAGATAGTTGTGTATTGGTAGAGTAAGGGTTGGCGGATGATTTTGCTGGCGAGACTAGGGCCAGACTGCAAGGTTCAGAATGTTCCAAAACAATATCTAGAATTTGGAAAGGTTGCCATGACCACATTGTTGAGTAACTCTTCAAAGCCATTGTGAATGCCTCTCCCCAACGCATTCCTATGAGCACTGACTTTGCTGATAACTTATTTATTGAGGAAAAATGTACTTACTACTATGTGGTTGTCTCACCTAGCTACCTGTAATGTAATAAAACAAATATATAAAAACGGTTTTCTTTACATCACAAAGTTTCAAATGTAAAATGTACATTGCGTGTACAAAACATTACTAACAATCTGCTCTTCCATGACATTGACTGACCAGGTGAAAGCTATGATCCCTTATTGATGTCACCTGTTAAATCCACTTCAGTAGGTGTTGTTACGGATCAGCTAGTCCGAAACACCCTAACACAGGCGGGAGTTATGAAATGAACAGAACGGAGGCAGTAGTTGTGGTTCCTTTTCGTTTGTATTGTCACGAAACAGGTTCTTTCGCCCCAAAAAATTGTTCCAGTACAAGGTAGTGTCCAACGATGAAACATCGTAAAAAGAATAAACTAACTAAGCAGCTGACCAAAAGACTGTGGTCAAATAGGAACACAAAATAATAAATCGCTCCCCTTGTCTTTAGACTATCGTCTACACACCATATTGACAGGGGGAACGCTTCCCTCTCTCTAAAGCCTGCCTTGTTTAACATAGTGGCAAGGTGCATTAGATAAATATGCTTTCTCTGAGGTAGGAAAGTCTGACATCCTCACAAGTCACTGTGTCTCCTCCCAAACCACCTCGAGCTCATCTCCTGGCACACCAATATAGAGGGAGACACCAAGCCAATTAGTGGGCCCAGGTGTGTACTAATTGGCTTTACACTGAGTACCTATCCCCTGAGGAGGGTGTTGTCGTGTCATCATTTTCAGGCTGGTCACTGAACCCTTACAGTGTAGATGAAGGAAAGGAGACAGGTTAAAGAATGATTTTTAAACCTTGAGACAATTGAGACATGGATTGTTTATGTCCGCCATTCAGAGGGTGAATGGGCAAGTCAAAATATTTAAGTGCCTTTGAACGGGGTAGGCAAGTAGGTGCTAGGCGCACCAGTTTGAGTTGGTCAAGAACAGCAGCACTGAAGGCTTTTTCACGCTAAACCGTTTCCTGTGTGTATCAAGAGTGGTCCACCACCCACAGGTCATCCATCCAACTTGACACAACTGTGGTAAACATTGGAGTCAACAAGGGCCAGCATCCCTGTGGAACGGTTTCGACACCTTGCCTGACACCATGCCCTGACGAATTGAGGCTTGACTTTAGGAAAAAAGGTGTCATCATTATTGTCATTACCCACTAGCCATTTGGTGCATCCTCCAAATTGATATCCATTTGATCCATGAGATTAATGTCCATGCCAGAGAATGTATGTTCACCTGCAGTATGTTTCCACAGGTGGCTTCTCTTTTCATAAGTTTGTTTATTTATCAGGGACCATGCACAACTTATACATAGCACCAGAGTGATGATCATTTGCAAGCCAATTTGCATCTGTGGTTCCTAGCTAGCTTGAAGATAAATCATATATGATCCTGTGTTATAATTATAAAGAACCCACCCTGCAGTTTTTGCTCAATTCCAATACAGTGGGGCTAATAACACCTCATCGGACTACCTTACCGAGGGAAAAAAACTCTGGACCACCTTTACTCCACACACAGAGACGCATACAAAGCTCTCCTTCACCCTCCAATTGGTAAATCTGACCATAATTCTATCCTACTGATTCCTGCTTACAAGCAAAAAATGCAGGAAGCATCAGTGAATCGATCAATAACAAAGTGGTCAGATGAAGCAGATGCTAAGCTACAGAATTGTTTTGCTAGCACAGACTGGAATATGTTCCGGGATTCCTCCGATGGCATTGAGGAGTACACCACATCAGTCATTTGTTTTATCAAAAAGTGCAGCGATGATGTCATCCCCACAGTCACCGTACGTACAGACCCCAACCAGAAGCCATTGATTACAGGCAACATCCACACTGAGCTAAAGGCTAGAGCTGCTGCTTTCAAGGAGTGGGACTCTAACCCAGAAGCTTATAAGAAATCCCGCTATGCCCTCTGACGAACCATCAAACAGACAAACATCAATACAGGACTAAGTACTACATCGGCTCTGACGCTCGTCGGATGTGGCAAGGCTTGCAAACCATTACAGAATGCCTACCAGACGAGCTTAACTACTTCTATGCTCGCTTCAAGGCAAATAACACTGAAACATGCGTGAGAGCACCAGATGTTCCGGAAGACTGTGTGATCACGCTCTCCACAGCCGATGTGAGTAAGAGAGTAAGACATTTAAACAGATCAACATTCACAAGGCCACAGGGCCAGTTGGATTACCAGGACATACTGTGAGCATTCGCTGACAACTGGCAAGTGTCTTCACTGACATTTTCAACCTCTCCCTGTCCGAGACTGTAATTCCAACATGTTTTAAGCAGACCACCATAGTCCCTGTGCCCAAGAACACTAAGGTAATGCTGATCCTCAACACAGGGGCCCCTCAGGGCTGTGTGCTCAGTCCCCTCCTGTACTCCCTGTTCACTCATGACTGCACCGCAAGGCACGACTCCAACACCATCATTAGGTTTGCCGATGACACAACAGTGGTAGGCCTGATCAACGACAATGACGAGACAGCCTATAGGGAGGAGGTCAGAGACCTGGCCGTGTTGTGCTCTGGCAAAAACCTCTCCCTCAACGTGATCAGGACAAAGGAGATGATTGTGCAACCCATGAAAAAGAGGACAGAGCATGCCCCCATTCTCATTGACGGGGCTGAGGTGGAGCAGGTTGAGAGCTTCAAGTTCCTTGCTGTCCACATCACCAACAAACTAACATAGTCCATGTACACCAAGACAGTCTTGAAGAGGGCATGACAAAACCTATTCTCACTCAGGAGACTGAAAATATTTGGCATGGGTCCTCAGATCCTCAAATGTTCTACAGCTGCATGATCGAGACCATGGCCCTGACTGGTTGCGTCACTGCCTGGTATGGCAATTGCTCAGCCTCCGACCATAAGGCACTACAGAGGGTAGTGCGTACAGCCGAGTACATCACTGAGGCAAAGCTTCCTGCACTCCAGGACCTCTATACCAGGCCGTATTAAAAAAAAATGTCAGACTCCAGCCACCCAAGTCATATACTGTTCTCTCTGCTCCCACACGGCAAGCGATACCGGAGCTCCAAGTCTAGGTCCAAGAGGCTTCTAAAATGCTTCTACCCCCAAGCCATAAGACTCCTGAATGTCTAATCAAATGGCTACACAGACTATTTGCATTGCACCCACCCCTTTACACCGCTGCTACTCTCTGTTGTTATCATCTATACATAGTCACTTTGATAACTACCTGCATGTACATATTACCTCAATTACCTAGACTAACCGGTTCCCCCACACATTGACTCTGTACCGGTATCCCCCTGTATATAGTCTCGCTATTGTTATTTTACAGCTGCGCTTTAATTACTTGTTACTTTTATTTCTTATTCTTCTCCGTTTTTTTTTACCTGCATTGTTGGTTAGGGGCTCATAGGTAATCATTTCACTGTAAGGACCTGTTGTATTTGGCGCATGATTAATACAATTTGATTTGATACTATAAGAAAAAGTAGACAAAGGGTCATGATGTTATCACCTACAACACTAGCCAAACACACTCAACTTTGTTCTATGAAGCATTTTTTGCCTTTAATATTGTGACTGTTAGTTACTGTTAGTGTTACTGTGTTTACCTAATGTGTTGGCTACGTAATGCTCATCCTCTGTCTGGCTGGCAGTCTGGCTGTACTAGCATAGTGTCATGCCTGGGAGGGTAATTACATTAATTTGAAACAGAGGGAGGATCCCTCTGACAGGAGTTGTCCATGGGGAGGCAGGGGGAGACAATGCTGCTAATGGGCTGTGGTGGATGGGGAATTCATGAGCACTCTCTTCTGTACCAACCAACCACCCAATGCCCAGGATGCTGCAGACTCCAGTGCTACTTCAGACAGACATCTCATCATCAAGCGTTGGGCAGCTTGGGAGGGGAAAATCAATCAAACAGAGGCAGAATATTAATCTAACATCTAGATTTTTAAACACATTCATATTTCATGGGTTTGTTGAAAACATTATACAGCTCATTTGCTTTAATAGCTTAACCGTGTACGTATGGCATACACGTCATACAACATGGTAGGCAAGTCTATGCATGGCATAGCTACTGGGAGTTAAACAGACAATTTTACTCTTCCCAACTCTCCATTCTTCCTCTGTTAAGTGCAGGCATGCACAGTTATGGCTAACACAAGTAATCGTGTTTCACTACGTCCTTGCCTTATCCTGCGTGAAGGGTGGTGACGACATGCTCTGACAGTATGGAGCCTTGCTATATGAATGCACTGACCCAGTTAGGGGACAGAAACACACTCCAACACAATACATGGATTTTACTGTGCTGTATTAGCCCAACATATATGGGGGGTTTCTTTTGTTTGAGAGTGTACAAGGATTATGCCAAGGCCTGCAAGGTCTGCCATCTAGGTCTCTCTGTCTCTCTGTCTCTCTGTCTCTCTGTCTCTCTGTCTCTCTGTCTCTCTGTCTCTCTGTCTCTCTGTCTCTCTGTCTCTCTGTCTGTCTGTCTTTTCTCTCTCTCTCTCTGTGCTGTGTAATGTTGTGTAAATGTGTAGTTCGAGCTCCTTTCAGACACTTTCAGCAGAAATAGTGGAGATTTATCCATCTTCTCCTGGAAAGTAATAGATTAACCTGGCAAGATTTAGGTTTTGCATAAATCAGGAGGCCACACCATTGGAAAACAGATTGCAGAGTATTTTGTGTGCGGAGCAGAGCGAGGGAGGTGGTTGCACAATTTAAATGAATGTGTCTGCCTGGTTTACAAAATGACTCAGAATCTACAAGTGCAATGTAAGCTGAAATTTAAATGTGAAATATGTTTTCCATAACTGTTACAAACAACTTATTTCTAAGTAATATGCATCTCTATACATTCCCAGCTGACTATGCGTAGGTAGTTAGCTACTCTTATTAAATACCATTGTCACATTGGATGAATCAACATTATGAATCAAAGCCAAGTAGAACATGTAATTGGCACAGAATTTGATGTTCCAACATGGCCAGTAGTTATCTGAGTAGCTGAGTTCAGCTTGGGTCTCCATACTCCATTGCTGCAGATCTCAGATGAAATGTCTTACTAATTACATCTATCTTCTGCCCTGCAGCGCTCACTGCCCTCTGATAAATGTATATCTGTGTCCAGTTCACTGTCTCAACTTTTCAGTGCTTTTCACTTTTTCTAGCTTGTCATGCAGGAGTGAGAGGAGGATATAGACTGTTCGTCATTAGTTATGTCACAAACATGTTGTCTGATTTTCTGGTGTTGCTTGTTAATGTTACAATTTATCCATCCTGGAGGGTGGTAATGACAGAGAGATCTACCAAGCCTCATCTCCACCACCTATAAAGATCTGTCAAATAAAATAAAGCTGTGGCTAAAGTTAGCTGAAGTTTGTAGTGGCGGTTTAAAGAAAACCAAACCATAGATTATACTTTATCCTGGATCATAGACTACTTTCAAGGTGAGGAACCATCGAACATCATGTTGTAAAGGGGGAAGGGACCAGATACAGATTTCTTATTACAGTACCCTCACGTGAATAAAATATGGTGAACACGTAGGCACTGTGATTGAGATGTGACTTTGGACATTATTTTTCCTGTCTTGTTGTTCCATTTAGAAACATTATAGTGTTGGTTATTTCAGCTTGCAGCCCACAGTACAACAACAGGGCTTCTGTGGTCCCTACAGTTCTCATGTACTATGCACAATTCCACCGCTTCAGGTCATACAGAACACCAACATGCTATTTAAAATGTCCAACATCCTCTCCATAATGCTGATTTCTGTTTCAGAGCCAGCATATATGCCGCTAGGTCTACACTGAGCGTGCCTACACATTGTTCCTATGTGACTAGCTGTGGTGAGTCTTGGCCTTGTGACTGCAATACAGTGACACCAAACAGATATAAATGTGGATAATGAGCTGATGTGACCAACAAGGGGCTACATGCCAAGCGTTGTTAGAGCAGTTGCTTGTGACTAGCTTTGTGAGCGATCATGGGCTGAAAATACACGTAATGGAAATAGAAGAAAATAAAAATTGCTTTCTTGTCTTAAATTTTGTAATAAATTGGATCAGAATCTAAACAACATTCTCAACCAAATGTAGCTCAAAACACACATTATCAATTAAGCCTGATAAAAAATGTATAGAAAACTTGCTGGATAAGACCAAAGTCATTACTGAGACCAACGTCATTACTGTTGAATAATTAGTCAGATTTACGCCAGTGTAATGATGTCACGCCCTGACCTTAGTTATCTTTGTAAGGTCAGGGTGTGACGAGGGTGGTATGTGTGTTTTTGTCTTTTAAAAATAAAAATTATAATATGTTTATTATTTTCCAATAAAAAATCTAATAAAAAAGACAGCAATATAAACAATGACATTCATTGAACTGTTGAACAAAACTTAACTTAACTCACACGTACACAAAATAAAACAAAATCCTATTAGGTGGTACATGCATAAGAAGACAGCATATAGTCATTACAAGCAGTGTAGTTAAGCCACAAATACATATTGAGTGGAGTACAGCACAGAGTATTATTGGACTTCAAGTCAAGCACTCGAGGAGTGTGTTTTTGTCTTGTCGATGTTTTTTTGTATATATATGGGGTTTTGGTATATCTAGGTATATGTAGGTCTATGGTGTCCTGAATTGGTTCCCAATCAGAGACAGCTGTTTATCGTTGTCTCCGATTGAGGATCCTATTTAGGTTGCCATTTTCCATTTTGGTTTTGTGGGTTATTGTCTATATGCAGTTGCATGTCAGCACTCGTGTTTATAGATTCGGTTTGTTGTTTTGTATAGTTTGTTCAGTGTTTATTCTTCATTAAAAGAAGAATGTATTCATCTCCCGCTGCGCCTTGGTCTTCTCGTTATGATGAACGTGACAGAATAACCCACTAAACAAGGACCAAGCAGCGTGAAAAGGAGGAACAGTGCTTAATAGGGAAATGGACCTGGGAGGAGATAGATGGAGCAGGACCCTGGACACAGCCGGGGGAGTATCGCCATCCTAAGGAGGAGTTAGAGGCAGCGAAAGCGGAATGGCGATACTACGAGGAGAATAGAGGAACAGCGACAATATGAAGGTACACGGCTAGCACGGAAGCCCGAGAGGCAGCCCCAATAATATATATTTTTTTGGGGGGGGGGGGGGTCAGAGACCTGAGCCTACTCCTCGTGCTTACTGTGGGGAGCGTGTTACTGGTCAGGCACCGTGTTATGCGGTAGAGCGCAAGGTGTCTCCAGTGTGCTATCCTAGCCCGGTGCGCTCTATTCCAGCTCCTCGCATTGGCCGGGCTAGAATGGGCATCCAGCCAGGAAGGAGGGTGCCGGCTCAGCGCTGCTGGTCTCCAGTATACCTCCTTGGACCAGGATATCCTGCGCCAGCTCTGCGGTGAGTCTGCACAGCCCAGTGCATCCTGCGCGTCCCAGTGCATTTGCAGGGCGAAAGTAAACATCCAGCCAGGACGGGTTGTGTCAGCTCTACACTCCAGACCTCCAGTGCACCTCCACAGTCCAGTACATCCTGTGCCTGCTTCCCGCACTCGCCTTGAGGTGCGTGTCACCAGCCCGGTACCACCAGCACCACGCATCAGGCCTCCAGTGCGCCTCCAGTGTCCAGTATGCCCTGTTCCTGCTCCTCGCACTCGCCCTGAGTTGCGTGTCCCCAGCCCGGTACCACCAGCACCACACACCAGGCATACAGTGCGCCTCGGCAGTCCAGTACGCCCTGTTCCTGCTCCTCGCAGTCGCCCTGAGGTGCGTGTCCCCAGCCCGGGACCACCAGTGCCGGCACCATGCACCAGGCCTACAGTGCGCCTTGGCAGTCCAGAGCGTCCGGCGACATTTCCCAGTCCAGAGCATCCGGCGGCAGTACCCAGTCCAGCGCGCCCGGCGACAGTCCTCAGTCCGGAACCTCCAATGACGGGCCACAGTCCGGAACCTCCAATGACGGGCCACAGTCCAGAACCTCCAACAACGGTCCCCAGCCCGGGGTCTCCAGCGACGGTCCCCAGCCCGGGGTCTCCAGCGACGGTCCCAGCCTGGGGTCTCCAGCGACGGTCCCCAGCCCGGGGTCTCCAGCGACGGTCCCCAGCCCGGGGTCTCCAGCAACGGTCCCCAGCCCGGGGTCTCCAGTGACGGTCCCCAGTCCAGAACATCCGGCGATGATCCACGCAGCGAGGGTCCCCAGCTCGAGGCCTACGGCAAGGATCCTCTGTCCAGAGCCTCCGAAGATGATCCACGGAACAGTGCTACAAGAGCGGACTCAGGGTAAATAAGGGGGGCGGCGTCCAGAACCAGAGTTGCCACCGAGGCTAGATGCCCCCCCAAACCCTCCCATACAGGTTTAGGTTTGTGGCCGGGAGTACGCACCGTTGGGGGGGGGGGGGGGGGACTGTAACGCCCTGACCTTAGTTATCTTTATTATTTTGGTTATGTCACGGTGTGACGAGGGTGGTATGTGTGTTTTTGTCTTGTCTAGCCTAGGGTTTTTGTATATCTATGGGGTTTTGGTATATATAGTTCTATGGTGTCCTGAATTGGTTCCCAATCAGAGACAGCTGTTTATCGTTGTCTCTGATTGGGGATCTATTTAGGTTGTCATTTCCATTTTGGTTTTGTGGGTTATTGTCGGTTATTGTCTATGTGTAGTTGCATGTCAGCACTCGTGTTTATTACTTCACGTTCGTTTTATTGTTTTGTATAGTTCAGCGTTTATTCTTCATGAACTTTTGTGACTAAGGGGCAGTATTTTCATTTTTGGAAAAATAACGTTCCCGTAGTAAACGGGATATTTTGTCATGACAAGATGCTAGAATATGCATATAATTGACAGCTTGGGATATAAAACACTCTAAAGTTTCCAAAACTCTAAAAATATTGTCTGGGAGTATAACAGAACTGATATTGCAGGCGAAAGCCTGAGAAAAATCCAATCCGGAAGTGACTCATCTTTTGAAAACTCTGCGTTCCAATGCGTCCCCATTGAGCAGTGAATGGGCTATCAACCAGATTACTTTTTCTCCGTATTCCCCAAGGTGTCTACAGCATGTGACGTAGTTTTACGCATTTATGTTGAAGAATACCCGTAAGCGGCTACATTGCACAAGTGGTCACCTGATGGCTCTCAGAGTGATTCTCGCATAAAATACAGAGGTAGCCATTATTCCAATCGGTCCTACTGAAAAACAAATTGTCCTGGTGGATATATTATCAAATAGATATTTGAAAAACACCTTGAGGATTGATTATAAACTACATTTGCCATGTTTCTGTCGATATTATGGAGCTAATTTGGAATATATTTTGGAGTTTTCGTGACTGCAATTTCGGGGTGATTTCTCAGCCTAAGGTGAAGAACAAACAGAGCTATTTCGCCTACAAAAATTATATTTTTTGAAAAAAGGAACATTGGCTATCTAACTGGGAGTCTTGTCAGTGAAAACATCCGAAGCTCATCAAAGGTAAACTATTTAAGTTGATTGCTTTTCTGATTTCCGTGACCAAGTTACCTGCTGCTAGCTGGACAAAATGCTATGCTAGGCTATCGATAAACTTACACAAATGCTTGTCTAGCTTTGGCTGTAAAGCATATTTTGAAAATCTGAGATGACAGGGTTATTAACAAAAGGCTAAGCTGTGTCTCAATATATTTCACTTGTGATTTTCATGAATAGGAATATTTTCATGGAATATTTATGTCCGTTGCGTTATGCTAATTAGTGTCAGTCGATGATTACGCTCCCGGACCCGGGATGGGGAGTTACTAGAGGTTAAAAGAAGAATGTATTCCTCTCATGCTGCGCCTTGTTCTCCTTGTTATGACGAACATGACACATGCCTAGGGGTAGGTTTATGACAGTCATAAATACCTCTCCCCCTCTTTTCCTCTCGCTACCCTACTGATGTGACTATTGAAAATAGAATAGAGATTCTGGGAACATCAGAAGGTAACCATATTTTGGTAATCCAACCAGTTGAACTTATGCCTTGGTACTTAATGAATATGATGTCAGTTCGGTTGGCATCTGAGACATTCTCATCAATGATAGGATGACAAAAACTGTATCTGGGAAAGTCTACACATTATAGTTATCAGATTCACATGTAATTGTTGTGTTTAAATAAAAAATTATTTGGTACCAGATGAAACGTAATTTTAGCTTCTAAAATGTGAGAATTGGGTTTTCATGAGTGAATTAGGCCCGACTCAGTGGCCCGCCCACGTGAAGAGACATTGGTTATAAACTGAGACACGCCTTCCTCTCCCTTCCTATACAAAGCATTGACAACAATATAACTTCCTGTTCCAGGGACATTTAGGCAACAGCCTTGACGTTAGAAGGACAGGTGACACCTACAGAGCAAAGCCAATCTCAGCTACCTAACGAAATTTGCATTGAATTCCCACGTGAAGAGGACGATCGACACGTCGAATATGATTAATTTCCTAAAACTGGTACAGTTTACCACCAGAGACGCTCTTCAAAGGATGGAAGAACTCTTGGGCAACTCAGCCTTCCATCTACCACCAACCTATTGAAGCGCAGCTCAGAGTAAATTTTCATTGCATTTTCCTTTTCCAAATGGGCGGTAATTTAGAATGCATAACATTCTGTATATACGATAGAGTAGCTGCCTACGGCCCGATAGAGACATCGCTTCTCCCTTTGTTCTTCAGTCTTCCCACTCTTTCACTCAAACCCAGCCCCCTTTTCTTTGTGTAACCAGCTGTCATATCTGTTCCGTCTGCTAGGGATGTTTTCCTTTATGACATCATTTGTAATCAATGTATGATTAATTCTGTGTATATGTAATTCTGTGTGATTAGTTAGATATTTAGTAAATAGATAATTAAACCCAATTTTGTATCGTTGATTCAACTTGTTAGCCAGGGTTTGTGAAGTTAACCAAGAATTTACAACTTTCAGATGAGACTGAAATAAGGTGACGATTAATATTGACTGCTATTGACGTAAAATATTACTAGGTCTTTAAGAGTTTATTCGGAACATAACAGCTCTATAAATATGATTTTGTGGTGCCCTGACTTTCTAGTTAATTACATTTACATGATTAGCTCAATCGGGTAATATAAATTACAGAGAAAGGATTTATAGAATAGCATGTCATATCACTTAATCCAGCATAGCCAAAGACACGACACCAAGACATGAGTTTCCTTCAGCCAGCCAAAGAAGTACATCTATATGTTTATGATGATACTGCATCATAATGTTTTTTGTAAGGCTACTTAAAGTAAGGGTTTTTTTTCTTAGATATAGACAGTACTTATGAAAACAACCAAATTCTTTCTCAATCACGACACACATGGAAACCATGATAACATGACCCCTGTAACAATCGACTTTATATCATTGCAGCTGTTTCAACTCACTGTTCATTGTGAAGTCCAATTGGACAATGAGAACTATAACATTAAATCCATACTGTATCTAAAACCTTAACTTTTGTAGGGTATTAATTTTACACACAAACTCACACAGTGCAACTTGCATGACGAAGCAATTTAGCAAAAGCAATTCTATGAGTCTGAACTGAATATTGCTCTTGTACCCTTTCTGAGCAGTGTAGTCCTGTTTATTTGGCTGTGAAGAAGGCACAACACTGGCAGCATCGTGAGGATTAAAGAAATAACCTATACAAATGCAGGCCAGGCCAGTGTATAATCTGCTCAAGCAAAAGCCTGACAAACAATTCCCAGCGAGGCCAAGCTGAAGTATGATGGCTGCTGTCAATGTGGGGTCAACTTGATCTGGTGAAGGACGGGTGGGGTTGGTTGGGTTGGGGAGGTGTCAGTGGCATCCTCCATATCTGTCAGCTCCATGGAAGAACTTCATCACGATCAGAAGAGGCTGCTGATTGGGGTAAGTAGCAGTAGAGAAGGACACCCACGATGTATTATTATAAGCCATAAGGTTTGTATTATACTTTCTAGTATCTATGAAGCTGTAGTAACCCACATACAGTGTATCATATGTGTGAATTTGAAAAGAGATGGTAGTCTAACTGAATTTTGGGTTGTTGCATAAAGCTATACCAAATAACTAGAAGCCATTTTTACTTGTTACATTTTTGTATTTAGCAAATATGTGAATATGAAGTGATCAACACCTAAAGAAAAACATCAATAGTCAATATGACCTCCCTCTTCTAGTTGTTTGTAAGAGGGACTGGCTTCTCCATGTTGCCATTCCAAATTAACAAAAGGCTGTTTGTGACAGTGCACACCTTAATCTGACTGCTAGTTTGAAAATCACTCAAGTTGTATTCAACTGAGAAAAAGAGTGAGCATGAAATCAAAAAGGAAAAGAAAATATCTTTGATCGCCACCCTTTAAAATGACAAAAACTCTATTTACCCCCCTGTGACGCTCAGGGGATTTTAATTCCCCAAATTCAAAGAGAGACGAGAATCATTCTCACCCCAATCCTGAATGGGAGCTTTATAAACTCAGCATCCAGACGCAGTACAGCCTGTATCACTCTTCACAGTTGCTGCATTCATTCCTCTAATTCTCCATTATTATTCAGTGAGCTGTTAGGTGTGCTCTCATTTACAATAGGATTGAAGACAGATCTTTCCCCTGGGGGCACAGAGGCTGAATGTATTTCTTATTTTTTAATTACAGCTTAAATGTTTCATGCTAACTGTTCAGTGAATTTGGGATGCAGTGGGGATTATTATAAGGAATGTATTTTAATGACGCAATAATATTTTTCCTCTGTCATGTGGTTGATTATGAGGACTTTGTTGTTTAGATGGACTCTGTGATTACTGGGTCTGGCCCTGTGATTGTCAGGTCCTCCTAGTATGGATTTATTGTGTAGCAACAGGGGTTTAGATAGCATACCCTCATTAAAAATAATCTCTCAGTTAAACACGTTTGTATATATTGATTAATATATTTTAATCGATAGCGTTGATGGACTAGGGATCACTAATAGGTTAATGCTGGTCTTGCATGTACTGTTGTCGTTAAACAAATAAATATTAGATCCCTCTATGACCGGGTGCCACTCCTCCCCCCTCTCTTCAGGAATCCAACTAAGAATCCCCAATACTGTCTTATTAACCCTTGGAACTCCTCTATATGAACAAATAAAGTGTGTGAGCCTGGCGCCAGAGTTAAATGGGGAGATGACTAATGGATCTTGGATGTTGTCTGTGCGTGGTCCTCTACTGTGTGTGTCAGTGATCCTGTTCACCTGGAGGGCACCAGATTAAGATCATCCACTGGATGAGCAGAGTAGAACAGAATGCAGCACAGAGGTCCATTGATCCTTACAGTGGGGTTTGACCAAAGGCTGTAACCCCTCTTGACAACTCTTCGCTCATAGGCTTCGCTTCTGTTGAAATGTGCATAAAGTAGAGCAGGAAGCCAGGCTCCCCCCTCCCCCAAAACAAGACAAAAATATAAAAAATGATGTATCTTTTGTCTCTGTGTTTCATAAACATCCTTCAATTCGAAAGAGGCTGAATGTCCCTCACAGGAGAAAGCATCCAATCGAACGAAACAGCGCCCCACTCTCTGTATGTGTAGCCCATCTATGCTGTCTGATCAAAAAGAGTATGACATTATTGCCACCCGTAGCATTGAATGCAAGGGAAGTCAGCAAGAATTTGGCCTCCCTTGATAAAACAATATAAAATAAGAGCCAATCAGCATTGAACTAAGTGAGCAGCTGTGAATGATCCTGGTGATGTGATTGGCTTCAGACCAATCACATCACATTAGAAGCCAAACGTTATTGACGTTTGTACTCCGGTGGCTAGCTAACTAGTTAAATTAGCCATGGATGGAGGTATTGATGTAGTAAAGTAAAACTTGTGGTTTTACTTAATTCTCCGTACTGGCCAATGATTATAATTGCAATTCTGAGCCAACCATAAATGCATAGATTGTGCCCCTGGCCTTAGAGGATGGAAGTTCAACATGTAGCTAAATGTAGTAACGTTAAAACTTCTTAAGGATAGGGGGCAGTATTTTCACTTTGGATGAATTGCGTGCCCATAGTGAACTGCATCAAACTCTGTCCTAGATTGCTAATATATGCATATTATTATTACTATTGGATAAAAAACACTCTGGAGTTTCTAAAACTGTTTGAATTATGTCTGTGAGTATAACAGAACTCATTGGGCAGGCAATCTTCCAAACAAGTTTTGAAACTCTGAAAGTTGGGTCAACTTTGACGTCATCGCCCCCTCCCTTCCCAACAAGATTTGGATCTGGAAACACTTCCTACGCCTGTCCTCATTCAGTAGAAAGTGTAATGGAGCATTTGCTGTGAACTTTGACCTAATGGGAGGGAAAATAGTCGGTGTCGCAAGAGAATGCCATTTTGCTGTGGCGCATTTGTCTGTGAGTGCTACGGCTGTTCCAATCAGCCCCAGATGAAAACTAAGGATCCGGTTGGAACGTTATTAGATATATATGATTATAACATCCTGAAGATTGATTCTGTACTTAGTTTGACCAGTTTTTTTCGACCTGGAATATATCGTTTGGAAGTTTTCTTGCAAATTATCTTGGACCAGAAGTGATAGCAAATGCTGCTACTTGGACACTAGTATTGGACATTATGGAACAAAACAATTTATTGTGGAACTAGGACTCCTTGCACTACATTCTGATGAAAGATCATCAAAGGTAAGGGAATATTTATGTTGTAATTTTGTATTTCTGTTGACTCCAACATGGCGGAGAAATATTGTTTCGTCTGAGCGCCGTCTCAGATTATTGCAATGTTAGGCTTTTTCCGTAACGTTTAAAAAAAATCTGACACAGCGCTTGCATTAAGAAAGGTGTAGAACATGTATCTTTAGTCAAAGTTTATGATGAGTATTTCTGTTATCTGGCGTAACTTTCTATAATTCCTCCGGATATTTTGGAGGAATTTCTGAACATGGCGTCAATGTAAACCGACATTTGTGGATATAAAATGCATATTATCGAACAAAACATAAATGCACTGTGTAACATGTCATATGACTGTCATCTGATGAAGATTTTCAAGAGGTTAGTGATTGATTTTATTTCTAATCCTGCTTTTGTGATTTTATCTTTGGCTGGAAAAAATGGCTATGTTTTTTCTTTGGTTTGGTGGTGGTCTAATATAAATATATGTTGTGTTTTCGCTGTAAAACATTTTTAAAAATCTGACATGATGGGAAGATAAACAAGGTGTTTATCTTTCATTTGAGGTATTTGACTTGTTAATGTGTGAAAGTTAAATATTTCTAAAGAATATTTTTGAATTCCCTGCACCACCTTTTCAGCTGAACGGGAGGGGTGGAGTTCCCTGAGGGGAAAGCCTTGCCCCAACAGCTAACATTAACTAGCTGACCTGGCGCATCGTTGCCAAAGAAAGGAAGTTAGGCTAGTGAGCAAGCATTTTATCTAGGAAGCCTAGGACAACAAAAACTGTAGTGTATGACAGAGTCATAGAGTGTTTAGGCAACATGAAAGTGGAAAATTGCATTGCCATTTCTGCACAAGTAGGGTAAGTCAACATGCTTTTTCTACTTGCACACACACACACATGTTGTCATGTGTTGCTGCTATGCTTTGTTGTCTCTCTTTATGTAGTGTTGTGGTGTCTCTCTTGTCATGATGCGTGTTTTGTCCTATATTTTTATTTTTAATCCCAGCCACCATCCCCGCAGGAGACCTTTTGACTTTTGGTAGGCCGTCAGTGTAAAAAACATTTTTTTCTATAACTGACTTGCCTAGTTAAATAAAGCTTATATGAATAAAAAAAAACACATTTCAGGAAGCTAGGCATATGTCACACATCATTACTTCACTGAAGAGGCATATGAATATACAGTGGGGAGAACAAGTATTTGATACAGGTTTGCAGGTTTTCCTACTTCTGTAATTTCTGTAATTTTTATCATAGGTACACCTCAACTGTGAGAGACGGAATCTAAAACAAAAATCCAGAAAATTATCGTCAGATGTTTTCACTCACGAGACTCCCAGTTACACAATAAATGTTCAGCGAAATGGATGTGTTGTTTCCTACATTCACCACCTGGGGGCGGCCCGTCAGGAAGTCCAGGACCCAGTTGCACAGCGTGTGGTTCAGACCCAGGGCCCTGAGCTTAATGAACAGCATTCTTACATAGGTATTCCACTTGTCCAGATGGGATATGGTAGTGTGCAGTGTGATGGCGATTGCATCGTCTGTGGATCTATTGGGGTGGTAAGCAATATTGAAGTGGTTCTAGGGTGTCAGGTAAGGTAGAGGTGATATGATCCTTAATCTAGGGTAGGGGGCAGAAATCGGAATTTTGGATGAAAAACATGCCCAAATTAAACGGCCTGCTACTCGGCCCAGAAGATAGGATATGCATATAACTTTTAGATTTAACCTCTTTGATCTCTAGGGGCGCTATTTCATTTTTGGATAAAAAACGTTCCCGTTTTAAGCGCGATATTTTGTCACGAAAAGATGCTTGACTATACATATTCTTGACAGTTTTTGAAAGAAAACACTCTGAAGTTTCAGAATCTGCAAAGATATTGTCTGTAAGTGCCCCAGAACTCATTCTACAGGCGAAACCAAGATGATGCATCAACCAGGAAATGAGCAGAATTTCTGAAGCTCTGTTTTCCATTGTCTCCTTATATGGCTGTGATTGCGCAAGGAATGAGCCTACACTTTCTGTCGTTCCCCCAAAGTGTTAGCAGCATTGTGACGTATTTGTAGGCATATCATTGGAAGATTGACCA
This sequence comes from Oncorhynchus clarkii lewisi, assembly GCF_045791955.1. NCBI lineage: Eukaryota > Metazoa > Chordata > Actinopteri > Salmoniformes > Salmonidae > Oncorhynchus > Oncorhynchus clarkii. Next base: position 30,987,070 of record NC_092150.1, on the reverse strand, counting down.
TAAGAGACTACATTTTCCAAGTGTCCGCCTGGTGTCCCTGCGTCGAAATTGGAGCGTAAAGCCAGGTGCAATTATTTTTCCATTTGAGAGCAAGGAGAAACCAGGCTTCCACGAAGGATATATCATTGAAGAGATATGTGGAAAAACACCTTGAGGATTGATTCTAAACCACGTTTGCCATGTTTCAGTCGATATTATGGAGTTAATTTGGAAAAAAGTTTGCGTTTTGAGGGCTGAATTTTCGTTTTTTTTTTTTTTTTTTTTTTTTTTGGTAGCCAAATGTGATGTACAAAACAGAGCTATTTCTAATACACAAAGAATCTTTTTGGAAAAACGGAGCATCTGCTATCTAACTGAGAGTCTCCTCATTGAAAACATCAGAAGTTCTTCAAAGGTAAGTTATTTTATTTGAAGGCTTTACTTGTTTTTGTGATAGTTGCCTGCTAAATGCTAACGCTAATGCTAACGCTAATGCTAACGCTAAATGCTACGCTAGCTAGCTACTGTTACACAAATGATTGTTTTCCTATGGTTGAAAAGCATATTTTGAAAATCTGAGATGACAGTGTTGTTAACAAAAGGCTAAGCTTGAGAGCTAGCATATTTATTTCATTTCATTTGCGATTTTCATGAATAGTTAACGTTGCGTTATGGTAATGAGCTTAGGTCTATAAATAGAATCCCGGATCCGGGTTTGGTTGTCGCAACAGGTTAAATAGAAAACACTTTAAAGTTTTCAAAACTGTTAAAATAGTGAGTGTGAGTATAACAGAACTGATTTGGCAGGTGAAAACCTGATTGACTTAGGACTCAATTTGCAGTTCCTATGCCTTCCACTAGATGTCAACAGTCTTTAGAAATGGTTTCATGCTTATATTCTGAAAAATGAGGGAGTAAGAGCAGTCTGAATGAGTGGACCCTGCCGTGTCACAGAGTTTTTTCATGCGCGCGACCGAGAGTGCCTTTGTTGTTTACCTTTTTATATTGACGACATTATTGTCTGTGTTACGAATCCCCTTTTGGCCCGACAGTCTAGGGGGGATGGTATTGAGACCCGTAACATAACTCATGCAAATTCTAATAGTGACAAAGTAAAAGTGAGAATGAAATAACTACGACAACTGAAATCTACCGTCAAACTCAGGGTTTATTAGTAAACACACGGTAATGGGGGGAGCAGGAAAAGGGGCTGAGCTGGACCCAAGGAAAGAAACAATAAGTATTCAAAAACACCCCTAAGCTAGACTAGCCTACTTTAACAACAGCTAACTAACCAACCAAAAATACAGTGGGTGGTCCGCCCAGTTCTAACTAGGGTATTTAACAAAGTTTACCTACGGGCGGTGTATGCCCATGGGCGACTTGTCTTGGTTTCCCCTTTTCCCACCAGCAAACAAACAAACACCATAACCAAAAACAATACTCACAGGTGAGGACAAAGTGATATGGAGGTGCTCAAACACAAGATAGCTCAATACATAAAGAGAGAGTGAAACAGAGAGACCTACAGACATGGCATATACAGAGAGATTGAGCTCTAGAGCAAACAACTGACAGGGTTTTTAAACCAAGGGAAATTAACTGTGATTGGGTAGGAAACAGGAGGAAGTGTGTCTTCTGATTGATGATTTGGGACTGATTGGGGAGTGATGATTTTCAACTGTGAGGGGAGAAGGAGAGAAAGGAAACACACACACAGGATACACACACAGGATACTTGTATCCGTAACACTCCCACCCTTAAAAGAGCAACCCTAGGGATTGCGACCACAGTATTTACATAACATACCCACAAGATCAACAACAAAGTCAACCTACCAAAAATAATTTACACACGAGACAAAGCATCTGCCATTAAATTATCAGAACCATTTTTGTGGCGGATCTCCAAATTATAATTTTGTACTAAGGCGCTGGTTCTGGTTGTACATCCGGTGGAGAAACACTAAGGGGTTATGGTCAGTATATACAATCACTGGTAGGGCACTGGAACCAATATATACTTCAAAGTACTGCAGAGCCAACAACAAAGCAAGAGCTTCTTGTTCTATTGTCGCATAGTTTGTTTGACATTTATTAAATTTACGGGAAAAATAACAAACAGGATGATCCACTCCACTCTTGTCCTGCTGCAGTAGAACAGCACTAGCACCTCTGGCACTAGCATCTACCTCAAGTTTGAATGGTTGTTCAAAATCCGGAGCAGCAAGTACAGGGGTACTACATAAGAGTGCTTTCGCAGATTCAAAAGCTCTCTTGCAATCAGGGGACCACACAAATTATCTAGCCGGACTGAGCAAATCGGTCAATGGAGCAACTACCGCAGAGACATTTTTACAGAAGCTACGGTAGTAGCCAACCATCCCTAAAAAGCGGCGTAGCTGTCGTCTGGTGGTAGGTGCAGGGAATGCAGTTATAGCCAAGACCTTGGCATCAACAGGGCGCACCTGTCCATGGCCAACCTCTTTACCAAGATAGGTAACAGTAGCCTTCCCAAACTCGCACTTTGCCAAGTTCAGGGTTAGAGAAGCAGCTGCCAACCGTTCACATAATACCCTTAGAGAGTCAACATGATCTGACCACTCAGACGAATAAATCACTAGGTCATCAAGGTATGCACTACAATTAGGAACGACAGCTAATACGGAGTTAAACAGTCGTTAGAAAGTGGCTAGTGCATTTCGCATCCCAAAAGCCATGACTGAGTACTGTAGGAAGTTGTCTGGGGTCACAAAGGCAGAAATCTCAGAAGCATGTGAAGTTAACGGAACCTGCCAGTAATCTTTTAAGAGGTCCAACTTAGTTACATACTTAGCAGCACCAATAGTGTCTACAGTCGTCCAGTCTGGGTAACGGGTACGAATCTGGCATTGTAACAGAATTTACCTTTCGATAATCCGTACATAACCTGGACGTACCATCAGGTTTAGGAACCAGAATGCAAGGAGAACTCCATGGGCTTGAACTTGGCGTAGCCAGGTCATTCTCCAACAAATATTTCACCTCATCCCTCATTATCTTCCTCTTGGAAGCGTTGATACGATATGGATGTTGCTTGATAGGTGTAGCATTTCCAACATTAATGTCATGTTCCAACACATTTGTGCGAGTAGGAACGTCATTAAAGAGACATGGAAAACTGTGTAGTAGCCTCACAATATCATTGGCCTGTCCATCCGTTAAATGAACAGATGGACAGATAGACAGCAGCATTTCTGAGTGTTTTCTATCCTAAGCTGTCAATTATATGCATATTCTAGCATCTTGTCCTGACAATATATCTCGTTTACTTTGGGAACGTTATTTTTCCAAAAATGAAAATACTGTCCTCTAGTCACAAGAGGTTAAGGGAAAGAGGTTGTTCCATCCTAGAAATGTTTTAGTAAAATATAATATCAAAAATTTAGCAGGCTCTTTTATCCAAAGCAATTTAAAGTCATTGTTGAATACATTTTTGGGTGGTCCCGGAAATTTAACCCAATATCCCGGAGTTGCAATGCCCTACCAAGATGCATGACCAGGTTATAAATGCTTTCTGAAGCCTCAATTTAACGATGTATAAGGCCTTTATTAAGCAGTGCTTATGCCACCCTTTATAAAGCACAGGTTTACATCATACTTGACATAGTGGGTTATGTCACATTTGACATTACTGGTCATGTCACACAGTTATGCCACATTTATGAACCCTTTATAAAGCATGACATACGGTTATAGATTAGGTAGGCTCTGTAATGTTTATGAAGGCTTTATGAAGCTTTTATAAGCTGCACCTCATTTAAAGCGGGACCTATATGGTCTATTTTTCCTTACAGCGGTGTGACTGTGTTTGTCCTCTGTTATGACAAGGACTGGTGGTAGCAGAGATTAATGGCGGAGATGCCTTTGCTGATAAGCCACTGGCCGTGTCCGAATACTCATACTTGCGTCCTAAATAGTAGGTCATATGAGTATGCAAAAAATAAAGTTCAATACTATGTGACATTTAGAAAATCGAGTAAACTTTAAATACCCGGATGTTGTACTCATTTCGGCTTTGACAATATATGCTCAATAAGATATGGGTATGCGTTACCAAAATCGAAGCATAACGGGAAACAACGCTATTTTATAGAATTTGGACACACTTACTCTTCCTGGGTTTTTCTTAATAGTGAAGATATCAAAACTATGAAAGTACAGGTATGGGATCATGTAGTAACCAAAAAATTGTTAAACAAATCAAAATGTATTTTATATTTGAGCAGCCACCCTTTGGAAGAAAAAGGAGGGCTGAAGAACACCATTCCAACTGTGAAGCACGGGGGTGGCAGCATCATGCTGTGGGGGTGGCAGCATCATGCTGTGGGGGTGCTTTGCTGCAGGATGGACTGGTGTACTTCACAAAATAGATGGAACCATGAGGAAGGAAAATTATGTGGATATATTGAAGCAACATCTCAAGACATCAGTTAGGAAGTTAAAGCTTGGTCGCAAATTGGTCTTCCAAATGGACAATGAGCAAAATGGCTTAAGGACAACAAAGTCAAGATATTGGAGTGGCCATCACAACACCCTGACATCAAACCTATAGATTGAGCAGAACTGAAAAAGCGTGTGCGAGCAAGGAGGCCTACAAACCTGACTCAGTTACACCAGCTCTGTCAGGAGGAAAGGGCCAAAATTAACCCAACTTATTGTGGGAAGCTTGCGGAAAGCTACCCAAAACGTTTGACTCAAGTTAAATCATTTAAAGGCAATGCTACCAATTCTAATCGAGTGAATGTAAACTTATGACCCACTTGGAATGTGATGAAAGAAATCAATCCTGAAATAAATCTCTCTCTACTATTATTCTGACATTTCACATTCTCAAAATAAGGTGGTGATATTAACTGACCTAAGGCAAGGACATTTTACTAGGATTAAATGTCAGGAATTGTGAAAAATGTATTTGAAATGTATTTGGCTAAGGTGTATTTACACTTCTGACATCAACTGTGTATACTGTATATGTTGTTCTTAGACCCATAGTTGATCACTTTGGTTATGGCACTTTTTGCACCCTAATCATGTTGTGCCATTTTTACAGCACTTTTGACTCCTCTGAAGCTTTGTGGATCAAAGAGCCAAACAGGTGAGTGCACACATGTTCGTTAGTCTTACCTGTCGATGTTGGTGACTTATTCATATGCAGCATAAACGGTTGGGTCTGGACAGTCAGTTTTTTATTTTTATTTTATTTTTTTACAGATAATTTAGTGTTGATTTTCATGTCCTCATTCTCTCATGTAGAAAAATACCCCTTTCAGAAGCCCTGTGTTACGGAATAGGCGCAAGCTTCATATCGACGAAAACAGGGGATTAAGCTGAAGTCACTGGAAGAAATGGTAAGTCTCGAACATAAACACACAGGGAGCTATTCAAAATTCTCTAGGGGTAGGCCCTATAAATTCTCAACAAATCTGAAATGAGTCATCATCGCCATTTGAAGTCTAAAGTTATACAGAGGCTTGTGAATGATTTAGTGGTATGATGCAGGAGATAAATCCCCAGTAGGACCTACAGCATGGTGTTGGCATGAACAATGCATCGGTCTTGTAAAGGTTGCTTTGTTTTTAGCATATTTAAAGTTTTGGTTATTTGTTCATACTTTATTTTAAATATAATGTTAAACAAATACATGTGTTTCATTGCAGAATTGGAAAGAATAGAAATAAAACATAATTTTTTTATAATTTAGTAGACGCTCTTTTCCAGAACGACTTACAGGAGCAATTAGGGTTAGGTGCCATTCTCAAGAGCACATCGAAAGATTTTTCACTCAGTCGGCATATACAGTGCCTTGCGAAAGTATTCGGCCCCCTTGAACTTTGCAACCTTTTGCCACATTTCAGGCTTCAAACATAAAGATATAAAACTGTTTTTTTTCGTGAAGAATCAACAAGTGGGACACAATCATGAAGTGGAACGACATTTATTGGATATTTCAAACTTTTTTAACAAATCAAAAACTGAAAAATTGGGCGTGCAAAATTATTCAGCCCCTTTACTTTCAGTGCAGCAAACTCTCTCCAGAAGTTCAGTGAGGATCTCTGAATGATCCAATGTTGACCTAAATGACTAATGATGATAAATACAATCCACCTGTGTGTAATCAAGTCTCCGTATAAATGCACCTGCACTGTGATAGTCTCAGAGGTCCGTTAAAAGCGCAGAGAGCATCATGAAGAACAAGGAACACACCAGGCAGGTCCGAGATACTGTTGTGAAGAAGTTTAAAGCTGGATTTGGATACAAAGTATTAACTTAAGGGGGCTGAATAATTTTGCACGCCCAATTTTTCAGTTTTTGATTTGTTAAGAAAGTTTGAAATATCCAATAAATGTCGTTCCACTTCATGATTGTGTCCCACTTGTTGATTCTTCACAAAAAAATACAGTTTTATATCTTTATGTTTGAAACCTGAAATGTGGCAAAAGGTCGCAAAGTTCAAGGGGGCCGAATACTTTCGCAAGGCACTGTATGAAGTTGTGTTCTTTTGTTGTTTTTTGGACTGCTATACATCAGTGGTGTCATGAGAGGCGTTTTGGGGAAATGCAGAGTGCCTGTATTTACTGCCAAAGTGGAGCCGACTGTGTTCTGCTGACGCCCATACGTACATCAGTCAAAAACTCAGAAGAGATTTCTCTTTGTAACAAAACGGGCAAATTGGCTCCCGCCAAACCGGCTCAGCATGAAGACAATCAGAGACTGAGGTGCGTGCCAATCAAGTCAGCTTTCACAAGCAGGGAAAAAATCAATGTGTGCTAACCTGTTGGAGCAGAGAGACTGACAGACAGACATAATCTCTGCACGAGTCAGAGCTCTGCACCGGGAATGAGGGATGAGGGGAAGAGGGTTGGAGAGGCAGAAGGTTCAGGGTGAGTATGTTAAAATCCATAATTCTCCGAAGGTGTCTCCCCTCCGCTCTCACGTTCTTTCACCCTCTCTCACCATTTTCTTCTCTCTCGCTCATATTGTCTTTGCCACCAGCTCTCTATTTGTACAAAGCTGCTTTTAACAAATTTTACTGCATGCATGATTGTGAGTGACAGGGTATGGCTGGTGATTTTATGTGGCCCTCTCTGGTGAACCAGCAGGGCTGAGACAGAAAAGGACAGGAGAAGAACTTGTCACACCGCTACCCTGCATAGGTTAACCAATTATGCAGTGATTGCACACAGACCACACACACACACACACACACACACACACACACATAGATTCAGACACACACACACACACACACACAAACTCCTGTAGTGTTTCTTATGGAAGAATGTGTAGCAGTGTGGTTAACGTTGTGTATGTTGAAGTGTGCGGGGGGGGGGATCCCCTGTTTTGGGGGTCTGGGGTACCCCCAGGATACTTTTTATGTAGAAGGACTGAGCAGCTCATTTCTGATCACTTTTTAATAGGGCATTCTACTCCAAAATAGTGAAAAAGTATAATCAATTGTAGCCCAAATGTGTGCAGCATTGTGGCTATGAATACTGTAAATAGGCTGACGCATGGGTTTGTATCTGCATTTACCCAATTGGGCTAATCATTAGTAGAGTCCTGCATCGTGTCGGATGTCCTCGGTTCCCTGCAGGTAAGTCACAAAAAAATACAAAAACATTCTCTCAACCCGTGGGTCGACTCGCCATTCAGAACCATTACATTGTGGGTTGGTGAAGCATTTAAAATTAAGATAATTAAGATAAAACAGAAGCTTGTTTTGTAGCATTGTGTTGCGAATTCCATTCTGTGAGCAGCAAGGCAGACACAAGGCTGCCAGCCATGCACGCATTAAGAGTGTGTGGATCTGGGAACTGTCGCTTATTTGTGTTGTGCTAAAACTTTCTAGTTTGTCCATGTTCTCTCTCCCCACGTGAGAATACAAACATACATTCACATTCCTTCACACTCTTCACATATGCTGCTTTTACTCAGTTTATTATCTGTGCATAGTCACTTTACCCCTACCTACATGTACATATTTCATCGACCAACCCGTACGTACATCTGCACATTGACTCGGTATCGAATGTTTCTTACTTACTTTTTTAAAACTCTGCATTGTTGGTTAAGGGCTTGTAAGTAAATGGTAAGGTCTACACTTATCGCATATGGCGCATGTGACCATATACTCCTGATATGGCTCCCAATTAGCGCAGTGGTCGAAGGAGGTATCACTACAGACCCTGGTTCAATCCCGGGCTGTATCACAACCGGCTGTGATCTGGAGTCACATACAGCGGCACACAATTTGCACAGCGGCGTCAGGGAGGGTTTGGCCGGGGTAGGCCGCAATGGTAAACCAAGAATTTGTCTAGTAAAATAAAGGTTAAATCAAATTTTAAAATCACACAGTAATGATGCAGGCTGGTAAATGTTTGAGTAGCCCACTAAATAAATGTAGCCTGTGTTTGAAGTATATATTTGAGTATTTGTTTTGTTTGCAGAAGAAAAGTAAAATGTGGACTGTTCCAGCATCTTGAAAGCGCGCTTTGGCTGAAATATTTTTGGGGAGTGGCGGCAATGATTTTGCTGTGGCACAGCGTAACTATTAAATGACTACAGCAGAAACACTGCACTTGGGTTGCAAAATTCCTGGAACTTTCAATATATTTCCTGGTTTCCCAAAATCCTGGTTGCAGGATATCTGAAATTCTCCAAACAGGATTTCTGGAAAACTAGTTAATTTATTGAAAGTTCCCGGAATTTTGCAACCCTACACTACACTCCTCATCAGGTAAGGCAGCTCAACATCAGGGATCAGTGCTCGGGGTCAGCCAAATCTGATCTCGCGGACTAAAAACAAATGCTTTGTTTCTCAATTATATCTGAGTTTTGGAGTATGCCCCTGGCTATCCGTAAATGAAAAAATATATAATATTGATGATTTGTTTAATTTTTGAGTGTAGGGGGCAGTATTTTCATTTTTGGCTAAAAAACGTACCAATTTCAAACTGCCTATTTCTCAGGCCCAGAAACTAGAATATGCATGTAATTGTCAGATTAGGATAGAAAACACTCAAAAACTGTCAAAATATTGTCTGTGAGTATAACAGAACTGATATTGCAGGCGAAAACCTGAGGAAAATCCAACAAGGAAGTGCTATTTTTCCTGAAAGCTCTCTGTTCCATTGGATGCCTTGCCTCCATTTTTAAAGAGATATCTCGTGAGTGCAAACATCCGAAGATTATCAAAGGTAAGAAATTTAATTTATTGCTTTTCTGACTTTCGTGACCAATCTACTTAGCTGCTAGCTGTTTGTAATATTTTGTGTACTGAGAGAGATGTTCTTACATAAACACTTGTTATGCTTTCGCCGAAAAGCTTTATTGAAATCTAACACGCCAGGTGGATTAACAAGCTAAACTGTGTTTTACTATATTGCACTTGTGATTTCATGAAAATGTCATATTTTTAGTAATTTAATTTGAATTTGATGAAAATGTTGTTGATGTTGATTTAAACTTTTACTTTCAATAGTTAAGTATATTTTAGCATGTACATTTACGTTTGATACTGAAGTATATTTAAAAATAAATACTTTTAGACTTTTACTCAAGTAGGATTTTACTGGGTGGCTTTCACTTTTACTTTAGGAATTTTCTATTAATGTATCTTTACTTTTTCCAAGTATGACAATTCGGTACCTTTTCCACCACTGTCAGAAATCCGTTTGGAAAAAAAAGAGCCAGTTTGATCCAGAAAAATGTTCTTAGGAAAACGCAACGTCACTACAAAATATTTCAAAAGTTGCCTATAAACCAAAATATTTCAAACTACTTTTGTAATACAACGTTAGGTATTTTTAAACGTTAATAATCGATCAAATTGTAAACGGGGCAATCTGTATTCAATACATGAACGAAAAGAAACCAACTCTGCTCATCACGTCTTGTGCATCTCACAAAAGGGTCCCCCGTTCCGAGTTGGCCTACTTTCTGCTAAGACAAAGAAATAACCTCAGCCATATTCCAAACACTGGCGACATCGTGTGGAAGATGTAGGAACTGAAAGTATATTTCTATTCAATTTCCAATTGCAAAGACAATATAGGGAAGCGAGATGGGAAAAAAATAATAATAATAATTCTGAATAGTTAGTCCTCTGGGTTTTGCCTGCTACATAAGTTCTGTTTTACTCACAGACATGATTCAAACAGTTTTAGAAACTTCAGAGTGTTTTCTATCCAAATCTTGGCATGAGTAGCAGGAAGTTGAAATTGGGCACGCTATTTATCCAAAAGTGAAAATTCTGCCCCCCAGCTTTAAGAGGTTTTAAGAAAGGAGTATCCCTTAGCCAGATAGCATTTGCTATAAATTATCGCTCAGTTTGGTCTGTAAAACGAGGTTCTAATCTTATTCCTGGTACTTCATAGCACAGAACCATTACCTCATCCAACGGCATAACTCAATTGTCAACTCTAGATACTCCCATCTTAAGTAAACCCCCTCTTGACCCCCACTCCTGGACAAGCTCACTGAGGGGAGTGAGCCTCTAGGCCATACACTGTCCCAGGATAAGTGTAAGATGAGAGAGGACATACAATGTTTTCAGACACTGCCATACACCTCCCCCCAATGGGAAAAGGAGGGAGTGACTGGCGCACAGACATTGTGGAGACAAGTAATTGGTTCCCCATTAATCACGCCATCCCTTCACATGGTTTAAGAATAGGTAAAGACACATTCACATATGAAGACAATGTTCCATCCTGTCCTCTTCGCTTTCTGATATTCTGCATAGCACCAGAGACATGTAAAAGACAAGCCTGACCTCTCCCATTTCTGGGCCCCAGGTGACTGAGCCCCAACTGAGGGAAGAAATGCAACTGCCAACACCAGAGTCATTAGAAATACATTCTAATAAAAAGTATATCACATAAGAATATTATGCAGATAAGACATCTTAATTACTTATGTTACCCAACTAATTCTGATTCATCCACCACAGTAACAAAGGGGAAAGTCAAGGGGTCAAAATACTTTCTGAATGCACTGTATTTGTAAACAGGGCTGAAAAGTGACTGGTAGCAGGAATATATAAATACTTATGGTAACATACTAATAATCATGTAGCTAGCGGATAGAGCATTGGGCCAGTAACTGAAAGATCACTGGTTCAAATCCCAGAGCTGACTAGTTGAACAATCTGTGGCCTTGAGCAAGGCACTTAATCCTAATTGCTCATGTACTGTAAATTGCATTGTATAAGAGTGTCTGCTAAATGACTCAAATGTAAAACAGGAGTAATATTGACCAGTAGCAGGATAAATAGAAAGATGGTAATGGAAATCAATGAACAGCAGTGTAGTGGTAGTAATAAATCTAACCAATAAGTATTTGAATCAATAAGGCCCAAGCAATGTCTACCTAGTTTTATCAAAGTAGCCCAAACATCAGTATTTTATAAGCTGGGCGTGTCATTAGACATCAAATGTATTATCTGACGACTGACAAAGTTATGTAGAATACACTTGTTACTGCTTAGGCTTAAATTGCTAGAGATTTGAGTCAGTATGTTGGCAGCAGCCACTCAATGTTAGTGATGGCTGTTTAACAGTCTGATGGCCTTGAGATAGAAGCTGTTTTTCAGTCTCTCGGTCCCAGCTTTGATGCACCTGTACTGACCTCGCCTTCTGGATGATAGCGGGGTGAACAGGCAGTGGCTCGGGTGATTGTTGTCCTTGATGATCTTTTTGGCCTTCCTGTGACATCGGATGGTGTAGGTGTCCTTGAGTGCAGGTAGTTTGCCCCAAGTGATGCGTTGTGCAGACCTCACTACCCTCTGGAGAGCCTTACGGTTGTGGGTGGAGCAGTTGCCGTACCAGGCGGTGATACAGCCCGACAGGATGCTCTCAATTGTGCATCTGTAAAAGTTAGTGAGTGTTTTAGGTGACAAACCACATTTATTCAGCCTCCTGAGGTTGAAGAGGCAATGTTGCGCCTTCTTTACCACGCTGTCTGTGTGGGGGGACCATTTCAGTTTGTCCATGATGGGTACTCCAAGGAACTTAAAACTTTCTATCTTCTCCATTACTGTCCCGTTGATGTGGATAGGGGGGTGCTCCCTCTACTGTTTCCTGAAGTCTACGATTATCTCCTTTGTTTTGTTGACATTGAGTGTGAGGTTGTTTTCCTGACACCACACTCCAAGGGCCCTCACCTCCTCCCTGTAGGCCGTCTTGTCGTTGTTGGGAATCAAGCCTACCACTGTAGTGTAGACTGCAAACTTGATGATTGACATGGAGGCGTGTATGGCCACGCAGTCATGGGTGAACAGGGAGTACAGTAGAGGGCTGAGAACACACCCTTGCGGGGCCCCGGTGTTGAGGATCAGCGGGGTGGAGATGTTGTTTCCTACCCTCACCACCTGGGAGCGTGCCTTCGGAAAGTCCAAGACCCAGTTGCACAGGGCAGGGTCGAGACCCAGGGTCTCAAGCTTAATGACAAGTTTGGAAGGTACTATGGTGTTAAATGCTGAGCTGTAGTCGATGGACAGCATTCTTACATAGGTATTGTCCAGATGGATTAGGGCAGTGTGCAGTGTGATTACGATTGCCTCGTCTGTGGACCTATTGGGGCATTAAGCAAATTGGAGTGTGTCTAGGGTGTCAGGTAGGGTGGAGGTGATATGATCCTTGACTAGTCTCTCAAAGCACTTCATGATGACGGAAGTGAGTGCTACGGGGCGATAGTCGTTTAGCTCAGTTACCTTAGCTTTCTTGGGAACAGGAACAATGTTGGCCCTCTTGAAGCATGTGGGAACAGCAGAGTGGGATAGGGATTGATTGAATATGTCCGTAAACACACCGGCCAGCTGGTCAGCGCATATTCTGAGGAGGCGGCTAGGGATGCCGTCTGGGCCGACAGCCTTGTGAGGGTTAACACATTTAAATGTTTTACTCACATTAGCTGCAGTGAAGGAGAGCCCACAGGTTTTGGTAGCGGGCCGTGTTGGTGGCACTGTAATGTCCTCAAAGCGAGCAAAGAAGCTGTTTAGTTTGTCTGGGAGCAAGACATTGGGGTCCGCGACGGGGCTGGTTTTCTATTTGTAGTCTGTGATTGACTGTAGACACTGCCACATACCTCTCGTGTCTGCGCCGTTGAATTGCGACTCTACTTTGTCTCTATACTGACTCTTAGCTTGTTTGATTGTTTTCGATCATGTTTCCGGTCGCCTTGCCCTCATTAAAGCAGTGGTTTGCACTTTCAGTTTTGCGCAAATGCTGCCATCAATCCATGGTTTCTAGTTGGGGAAGGTTTTAATAGTCGCCGTGGGTACAACATCACTGATGCATTTCCTAAAACTCGCTCACCGAATCAGAGTATACATCAATGTTGTTGTTTGACGCTATCCGTAACATATTCCAGTCCGCGTGATGAAAGCAATCTTGAAGCGTGGAATCAGATTGGTCGGACCAACGTTGAACAGACCTGAGCACGGGCGTTTCCTGTTTTAGTTTCTGTCTATAGGCTGGGAGCAACAAAATTGAGACTTAATTGTCTATCTGGGGGGCGGGAGAAATAATGAGGAGGCAACTTGATTTAACGCTGTTATTCTAAATGTTTACAGTGCGAACAGTGAAACAATTAATACATCATCCTGCGAGAGGTAACAGATCCGGGCAAATACCGGCCGGAATGAACAAAGTCAAAACTGAGAGGTGCCGGATCCTGTTGGCATGCAGTTTTAGTTTTATAAGCATTACATGGCAAACTAGCCAGAATGTTGTGGATTTGCGGACCACTGCGGACAAGGGTAGGGGTGAAGAGATATCCATTATAATAAAAGCACTGCATGAATCTATCATCTTATTTGCGATCCAAGAAAAAAAAGCTTTTTATAAACGCATTTCATGCAATTCTACGTAATTTTACATGACTTAAGACAAGCAGACTCCAATTTAATACCCCAGTAGAGCATAACAACGAAGACATTTAGATTTCTATACAGGCTATTGATAAAAAATAAGAGACAACTTTTGGACTGTTCCAAACTTAGACTATCAACTGTAAAAATTGAGAGCAACAGAATCACTTTTAACTGAAGTATCTGATCATCAATGAATTTGAGAAAAAAGCCATTTGTTTTAACACAACAGCCGCATATCCTCAGATAGACCTATATGCACTTGTAACAATTTTTCATTTGGGAAACTATAATTTTGTAATTTATTATATATTTTTTCCATGATATTGTTGTTAAGAAATATGTGTTTTCTGTGATTAGGGCATGGGAATATAAGAGCATCTGCTAGGCTAAATTAACAAAACTAGACATGCATAACTCACCGCATGACCAAAGGCATCCCAAAGCCCTCTTTTTAGTCTACTCAGCACCCATGCGTTGTCCATCTTCGTGCCTGCCGCTTCATAGTAATGTAAGTTATGTAAATTACTCAAATATAGCTTATTGGGAGATCAATAACTCTGATAAATAGCTTCATTATGGGCAACAAAACATGTGGATTCTATTAACATCTATCATATCAGTAGCAAGCTTACCTCTGGTCCTCCCTATCATCTTCGCACTCTCCATCTCAAACTGAACAGGAAATTAGTAGGCCTAGTCCGTGTGCACAGATATTGCATTTTTTGGACAATTAAAACATTATTTTTGGAAGAAGCCTTTGATTCCTGATGTGCCACCGTTTACAGCACAGTCATTGGTTGGTTAGGCAGCACACACAGCAAGAGCAGGGCAGGTCCGGGCTCATGATTGGGAAAGTCTATCCATTGCAGTGTGTAATGCAGTGTAGCCTAGTTGTATATACAGTACACCATCCCAGCAACTCAAAAATGAGGGAAGAAAGTACAGTACCAGTCAAAAGTTTAGACACCTACTCATTCCAGGATTTTTCTATATTTTTGACTATTTTCTACATTTACTTCTATGAAATAACACATATGGAATCATTTAGTAACCCAAAAATTGTTAAACAAATCAAATACATTTTATATTAGAGATTCTTCAAAATAGCCACTCTTTGCGTTGATGATAGCTTTGCACACTCTTAGCATTCTCTCAACCAGCTTCATGAGGTAGTCACCTGAAATGCATTTCAATTAACAGGTGTGCCTTTGTTAACAGTTATTTTGTGGAATTTCCTTCCTTCTTAATGTGTTTGAGCCAATCAGTTGTGTTATGACAAGGTAGGGGTGGTATGCAGAAGATAGCCCTATTTGGTCAAAGACAAGGTCCATGTTATAAGGCAAGAACAGCTTAAATAAGCAAAGAGAAACGACAGTCCATCATCACTTTAAGACATGAAGGTCAGTAAATCTGGAAAAATTCAAGAACTTTTAAAGTTTCTTCAAGTGCAGTCAAAAAACCATCAAGTGCTATGATGAAACTGGCTCTCATGATGACCGACATAGGAAATTAATTCTTGCACTTAGCCATCCCGGATCCGGGATCGTGAATACAGCCTCAAGCTCATTACCATAACGCAACGTTAACTATTCATGAAAATCGCAAATGAAATGAAATAAATATGCTAGCTCTCAAGCTTACCCTTTTGTTAACAACACTGTCATCTCAGATTTTCAAAATATGCTTTTCAACCATAGGAAAACAAGCATTTGTGTAACAGTATTCATAGCTAGCGTAGCATTTAGCGTTAGCATTCAGCAGGCAACATTTTCACAAAAACCATAAAAGCATTCAAATTCAAATAATTTACCTTTGAAGAACTTCAGATGTTTTCAATGATTTGACTCTGTTAGATAGCAAATGTTCAGTTTTTCCTGAAAGATTATTTGTTTAAAAAAGACTGAAAATTCAGTCGATAAAACGCCAAACTTTTTTCCAAATTAACTCCATAATATCGACTGAAACATGGCAAACGTTGTTTAGAATCAATCCTCAAGGTGTTGTTCACATATCTCTTCGATGATATATCGTTCGTGGAAGTGTGCTTTCTCTCCTGAATCCCAGGAGAAAATGCCCGCAGCTGAAGATTACGCACCAATTTAGACAAAGGACACCGGGCGGACCCCTGGTAAATGTAGTCTCTTATGGCCAATCTTCCAATGATATGCCTACAAATACGTCACAATGCTGCAGACACCTTGAAGAAACGACAGAAAGGGCAGGCTCATTCATGGCGCATTTACAGCCATATAAGGAGACAATGGAAAACAGAGCCTCAAAAATTCTGCTCATTTCCTGTTTGAAGTTTCATCTTGGTTTCGCCTGTAGCATGAGTTCTGGGGCACTCACAGACAATATCTTTGCAGTTTTGGAAACGTCAGACTGTTTTCTTTCCAAAGCTGTCAATTATATGCATAGTCGAGCATCTTTTCGTGACAAAATATTGCGCTTAAAACGGGCATGTTTTTTTATCCAATAATGAAATAGCGCCCCCAGAGATTCAACAGTTACTTCTGCTACAAAGGATAAATTCATTACCTGTTACCTGCCTCAGCAGCCCAAATAAATGCTTCACAGAGATCAAGTAACAGACACATCTCAACATTAACTGTTCAGAGGAGACTGTGTGAATCTGGCCTTCATGGTCAAATTGCAGCAAAGAAACCACTATAAAGGACACCGATAAGAAGAACAGACTTGCTTGGGCCAAGGAACATGAGCAATGGTCATTAGACTGGTGGAAATCTGTCATTTGGTCTGATGAGTCCACATTTGAGATTTTTGGTTCCAACCGCCGTGTCTTTGTGAGATGCAGAGTAGGTGAACGGATGATCGCCGCATGTATGGTTCCCACTGTGAAGCATGGAGAACAAGGTGTGATGGTGTGGGGGTGCTTTGCTGGTGACACGGTCAGTGATTTATTTACAATTCAAGGCACAATTAACCAGCATGGCTACCACAGCATTCTGCAGCGATACACCCTCCCATCTGGTTTGCGCTTAGTGGGACTATCATTTTCAACAAGACAATAACCCAACACACCTCCAGGCTGTGTAAAGGCTATTTGACCAGTGATGGAGTGCTGCATCAGATGACCTGACCTCCACAATCCCCCGACCTCAACCCAAATGAGGTGGTTTGGGATGAGTTGGACCACAGAGTGTAGAAAAAACAGCCAACACGTTCTCAGCATATGTGGGAACTCCTTCAAGACTTTTGGAAAAGCATTCCAGTTGAAGCTGGTTGAGAAAATGACAAGAGTTTGCAAAGCTGTCAACAAGTCAAAGGGTGGCTACTTTGAAGAATCTACATATAAAATATATTTTGATTTGTTTAAAACTTATTTTATAGTTTTGATATCTTCACTATTATTGACAATATAGAAAATATTAAAAAAATAAGAAAAACCCTTAAATTGAGTAGGCGTGTCCAAACATTTGACTGGTACTGTACATTTTCTTAAAAATATAACTTTGTACTGTGCTTCTCCGAGCATGCTCTTCAAATAGCTTCGGCCTATAGCCTATAGTATAGGTTATGGATTATTTGTACTGAGACCACACTGGGCACAATTGATTTTGGGTGCCCACCAGAGAATCAGGGATGAGGGGCATCATCGGGCAAGAGATACTGTAATAAGCAAATCATTCTCAAACTGACTAAATACAGAGAATCTTTGATTAAAACTAATAGTCTTCAGTTAATGATAGTAAAGACACAACAACATTTAATCGCTAACAAATTACATGACCCTCCCCTGGACCCGCCCCAAAATTATACTAAACCCTCACCTAACTGAAATTAAAAAAGCATGACCCTCCCCCATTTTCCTCCAAGTAACAATTGTGTACATTTTGATCGCTCCCAAATAAATTGTCCATTGAGTGTCGATGGCAATACTTTATTCGAACATTTCCTCGTATGGCTTTCTGGGCGCTAGCCATACCAATCATTAACTGACACCAGCTGCCATGAAAGTTGATATTATATTATGTCTATAACAGTATTATGTTCTCTTCATAATGTAGCCACTAGATTTCAAAGACCTGTCAACTCCACCAACCGCTCCCTGTGTCCTGTCAGAGAGAGATGGATCATGTGTAACCTACAGGATGATCATGTGTATCAGTTGAACAGAGATTTTGATGGAGATTATTCAATTATGTCAATTAGATTGATGCACGTATGAGTCAATCGATTCCAGTGTGACTGACAAAACCTTGGAGGAAACCTATGGCCATGTCCTGCTTAAACTCTTATCCAGACTTTACTCTACCCTATACCCACCCCTCTCTGTCCCTGCCACCCAGCTGTCATTGTAGATTACAGTGCCATGAAAACCAGTGGTCCCCTCCACCGCTGGTATCAAGCAGTACTGACATACAGTCTGTAATTACCCCCCTAGCTAGGTGTGAGTATGTGTGTGTGTGTGTGTGTTTGCATGTCTGTGTGTGTTGCCTCTGAGGTGGATTCTAATCAGCAGGGGTGTGTTGCCATAATGAGCACTCCAGAAGCCAACAACGTCATCAAAAGAACATTAAAGATACATGATGATAAAACAAGATATGTTGATTAAATAATGATCATACCGGATAAGGTTGTATTTTTTCACTCTAGTCTACAGTGATGAACGTGATGTCGCAATTATTCCAGCGCAGCCTGTGGCATTTCCATTAGAACACAAGTAAGTTCGCCTTCAGAGTTTCAATATTTCATGAGGATGTGGTCGAGTCACAAAAATTAATGCCTGCTTGTCTTTTGATGGTTTATTTTCCTACACTATAAGGGACAAATTATCTTGACATGTGGAGCTGAAGGTTGATTAAATAGAGGGAGGAGGGGATGAGTGAACACTGAAGTGTGTGTGTGTGTGTGTGTGTGTGTGTGTGTGTGTGTGTGTGCCTGTGTTCTTGAATATGCGTGTGTGTGTCGGGAGCGATGGCATATGAATAAAGAATGTAACGTTAGGCTGATTAACAGCTTGGCATGCTCTGTTTGTTATTAATGGACAGCTAGCGAGACAAATGGACATTCAGTGGGGGAAATATATGCCTAGATTTTCCAGATCTAGCCCAACTTCTCATGCACTTCCTATGATTGAAAACCTCTCCGCTGTATCGGTCACACAGATGTTAACATATTGAAACAGGGAAATGCATATACCAATGCACAGTAGGTGTAAGCCTACTGTAAATCAGCTGATGTGAATGCTCATTTTAGACGAATATCATCGTCGGATGTGGCAGGGCTTGACAACTATTACGGACACCAAAGGGAAACCGAGTCGCGAGCTGCTCAGTGAAGCAAGCCAACCAGATGAGCTAAATATCTTTTATGCTCGCTTCGAGGCAAGCAACACTGAAGCATGCATGAGAGCACCAGCTGTTCCGGACGACTGTGTGATCACGCTCTCCATAGCCGATGTGAGCAAGACCTTTAAAACTTCTTACGGGCAGGAGGGACGGTAGTATTCAAATATTTAACATTCTTGAAAATATATGTGTGAAACATCAAATTAAAGCTTAACTTCTTGTTAACTTGTTATGGCTGCAATACCGGTAATGGGATCGATATGACAACTACCAGTGAAAATAAAGGGCGCCAAATTCAAACCACAGAAATCTCATAATTACAATTCCTAAAACATACATGTGTTTTATATTATTTTAAAGCTATTCTCGTTGTTAATCCCACCAAAGTGTCCGATTTCAAATAGGCTTTTCAGCGAAAACACTACAAACGAATATGTTAGGTCTCCACCAAACCACAATAAGCACAGCCATTTTCCAACTAAATATAGCATTCACAAAAAACAGAAATAAAGATAAAATGAATCACTAACCTTGAATTATCTTCATCAGATGACACTCATAGAACTTCATGTTACACAATACATGCATGTTTTGTTTGATAAAGTTCATTTTTATATAAAAAAATATGAGTTTACATTGGCTATTTAGATTCACTAGTTCCAAAAACATCAAGTGATTTTGCATAGCCACATCGTTTCAACAGAAATACTCATCATAAATGTAGATGATAATACAAGTTATACACATGTAATTATAGATATACCTCTCCTTAAGTTGTGACTAGGGGGCAGTATTTTCATCTTTGGAAGAAAAAAAATTCCCGTAGTCACAGAAAAATACGAGGTCAAATCATCACGTCAGTTGATCATGAGATTCTGTTAAGCAATGGCTGGTTTCAGGCCACTCTCCAGTTCTCTGGAGTGTACGGCTTAAAGTGGTCCTATGGACAAATATTCCAATCTCCGCTGTGGAGCTTTGCAGCTCCTTCAGGGTTATCTTTGGTCTCTTTGTTGCCTCTCTGATTATTGCCGTCCTTGCTTGGTCCCTGAGTTTTGGTCAGCGGCCCTCTCTTGGCAGGTTTATTGTGGTGCAATATTCTTAATAATGGATTTAATGGTGCTCCGTGGGATATTCAAAGTTTCTGATATTTTTTATAACCTAATCCTGATCTGTACTTCTCCACAACGTTGTCCCAGACCTGTTTGGAGTGCCCCTTGGTCTTCATGGTGCCACTTACTTGGTGGTGCCCCTTGCATAGGGGTGTTGCAGACCCTGGAGCCTTTCAGAACAGGTGTATATATACTGAGATCATGTGACAGATCATGTGACACTTAGATTGCACACAGGTGGACATTATTTAACTAATTATGTGACTTCTGAAGGTAATTGGTTGCACCAGATCTTATTTACAGGCTACATAGCAAAGGGGGTGAATACATACTGTGGTTCCTCCTTTAAAAGTTGTGAGCTTACACAGCGGTACTTAGAGGTACCCAGCGTCACTGCTACATTGCTCCAGACCACCACACGGGGGAGTTATTGTGCATTTGGATCCCAAGCATTTTATATGACCAATCATGTTGACATATTTGCCAGGAGCCACCCATCCCTAATTAGTTATAATGTTGAGACAAACATTTGCGCATATTTTTTGTCATAAAGTTAATTCATGAAAATTGCTATTTAGCAACTTAGCTGACTAGCTAACATTAGCCGGCTAGATAGCTAGTGTTATGACATGAGAATGAATTTGTAATTTGTGTTGTTTAATGTTTTAGGACTCCTGAAAAAACCAGCAAACAAGGCTGTCATCTTGTGGAACAGTGGATGTAGAGTCTAGCAAGCAAAATCATTTACTGCAAATTGAATGTACAATTGTGTAAGCTTGCCTTGCAATGCAGTTAGCTAGCTAACTATTTATTTGCTTATTGTTTAGTGGAGGATAAAAATAACTGTATGCCTGTGGATGTGTAGCTAGCTACAGTATGTAGCCAATCTGCGTATGGACCCTAAATCTTTTGGTATGCATATTAGTTCAAAACCTATCTATTAATATCAGTCATCATAGTTGTTGTATCGACTTCAAGTCTGAATAGCATTAAGGAAGCCTATGGATTGAGTAGAACATAATAACTTTATTGTGCCAAGAATGCAAGTCCTATATACATGAGATCCCCACCTTGTAGCCGGTATATTGAATATATTCACTGATCAGGTGTATCAAACTCCATCCTTTGAATTATGCTGTGTCTGCATATGTGTATTACAATTATACACTTCAATAGTGTTTACCACTCCTGCTCCAGGGACATCAATGATTACACATTGTAACTCTGCAATAGACTAGAAACATGATTTTAGTAAAGAAACATAATTTTAGTAATTAATATATTCAGAAATACACCTATGCATATCTAACTCCCTTCAGCTGCATTAATCTGAGGACACGGGATAGGTGTAGTATTCCAATGAGATACTTAATTTCAACCAGTGGAGAATGTGAAACACTTCAATTGAAGGTTCATTATCCAGGTGTTATAAATACATAATACATGCATTATAAATATTATAATTGTAATATTATATTTTCAAATACAAGTTCAATCTGTACTTCAATCCACACATGGTGTGCATTATAAAAAAGAGGAATAAGGGGAGGTAGGGAGAAAGGTGTTGAAGACAGAAAATGAAAGAGGTAAAACAGAGGAGCAGGTAAAACAGCATATGGTTAATGAATTACAGTGCTACCCTGATATTCTCTCAGTTCATCACAATTACATAGTGTCTCTAGCAGTGTCTCTTAACCAACCTTGGGCTCCCAGTCGGCCCAAAGGTTATCTTAACTTCTTATGGCTGGGGGGCAGTATTGAGTAGCTTGGAAGAATAAGTTGCCCAAAGTAAACGGCCTGCTCCTCAGTCTCAGTTGCTAATATATGCATATTATTAGTAGTATTGGATAGAAAACACTCTAAAGTTTCCAAAACGGTCAAAATATTGTCTATGAGTATAACATAACTGATATTGCAGGTGAAACCCTGAGGAAAATCAAACCACGATGTGGCTTCTATTTTGAAAACTCCATGTTCCATAGCCTGCCTTTGCCCATAGTGAATTGCCTCCTACTATGTCCCAGATGCTAATATATCCATATTAGTATTACTATTGGATAGAAAAAACTCTGAATTTTCTAAAACTGTTTGAATTATGTCTGTGAGTATAACAGAACTCATAGGGCAGGCAAACTTCCAAACAGGAAGTGGATATTCTGGGTCTGGTTGATTTTCAACTCATCGCCTATTCACATCCAAATAAGATATGGATCTGTTCGCACTTCCTACGCCTTCCACTAGATGTCAACAGTCAGTAGAATGTGGAATGAAGCCTCTAGTGTGATGTAGGACCGGATGGCAGCTATTTGAGTCACTGGTCTGGCAGAATGCCAGTTCCTGGTTATGCGCAGTAGTCATTATATCGCCTTGCGTTCCATTACTCTGTAGAAAAAACTAATGCGCCGGTTGGAACGTTAATGGACATATATAATAATAACATCCTAGATTGATTCTCTACTTAGTTTGACCAGTTTAGTCGACCTGGAATATTTCTTTTTTAAGTTTTCGTCTGTTTAAGTTCGCCTGGACCAGCGCCAGCTTTTGGACATGTGAACTAAACGTGCTAGCAAAAGTAGCTAATTGGACACTAGTAATTATGGAACAAAACAACGATTTATTGCGGAACTAGGATTCCTTGCACTGCATTCTGATGAAAGATCATCAAAGGTAAGGGAATATTTATGATGTAATTTCGTATTTCTGTTGACTCCAACATGACGGAGAAATATATTTACGTCTGAGCGCCGTCTCAGATTATTGCATGGTATGATTTTTTCGTAACGTTTTTTTTCAAATCTGACACAGCGGTTGCATTAAGAACCAGTGTATCTTTAATTATATGTAAAACATGTATCTTTCGTCAAAGTTTGAGTATTTCTGTTCGTATCTGACGTAGCTCTCTGTAATTACTCTGGATATTTTGGAGGCATTTCTGAACATGGCGCCAATGTAAACCAAGATTTGTGTATATAAATATGCATATTATCGAACAAAACATAAATTAATTGTGTAACTTGATGTCATATGAGTGTCATCTGATGAAGATTATCAAAGGTTAGTGATTTATTTTATCGATAATTCTGCTTTTGTGATTCTATCTTTGGCTGGTGAAAATGGCTGTGTTTTTTGGGATTTGGTGGGGTAAATATATGTTGTGCTTTCGCTGTAAAACATTTTTTTTTAATCGGACACGATGGGTAGATTAACAAGATGTTTATCTTTCATTTGCTGTATTGGACTTGTTAATGTGTGAATGTTAAATATTTACAAAAAATATTTCTGAATTTTGCTGCCTTTTCAGCGGAATGTTTGGGGTTCCGTTAGTGGAACCTGTGTCCTAGACAGGTTTTAAGTAAAAGTCCCTTTGTGAAGAGTTCCTAAGATCTGTGGTTCGTCATGTAAGTTGAGAGGGGTGTATCTTGGCTAAAAAAGATCTTTGTATGTTTCTGTAGTCACTCTCAATGGTTCATTATAGATAGTGAATTGTTGAAAGTCAAATGCTATTACAAAGCTTACTAAAGATGTAGTTTAAGTATAACTCTGACTGGTGTGAAGTATGTAACTCTCCTCATTTGGTAAAGCAGAAATATGCCACCACATTACGTTACCTTATTACCTTATTCTAAATTGGGTTAAATTGTTTTCCCCCTAAATCTACACACAATACCCCGTGACAAAGCAAAAACAGATTTTTAGAAATACTCACCACTTATACTGCTGCCATACGGTTTGCTATCGTTATTACTTATCCCACTACCAGTCACTTTCTCCTAATCCCTGCCTACATGCATTTATCTCAAATGGCCCAGTATCCCTGCACACTGTAAAACATATTTTTTAAATTAGTTATACTATTTTCATATTGAATACTGCACTATTGGGTAGGGCTTGCCAGTGAACAACCACTGTACTTGTGCATGTGAAAATTAATACTATTATGAATTCAGCTCCTCTCTCTCATACAGCAAGTCAGTTAACCTTAAGACTTTTTGCTAAGACACAGTCCAAGGATTGTTCAGTGAATTAACCAAACTCCCACCGCAGTAGTGTCAGGTAATGATTTCCCTAATTATTCTTTAATTCGCTCTCACTTTAAGGCGTTCAGTGCTGATATCTTTCCTTCATGCTCGGCCAGTGTCTGCTCTAGTGTATGGCCCTCTCCGTTTCTGCTCTGGTTCATCTATCTATTCTTCCCGTCTGCTTGCCGCAGTGCAAAGACATCTTTATTTTAACAAATCTTAGCAAATGTGCCAAGGATCAGCAAACCATCTGCGACTGGGATCCTTGAGAACTACTATACTTCCTCCCTAATATAGCATCATAGAAACTGTAATAAACTCAGTTGAATATACGGAGGCATTAAGCATACATTAACACACAGAGAGACACAGAAGAAGGAACAATCTGTACTTTAACAAGCAGTCTGTTTTCCCTCACCCAAACCATTGTTGGGGGAATTTGCATAGGGCTAGCTGCCAGTGGATTTTCTGAAAGGCACCTCGCAGTGAGAAGAAACAAAACGTGGGGGAAAGAAATAAAGAGAGAATTCGAGTCAGGCTAAGAGAGAGAGCTGGAACAGGTGCAAATGTATTGGTCACAGAGGCCAAACAGAGCAGCCAGTGTGGAGCTAGTGGAGGCTGTGGTGTGAGGGGAAAAATAGTTTGTGGTCTGGAAACAGTGGATGCTACTTAGCCTTCACAAATATCAGTGAGGAGACTGCTGTATTTGTTCAAAGCAGAACCATGAGCTTGTGTGGGTGGACTGCAAAGTCAGAGAGAGAGACAGAGAGATAGACAGTTTAACAACCCCTTTACAATCAGACATGAAAGCTCAATGTAAACCGCTAGAATTTTCCAGTGGTGTCAGCCCAGGAGAAATGGATGAGTTTATAGTAATTCTGTGGGCCAGGTTTATTCTTTAAAAAAAGTTGATTAATGGTAATAAAAAATTTAAATAAATGAACTTTGATACAACAACAGGATATCTGAAAATCTTTGGCCAGGAGTTTGGTGTCTGGCATTGTATTCTACAGCTTTAGCTTCAAAGCTTTGTTCAACAGTGCACATCACTTATGATTCTGCTGTGCAGTAAGAATACCTGCACACAGCCATGCTCAACTCATTAAAGATGGAGACCGCATTATGGGAAACAGTGCCACGGTCCACTCCAGCACCTTTGTTATTGTTTGTGGACAAAACTGAGGTGATCGAGGTGTGTTGAGCTGTGTGCAAAAAAACAAAATCAGTACATATGCTGCTGTTCTATCGCGCGTGCAATTGATGTCAGAGGGGGAAAAAACACTGTTCGCTGTCGGCAGTAACTTCTTTGTTGTTGTAATATCCCAAACGAACGAGGCAGTTTCACCGTTAACTTCTTGGTGACTGGGGGGCAGTATTGAGTAGCTTGGATGAATAAGGTGCCCAGAGTAAACTGCCTGCTACTCAGCCATAAAAGCTAGAATATGCATATGGTTAGTATATTTAGATAGAACACACTCTGACGTTTCTAATACTGTTTGAATAATGTCTGTGAGTATATCAGAACTCATGTGGCAGGCAAAAACCTGAGAAAAATCCAACAAGGAAGTGGGAAATCTGAGGATTGTAGGTTTTCAACTCATAGCCTATCAAAGATACAGTGGGATATTGGTCATGTTGCACTTCCTAAGGCTTCCACTAGATGTCAACAGTCTTTAGAACCTTGTTTGATGCTTCTACTGTGAAGTGCGGGCGAATGAGAGAGGATTGAGCCAGGTGTCTGGCAGATTGCCACGAGCTCGTGACGCGCGGTCAAGTGAAAGTAAGCTTGCGTTCCATTGCTTTTCTACAGACTAAGGAATTCTCCGGTTGGAACATTATTGAAGATTTATGATAAAACATCCTAAAGATTGATTCTATACTTTGTTTGACATGTTTCTACGACCTGTATTATAACTTTTTGGACTTTTCGTCCGATCTTTCGTCTGGACGCACGTTTGGATTTGTTTACCAAACGCCCTAACAAAAGGAGTTATTTCGACATATATTATGAACTTTATCGAACAAATCAAACATTTATTGTGGAACTGGGATTCCTGGGAGTGCATTCTGATCAAGATCATCAAAGCTAAGTTAATATTTAAAATTGTATTTCTGACTTCTGTTGACTGCACAATATGGCAGATATCTTTTTGGCTTGTTTGGGCTCTGAGCGCCGTACTCAGATTATTGCATGGTATGCTTTTTCCATAAAGTAAAAAAAAAATATTTCACAGCGGTTGCATTAAGGAGAAGTTTATCTAAAGTTCCATGTATAAAAGTTGTATCTTTTATCAATGTTTATTATGAGTATTTCTGTAAATTGATGTGGTTCTCTGTAAAATCACAGCCTGTTTTGGAACTACTGAACATAACACGCCAATGTAAAATTAGATTTTTGCATATAAATATGCACTTTATCGAACGAAACATACATGTATTGTGTAACATTATATCCTATGAGTGTCATCTGATGAAGATCATCAAAGGTTAGTGATTAATTTGATCTATATTTCTGCTTTTTGTGACTCCTTTCTTTGGCTGGAAAAAAACCTAACATATTAATTTGTGGTGCTTTCGCTGTAAAGCCTTTTTGAAATCAGACACTGTGGCTGGAGTAACGAGAATTTTATCTTTAAAATGGTGTAAAATACTTGTATGCTTGAGGAATTTTAATTACAAGATTTTTGTTGTTTTGAATTTGGCGCCCTGCACTTTCACTGGCTGTTGGCGGGGTGGGACGCTACCGTCCCGAATATCCCAGAGAGGTTAAGGATTTCAGCTTTAAAATGAGATTAAAAATATACTCATAGTTTCTCACTCTCTCCCTTCTCTATACTTCTCTCTCAGAACTATGACAACTTTTAAGTTAAGCCTTTGTCTCGCAAAGCTGCCTGATTTCGTGAGCTTCTATATATGGAAGCTCACGAGATCAAGCTACTTTGTGAGGTTAGACCAGTGTTGTAACTTTACTTTCATTAACCTGTTGCGTCGACCAAACCCGGATCCGGGATTCTATTTACAGACCTAAGCTCATTACCATAACGCAACGTTAACTATTCATGAAAATCGCAAATGAAATGAAATAAATATGCCATCTCTCAAGCTTAGCCTTTTGTAAACAACACTGTCATCTCAGATTTTCAAAATATGCTTCTCAACCATAGGAAAACAATAATTTGTGTAAAAGTGGCTAGCTAGCGTAGCATTTAGCGTTAGCATTAGCGTTAGCATCCAGCACGCAAGATTTCAACAAAAACATAAAAGCCTTCAAATAAAATCATTTACCTTTGAAGAACTTCGGATGTTTTCAATGAGGAGACTCTCAGTTAGATAGCAGATGCTCAGTTTTTCCAAAAAAGATTCTTTGTGTATTAGAAATAGCTCCGTTTTGTACATCACATTTGGCTACCAAAAAAAAAACGAAAATTCAGTCCTCAAAACGCGAACTTTTTTCCAAATTAACTCCATAATATCGACTGAAAACATGGCAAACGTTGTTTAGAATCAATCCTCAAGGTGTTTTTCACATATCTCTTCAATGATATATTGTTTGTGGAAGCATGGTTTCTCCCCTCAATCAAATGGAAAAGTACAAGCAGCTGGCGTTTGCGCACCGAATTCCACGCAGGACACCAGGCGGACACTTGGAAAATGTAGTCTCTTATGGTCAATCTTCCAATGATATGCCTACAAATACGTCACAATGCTGCAAACACCTTGGGGAAACGACAGAAAGTGTAGGCTCATTCCTTGCGCAATCACAGCCATATAAGGAGACAATGGAAAACAGAGCTTCAGAGATTTTGCTCATTTCCTGCTTGACGCATCATCTTGGTTTCGCCTGTAGAATGAGTTCTGGGGCACTTACAGACAATATCTTTGCAGATTCTGAAACTTCAGTGTTTTCTTTCCAAAACTGTCAATAATATGCATTGTCGAGCATCTTTTCGTGACAAAATATTGCGCTTAAAACGGGAACGTTTTTTATCCAAAAATGAAATAGCGCCCCTAGAGATCCAAGAGGTTAACCTGATGGCTTATTTATCTAAATCAACTAACTATGTTTAATTGTTACCCGATTAAATTAATCATGTAACAATTGACTCGCTAGGATTTGGGTCACCACGAGAACGGTTGTTTTAACCTCTTGGATCTCTAGGGGCACTATTTCATTTAACGATAACGATTCTTATGAATCAAGTAATCAAAAGTTTAGTATTTGGTCCGATATTCCTACGACACAATGTCTACATCAAGCTTGTGACTCTTTGCAGTTTATTTTGGTTGTGTTCCAGATAGTTTTAAGCCCAATAGAAACAGATGGCGCATAATGTATTGTGTCATTTTGGAGTCACATTTATCGTAAATAAGATTCTAGTATGTTTCTGAACACTTCTACATGAATGTGAATCCTACCATGATAACAGATAATCCTGAATGAATTGTAAATAATGATGTCTGTAACATTCTAATCTCCCCTGTTATTGGTAATAGTGAGAGGACGATTTTTGGCCCTCGCTTTCTCATTCATCATTATTCACAATTCATTCAGGATTATCCATTAAACTAAATTCAGTTAAATCCGTTGAACTGCATCTGGTTACCCACTAATGCAGCATATAATTTACCTAGCACGCTTGCATAATGCGACACGGCAAGTAAACATATTGAAAGTATTCATTAATTCACTGTTCAGCAAAACAATGTTGATAACAGTTACTTTACAAAATAAGACGCCAGTAGCTTGCTAGCTAGCTAGCCAGGTAGCTTGCAAAATAAGTTACATTCAGTCATAGAAAGCTAACTTTGGTAGCTATCTTACAGCTGAAGCTAAAGTGAGATAACTACCCTAGAAATTAATTTGTGATACTATGCAAACCATCCTGTACCTGTCCTGCAGATGATGTTCGGATGTACCAATCCTGTGCAAGTGTTGTTTCACGTGGTCTGCCACTGCGAGGAAGATCAGCTGTCCATCCTTTCTCACTGTAGCGCTGTCTTAGGTGTCTCACAGTATGGACATTGCAATTTATTGCCCTGGCCACATTTGCAGTCCTCATGCCTCCTTGCAGCATGCCTAAGGCACGTTTATGCAGATGAGCAGGGACCCTGGGCATCTTTCTTTTGGTGTATTAAAGAGTCAGTAGAAAGCCCTCTTTAGTGTCCTAACTGTGACCTTAATTGCCTACCGTCTGTAAGCTGTTAGGGTCTTAAAGACCGTTCCACAGGTGAATGTTCATTAATCGTTTTTGGCTCATTGATCAAGCATGGTAAACAGTGTTTAGCCTTTTGTGACTAGGGGGCAGTATTTTCATTTTTGGAAAAATAACGTTCCCGTAGTAAACAGGATATTTTGTCAGGACAAGATGCTAGAATATGCATATAATTGACAGTTTAGGTAAGAAAACACTCTAAAGTTCCCAAAACTGTAAAAATATTGTCTGTGAGTATAACAGAACTGATATTGCAGGCGAAAGCCTGAGAAAAATCCAATCCGGAAGTGCCTCATGTTTTGAAAGCGCTGCGTTCCAATGCGTCCCTATTGAGCAGTGAATGGGCTATCAACCAGATTACTTATTCTCCGAATTCCCCAAGGTGTCTACAGCATTGTAATGTAGTTTTACGCATTTATGTTGAAGAATACCCGTAAGCGGCTACATTGCGCAACTGGTCACCTGATGGCTCCCAGAATGATTCCCGCGTAAAATACAGAGGTAGCCATTATTCCAATCGGTCCTACTGAAAAACCAATTGTCCCTGTGGATATATTGTCGAATATATATTTGAAAAACACCTTGAGGATTGATTATAAACAGCGTTTGCCATGTTTCTGTCGATATTATGGAGCTAATTTGGAATATTTTTCGGTGTTGTCGTGGCCTCAATTTCCGGTCGATTTCTCAGCCAAACGTGAAGAACAAACGGAGCTATTTCGGCTACAAAAATAATCTTTATGGAAAAAGGAACATTTGCTATCTAAGCTATTGAAACCAAAGACTTCCACCTCCCAAATTGCATTTCCTATGACATCCACTGGATGTCAACAGTCTTTATACATGGTTTCAGGCTTGTATTCTGAAAACCAATGAGGAATAGTTGTTTATACTCAGGAAGTCCTATGGCAAAACTAGTCTCATTAAGCTTATGACAGAGGGTGTGCGCTGCGTTCTTTTCCTTTCCTATTGAAAATAGTTCACTCCGCATGAAAAATTATAATTTATTTAGATATTAGAGTACCAGAATTTGGAGCTCTGCAATTTTACCAGATGTTGTCGAGGTTGGTCGCTAGCGGGACCCCTGCGCCAGAAAGGTTAAAGCGTTCTGTCAGCTACAGTTGTAGTCGGAAGTTTACATACACCTCAGCCAAATACATTTAAACTTGTTGATATCCCATTCACTGCTCAATAGGGATGCATAGGAAGGGACTCATTTAGAAACCGCTGCCCCCTAGTTTCAAGAGGTTAACTTGCAATGAAAACAACTTTGACAAAATTAGAAATATATCTGAAACTGTAGCTAGACTCTTACCCATATACATGGTTGAACGCTTCACTGCAGACTGCAACCACTTTCATTAAATAAGATGTCCTGTGTCGTTTCCATTTTGTTTGTACAGCTTGCTTGTCCCGTTGTGTCAAGTCACGCTGACTGTGTGCAATGCAATAAGAATCATCAGATATATGTCTCCTTCTGTTTCGGATGCCCTTAGTTTGAAGATATAATCCGGAGACAGGTGTTTTATTCAATAAATAGCCTTCTGTGTTCTCTTTTCAACTCCCTCTGCATTTGCAATCTAACACCATCACGGTATTCATCTCCTTATCATACTCTGTCTGCTTCTACCAGACATTCCACTGACTTCAAAACTTGGTCAACTTCTTCCGTGAAAACGCTGTTGATCGCCCTTTCTTGAACCTTCACTGTCATCAGGGATTTCCTCATAGTCTGATTAACTTTCAGATTCAGAGAAAGTCAGCAGGGTACGATTGTCCTCCTGAAAGCAGTCGTCACAATTTTTTCCCACTGACCTTTGTCAATAACGCCTGATAAATTCAGGGCAGAAATGTTATTGAGAGAAGTAGCAACACATTTGCCGTTCTCCATGGCTAACGTTACATATTTAGAAAAAACTGCAGTATAAAGGATAATCTACACATAACGAGCAGTTCACTTTATAGACAGAAGTTACACAGCAGACCAATCCAAAACTCATCTCTCGGCATGTCCAGCCCATTCATTATTTCAGCCAATCATGGCTAGCGGGAAGGTTCCTGGCTTTCTGTGGCTAAACCAACTAGTCTCATATTTTAACAACGTTATTCGTATTTACAGATGGCATACATGTTTGTTATTAAGACACATGACAGTTCAAGTGTTCCAGAAGGCATTTCTGCAAAAAATAAAACATAAAAAAATAAACATTCAAATGTCTCTCCTGTGAAGTGACTTGCGACATATGGGTCATTCTGCGGTTTAAAAAAAATCTATAAATGTTATAATTTTTATTTTGTATCTGTTTTTCCATGTATGAATATGTCATTCAATGCATTTCAATGGACTATTAGCCTAATTCAATGTTTCAAACAATAACACAATAATTGATAACTACAAGGGTTCTAAAATTCCAAAACAAATAGCTAAATGATCCATGGTACGACCATTGTGGTGGAAGAATCAGAATTAGTTGGGTAACATAGATAATTAAGATGTCTTATCTGCATAATATGCTTATATGATACACTTGTTATTAGAATGTATCCCTCCGGACTCTGGTGTTGGCAGTTGCACTTCTTCCCTCAGCTGGGGCTCAGTCACCTGGGGCCCAGAGAGGGGAGAGGTCAGGCTTGTCTTTCACATGTCCCTGGTGCTATGCAGAATATCAGAAGAGGGAAGGGAAGAGGATAGGAGGGAACATTGTTTTCATATGTGAATATGTCTTTACCTATTCTTAAACCATGTGAAGGTATGGCTTGATTAATGGAGAACCAATTACCTGTCTCCACAATGTCTGTGCACCAGTCACTCCCTCCTTTGGAATTGGGGGATGTGTATGGTAGTGTCTGGAACCATTGTATGTCATCTCTTATGTTGCACTTATCCTGGGATAGTGTATGACCTAGAGGCTCACTCCTTTTCCAGGTGTGTGGTCAAGAAGGGGTTTTACTTGAGATGGGAGTATCTGGAGTTGGCAATTGATTTAAGCCATTGGATGAGTTGGTGTTTTTGTGCTATGAGATCGGAACCTCGTCTTAGGGGCCAAACTGAACGATAATTTATAGCAAATGCTCTCTGGCTGTGGGATGCTCCTTTCTCATTTAAAAAGTCTCATCTTGTGACCTGTTCCAAACATCTGTGGTTTGTTCTGTAGACTAGGGGTGGATCTTTGCTATAAAAGATCTCAGTAGCCTTTGTGTTGTGGCTCTCAGCTTCAAGTTCCTTGGTGTTCACATCAACAACAAACTAGAGAGGTCCAAACACACCAAGACAGTCGTGAAGATGGCACAACAAAGCCTATTCCCCCTCAGGAAACTAAAAAGATTTGGCATGGGTCCTTCAAAGGTTCTACAGCTGTAACATCGAAAGCATCCTGACAGGTTGCATCACTGCCTGGTACGGTAATTGCTCGGCCTCCGACCGCAAGGCACTTCAAAGGGTAGTGCGTACGGCCCAGTACATCACTGGGGGAAAGCTGCCTGCCATTCAGGACCTCTACACCAGGCGGTGTCAGAGGAAGGCCCTAAAAATTGTCTAAGTCCCCAGCCACCCCAGTCATAGACTGTTCTCTCTACTACCGCAACCCCCTACCCCCCAACCTTCTATTACGCGGCTGCTACTCTCTGTTCATCATATATGCATAGTCACTTTAACCATACCTACATGTGCATACTACCTCAATAAGCCTGACTAACCAGTGTCTGTATATAGCCTTGCTACTGTTATTTTCAAATGTATCTTTGCTGTTTTTTTATTTCTTTACTTACCTACACACACACACACACACACACACACACACACACACACACACACACCTTTTTTCGCACTATTGGTTAGAGCCTGTAAGTAAGCATTTCACTGTAAGGTCTACAAATATTGTATTTGAAGCACGTGACAAATAAACTTTGATTTGATTTGCAGGGTTTAAAGAGACATTATACCTTTTTTTTATTGTTTGTCCTCTGTACCCTCAGACTACACTGAAATCATCCAAACCAGCTCAAATACACGCACACACTCATGCATTCACCTAAATTATGAGTAGGCCTATGCCATCTTGATTTACCCAGTTTAATCAAGAGATTTACCATTCAAATACCATTATTACCATTGTTTTTATGTAATTAGATAGTTTTTTACCAAAGTCAAATTGATTGTATGATTCATTAATGCATACATTGCTGTCCCTGGGATAAGTTGACATAACATTTTTCAAATGAAATAATATTGAATATCAGCCTCCTTGACCCCCTCCCCAAAACCCCAAAAATTATACAAAAAAATAAAATAGGTATCAGCCCTAATAAAATCAGTTGCGGTCATTGTCTACTTTGGTGGTACTTTGTATTCAGGACTGCTGGAGGAAAATGGCAAGAGAAAGAATGTAAGAGAGAAAGAGGTTTGGAGAATAGTAGAAGGGAGAAGGTGAAGGTGAAGGTACACACAGTTATCAGTCAGAGCAGGTATACATCCATGATGGGAATGCTGTTAGAGAGAGGCCTGGCTGTAGCAGAGGCATGGTGGATGCTGTTGTCTTTAATTGTGAACTGTGCTGGACAGTCATTTTCATACCAATTTGCTATGTATGACATTTTGTTATCTGGCAGGGCCTTTCTATTTACTGGATTCATATTGTTCCTTGAATGTCAAGGATATTTATTTTGCTCTTTAGGAGGAAAATAAAGGAGTGATCTGTAAATGAGATTGTCATGGCTACAATACAGACATTCATGTCCCTGTTAGTAATGAAGAAATATTGAATCAAGATTAAGACAATAAGACCATTATAATGCAAGTTACTGAAAGTTACTATGCAAGTTACTGAAAGAAAACACAGAAAAACCCAAATCGATGACATGAAACATGTTGAGAAAGTTTGAGAGCACCAAGTTTTCCCATGACGTCATGCACATCAAATACTGTAAAATCCTCAATATGGTGTGGTTGCTGGTGCTAGTGAGCCCCCCCGCACACACACACACCCTCTGTCTACCTGGCGGGACATTGCACTCAGGTGATGAGGCACTCACAAAACTCCTCTGCTGTCGCCAGGAATACAGGATGGAGAGGAGAGCCAATTCAGTTGGAAAAGCTGGTTCGCTCACCTCTGAACAGGAACGTGTACCATACAGGAGCTGATTCTTTGGCTGCTGCAGAAGCAATCCAACTTGAACAAATTAAGACAGACAACACTCACAGTTGTTAGCCATTTTGTGAGTGCTGGCCGTCTCTGTAATGGTTGGATGAGGGTAAACTCAGTGTCACATCCTGATCTGTTTCACCTGTCTTTGTGATTGTCTCCACCCCCTCCAGTTGTTGCCCATCTTCCCCATCACCCCCAGTGTATTTATTCCTGTGTTCTCTGTTTGTCTGTTGCCAGTTCGCTTTGTTTTGTGAAACCTACCAGCGGTTTTCCCCTTGTGCCTGGCTGTTCTAGTTCCTGTTTTCTAGTTTGACTATTCTGACTGCCCTTACCCAGAGCCTGCCTGCCGTTCTGTACCTTGCCACACCACAGTGGATTATTCACCCTTGCCTGGTCTGACCCTGAGATTGCCTGCTGTTCTGGACCTTTTGCAACCTATCTGGATTACTGACCTCTGCCTGCCCTTGACCTGTTGTTTTGCCTGTCCGTGTACTAGTAATACACTTTTGTTACTTCAACACTGTCTGCATCTGGGTGTTACCTGAAACATCATACTCGGTGGCTGGTACCATATTCAATTATTGTTCAGTGAAGCTCATTCCCACTACCAGTACATTAACATGTACGGGGGGGGGGGGGTGCTCCAGAGTGGGGCAGCGATCCAAGGCACTGCATCTCAGTTCTGCAGACGTCACTACAGACCTTGGTTCGATTCCAGGCTGTATCATAACCGGCCCTGATTGGGAGTCCCATAGGGCGGCGCACAATTCGCCCAGTGTCGTTAAAGTTTGACTGGGGTAAGCCGTCATTGTAAATAAGAATTGCCTAGTTAAATCGCACTATTGGTTAGAGCCTGTAAGTAAGCATTTCACTGTAAGGTCTACAAATATTGTATTTGAAGCACGTGACTTGCCTAGTTAAATAATTAAATAAAAAAACAGCCATGTTATTCCTCACCATGCTAGCCCTGAGCACGACAGGCAAGATTCCACCTTGTTTTATACATACGCTTTCTAACATCCTATGGTCGCCCAACTCTATCCTCTAGTTTTGTCTGTAACCCACAACCCACTGCTTCCCCCTGTTTCCTATAGTGTGAAATACAAAGATATGATTGTAATTACAGTATACTGTATTCCCCATTCCTTTAGCATCCTTGTGAAAGCCTGTTCCTCTTTATTGAATATCCAATGAAATAACATTCTGTTTGGTGGGGTTGGGACTATTTGATGTTTTTATTGCTTTTCTTTGCATTGACTGGCCTGGCTCCCTGTTGGAGGTTATTTGATCCTATAAAAACGTACAAATGTGTTATTAATGAATGAAATCAAACGGCATATCTTCTGCTGATGTCTAAACTATGAAGTTTTAAATTTGAAATGAAAAACGAAGCCGTTTCTTCTTTTATTAATTTACAGGCAGGTAATTCTCTTGAACTTTGTTTCCCCAACCCAACTGTTTCCCACTAGAACAGCCAGAACATACTGAGCTTAGGAAACAATTTGAGATATTGTTTTCCTGAAGCAACATATTTTCCCCAGGATATGTATCTCCAAAAAAAGTATTTACATATATTGAATATCACTTGTGCTTTCAGATGTACGACTTGATTACTTGCGATGTGCATTGGAAAGTAATAAAAAACTTGCTATAATTCATATTGCAAAGAAAACAGATCTCTAGTACACGTCTGCGATACTGTGTGTGGACCATGTTGTGAATATAGAACAATTTCATGCCCAAGCAAGTTTTCAGAAAGTCAGTCACATGGAGTAACTTCGAGAGAAAGCCTCAATCGAGAGAGAAGGAAGAACGAAAAAAGACAAAATGCACAAACAAAACAATATAGATGTACAGAAATAAAACTGCTAGCATTTTTGCAGGGCTGGGCCTCCATTCAAATGGTTTCCTTTGTTAATCAAAAAACGTATTGTATTCCAAGAGATTTGCATGTGGCAAATGCTGCAGAGTTATATTAGGTACACACATCTATTACTGGGTCGGACCCCCCATTGCCTCCAGAACAGCCTGAATTCTTATGGGTATAGATTCTACAAGGTGTGGCATTCAAACATTGATCAATTGGTGTCAAGGGGCCTAACGTGTGCCAGAAAATCATTCCCCACACCATTACACCACCGCCACCCGCCTGTACCAGTGACAGCAGGCAGGATAGAGTCATGGACTCATGCTGCTTATGCCGAATCCGGAATTCGCCCTCAGCATGACTCAACAGGAACCGGGATTCGTCGGGCCACGTGATGTTTGCCCACTCCTCAATTGTCCAGTGTTGGTGATCGCATGCCCACTGGAGCCGCTTGTCATGACATTTGCCGAAGACGGTTCCTCTACTTGTCCGGGCGGTGTTCGGCGGTCGACGTCACCAGTCTTCCAGCCATCGCCAAACCATTTTTGATTTTCCATTTGTTTTGTCTTGTTTTTCCACACCTGGTTTTCATTCCCTCATTACGTATTGTGTATTTAACCCTCTGTTCCCCCCACGTCTTTGTGCGGTATTGTTTGTTTTTAAGTGCTTGTGCACATGTCGACTGGTGCGCGTTGGGTTTTGCACCCATGTTGTATGGTTTTCTTGATGCTGTTGCTTTTGGTATTAACCTGTTGCGTCGACCAAACCCGGATCCGGGATTCTATTTACAGACCTAAGCTCATTACCATAACGCAACGTTAACTATTCATGAAAATCGCAAATGAAATGAAATAAATATGCCATCTCTCAAGCTTAGCCTTTTGTAAACAACACTGTCATCTCAGATTTGCAAAATATGCTTCTCAACCATAGGAAAACAATCATTTGTGTAAAAGTGGCTAGCTAGCGTAGCATTTAGCGTTAGCATTAGCGTTAGCATCCAGCACGCAAGATTTCAACAAAAACATAAAAGCCTTCAAATAAAATCAATTACCTTTGAAGAACCTCGGATGTTTTCAATGAGGAGACTCTCAGTTAGATAGCAGATGCTCAGTTTTTCCCAAAAAGATTCTTTGTGTATTAGAAATAGCTCCGTTTTGCACATCAAATTTGGCTACCAAAAAAAAAACGAAAATTCAGTCCTCAAAACGCGAACTTTTTTCCAAATTAACTCCATAATATCGACTGAAAACATGGCAAACGTTGTTTAGAATCAATCCTCAAGGTGTTTTTCACATATCTCTTCAATGATATATTGTTCGTGGAAGCATGGTTTCTCCCCTCAATCAAATGGAAAAGTACAAGCAGCTGGCGTTTGCGCACCGAATTCCACGCAGGACACCAGGCGGACACTTGGAAAATGTAGTCTCTTATGGTCAATCTTCCAATGATATGCCTACAAATACGTCACAATGCTGTAAACACCTTGGGAAAACGACAGAAAGTGTAGGCTCATTCCTTGCGCAATCACAGCCATATAAGGAGACAATGGAAAACAGGCTTCAGAGATTCTGCTCATTTCCTGGTTGACATATCATCTTGGTTTCGCCTGTAGAATGAGTTCTGGGGCACTTACAGACAATATCTTTGCAGATTCTGAAACTTCAGAGTGTTTTCTTTCAAAAACTGTCAAGAATATGCATAGTCGAGCATCTTTTCGTGACAAAATATCGCGCTTAAAACGGGAATGTTTTTTATCCAAAAATGAAATAGCGCCCCTAGAGATCCAACAGGTTAACTTATTGACGCTAACCATCCCTTAAACTGCTCCGGCTATTTCCTAGTTCTGCTCTCCTGCGTCTGACTTCACTGCCACCAGTTACGCACCCCTTACAGAATACCGCACCCGAATATGGAGGCAGCAGGAGCAGTGGTCTCCACTACTCGCTCCCCCTGCACCCGGTTCCAGTGGGATTTGCCTCGCCCTCCCCGGGGAGTATGATGGGACGGGTTTTCTGCTGCAGTTGGAGTTATACCTGGCAACTGTCGACCCGGCTCCTTCGGGCCATGAAAGGGTGTCCGCCCTCGTCTCATGCCTCTCGGGGAAAGCCCTGGAGTGGGCCAACGCCATGTGGGTGGAAGGGGATGCGGTGCTGGACCACTTTGAGGAGTTCACCCGTCGTTTCCGGGCAGTCTTCGACCACCCGCCCGAGGGCAGAACGGCGGGTGAACGTCTTTTCCACCTGCGGCAGGGGACGAGGAGCGCACAGGAGTTAGCTTTGGTCTTTCGGACCCTGGCCGCCAGAGCGGGATGGACTGACAGGGCCCTGATCGACCATTATCGCTGTTTGCGCAAGGATGTCTGTCAAGAGTGGGCCTGCAGGGACACCACCCTCACTTTCGACTAGCTGGTGGACCTGTCCATTCGGCTGTATAACCTGCTGGCTACCCGTGGACGTCCAGATCGGGGTCTGTTGGTTCCATCCCCCCAGCACCACTGCTCCGATGCCCATGGAGCTGGGAGGTGCTGTGCTCAGGGAGACCGGAGGAGGTCCTGTCTCGTGCACCATCTGTGGCGCAGAGGTCATTCTGCTGGTCGGTGCCGGGTTGGTTCCTCTGGGGGTCGAGGCAGCAGGCATGGCACTCTGGCGTCACCCCAGGCGAGAAGGCACCATTCTCACCCAGATCCCTCTCTTGGACACATGGTTTTGTTCGTAACTTTTCCTTAGTTTTCCCCTCTTTCCCAGCATAAGGCACTAGTCGATTCAAGCGTGGCTGGGAATTTTATTGACAGATTATTTTCCCATTGTTTAGGGATCCCCATCGTTTCTGTGGCTATGCCCTTCCCAGTTCACGCCTTAGATAGTTGACCATTAGGGTCAGGGTTGAGTAGGGAGGCCACCTCTCCTCCCCTTCGTCGGGAGCTGACCTGCAGGGATACCACCCTTACCCTTGACCAGCTGGTGGATTTATCCATCCGGTTGGATAACCTGTTGACCACCCGCGGACGTCCGGATCGGGGTCCGTCCATTCCATCCCACAACACCTCCGTAGATACACCTATGGAGCACGGAGGTGCTGCTCTAAAGGTGACCGGAGGGGGGCTGCCACCTGCACTACCTGTGGCCGCAGAGGACACACTGCTGGTCGGTGCTGGAGAGGTTTCCCAGGAAGTCGAGACCGCAGGCAGGGCTCTGGTGGATCATCCCAGGTGAGTATGCACCCAACTCACCCAGAGCCTCCTGTTGCGCACATGTTTAGATCTATAGAATTTCCTGAGTTTTCCCCACATTCCAAGCATAAGGTGCTAGTAGATTCAGGCGCAGCAGGGAACTTTATTGACCGTTCATTTGCAATTAGATTAGGGATCCCTATTGTTCCTGTTGATGTGCCCTTCCCTGTACATGCCTTAGATAGTCGTCCTTTAGGGTAGGGTCTGATTATGGAGGTCACGGCTCCACTATATATGATAACGCAGGGGGGTCATGAGGAAAGGATTTGTCTATTCTTGATCGATTCTCCTGCGTTTCCTGTGGTGTTGGGGTTTCCCTGATTGGCCCATCATGACCCCACTATTTCGTGGCAACAGAGGGCTCTCAAGGGATGGTCACATCAGTGTTCATGGAGGTGTATAGGTGTTTCCATAGATGCAACTACGGTGGAAAGTCCAAACCAGGTCTCCGTCATGCACATCCCCCTGAATTTGCCGATTTGGCTCTCGCCTTCTGTAAAAAGAAGGTGACTCAACTACCACCCCATCGACGGGGGGATTGTGCGAAAAATCTCCAGATAGACGCAGCACTTCCAAGGAGTCACGTGTATCCTCTGTCACGGCGGCTATGGAAACATATGTCACCGAATCTCTGGGACAGGGATACATTCAGCCTTCCACTTCACCTGCCTCCTCAAGTTTATTTTTTGTGAAGAAGAAGGATGGTGGTTTACGCCTGTGCATTGACTATAGGGGTTTAAATCAGATCACAGTGAATTATAGTTACCCTCTGCCTCTCATAGCCAGTCTGACCGAGTCATTTCATGGGGCGCTTCTTCACCAAATTGGAACTCAGGAGTGCTTACAACCTGGTGCGTATCTGGGAGGGGGATGAGTGGAAGACGGCATTTAGTACCACCTCTGGGCACTATGAGTACCTTGTCATGCCGTACAGGTTGATGAATGCTCCATCTGTCTTCCAATCCTTTGTAGACGAGAGGGTGTAGTGGTGTATATAGACGACATTCTAATATACTCCGCTACACGCGCCGAGCATGTGTCTCTGGTGCGCAAGATGCTTGGTCGACTGTTGGAGTATGACCTGTACGTTAAGGCTAAGAAATGTCTGTTCTTCCAACAGTCCATCTCCTCCCTGTCCAATTCAGGGGTGGAGATGGAGAATGACCGCATTTCAGCCGTGATAAATTGGCCGACTCCAACCACAGTAAAGGAGGTGCAGCGGTTCTTAGGGTTTGCCAACTACTACCGGAGGTTTATCCGGGGCTTTGGTCAGGTAGCAGCTCCCATTACCGCTGAAGGGGGGACCGGTGCGACTGCAGTGGTCAGCTGGGGCGAACAGAGCTTTTTGTCAACTGAAGGCACTGTTTACCTCAGCTCCTGTGTTGGCTCATCCTGATCCCTCCTTAGTGTTCATAGTTGAGGTAGACTCGTCCAAGTCTTGGATAGGAGCGCTCGGGGACCGGGAGCTGTTGGCTTTTGTCGAGGCTCTGAAAGTGTGGAGGCATTGGCTTGAGGGGGCTCAACAACCTTTTCTCATTTTGACTAACCACTGCAATCTGGAGTACATCCGGGCGGCCAGGAGAATGAATCCTCGCCAGGCAAGGTGGGCCATGTTTTTCACCCATTTTGTGTTCACTCTATCATACAGACCAGGTTCCCAGAACGCTAAGGCAGACGCACTGTCTTGGATGTATGTCACAGAGGAGCGGTCCACGGATCCTACTCCCATACTTCCGGCTTATTGCCTGGTGGCACCGGTGGTATGGGAGGTTGACGCGGACATCGAGCGGGCATTACAAGAAGAGCCCACTCCCACCCAGTGTCCAGTTGGACGTAAGTACGTTCCGTCTGATGTTCGTGATCGATTGATTTGTTGGGCTCATACATCACCTTCCTCTGGTCATCCTGGCATTGGTCGGACACTGCGCTGAGTTAGTGGGAAGTACTGGTGGCCCACTTTAGCTAAGGACGTGAGGTTGTATGTTTCCTCCTGCTCGGTGTGCACTCAGTGCAAGGCACCTAGACACCTACCCCGAGGGAAATTACATCCCCTACCC
Source organism: Oncorhynchus clarkii lewisi (assembly GCF_045791955.1). NCBI lineage: Eukaryota > Metazoa > Chordata > Actinopteri > Salmoniformes > Salmonidae > Oncorhynchus > Oncorhynchus clarkii. The sequence continues at coordinate 30,945,223 of NC_092150.1, read as the reverse complement.
ATTCCACAACGGCCGTGGTCCCACCTATCGGTGGATTTCGTGACGGATCTTCCTCCGTCACAAGGGAACACTACAATTCTGGTTGTTGTGGATCGGTCCTGCCGTCTCAATCCTTTGCTCGGTCTCCCTACGGCTCTACAGACTGCGGAGGCCCTGTTTACACACGTCTTCCGGCACTACGGCATGCCTGAAGATAGAGTATCTGAACAGGGTCCCCAGTTCACATCAAAGGTCTGGAGGGCATTCATGGAACGTCTGGGGGTCTCGGTCAGTCTTACCTCAGGGTTTGACCCCGAAAGTAATGGGCAGGTGGAGCGAGTTAACCAGGATGTGGGTAGGTTTCTGTGGTCTTATTGCCAGGACCGGCCGGGGCAGTGGTCTGTTTTCATCCCCTGGGCAGAGATGGCCCAAAACTCTCTCCGCCACTCCTCCACTAACCTGTCTCCGTTTCAGTGTGTACTAGGTTATCAGCCGGTTCTGGCACCATGGCATCAGAGCTAGATCGAGGCACCTGCGGTGGATGATTGGTTTCGGCGCTTGGAGGAAACCTGGGACGCAGGGCATGTACGCCTGCAACGGGCCATCAGGCGACAGGAGGCGAGCGCCGACCACCCCGACAGTAAGGCCCAGGAGTATGCACCGGGAGACCGGGTCTGGCTCTCGACCCGAAACCTGCCCCTTCGCCTGCACTGCCGGAAGCTGGGTCCGAGGTTTGTGGGGCCATTTAAAGTCACGAGGAGACTGAACGAGGTATGTTATAGGTTACACCTTCCCCCGGATTATCGTATTAACCCCTTGTTCCATGTGTCTCTCCCCAGGCCGGAGGTGGCTGGTCTGCTCCAGCAGTCCGTGGTGCAGGAGGAAATCGAGTGGGTTCCAGCGTATACTGTGCGGGCCATCATGGACTCTAGGCATCGGGCGAGGGGCCTTCAGTACCTCGTGGAGTGGGAGGGGTACGGTCCGGAGGAGAGATGCTGGGTGCTGGGTGAGGACATGCTGGACCCTTCCTTACTACAGGAATTTCATCGTCTCCACCCAGATCGTCCTGCGCCTCGTCCCCGAGGCCGGTGTCGGGGGGGTACTGTCGCGACTTCCGCCGAAGTTGGTGCCCCTCGTTGTTCGGGCGGTGTTCGGCGGTCGTCGTCACCGGCTTTCTCGCTGCCACTGATCCACATTTCTTTTTCCATTTGTTATGTCTTGATTGTACACACCTGGTTCCCATTACGTCATTTATATTTCCCTATTTAACCCTCTGATTCTCATTATGTTTTGTGCGTGATTGTTCCTGTTTTGTGTTAGTTTTGTGTGTTAGGGTTTGCTATCCCTACGTGGATATATTGTACTGTTTATTTTTTCCCCGAGTAAAGTACGTTTATTTTACTCAGTTCTGTTTCCTGCGCTTGACTCCGTCCTCACCTGTACACCACTGACGCTGACAGTTACTTACCATTCGGCCCTCCCCAAGACCTCTATATACAAATAAGAGCAGTCTGGAATCAGTGTGGCAGGATATAATAATTGCACAGAAGGTTCACTGCGCTTTTACTTCAAATCAAATGTTATTGGTCACATACACATGGTTAGCAGATGTTAATGCGAGTGTAGCGAAATGATTGTGCTTCTACTTACGACCATGCAGTAATATATACAAATTTCACAACAACTACCTTATACACATAAGTGTAAAGGAATGAATAAGAATATGTACATATAAATATATGGATGAGCGATGGCATAGGCAAAATGCAGTGGATGGTATAGAGTACAGTATATACATATAAGACAAGTAATATAAAGTGGCATTGTTTAAAGTGACTAGTGATAAATTTTTTATTATTAACCAAATAATCACCTATCTCTGTCCCAGTGTTGGTGACAGCTGATGGGTTGTCGTACAGTCAGCCTACCAGTGACCTATGGCGAATAAAGCTCTATTACAGCCTGGCTATGTAATCCCCCGTCAGCATCTGGCCTTCCACTCCCTACCGACCTCTCAGGCAGACATACTGCCCCACTATCTCCATCTAAACCCACTATATTAGAAACCATAGCCTTATACCTCCATCTATTCTCACTATATTAGGAACCATACCCCCATCTGAATGTTATAACCACACAGATGCAGTTGTACTGGTACAGTACCTCAATGCTACTAAGCCAATCAACTCAAGGGTTTGTATGTAGTTGTGTCATCATGTATAAGCCCTTAACATGGCCCGAGGAGATGTGCACAGTAAAACTAGACAATCAGCCATGGAGCCTCATATCATCATGATTGTTGGGATGATGTTATCCAAAACCCAGCAAGATGTCAATGTTGTTGGGATCATGATTCTGAACAGGATGCTTGCACAAACACACACTTATTGATAAACAAGATTATATCAGGATGCTGGTAACCTAAGGTGAACTCTTACCAGATAAAAAAGAGTAAAAAAACACAATCAGTTTACTGATCCAACATAATTACAGACTTCTCATGCCAGGATTATCTCCAATATTCAACTGCACCCTGTTCCTTGCATATTGAGCAATAGTCATTCAACCATTGCTGGTTATTGAACAAATAACACACACACACTCACACACATTGTATATACAACAAACCAATCAGAATATTCAACATGTTGCTAATCCAAAACATTACAGAACAAAAAGTGCAACATGTAAAGCGTTTGTACTATTTATTTTTCATGAGCTGAAATAAAATTTTGCAGAAATGTTCCATACGCACAAAAAAAACATATTTCTCTGAAATGTTGGGCACAAATTTGCATAAAGCCCTGTTACTGAACATTTCACCTTTGACAAGATAATCCATCCACTTGACAGGTGTGCTATATCAAGAAGCTGATTAAAACATCTTCTGGATAGGACCCTTCATCTCAGTTTCAACTTAAAATGACATACCCAAATCTATCCTGAAGCAAGCATATGCATATTCTTGATACTATGTGAAAGGAAACACTTTGAAGTTTGTGGAGATGTGAAATGAATGTAAGAAAATAAAACAGATCTGGTAAAAGATAAAACAAACAAAGAAACATGGGTTTTCATCTTTGAAATGCAAAATAAAGGCCATACCTTGAGATAAGTAGCTGGGGGTAATTTAGATGTTGTCCAAAAAATGGCAACAGTGTGTGTAAGTTTCAGATTGTTATATTCAAGAATGAGAGCTACATAATATTTAGTATAAAGTCTCCCACGTGTCCCTCACGAGTTTGCTCAAATGTACCCAAGTGGCCGAATTGGTCAATTGATACATTTTCAAGTAGATAACTATAATGAACATACAAAAATGCTATGGTAATAAAACATTTAAGATTACACACAAAGATGAAGGGGGCTGTACTTTACAGACATGTCCATCTGAGGTCCTGGCTGATTCTAGCACAGTGTGCCAACGGTCCTCACCCTCAGCTGTAGTTGCCGATGGTGCACTGGCCCTCCTCCGCTTCTGGCCTGGCCTCTTCACAGCTCTAGATGGCCAGGCAGGGTTGGATGTGGAGCCAGAGACAGCAGCAGGGGTCAGACTGGAGGATCCAGTTCCTATTTTGAATGAGTGTGGCATGGAGAACTTGAATGTGGTCTCTTTGGAGTTACCTCTACCACTATTGAGGATTTATTTTAAAACAGTTAGAACTCAAGTTCACTATTACTTATTTTTTTTGCAGGGGGTGAGCCCTGTATCAGTACTTTTACGGATGATCCCTGCATCAATACATCAAATACACAACACATCTATAAACATATATAGTATATAGAGTATGGGGAACACCATCACTATAATTAAAAATGTGGACCAATAGGCAATAAGACACTCAAAAACCACAGCCACAGCAATTAATTGGCAACATGACATACACATAAGCTATGATAATGCATTCTATGCCTCAGGTCTATATATACACAGTGTGTATGCATTTATAGAGTACCAGTCGAAAGTTTGGACACACCGATTAATTCAAGTGTTTTTCATCAGACCAAAGGACAGATTTCCACCGGTCACTGTCCATTGCTCGTGTTTCTTTGCTTTGATTACAGTTTTCCACATGCTTGGCATTCTCTCAACCAACTTCATGAGGTAGTTACCTGGAATGCATTTAAATTAACAGGTGTGCCTTGTTAAAAGTTAAATACTGAAATGTATTTCCTTCTTAATGTGTTTGAGCCAATCAGTTGTGTTGTGACAAGGTAGGGTTGGTATCCAGAACATAGTCATATTTGGTAAAAGACCAAGTCCATATTATGGCAAGAATAGCTCAAATAAGCAAAGAGAAATGACAGAAATGAAGAATAGACTTACTTGGGCCAAGAAACATGAACAACGGACATTAGACTGGTGGAAATCTGTCCTTTGGTCTGATGAGTCCAAATTTGGGATTTTTGGTTCCAACCTCTGTGTCTTTGTGAGACGCAGAGTAAGGTGAACGGATGATCTCCACATATGTGGTTCCCACCGTGAAGTATGGAGGAGGAGGTGTTATGGTGTTGGGGTGCTTTGCTGGTGACACTGTCTGTGAATTATTTAGAATTCAAGACACACAACCAGCATGGCTACCACAGCATTCTGCAGCGATACACCATCCCATCTGATTTGCGCTTAGTGAGACTATTTGTTTTTCAACAGGACAATGACCCAACACACCTCCAGGCTGTGTAAGGGCTATTTGACCAAAAAGTTGAGTGATAGACTGCTGCATCAGATGACCCGATCTCCAAAATCACCTGACCTCAACCCGATTGAGATGGTTTGGGATGAATTGGACCGCAGAGTGAAGGAAAAGCAGCCAAAAAGAGCTCAGCATATGTGGGGACGACTTCAAGACTGTTGGAAAAGCATTCCAGATGAATCGGGTTGAGAGAATGCTAAGAGTTTGAAAAGCTGTCATCAGCTGTTGTCAAGGCAAAGGGTGGCTAATTTGATGTTTCTAAAATATATTTTGATTTGTGTAACACTTTTTTTGTTACTAAATGATTCCATGTGTGTTTCACAGTTTTGATCTCTTCACTATACTACAGACAATAGTAAAAATAAAGAAAAACACTTGAATGAGTATGTCACATCAAACAAAATGATGTCTCAAGACATCAGTCGCAAATAGGATTGGTCGCAAATAGGTCTTTCAAATGGACAATGACCCCAAGCGTTCTTCCAAAGTTGTGGCAAAATGGCTTAAGGACAACAAAGTCAAGGTATTGGCCAACACAAAGCCCTGACCTCAATCCCATAAAAAATGTGTGGGCAGAATTTTAAAAAGCATGTGCGAGCAAGGAGGCCTACAAACCTGACTCAGTTACACCAGCTCTGTCAGGAGGAATGGGCCAAAATTCACCCAACTTATTGTGGGAAGCTTGTGGAAGGCTACCCAAAATGTTGAACCCAAGTTAAACAAATTAAAGGCAATGCTACCAAATACTAATCAAAAAGAAAGGAGGACCAAGGCACTCTTCATATAATTAATTAAAATGCCTTTATTACTATGGCATGTTCAATTGAAACAAAGTGTTAAAAATCCGACGTGTTTCGGCTGCATGGCCTTCGTCAGGGAGTACAAAAAAAGAATACAATGTCCTCCAAATACTAATTGAGTGTATGTAAACTTTTGAACCACTGGGAATGTGATGAAAGAAATAAAAGCTTAAATATATAATTCTCTCTACTATTATTCTGACATTTCACATTCTTAAAATAAAGTGGTGATCCTAACTGACCTTAGTCAGGGAATTTTTACTCAGAGTAAATGTCAGGAACTGTGAAAAACTGAGTTTAAATGTATTTGGCTAAGGTGTATGTAAAGTTCAACTGTATACTGAGATCATGTGACAGATCATGTGACACAAGTGGACTTTATTTAACCAATTATGTGACTTCTGAAGGTAATTTGTTGCACCAGATCTTATTTAGGGGCTTCATAGCAAACTGGGTGAATACATACGTACATGGGACATGGAAATCAGAAGAGGTAGGTGACAGAGATAGGTGTCACTGAGAGTAGCTGAGGGGGCGTGTTTAAAAGCTAATTATAGGTATGACTGAAAACATTATGTATAATGTATAAGTACTATCTATTTTGATGTAATGCATATCAAAATATCAAATTACTTTATTCTTGCTATGTAACTAATTTAAAAAATAATAATAAAAAAGTATCATGTATGTAAAATGTGTATTGAATGTACATGTAACAACAAAATAAACAGTTGTAAAATATGTTTTTATTTTAAGTACATTAGAGTGTCTAGTTTGAGAAATAGATGCCTCACAAGTCCTCAACTGGCAGCTTTAAATAGTACCCGCAAAACACCAGTCTCAACTTCAACAGTGAATAGGCGACTCCGGGATGCTGGCCTTCTAGGCAAAGTTGCAAAGAAAAAGCCATATGTCAGACTGGCCAACAAAAAGAAAAGATGACGATGGGCAAAAGAACACAGACACTGGACAGAGAAAGATTTTAAATAAGCGTAATGGACAGACAAATCTTTGAGGTGTTCGGATCACAAAGAAGAACATTTGTGAGAAACAGAAAAAAATGAAAAGATACTGGAGGAGTGCTTTACGCCATCTGTCAAGCATGGTGGAGGCAATGTGATGGTCTGGGGGTGCTTTGGTGGTGGTAAACTGGTAGATTTATACAGGGTAAAAGGGATCTTGAAGAAGAAAGGCTATCAATCCATTTTGCAGTGCCATGCCATACCCTGTGGATGGTGCTTAATTGGAACAGGACAATGACCCAAAGCACAGCTCCAACCTATGCAAGAACTATTTAGCGAAGAAGCAGTTAGCCATGTTAGCCATTTCATGTATGTTTTCATGGAAAACAAGTACATTTCTAAGTGACCCCAAACCTTTGAATGGTAGTATATATATCATTTTTCAGATTGGCAACATGTTAAATATTCTTATTGGTTTATTTGCGGTCCTCGTCCTCAGGTATATCTGCATTCCACACGGAGGTGTGTGTGATGCAGAGCAGAGCAGATTGGGTTCTAGCAAGCTGTTAGCGTTACTGCTGTAATGATAATTATGACAGTCAGCCAGTAATCAGCCCAGGCTTCACTGCTGCATGGACAAACCTCTATTATAAGGTCACTGTCCTACAAGCTCACAGCTTTCTGAACCAAAGTAATTTATCACTGGGCTACCGCATTACCCAGCTGCAGCACTACTTTCTGTCAGTGACCTATATGCCCCATAAACCCACACCACAAGTCCTCCTAACGCTGCTTTTTTAACCAGAAAAAAAATGCTCTCTGGATGCTCTATCAGTCTGCATCCTGTTTGTTTTTGTTAAACTGTGTTTGACTCTTGCGAAAGTAGGCTCATGTCAAAATGGAAGGCTTTGGAGATGGAAAAAAAACAAACCCAAAATATTACTGTAGATTTTTAGGATTCCCTCTTAAAACCACTCCAAATGGTAAATGTTTTGTTGTGCAACATGGTATGCATCCCATCCTAGAAATGTATAGGTTTCTATCCGGAGTGGATACATTCCTTTTTTAGATTCTTCGGACCACAAATTGTGTTTGTTCCCTGGTGGTTAGAATGTCTGGTAGTGGCCGTTCAGCAACTTAACCTCAGCATATTACCACAGTGTGTTTGGCCAGCCCTCAGGCCCCAATTCCCTTCCCTGATAAATGGCCAGCGGTAGTTTGAGGTGACGTATTCCCTTCTGAAACATTTCATGCCTTAACTGTTAATAGATACTGCTGCTTTGAATGTGAGTGGAATCATACTGCTGCTGGGGATGAAATTGTGTTTCTAGAGCGCTACAGGACTGTAGTGCAGGGTATATGACCTTAGAATAGAAGTGGTTAATTATGCATGGTATTTGTTGTCATGTTGTTTGCCTCAATTGTGCAATTCTAAACTGTAAATTGTATGGATCAGGTCCAACACTCTCCTGCAACCCGCCTCACCAATTTATATTTATAAAAAAAAGAAAGTATTATTTACCAAAAATCTGTTATCCTCCATAGAAGCTAACCAGAAGCTAACCAGAAGCTAACCAGAAGCTAATCCAGAAGCTAGCCAGAAGCTAATCAGAAGCTAATCAGAAGCTAATCAGAAGCTAGTTAGCTTCTTTACTGGCTAATCGTTAGTATTCAGCTAACCACGGTTTGTGGTCATCAGCTATCCTTTAGCTCGAAAATCTATCGCAGTTTTGTACGGCGCAGCTCGGAACGGAACATACCGGACCTATTTTTTCTCTCCATGTCCCTGGACTTCAACCGCTAACTCTGGACATTCATACCTGGATCTCGCAGCTAGCTAGCTGCTATCCGTGTGACTATCGGCTTTCGTCGATTCCGGAGCAAACATCAATTATTCCGGAGCTAGCCAGCTGAAAAGTTCCATCAATCACTCCTGGGCTACAATCACCTATCGGGACCCGTTTTACTGCCAACGCTGAGCCCCACCGGGCCTTCACAACTGGACTACCGACGTTATCTAACCCGAAGGAGTTATCCGGCTGGCTCCTCCGTCGCAACGTTACCTGAACGCCCATCTGCGGTCCTCTAACCGTTAGCTGTCCTATCGGCTGCTATCTGAATAAACCTATCGGACAATTTTTTTGATATTTTTTGGGGGCCTCTATAACTATATCTATTGTTTTTTTTGTGATTTGGATTCATCCCCTCTACCACACGGAACCCCACTAATCCTACCGACGGAAACGCACGAGGTGGCTAATTAACAGACCTCCATCCTATGCTAACAAACATCTCTGAAACTAGAAACACTTATCTCCCTCACTAGCTTTAAGCACCAACTGTCAGAGCAGCTCACAGATTACTGCACCTGTACATAGCCCACCTATAATTTAGCCCAAACAACTACCTCTTTCCCTACTGTATTTATTTTATTTATTTATTTATTTTGCTCCTTTGCACCCCATTATTTTTATTTCTACTTTGCACATTCTTCCACTGCAAATCTACCATTCCATTGTTTTAATTGCTATATTACCACCATGGCCTTTTTTGCCTTTACCTCCCTTATCTCACCTCATTTGCTCACATCGTCAATAGATTTGTTTATACTGTATTATTGACTGTATGTTTGTTTTACTCCACGTGTAACTCTGTTTCGTTGTATGTGTCGAAATGCTTTGCTTTATCTTGGCCAGGTCTCAATTGTAAATGAGAACTTGTTCTCAACTTGCCTACCTGGTTAAATACAGGTGAAAAAAAACAATAAAAAAAAAAAAAAAACTTGTGCCCCCTTACGGAAAAACACATGATTTCACAAAAGGAGTCACAAAAAGCAGAAATATAAATAAAATGAATCACTAACCTTTGATGATCTTCATCAGATGACACTCATAGGACATCATGTTACACAATGCATGTATCTTTTGTTCAATAATGTGCATGTTTATATCCAGAAATCTGAGTTTACATTGGCGCATTACGTGCAGTAATGTTTTGATTCCAAAACATCCAGTGATTTTGCAAAAATACTAATAATAAACATTGATAAAAGATACAAGTGTTATTCACAGAATTAAAGATCGTCTTCTACTTAAGGGTGCCTAACATTTTGAATCTGACTGTAGAGGGACTATTTGGGGTTTACTGCAAGTGGATCCTTTGATATGTACAATATAATGAGTATGTAGTTTGATGTAATGTTTGACAGATGGGAGAGAAATAGCCATCATTATTTCTTTATATGTTTTTGTTTAGATGATGTGTGTTGGACAGCCGAATGCTTAATTTATGGTCAACATAATCATGTGCTTAAAATATTCAGCAACTCTTACAATGGCAGTGGTCTTCTATTGTTAAAAGTAAGGCGTTTTGACCTGTAGCCTTCTCTAGGGCATCTTCATCATCTCCTGTAATCTTCTTGATAATCATTCTTTATGGAATTCTTCAAGGGCAGGTCTCCCTTGATTGTTATTCTGAAAGTATCACTTCTACTGTATAAATCAGTTTAATTCCTTACTAGTCTGAGTACCTAAATCGCTGGGTCTCCAAATCCAATGTTAATTTATTAATTCATTATATTATTTTATTTATTAGATAAATACTACACTACTGATTGGAAAAATATTGTTATCTGTTGTTCCCTTTCTGGTAATCAAATACCTTTTTTTGTGCTTTTAATGCTAATCAAAAACCACTGTGCTTCATTGTGCAGATTGTAGCTTTGTTTGAGGTGAACTCATTGTATTGTGCACATGTTCACTCTAGTTCCCTGCCGAAGGCTTCAAAACTGTTTGAACCCTCACAGTATCTTCAGCACTCTAAGACAGGAAAGTGAGGTACTGTAGATTAATTCACTCAACTTTGCTTTTGAAGACAGTTAAAACTGGAAGGCATACATGGACTTCAAAGTTAGGCTGTACCGAGTCAGCCCAACACTGCTGATTTTGACTCACCAGTAAAAATATGTTATGTGGAACACAGAGACCTTCTCTAGTCAATTAAGAAGAATATTTAACTGAATTACAATATTTAGGTGATTAATGGTTTGGAAAATATAAAACAATGTTGATGATATGCTGAACCTGACAATCCAAATGGCTTCTTTCTCCTTGTTAAATGTAAATCGAGAGTACAGTAGGCATTGGCGCAATTAGTAACATCAAGGGCTTGACCCTTACAGAAACACACATTAATGTCACATGTGAACATATGTTATTCTGCCCTGGAATTGCGTTCTCATGCAAAATTAGAGGCGTGACTTTTCTTGAACGAATATATTGAAAACGTTTATGTTATGACACTGCAAAATACAGAAAATAGCTGTACATTATACATTTCAAGTTGAAGTTGCATAAATACAAAGCACATGCCAAGGTACCATGTATTTGGCATGATACCAAACCAGATAGATGATTACCATATGAGTAGCAACTAGCCAACTCCTTTCATTACTCTAATAATGTGCAAACACCTCTGTACAATAACAAAGCATATTACACTAAAAACATTAACAAAACTATAGTATAGTATGTTTTACAATTTGCTTACATGATGCACAAGCAAACTAATACAGCTGATGGCAATACATGAAAGGAAAGGCAATTTGCGTGAGTAAATGTAACCAACTAACATTGATAAGTAATCAATTATATCAATAACAATATTATTATCACTAGAAATATGCTTGAATTGAATTTACAAACAAATAACTGCACTGTAGCGTTGTTTTTAGCTGTTTGTCTGCGTGTAATGTCTACTCTACTTCCTGTTTTCATGCAGTCTTTCTAAGTACCAGAAGCTCCACTAGGGGCCATAAACACCATGGAACACAATGAAAGTCAATCTTAACCACTATAATAAAATAATCTGTTACCTTCTAACGGCATGGCAGCACACATGTGAACACGTGATCTTGTGTGATCTCATGTGACTTTATGTGACATTAATGTGATAGCGTGACAACATGGGACGCAATATGTGATACCATAAAACTACACGTGACAACATTTGAGCACATGAAATAAATGTGACAACATGGGGATGCAAAATGTTTACATGTGATACCATGAAAGTACATGTGACAAAATGTGAAAACGCATGTGTCAAATGTAATTGAGAATATTTTACTTTAAAAGGCATAATTTACATTAATTCAATTTAAACAGTCATTGTCCCCTGCAGGTTTTGTTTAATTCCCGGTTTGTTCCAGGGATGTCCCCAATAACCTTTTTTAGGGCATTGTTAGATGTTTGTGTCATGGTCCCCTTGAGGATTTGATCTAGTTACAGAGAAAATACTGTAAATCTTCAACAAGTAACTGTATTTTTACAGCTAAATTAAGGTGTTAATGGACAGTATGCTGTTGTATGTTCATCACTTGGGACTCAATCTCACTTGGGATTTGAAATCTCAACCTCTTGGTTGATTGCTACCTGAAGTTCCTGCAGTGTCACCAGATCAGGCCACATAAAGGTGATTATCTTTACATATATTATTCTCCAGACCCAACCCTCAGCTTTTCACCGTGCTAGGGGCAGGAAACCTCATTGTTATTGTTTCTATTGCTGATTGTCGCTTTAAAGGGATACTTAGAGATTTTGTCAATGAGGCCCTTTATCTACTTTACCAGAGTCAGATGAACTCATGGATACCATTTTTATATCTGCGTGCAGTTTGAAGGAAGTTGCTAACTAGCGCTAGCACAATTGCCATCTAGCATTAGCATTGGCTCACAAAACTACATCTAACTTCCTTCATACTGGACACAGAGGCATACAATTATATTCACACGTTCATATGTCTCGGTTGAAGTAGTTAAAGGGCCTCATTGCCAAAATCTGATGTATCCCTCTAACTGGGATTTGAACTTGTAACCTCTTGGTCACTAGCAACCTGAAATGTCCTGCTACACCATCAGCTTTCTGAGCATAAAAGAGATAGGGCCACAGACTTAGTGTATTGGCAAAAGTACATTTCTTCCCAGAATCAAGCAAATAGTATTACAATTATCACCACCAATTTAACATCAATTTAAAATTAGCAGTGCTCAAGGATTTGAACTTGCAGCATCTTGGTTGAGTGCATTATGTTTCTGCAGTGCCACGAGGTCCATACTTATTGCTTGGAACAAACACAAAAAATAAGGGCATGGTTAGGGTACAAAGGTTGTTTCCTGGGGTACATTTTTGGGGTAAACTTCACAGGTACACATCTAAACTCACATGGTACATTTCAGTACCTTGTAGGTTTTATGGGACATTAACATATTTTGGGGCATCAGTAGTGTTTTAGCGGTTTAAGTGTTTGATGGTTATGCTAATGACAGTTGAGTACCTCCTCTGACACTCTCTCTTTTGCAAACTTTGTAAGAGTATGTGTCAGTCATGAGCTGCACTGTGAAGATGTTCATGTGTATTTTCAATTAACTTAGTGGCAACGTGTTGCTGTGAAGTTATCATTTCTTAAAAACTGCCTGTTACTCAAGTCCAAAAGCTAGGATATACATATAATTGGTAGATTTGGATAGAACACACTCTACAGTTACAATTATGTCTGTGAGTGTAACAGAACTGATATTGCAGGTGAAACCCCGAGGACAAACCATCCCCCCCAAAAAACATTCAGCTTACCACTATTTTCAATGGCTAGTACTATAAATACAAGCCCAAGTCCTCCCAGATTGCAGTTCCTAGGGCTTCCACTAGATGTCAACAGTATTTAGAAAGAGTTTCAGGCTGGTGATTGGAAAAATGACCCAGAAATTTTAGTTTTTCTAAGTGGCTCCCATTTTGGCTGTAGTGTTTCCAAGCGTGTGAATGAGAGCGTGTTCTTCCTTGTTTATCTCCGGTAAAGACAATTATGATTATCTGTCTTTCATTTTATCGTTTATTTGCGTATTAGGATACCTAAGGTTTGATTATAAATGTTGTTTTGACTTGTTTGGAAAAGTTTATTAGTAACGTTTGGGATTCATTTTGTATGTATTTTGACGGAGGTAAACTGAGTGGATTATTGACTGAGTTTTTATTGATATAAAGAAGGATAGATTCGAACAAAATGACCATTTGTGATGTAACTGGGACCTTTTGGAGTGCCAACAAAAGAAGATCATCGAAGGTAAGGCATTTTTTATATCGCTATTTCTGACTTTCGTGTCGCACCTCCCTGGTTGAAATATGTTTGTCATGCATTTGTATGATGAGGCACTGTCCTCAGATAACCGCATGGTTTGCTTTCGCCATAAAGCCTTTTTGAAATCTGACACGGTTGCTGGATTAACAAGAAGTTAACCTCTAGTGACACTCCATCCCGTGAACGGGACCATTGTCATCATCTGACACTAATTAGCTTAACGCAACGGACATAAATATTACTAGAAAATATACCTATTCATGAAAATCACAAGTTAAATATATTGAGACACAGTTTAGCCTTTTGTTAATCACCCTGTCATCTTAGATTTTCAAAATATGCTTTACAGCCAAAGCTAGACAAGCATTTGTGCAAGTTTATCGACAGCCTAGCATAGCATTTTGTCCAGCTAGCAGCAGGTAACTTGGTCACGGAAATCAGAAAAGCAATCAAATTAAATAGTTTACCTTTGATGAGCTGCGAATGTTTTCACTCAAGAGACTCCCAGTTAGATAGCAAATGTTACTTTTTTCCCAAAATATTATTTTTGTAGGTGAAATAGCTCCTTTTGTTCTTCACGTTTGGCAGAGAAATCGCCCGGAAATTGCAGACACGAAAAAGGCGAAAAATATTCCAAATTAGCTCCATAATATTGACAGAAACATGGCAAACGTTGTTTATAATCAATCCTCAAGGTTTTTTTCAAATATCTATTCGATAATATATCCATCGGGACAATTTGTTTTTCAGTAGGACCGATTGGAGTAATGGCTACCTCTGTATATTACGTGAGAATCTCTCTGGGAGCATCAGGTGACCACTTGCGCAATGTAGCCGCTTACAGGTATTCTTCAACATAAATGCGTAAAACTACGTCACAATGCTGTAGACACCTTCGGGAATACGGAGAAAGAGTAATCTGGTTGATAGCCCATTCACTGCTCAATAGGGACATACTGGAACGCAGCGCTTTCAAAACATGAGGCACTTCCGGATTGGATTTTTCTTAGCCTTTCGCCTGCAACATCAGTTCTGTTATACTCACAGACAATATTTTTACAGTTTTGGAAACTTTAGAGTGTTTTCTATTCTGTCTATATGCATAGTTTAGCATCTTGTCCTGACAAAATATCCTGTTTACTACGGGAACGTTTTTTTTCCAAAAATGAAAATACTACCCCCTAGTCACAAAAGGTTAAGCTTTATTTTGATGCATTACACTTGTGATGTTATGAAAGTTAAATATTTCTCATAATTTAATCTGAATTTCACGCTCTGCAATTTCACCGGATGTTGTCGAGATGTTCCGCTAGCGGAACGTCTTTAACTGAAAACCATTTGTCAGTAAGATATTGTAAAATTGTCAATAACTTACTTGCAAATCGTTGCCAGTAACCTACAGGCAACTTGCTGCCACTAGCAATACATGCCATTAACCTACTGTGCCTTCAGCAACATTACTTGCTCCAAGCCATGTTAACTTGGAAGCTAAGATATGCATATTAATAGTAGATTTGGATAGAAAACACTCTGAAGTTTCTAAAAATGTTTGAATCGTGTCTGTGAGTATAACAGAACTTATTTGGCAGGTGAAACCCCAAGGACAAACAGTTCAGATTTTCTTCTTTTGAGGCCACTCTCTTTTCAATTATATTTCATTGGGAATCCAGATTTCTAACCGACTTTCCTGCAGTTCCTACCGCTTCCACTGGATGTCAACAGTCTTTGTTTTCCTCCGGTATTGAACACAGTATATCCCGTCTTCAATTGTATCGATTATTTACGTTAAAAAGTACCTAAAGTTGTATTACAAAAGTAGTTCGAAATGTTTGGACAATGCTTACAGGTAACTTTTGAGATAGATGTCAACAGTATTTCGAACCTGTTTTGAGGATTCTACTCTAAAGGAGGGGCTCATAAGAGCTCTTTGTGTGAGCGGTTTGGCAGAGTGCCACAGCCTCGGTCTGGCGCGCTCACGTGAAAGGTAGCTTCCACTTCATTTGTACAGACAAAGGAATTGCCCGATTGGAACATGAATGAAGTTTTATGTTAAAAACATCCTAAAGATTGATTCCATACTTAGGCTGGCATGTTTCTACCGGCTGTAACGGAACTTTTTGTACTTTTTGTCCTACTTTCGGCGCGA
Organism: Oncorhynchus clarkii lewisi; assembly: GCF_045791955.1. NCBI lineage: Eukaryota > Metazoa > Chordata > Actinopteri > Salmoniformes > Salmonidae > Oncorhynchus > Oncorhynchus clarkii. Next base: position 30,929,511 of record NC_092150.1, on the reverse strand, counting down.
CCTGGACGCGCTTTTGGATTTGTTTACCGAAACGCCCTAACAAAATATGATATTTGGACATAACTGATGGACATTATCGAACAATCAAACATTTATGGTGGAACTGGGATTCCTGGGAGTGCATTCTGATGAAGATCATCAAAGGTATTTCTGAGTAATGTTGACTACCCAATATGACGGATATCTTTTGGGCTGCTTTGTTGTCTAAAGGCTGTACTCAGATTCTTGCATGGTTTGCTTTCTCCGTAAAATGTTTTTAAATCTGACACAGTGGTTGCATTAAGGAGAAGTTTATCTAAAGTTCCATGTATAATAGTCGTATCTTTTATCAATGTTTAGTATGAGTACTTCTGTAAATTGATGTGGCTCTCTGCAATATCACCGCATGTTTTAGAACTACTGAACGTAACCCGCCAATGTAACCTCAGATTTGTTTATGTAAATTTGAATTTTATCAAACAAAACATACATGTATTGTGTAACATGAAGTCCTATGAGTGTCATCTGATGAAGAGCATCAAAGGTTAGTGTTTAATTTTATTTCCATTTGTCCTTTTTGTGTCTCCTCTCTTTGGCTGGAAAAATTGCTGAGTGTTTCTGTGGCTTGGTGGTGACCTAACATAATCGTTTGTGGTGCTTTCGCTGTAAATCCTTTTTTAAATCAGACACTGGCTGGATTAACGAGAGTTTTATCTTTAAAATTGTGTAAAATACTTGTATGCTTGAAGAATAAAATACTTGTATGCTTGAAGAATTTTAATTTTGAGATTTTTGTTGTTTTGAATTTGGCGTCCTGCACTTTCACTGGCTGTTGCAGGGGGTTCTGTTCTGTTGCTGAACCCCCCCCCCCCCCCCCCCCCCCCCCCTCCATTGCACTCACCGCTGTCATCATCAAATCAAACTTTATTTGTCACATGCGCAAGTGTAGACCTTACCGTGAAACACTTACTTACAAGTCGTACAAGTCCAAAATAATAAAAAGTTACACAATAACATAACAATACTGAGGCTACATACAGGGGGTACCGGTACCGAGTCAGTTTGCGGAAGTACAGGTTAGAGGTAATGTGCACATGTATGTAGGGTTGAAGTGACTATGCATAGATAATAAACAACGAGTAGCAGCAGTGTACAAAACAAATGGAGGGAGTGGTGGAGGTTAATGTAATAGTCATTGGCCATATGATTAATTGTTCAGCATTTTATGACTTGGGTGTAGAAGCTATTAACCTTTCTAGCGCAGGGGTTCGGCTAGCGGAACACCTCGACAACATTCCGCTGAAAAGGCAGTGTGCGAAATTCCCAAAATATTTTTTTGAAATAAGTAACTTTCACACATTAAAGGGTTATCAACCAGATTCCTTTTTATATGGCTCCCTAAGGTGTCAACAGTCGTTAGACATAGTTTTAGGCTTTTATTTTGAAAAATGAGCGTGAAAGATCACATTGCGTAAGTGGATAGGTGGGGGCTCTCGGAGTGAGTTTTTGCGCTACAGAGTAAAGTGGCCGTTGTTCCACCTGGTGTTATTGAAAAACCTACACACTCGGTTGATATATTATCGAATATATATTTTAAAAACAACCTGAGGAATGATTATAAAAAATGTTTGACATGTTTCTGTGGTCATCATGAAGACTATTTGGAATTTCCATCTGCATTGTCGTGACCGCTCTTTCCTGTGGATTTCTGAACATAACGCGACAAACAAACTGAGGTAGTTTGGGTATAAAAATAATCTTTATGGAACAAAAGGAACATTTGTGAGTTTGAATTTCATCATGGATATCTTTAGCATTTTAGCTAATTAACAAAGTTTCAACTACTTCCTACTTTTTGGCTACTTTGCAACATCTTAGCATGTTAGCTAACCCTTCCCTTAACCGTAACCCTTTTAGCTAACTCCTAAACTTAACCCTAACCTTAACCATAACCCCTAGTCTAGCTAAAGTTAGAGAGCTAGCTAACGTTAGCCACCTAGCTAGAATTTGTAACATATCATACATTTAGCAAATTCACAACATATTGTACGTTTTCCTAATGTAACATATCATACGAAATGATTGACGGTCATCCACAAATTAACACATATAATACTAAACGTAACATATACTAAATGGAGTGTCTTGGAATTATGTACAGAATGATATGAAATGTTCTGAGAAACTCCAGATGTTTCTATTTGTTGGATGACATGAAAATAGAGCTTAGTGGTATGTTTCATGTAGAAAAGACGATGCATGAGCAGAAAATAACAGTAAAATATAGTGGGGCTGTTTTGCTTTCACTGTGTCACGTTCTGACCTCTATTTCCTTTGTTTTTTGTATTTATTTAGTATGGTCAGGGCGTGAGTTGGGTGGGCAGTCTATGTTTGTTTTTCTATGTTTTGGGGCAGTTCTATGTTTTCGGCCTAGTATGGTTCTCAATCAGAGGCAGGTGTCATTAGTTGTCTCTGATTGAGAATCATACTTAGGTAGCCTGGGTTTCACTGTTTGTTTGTGGGTGATTGTTCCTGTCACTGTGTGTGTGTTGTCACAGGATAGGCTGTATAGGTTTTCACGTTCCGTTTGTTGTTTTGTAGAGTTAAGTTATTTCATGTATCGTTCAGTTTCCATTAATTAAAGAACATGAGTAATCACCACGCTGCGCTTTGGTCCGCTTCTTCTCCTCCTATAGACGAACACCGTTACAGAATCACCCACCACAACAGGACCAAGCGGTGTGGTAATGGGCAAAGGAGAAAGCAGCAGCAGGAGCAGTGCGAGGAGGATTGGACATGGGAGGACGAACTAGACGGTAAAGGACCTTGGGCTCAGCCAGGAGAGTATCGCCGCCCCAAGGAAGAACGGGAGGCGGCGAAAGCGGAGAGGCGCTGGTATGAGGAGGCAGCGCGGCGTCGTGGATGGAAGCCCGGGAGTCAGCCCCAAAAATTTCTTGGGGGGGGGCTAACAGGGAGTATGGCTACGCCAGGTAGGAGACCTGAGCCAACTTCCTGTGGTTACCGGGGGGCTAGAGAGACCGGGCAGGCACCGTGTTATGCTGTGGAGCGCACAGTGTCCCCAGTGCGGGTGCACAGCCCGGTGCGGTACATTCCAGCTCCGCGTATCGGCCGGGCTAGAGTGGGCATCGAGCCAAGTGCCATGAAGCCGGCTCTACGCATCTGGTCTCCAGTGCGTCTCCTTGGGCCGGCTTACATGGCACCAGCCTTGCGCACGGTGTCCCCGGTTCGCCTGCATAGCCCAGTGCGGGCTATTCCACCTCGCCGCACTGGCAGGGCGACCGGGACCATTCAACCGGGTAAGGTTGGGCAGGCTCGGTGCTCAAGAGCTCCAGTGCGCCTGCACGGCCCGGTCTATCCGTCACCACCTCCACACCCCAGCCCTCCGGTGGCAGCTCCCCGTACCAGGCTGTCTCTCCGGCCCATCCGTCCAGAGCCTTCCTCCTCTCCAGCGCTGCCGGAGTCTCCCGCCTCTCCGGCGCTACCAGAGCCTTCCTCCTCTCCAGCGCTGCCGGAGTCTCCCGTCTGTCCGACGCCTCTGCCGGAGCCTCCCGTCTGTCCGGCGCCTCTGCCGGAGCCTCCCGTCTGTCCGGCGCCTCTGCCGGAGCCTCCCGCCTGTCCGGCGCCGCTGCCGGAGCCTCCCGCCTGTCCGGCGCCTCTGCCGGAGCCTCCCGCCTGTCCGGCGCCTCGGCCGGAGCCTCCCGCCTGTCCGGCGCCTCGGCCGGAGCCTCCCGCCTGTCCGGCGCCTCTGCCGGAGCCTCCCGCCTGTCCGGCGCCTCTGCCGGAGCCTCCCGCCTGTCCGGCGCCTCTGCCGGAGCCTCCCGCCTGTCCGGCGCCTCTGCCGGAGCCTCCCGCCTGTCCGGCGCCTCTCCCGGAGCCTCCCGCCTGTCCGGCGCCTCTGCCGGAGCCTCCCGCCTGTCCGGCGCCTCTGCCGGAGCCTCCCGCCTGTCCGGCGCCTCTGCCGGAGCCTCCCGCCTGTCCGGCGCCTCTGCCGGAGCCTCCCGTCTGCCCAGCGCCGCCCGTCTGCCCAACGCCGCCAGCGCCGCCCGTCTGCCCAGCGCCGCCAGCGCCGCCCGTCTGCCCAACGCCGCCAGCGCCGCCCGTCTGCCCAGCGCCGCCAGCGCCGCCCGTCTGCCCAGCGCCGCCAGTGCCGCCCGTCTGCCCAGCGCCGCCAGTGCCGCCCGTCTGCCCAGCGCCGCCAGTGCCGCCCGTCTGCCAGGAGCCGCCAATGCCGCCCGTCAGCCAGGGGCCGCCAGTGCCGCCCGTCAGCCAGGGGCCGCCAGTGCCGCCCGTCAGCCAGGGGCCGCCAGTGCCGCCCGTCAGCCAGGGGCCGCCAGTGCCGCCAGTCAGCCAGGGGCCGCCAGTGCCGCCAGTCAACCAGGGGCCGCCAGTGCCGCCCGTCAGCCAGGGGCCGCCAGTGCCGCCAGTCAGCCAGGGGCCGCCAGTGCCGCCAGTCAGCCAGGGGCCGCCAGTGCCGCCAGTCAACCAGGGGCCGCCAGTGCCGCCAGTCAGCCAGGGGCCGCCAGTGCCGCCAGTCAGCCAGGGGCCGCTAGAGCCCCTCCGCCCGGAGCAGCTGCCCCTCTGTCCCGAGCAGCTGTCCCTCTGTCCCGAGCAGCTGTCCCTCTGTCCCGAGCAGCTGTCCCTCTGTCCCGAGCAGCTGTCCCTCTGTCCCAAGCAACCCCTCTGTCCAGTGGGGTCATTGAGAGGGGTGGGCATGGTGTGTAAGCCACGGAGGCGGACAATAAGGCGGACTGAGACAATGGCGAAGTGGGGTCCGCGTCCCGCGCCAGAGCCGCCACCGCGGACAGACGCCCACCCAGACCCTCCCCTATAGGTCAAGGTTTTGCGGCCGGAGTCCGCACCTTTGGGGGGGGGGTACTGTCACGTTCTGACCTCTATTTCCTTTGTTTTTTGTATTTATTTAGTATGGTCAGGGCGTGAGTTGGGTGGGCAGTCTATGTTTGTTTTTCTATGTTTTGGGGCAGTTCTATGTTTTCGGCCTAGTATGGTTCTCAATCAGAGGCAGGTGTCATTAGTTGTCTCTGATTGAGAATCATACTTAGGTAGCCTGGGTTTCACTGTTTGTTTGTGGGTGATTGTTCCTGTCACTGTGTGTGTGTTGTCACAGGATAGGCTGTATAGGTTTTCACGTTCCGTTTGTTGTTTTGTAGAGTTAAGTTATTTCATGTATCGTTCAGTTTCCATTAATTAAAGAACATGAGTAATCACCACGCTGCGCTTTGGTCCGCTTCTTCTCCTCCTATAGACGAACACCGTTACACACTGGTCCTGGGACCCTTGTTAAGGTCAACGGCATCATGAACTTTACCCAGTACCAGGACATTTTTTCCCAAAACCTGATTGCCTCTGCCACGAGGCTGAAACTTGGCCTCAAGTGGATCTTCCAGCAAATAAAGAACACCAAAGACACATCAAATCATCAAAATCTACAAAAAAGGGTTTTTGGACCACATTGAAAACCTGTAGTTGAAATTGAAGAGGGCAGTCCCTAATCCCAGACAAAGGATACCAAAGATCTGGAAAGATTCTGCATGGAGGAAGGGTCTAAGACCCCCCCCCCCCCCCAATGTGTTCTCCAATCTCATAAAACGTTAGAAAAAGGCTCAGTGTCATTATCCAGTATTGAAAGATATTGGAAACAGGGGTGGCAATAAAATGTACCCCTATCAACAAAAATCTCTATCTCGGTGCAATTCTATTGGTATAAAATAATGTAATTTTCCAATTTGTCTGATCATACAATATAGCTCTGTATTTGCATTACTTATTTTATACAATCTTTTTTTGCTCTTTATAAAGGGTGACAATCATTTTGGACCTGACTGTATGTCTGTGCAGCAGCATGACTTCAAAGGTCTATTTTGGGATGTATATTCCTTTCAAGCGTCTGTACTGTAACCACCCAACATTCTGGCTTCACTGAACAAAAGATAAAACACATGGTACTGATCTGGATAAGCACTGACAAAAGCTGTCAAGAATCTGGCTAATTAAAATATCCTCTTTGGAATCTCTTCCCTGATTGCTTGTCACAGAGACACTTCAGTGGTGTTATTGAACAGTCTCAGGCTAAAGTGAATATTTACCTCTTCAAATGACTGCTTGGCAGAGCGTGCGTAGAGGAAATTGTGACACATTATTGAAGGGTGTGCTTATAAGCTGTTTATCAAGATTATTATTTGGTTTATTTGCCATTATTATCAAATAAATGAAAACTGACATTGATATTCCAGCCGTTTTTAACAAGCCAACTTTCATATCAATGTTATCCTCACCTCACTTGCAGTTGCTCAGGAAAATGTTTTCTGCAAACAGCAACTTCTGCAACCCAAACCTATCCAGGCAAGTCCTGGAAAGAGAACCTGTGATTTCTGTCCATATAATGACTCCTTTTGACACACTTTGATTTCCCTCTGAGATTGCTCTATTTCCAACTGTTATTTGCATGGTCAATAAGATTTATTAGCAATCAATTTCAAATCACTTTTGACCTATGAAAAAAAATACCTTGAAGTTTCTCTCCGCCATTGCATAGTTATGCCATGTGAAGACTAAACAGTACATGTCACCTTTTCATGCACCAAGTAGAAGCAGGTGGACCGGCCATGACCAGAGCAGAACCAGACTGGGTCTTATCCAAAGAAAGTGAAGAATCATAGTGAAGGGTCCAACATCTGTCTTATTATCAAAGGACCCCAGTGCTACAGAGTTGCCTGTGTTCCTTTGTAATAGCCTGGACACAAACAGGGCTTTGGTCAAAACTGGTGTACTAGGCGTATGGGGATTATGGTGTCAGTTGACACATTCCCTATGATAGTTTAATATCGATGAGGAAGTATTTGGTGTTATTTCAGAAGATTGGAGAGAAGGCACAACTTTAAGAGAATTCTATTTCTATGAGCTCAACTTTCTGAGAGCTGCTGACAAGTTTGAGAATCAACTCAGTCTTCCACTTCAGCCTGTGAAGAGACTGTGCTATGGGATTTCAGCACTTCTTTGAACAGCACAGCATCACGATTCAATATTTCCTCTCTTGAACGTCTGCAGGAAGGCATAATTTCCTCTTCCCTATCTCGGTGTGGCATGCTCAGTGTCAATCGTATCAATTCAGAGGAATAGCAAAAGTAGGCTAATGTTTGAGACCTGGATTAGCTTTCAAATTAGGTCTGAATAACATAGGCCTGTAGATACACCAAAGTGGTGTGATGATGATATTAACCATAGTCTTAATCAATCCACCTCTCCGCTCACCATTGTCATCATCATGGGGCTAAGCTGTGGCCTACAGAATAAAGGAAGCATATACGTTTCTACACACAACTAGCTAGGCCTGAACACTTGTTTCTTGTATGCGCTGCTCACATAATCCATCCACCCATGCACTTTATTCCACAGTCTTTTTCATATTAGATTTTTTTTTTGGCTAGTCAGAAAATGCCTACTGGCAGCTTCATTTTGACATTGGGTCCTAGCACATCTCATTGTTATCTTATTATTGCATATTCATTACATGTGTTTATATCAACTATAATAGTTTCATATTTGGAAATCATATAGTCGTTATTTTAAGTAATTTAAGTTTGTTCGTTTTTTGCCGCCAAAATGTTGTCTTCGTCCAAACAGGAAGTGGCAAACCTAAATTGGGAGATTCCAAGGATATTAGTAGAAGAGTTCCCGGGGTTTAAACCAATAGCCTGACATGCTTGGTTTGAACCCAGGAAACCCTCTACTACTATCCGTGGAATCTCCCAACCCAGGTTTGCCACTTCCTGATTGGACATACGTGTCAAAGATGGTTCTCCAATAGAAATCCCTGATCACACGTGTAGGTGATGTCATGGCAACGTTGGCTAACTAAATTAATGCGCAGAAACACACCATTGGGTTTAAAGGTCGTCTTGCGCCCAACTGTGCATGTGCAGGTCGTCAAAAGAAAGACACTCCTTCGATATAGAGTTGCTTTTGACAAAAAGGAAAACTTCTAACCTTTTTGCGTTCACGAGTTTGGAGTAATAACATGTTCAACTACTTAAGACATTGGCTCGAATCTAAGTTGTGCTTTTAGATTTTGAGAAAATTAACAAATAATACAACACCATTTGCATCTGCATTTAATAAAATCCCAATTAAAAAAGATATCAGGTTTGGAAATGTTGTTAACTGTGTTAAAGCATTCTCAAGAAACACTCTTTTCAGACCAGGTTCTTACTACACTTTCCAAAGTCAAGACAGAATATCATTTATTGATTGAGAGAGAGAGCAGAATTGGACATCTATCGAGTTAGACTCAACCATTACTTCCATGGTAATCATCTCAGTCGTTTACTGGCCAACAAGCTAAGCAGTAATGATCAATTAGCAACTATTGAATCTGAAACAAGGAAATTACTATCAGAACCCAAATTAATCAAATAATATCCTGCTTCTATAAGGAACTGTACATCTCTGATTGTAAATCCACAACAAGCCAGACTAAATCCTTTCTAAAATAATTAAAAACTCCTCTTCTCTCAACAGAGGAAGCCAACTCACTCACCAAATCTCATCTCAATGAACTCAAAAGGAAATTGAATAGCATGAATAAAGGGAAATCACCTGGATGGGATGGTATTCCCCCTGAGGTCTATTTAACATTGTGGAATCAATTAGGTCCACTATTGCTTAGCCATTCACAAAGGTTAATTTGGGAGAGATGTAAATACTGCACTGATTTTGCATTTATTAAAAAAAGGTAAGGATGCTAAAAAGTATTCTCACTATCTTTGATAAACACAGATATTAAACTGTTTTCCAAAATGTTGTCGTCCCATCTCAAGATTTACTTATCCAAATTGGTCCATATGGACCAAAGAAGGTTCGTTAAAAAGAGTTTATCAGATAACCTCCATTGACTATTACATATCTTAGATGCAGCTCCTTGGGATGTATTATCTCTCGATGTAGAAAAAGCTTTACATAGATTAGAATTCTCATATCTCTGGTCGGTCTTGGAACATATGGGGATTGGCTCCAATTTCATTACTATGATTTTGGACCCAATTCTGGAGCACATTTTTTGTTTAGGTAGGGGTCGCATTACATTTCTTACAAAAAACGGTGGATTCCATCTTCCACTGACAATTCTTGAAACAACAGGACAGGCACAGTTATTGTACAGAGTAAAGTGTTAAATAATGGATTTTTATAAAATATTGAGTGTTAGTGCAAGTTTGAAGTCGCTAATTTCCTACTCCATTGGAAAGAAAGTGAATTACACGGCCAATTTGACAGACATTACGCGGCCAATTTGACAGACTTGCCTTGAAGACCTGTATGCCGCAAAACTTCTCCTAATCTTGATTAAAATCACTTACGATATATATACATATATGTATGTATGTATAAACACACTTTGAACACAAATTTAAACGTACCATGTAAAGTGTTGGTCCCATGTTTCATGAGCTCAAATGAAAGATCCCAAAAATGTTCTATATGCTCAAAAAGTTTTTTTCAATAAAATATAGGCACACCCACTTGGAAGCCAGGCCCAGCCAATCAGAGTTATTTTTTAAACACATAAGGGCTTTATTACAGATCGAAATACTCCTCAGTTTCATCAGCTGTCTTAATGACTGGTCTTAGACAATCTTGCTTTTGAAGATGCTGGGTGTGGAGGTCCTGGGCTGGCGTGGATACATGTGGTCTGCAGTTGTGAAGTCGGTTGGACGTACTGCCAAATTCTCTAAAATGACACTGGAGGCAGCTTATGGTAGAGAAATGAACATTCAATTATCTGGCAACAGCTCTGGTGGACATTTCTGCAGTCAGCACATCAATTATATGCTCCCTCAACTTGGAGAAATCTGTGTCATTGTGTTGTTCAACAAAACTGCACATTTTACTGTGGCCTTTTATTGTCAACTGCACAAACAGCATGCTGTTTAATCAACTTCTTGATAAGCCACACCTGTCAGATGGGTGGATTACCTTGGCAATGGAGAAATGCTCACTAACAAAACATTTGAAGAAATAGGTTTTATTATTATTTTTAATTATTTTACCCCCAATTGGTAGTAGTTACTGTCTTGTCTCATCGCTGCAACTCCCATACGGACTCGGGAAAGGCGAAGGTCGAGAGCAATGCACATCCAACCCGGAAACCAGCCGCACCAATGTGTCGGAGAAAACACCCTACTCCTAGCGACCTGGTCAGCATGCACTGCGCCCGGCCTGCCATTTTTTGTGCATATGTAAAATGTCAGGGATCTTTTATTTCAGCTTGTGAAACATGGGACCAACACTTTACATGTTGTGTTTACATTTTTGTTCACTGCATTCGGAAAGTGTTCAGAACCCTTGACTTTTTCCACATTTTGCTACGTTACAACCTTATTCTAAAATGGATTACATTGTTTTTACCCCCCTATTGACAAAGCAAAAACAGCTTTTTAGAATTGTTTTCATTTTTTTATATCACATTTACATAAGTACTTTGATGAAATACCTTTGACAATGATTACAGCCAAGGCTTATTGGGTTGGGGAGTTTATCCCATTCTTCTCTGCAGATCCTCTCAAGCTCTGTCAGGTTGGATTGGGAGCGTCGCTGTACAGCTATTTTCAGGTGTCTCCAGAGATGTTTGATCAGTCCGGGCTCTGGCATGGCCACACAAGGGCATTCAGAGACCGAACCCACTCCTACGTTCTCTTTGCTGTGTGCTTAGGGTCGTATTAGGGAGGTATTTATGTTCTTTATTTTTAATACATTTGCAAATATCTTTCTATATATACAGTACCAGTCAAAAGTTTGAACACACCTACTCATTCAAGGGTTTTTCTTTATTTTTTACTATTTTCTACATTGTAGAATAAGAGTGAAGACATCAAAACTATGAAATACAAAATACTAACTTACATTGGCTGGGGGTATGTCCATATGAGAATTAGACTCCAGAACAGAAGGATCTACTGCAATATTGCAATATATTGCAATATATTACTGCAGTAGATCCTAAATTGTCTATGGATATGCCCCCAGGCAATGTAAGTTAGTCTTTTGTATCATTTAGCTAGCTAGTTCCTGAACATTAAGTCCTTAACATCTTGAATCTAGGGGGCACTATTTTCAGTTTTGGAAAAATAACGTTCCCAAAGTAAACGGGCTATTTTGTCAGGACAAGATGCTAAAATATGCATATAATTGACAGCGTAGGATAGGAAACACTCTAAAGTTTCCAAAACTGTAAAAAATATTGTCTGTGAGTATAACAGAACTGATATTGCAGGCGAAAGCCGGAGAAAAATCCAATCTGGAAGGGACTCTTATTTAGAAAGCTCTGCGTTCTTATGTGTCCCTATTAAGCAGTGAATGAGATATCAACCAGATTCCTTTTTCTATGGCTTCCCTCATGTGTCTAGTGTCACAATACATAGTTTCAGGCTTTTATTTTGAAAAATGAGCCTGAACGTCAACATTGTGTCAGTGGTCAGCTGGACTCTCTCAGAGTGTTTTGTGCGTAAGGGGCAAATGCGGCCATTGTTTCTCTCTTTCCTACTAAGAAGCCATCTGTCCCGGTTGATATATTATTGAATAGATATTTGAAAAACACCTTGAGGATTGATTATGAACAACATTTGCCATGTTTCTGTCGATATTTATGGAGCTAATTTGGAACATTTTTCGGCGTTGTCGTGACCACAATTTCCGGTTGAATTCTCAGCCAAACGTGAAGAACAAACGGAGGTATTTCAGCTACAAAAAAAATATTTTTGGAAAAAAGGAACATTTGCTATCTACCTGGGAGTCTTGTGAGTGAAAACATCCGAAGCTCATCAAAGGTAAACGATTTAATTTGATTGCTTTTCTGATTTTCGTGACCAGGTTGAATAAACTGGTCAAGCTAAGTAGAGAATCAATCTTCAGGATGTTATTATCATATATATCCAATAATGTTCCAACCGGAGCATTCGATTTGTCTACATTCTGCCAGACCAGTGACTCAAATAGCTGCCATGCCATCCGTTCTCACATCACACTAGAGGCTTCATTCCACGTTCTACTGACTGTTGACATCTAGTGGAAGGCGTAGGAAGTGTGAACAGATCCATATCTTATTTGGATGTGAATAGGCGATGAGTTGAAAATCAACCAGCCCCAGAATTTCCACTTCCTGTTTGGAAGTTCTGTTATACTCACAGACATAATTCAAACAGTTTTAGAAACTTCAGAGTGTTTTCTATCCAATAGTAATAATAATATGCATATATTAGCATCTGAGACAGAGTAGGAGGCAGTTCACTATGGGCACGCAATTCATCCAAAGTGAAAATGCTGCCCCCTATCCCTAAAAGTTACAAAAATGTAAGCTTTTAACCAATATAAGACACTTGTATGTACCTAAATGTTTAATATCCATAATTTGGTTTGATTATTTATTTTAATTGCTCGCCCTCTAGTTTCATCGGAAGTTGTCCCTCTAGCAGGACACCTAGCCTTATTAACAAACTATAGTTTAGGCAAGTCGGTTAGGACATCTACTTTGTTCATGACACAAGTAATTTTTACAACAATTATTTACAGACAAATTATTTCACTGTATCACAATTCCAGTGGGTCAGAAGTTTACATAAGCTAAGTTGACTGTGTCTTTAAATAGCTTGGAAAATTCCAGAAAATTATGTCATGGCTTTAGAAGCTTCTGATAGGAAATTTGACATAATTTGAGTCAATTGGAGGTGTACCTGTGGATGTATTTCAAGGCCTACCTTCAAACTCAGTGCCTCTTTGCTTGACATCATGAGGAAATCTAAAAAAATGTAAAAAAAAAAAAAATTGAGACCTTCACAAGTCTGGTTCATCCTTGGGAGCAATTTCCAAATGCCTGAAGGTACCACGTTCATCTGTACAAACAATAGTATGCAAGTATAAACACCATGGGACCACGCAGCAATCATACCGCTCAGGAAGGAGACGCCTTCTGTCTCCTAGAGCTGAACGTACTTTGGAGTATAAAGTGAAAATCAATCCCAGAACAACAGCAAAGGACCTTGTGAAGATGCTGGAGGAAACAGGTACAAAAGTATCTATATCCACAGTGTCGTGTCTTTGGCTATGCCGGATTAAGTGATACGACATGCAATTCTATAAAATCCTTTCTCTGTAATTGATATTACCTGATTGAGCTAGTCATGTAAATGTAATTAACTAGGAAGTCGGGACACGACGAAAGAGTGTTTATAGAGCTTTTATCTCCCGAAAAAACTTGCCGGGATCATTTTCATCAACACCCGCTGAATTGGCCAAATTCAAATTAAATTACTAAAAATATTTAATTTTCATGAAATCACAAGTGCAATATAGCAAAACACATCTTAGCTTGTTGTTAATCCACCTGGCGTGTCCGATTTCAATTCAGCTTTTCGGCAAAAGCATTACTGTTTGCACTCACGAGACTCCCAGTTACACAATAAATCTTTAGTTCCATAAGGATTCTTTTTATATCCAAAATACATCCATTTGTTTGGCTCGTTATGTTCAGAAATCCACAGGCTCGAGCGGTCACGACATAGCAGATGAAAATTCCAAATAGTATCAGTAATGTCCACAGAAACATGTCAAATGTTTTTATAATCAATCCTCAGGTTGTTTTTAAAATATATAATCGATAATATATCAACCGGGACTGTCACTTTTTCAATAGGAGAGGGAGAGACAATGGCTGCCCCACTCTGTTGCGCAAGCAAAACTCTGCGAACACCCAGCTATCCACTGACGCGATGCTATCTTTCTAGCTTATTTCTCAAAATAAAAGCCTGAAACTATGTCTAAAACTGTTGACACCTTGAGGAAGCCATAGGAAAAGGAATCTGGTTGATATCCCTTTAAATGGAGACAAGGCATCTAATGGAACAGAGAGCTTTCAGGAAAAACAGCACTTCCTGGTTTTCGCCTGCAATATCAGTTCTGTTATACTCACAGACAATATTTTGACAGTTTTGGAAACTTTAGACAATTCTATGCATATTCTAGTTTCTTATGTTATGTCATACAGAAAACGTCCCTGGTGGACGAAAAAAGGGAGAAGCAATTTTATCATAAATACAGTATCTTATGCATTCTAAATTACCGCCCATTTGGAAAAGGAAAAGGCAATAAATATTTACTCTGAGCTGCGCTTCGGTAGGTTGGTCGTAGATGCTGGCTGTGTTGGCCAACAGAGATCTTCCTATCCTCGAAGAATGTCTCTGGTGGTAAATTGTATACGTTGTAATATTCTTCATTGTTTGTTAGACTGGATACGTCGTCCATCCATTCCTAGCCCACATCTACAGCGGCCGCTGCTAAATCAATGGCTAGGAGGTATCACTTCTTCAGTGAATAGGAGTTCAAAGTTTATACCATTCGCAACCAAAGCTCTCGCTGAGGTTGGCTTCGTTCTGTAGTTATTATCTGAATCCTTCTGACATCGGACCGTCGCCCTAATGTACCAGGAACAAGAATCTGTTCCCAGAATCTCTATTCTATTTTCAATAGTCACATCAGTAGGGTAGAGAGAGGAAAAGAGGGGGAGAGGTATTTATGGGGGGGTCAAAAACCTTACCCAAAGGCCAATGTCATGACAACAGTAAAACAGGTTCTATATCAACATAACCTAAAAGGCCACTCAATAAGGAAGAAGCCACTGCTCCAAAACCACCATAAAATCGCCAGACTACGGTTTTCAACTGCACACGGGGACAGACTGTACTTTTTGGAGAAATGTACTCTGATCTGATGAAACAAAAATTAAACTGTTTGGCCATAACGACCATTGTTATGTTTGGAGGAAAAGGGGGACGCTTGCAAGCCGAAGAACACCATCCCAACTGTGAAGCACGGGGGTGGCAGCATCATGTTGTGGGGGTGCTTTGCTGCAGGAGGGACTGGTGCACATCACAAAATAGATGACATCATGAGGTAGGATAATTATGTGGATATATTGAAGCAACATTTCAAGACATCAGTCAGGAAGTTAATGCTTGGTCGCAAATGGGTCTTCCAAATGGACAATGACCCCAATCATACTTCCAAAGTTGTGGCAAAATGGCTTAAGGACAACAAAGTCAAGCTATTGGAGTGTCCATCACAAATCCCTGACCTTAATCCTATAGTTAATTTGTGGGCAGAACTGAAAAAGTGTGTGCGAGCAAGGAGTCCTACAAACCTGACTCAGTTACACCAGCTTTGTCAGGAGGAATGGGCCAAAAATCACCAAACTTATTGCGTGAAGCTTTTGGAAGACTCCCCGAAACGTTTGACCCAAGGTAAACAATTTAAAGGCAATGCTACCAAATACAAATCGAGTGTATGTAAACTTCTGACCCACTGGGAATGTGATGAAATAAATAAAAGCTGAAATAAATCATTATCTCTGCTATTATTCTGAAATGTCACATTCTTAAAATAATGTGGTGATCCTATCTGACCTAAGACAAGGTGTATGTAAACTTCTGACTTCAACTGTATCTTCAGACATAAACAGCGACTGTCGTGAATTTTGAGAGTCATGATGGCTTGCAGTGATGACTCAGAAAATCAATGCATTCAGTTGTTCATTTGACTAGGTATCCCCCATACCCTGTCCTTTTCTTGTTTTTAATCGGCGAGAGAAGTGCTACACCTGGTAGAGAGAGGCTGTATGACACATAATGAGTTGCGTTATGCGTGCTGTACGGTATGTCACGTCACAATTTAACGAACAGCGTCGGAGGGGTCCATTTTCTTCAATACTATCAGGCCATTACCATATCAATCAACGCTAGAATAGAAAAAAAAATTCACAAACCAGATTTTGATGTCAACAAAGTCCCATTAGTTTTAGATTAGATTGCCCCCCATCTATCTTCAGAGTTCGTTCTGTAAGGTGACCTAAACTGGGATATGCTTAACACCCCAGCAGTCCCACAATCTAAGCTAGATGCCCTCAATCTCACACAAATTATCAAGGAAACCATCAGGTATAACCCTAAATCTGTAAACATGGGCACCCTCATAGATATTATCCTGACCAACTTACACTCCAAATACACCTCTGCTGTTCTCAATCAGGATCTCAGCGATCACTGCCTCATTGCTTGCATTTGCTATGGGTCCACCGTCACTGTCAAACGCTCCCTAAAACACTTCTGCGAGCAGGTCTTTCAAATCAACCTGGCCCGGGTTTCCTGGAAGGAAATTGATCGCATCCCGTCAGTCGAGGATGCCTGGTCGTTCTTTAAAAATAATTTCCTCACCATCTTAAATAAGCATGCCCCTTTCAAAAAATGGAGAACTAAGAACAGATATAGCCCTTGGTCCACTCCAGACCTGACTGTCCTTGACCAGCACAAAAACGTGGCAGACAGCAATAGCATTGAATAGTCCCCGCGATACGCAACTGTTCAGGGAAGTCAGGATCCAATACACGCAGTAAGGAAGCAAAGATTATAGCATTTTCAAACAGAAATTGGCATCCTGTAGCTCTAACTCCAGAAAGTTCTGGGACACTGTAAAGTCTATGGAGAACAAGAGCACCTCCTCCCAGCTGCCCACTGCTCTGAGGCTAGGTAACACGGTCAACACCAATAAATCCATGATAATCAAACATTTCAATAAGCATTTCCCTATGACCCCAGCCCCGGCCAACAGCCGGACCCCAGCCCCGGCCAACAGCAAAACCTGGACCCATACAAATCAGCTGGGATAGACAATCTGGACCCTCTATTTCTAAAACTATCTGCCGCCAACTGTCTGCCGTCATTATAACCCCTATTACCAGTCTGTTCAACCTCTCTTTCAAATCATCCGGGATCCCTAAAGATTGGAAAGCTGCGGCGTCATCCCCCTCTTCAAAGGGGGTGACACTCAAGACCCAAACTGTTATAGACCTATATCCATCCTACCCAGCCTCTCTAAAGTCTTCGAAAGCCAAGTTAATAAACAGATCACTGACCATTTCGAATCCCACTGTACCTTCACCGCTGTGCAATCCGATTTCCGAGCTGGTCACGGGTGCACCTCAGCCACTCTCAAGGTACTAAACGATATCATAACCGCCATCGATAAAAGACAGTACTGTGCAGCCGTCTTCATCGACCTGGCCAAGGCTTTCAACTCTGTCAATCACCATATTCTTATCGGTAAACTCAATAGCCTTGGTTTCTCAAATAACTGCCTCGCCTGGTTCACCAACTACTTCGCAGATAGAGCTCAGTGTGTCAAATCGGAGGGCCTGGACCTCTGGCAGTCTCTATGGCGGTGCCACAGGGTTCAATTCTCGGGCTGACTCCTTTCTCTGTATACAGTGGGGAGAACAAGTATTTGATACACTGAGGATTTTGCAGGTTTTCCTACTTACAAAGCATGTAGAGGTCTGTAATTTTTTATCATAGGTACACTTCAACTGTGAGAGATGAATCTAGAACAAAAATCCAGAAAATCACATTGTATGATTTTTAAGTAATTAATTAGCATTTTATTGCAGCACTCACCTGCTTCCCTTTGGTGAGGCGTCATCCTGTAACGATGTGCACTGAGAGTTGGGAAAAAAGTTCAGGGAGTGAGTGTTTTAATAAATAAAGACAACATAATACAAAATAAGAAACATGAACAACGCACAGACATGACACAGGAACAGAAACAATGACGCCTGGGGAAGGAACCAAAGGGAGTGACATATATAGGACAGGTAATCAAGCAGGTGATGGAGTCCAGGTAAGTCGGATGATGCGCAACGTCGGTGACAGGTGTGCACCACAACGAACTGCCTGGTGACCTAGAGACCGGAGAGGGAGCACATGTGACACTTGGCAAGCAACATTTACCATTAACTAGCTAGCTTTGGCAATTAAATGATATCTAACACATAGCTAGCTACATGTCAGTAACACAGAGCTTTAATATCCAAAACAATTATTATCTTGGTCAGTCACACTGCATGTTGTGTTGTCAAACTAAAGGAGGTAGCTAGCTTACTAGCTGTTTTAGCTACTATAGCTCGGTAAAAACGCTTGTTTGCAGGCAGTTGAAGTAAATATCTTCTGATTATATAATCACATAAAATGCCATTATCCATGAGAAAGATCTGTGCTTATTTGTAAACAACAGCTGGTGCATGAAATCTAAGGAAGTCTCTAGATTTTGCTCGCCTGAAGTAGAGTATATTGTGATAAACTGCAGGCCACACTACTTGCCTAGAGAGTTCACAGCTATACTTTTGATGGCTGTTTATTTACCACCACAGACAGATGCTGGCACTAAGACCGCACTCAAACAGGAAACCACTCACCCAAAGGCGGCGTTCCTAGTGACCGGAGACTAAAATGCAGGGAAACTTAAATCAGTTCTACCAAATCTCTATCAATGTGTTAAATGTGCAACCAGAGGGAAAAAAATCTAGATCACCTGTACTCCACACACAGAGACGCGTACAAAGCTCTCCCTCGCCCTCCATTTGGTAAATCCGACCACAACTCTATCCTCCTGAGTCCTGCTTACAAGCAAAAATGAAAGCAGGAAGCACCAGTGACTCGTTCTATAAAAAAATTGTCAGATGAAGCAGATGCTAAACTACAGGACTGCTTTGCTATCACAGACTGGAACATTTTCCGTGATTCTTCCGATGACATTGAGGAAGTGCATTTAGGACGTCGTCCCCACAGTGACTGTATGTACATACACTAACCAGAAGCCATGGATTACAGGCAACATTCGCACTGAGCTAAACGGTAGGGCTGCTGCTTTCAAGGTGCAGGACTCTAACCCGGGAGCTTACAAGAAATCCCGCTATGCCCTGCGACAAACCATCAAACCAACAAAGCGTCAATACAGGGCTAAGATTGAATCATACTACACCGGCTCCGACGCTTGTCGGATGTGGCAGGGCTTGCAAACTATTACAGACTACAAATGGAAGCACAGCCGCGAGCTGCCCAGTGACACGAGCCCACCAGACGAGCTAAATCACTTCTACGCTCGCTTCGAGGCAAGCAATACTGAGGCATGCATGAGAGCATCAGCTGTTCCGGACGACTGTGTGATCACGCTCTCCGTAGCCGATGTGAGTAAGACCTTTAAACAGGTCAACATACACAAGGCTGCGGGGCCAGACGGATTACCAGGACGTGTGCTCCGGGCATGTGCTGACCAACTGGCAGGTGTCTTCACTGACATTTTCAACATTTCCCTGATTGAGTCTGTAATACCAACATGCTTCAAGCGGACCACCATAGTCCCTGTGTCCAAGAACAAAAAGGCAACCTGCCTAAATGACAACAGACCCGTAGCACTCACGTCCGTAGCCATGAAGTGCTTTGAAAGGCTGGTAATAGCTCACATCAACACCATTATCCCAGAAACGCTAGACTCACTCCAATCTGCATACCGCCCAAACAGATCCACAGATGATGTAATCTCTATTGCACTCCACACTGCCCTTTCCTACCTGGACAAAAATAACACCTACGTGAGAATGCTGTTCATTGACTACAGCTCAGCGTTCAACAACATTGTACCCTCAAAGCTCATCACCAAGCTAAGGATCCTGGGACTAAACACCTCCCTCTGCAACTGGATGCTGGACATCCTGACAGGCCGCCCCCAGGTGGTGAGGGTAGGTAGCAACACATCTGCCACGCTGATCCTCAACACTGGAGCTCCCCAGGGGTATGTGCTCAGTCCCCTCCTGTACTCCCTGTCCATTAAGTTTGCTAACGACACAACAGTGGTAGGCCTGATCACCGACAATGACGAGACAGCCTATAGGGAGGAGGTCAGAGACCTGGCCGGGTGGTGCCAGAATAACAACCTATCCCTCAACATAACCAAGACTAAGGAGATGATTGTGGACTACAGGAAAAGGAGCACCGAGCACGTCCCCATTCTCATCGACGGCGCTGTAGTGGAGCAGGTTGAGAGCTTCAAACTCCTTGGTGTCCACATCAACAACAAACTAGATTGGTCCAAACACACCAAGACAGTCGTGAAGAGGGCACGATAAAGCCTATTCCCCCTCAGGAAACTAAAAAGATTTGGCATGAGTCCTGAGATCCTCAAAAGGTTCTACAGCTGCAACATCGAGAGCATCCTGACCGGTTGCATCACTGCCTGGTACGGAAATTGCTCGGGCTCCGACCGCAAGGCACTTCAGAGGGTAGTGCGTACAGCCCAGTACATCACTGTGGCAAAGCTGCCTGCCATCCAGGACCTCTACACCAGGCGATGTCAGAGGAAGGCCCTAAAAATTGTCAAAGACCCCAGCCACCCCAATCATAGACTGTTATCTCTACTACCACATGGCAAGTGGTACCGGAGTGCCAAGTCTAGGACAAAAAGGCTTCTCAACTGTTTTTAGCCCCTAGCCATAAGACTCCTGAACAGGTAACCAAATGGTTACCTGGACTATTTGCATTGCGTGCCACCCACAACCCCTTTTTTACGCTGCTGCTACTCTCTGTTTATCTTATATGCATAGTCACTTTAACTATACATTCATGTACATACTACCTAAATTGGCCCGACCAACCAGTGCTCCCGCTATCTGCATCGTGTCCCACCACCTGCCAACCCCTCTTTTTACGCTTCCGCTACTCTCTGTTAATCATATATGCATAGTCACTTTAATGATACCTACATGTACATACTACCTCAATAAGCCTGACTAACAGGTGTCTGTATATAGCCTTGCTACTCTTTTTTTAAATGTCTTTTTACTGTTGTTTTATTTATTTATTTACCTACACACACACACACACACACACACACACACACACACACACACACACACACACACACACACACACACACACACACACACACACACACACACACACACACACACACATTTTTTTTCTCGCACCATTGGTTAGAGCCTGTCGGTAAGCATTTCACTGTAATACACATGTTGTATTCTGCGCACGTGACAAATAAACTTTGATTTGATTTAACAATTCAGCATGATACATGTGGTGCAAAAATGTATTTAATTTACATATATAGTTAAATTTTTTAACATACAATGATGTGCTCAATTTATACATTTAATCAATATATTCTGGACATATATGTAAATATATGTTTAATTCCCCCGCATATATGTACATACAAATTTTCTCTGGGTACTCACATTTTTGTCTGGGTATGCACATTGACCATCGATCCTGTTATACAGCCAGACCTAAACCATGCCTCTCTTATCTCGCTTCAGCCAATGGGGAGTGGAGGAGGCTCGGTTTAGGAATAACTTGGACATTTTAATAGTGCTAGAGAGCAAGCAAGCGAATATCACTCAGATGCATGCCACTACACTGACGGGAGTGTAAGAAAGCATTGCACTGACTCGAGTGCACAGTGCTCCAAGTGAGTCTCTCCAATCAAATTTTAAAACAAATAGAAAAGAAGATAATTTGGCTTTTTTTGACGAGGAGGGGAAAACAACCAGCTATTAGTGCATGCATGCGTTGTTTATTCTATGGAACATCATAAATAACCTATTTTCTCCCTGGAAAAACACAAGATTCACCTGCAGAAGGTGACATTTGTTTTCCCTCGTTGGAACGAGCGACGCGCGCTTGTTCGACTGTCCGGTGCGTTGTATTGCCTTCTCCTTCCTTTGGATTTTACACCATCGAGGGTACTCACTGATTCGGTGAGAGAGGGATCCAGCCATCCAGGTGGATGTCGCTCACTTTGCTCATTCATCAACTTTCCGTGGCCTTATAGCGTATGCGCATCTGACCCAGTGAAAATATTTTTTTCTCCTTTGGTCTCCTGTGCATTGTGCTGATAACAACTTCACCTTCTGGTCTACCAGGGAGACATTGTAACAACTTCAGTGATCAGCTTAGTACAACACAGCTTGCAGAATCAGGTAAACAATAATTTACTAATGTATGAAAATACAATAGCCTATTAAATGCAGTCAATTTGACACCTTTGTAGAAATTGCTATTTACCTAATTATATGAAGTAGGCTGTGTATTGATGGGAAACCATTGAACATTTACAGTACACATTATACTATAGTATTTAAATTGCATCATGGTAATTCAGGAGATCATCTTAAAAGGAGATCATTTTAAAAGCCTACTTGATTATTGAAACATGTCAGGAAGACTACAGTAAAGCAGAAGGTCAAGAAATAACAAGGTCCTGAACCTACAGTATTTCACTAAGATCACACACAAACACACACGCAGTGACAACATGATAGCCTCTGTATATTATTCTCATTCAAACACACACTCACCCCCCTCTCTAACATCTAAACATCCTTTCTGTCTCCATTCTTTCCTCCAGGACACTGGGAGAGAAGTTTGGGGAGAATGAAGAGTCGTCGGGTGCGGGGGAAGCATGAGTGGCCGGTGTATCACTGTTAGACGGGCGGCTCTGATGGTTCTATGGGAGTGTACAACTCTAAGCCTCCTCCAGTGCTGGGTGGTAGTGGCGGCGGCCGCGGGGGCCAGCCGTACTGGAGTTGGGGCCGCTGCAGATGCAGGGGGCTCCAGCAATGCCACGGGGCCCTTTGCCTGGCTCCTGTCTGACAAAGGGCCCTTTCATCACTCCCAGGAGTTTTCTGACTTTACGGAGCGCTACCAGCAAGGATTCACCACCAAGTACACGATATACAGGTGAGTCTGGCTGAGGGAATTAATTAAAGATGGCTGCAAGGTTAAGTGATATACGTGTGAGATCATCAAGAGTTTGTTGAGCAGCAAGGTTCAGTGTAAAATTGACACTATGCTTTAGAGATACCTGTAAAGGTGAAATTGCTGCATGTGAGATTGTTTGTATTACAAAACAAATTGGTTTAGCCTTGCACCTACCTACGCTGGCATGTACCTCTAGTTTCAAAATAATGGGAAGGGCGAGGCAGTTTGCAAAGTCTAACAGAGTAGCCTCATATATCGTAGCTCACATCCAGTGGTCTTCATCAATAACATGTGCTGCTCTGACTACTGACAAGGTCAGGGGTTGAATACTGGGGTTGTTTGATGTAGTGAGTGCTGGTCGCTTTGTCTCCTGTCCATACCCATAGTTTGTAGTTGTTTTTTTCCATTCAGGTGCAGGGCGTGCTCGTGAGTGTTTGTGCGGTGTGTCCCAGGTGCAATTGTGTGTGCGTGTGCCAGATCATATGAATAGTGTTGAGTGTGATGTTGTTGGGCATGGCATAGCTGGAACAGCATAGTGGATGATACCAGCTGAAGGGTCCTAATTGACACACACTGGTGTTTGGCAGCTGGCTGAGGTGACACGGCCAGGCACAGATGGGGAATGTAACACTGCACTGGTTACTCTGATCTCTCTGTCTATCTGATCAGCATATTTATCCGTCTGTCTTTCTGTCTCCCTCCCCGTTCTCTGGCTCTGTGTACCTTCCCCAACACACACTCTCTGTCTTACACTCTCACACTCGTGAATATTCTCCAGTGTTCCAGTGACCTTTTTAAGTCGGGACCAGGGAAAGGGAGTCAAGAGGAGTCCCTCTCGCTCTGTCTCGGTGCCTTACTCCCCCCTGCTGGTGACTCTTAGCGCAGAGAACATTGGTGCCTCTGCTACACTGCCTACTCTGGAAGTGAAAGAGGAATAGTGTCTTGGCATTGCAACACCTCAGTAATTCTCATCCCTTATCGGGGATAAACTCTCCCTTCTCATGTCATAAACATTGTTATTTTAATTAAGATAAGAAGTAGTACAGACTCTGAATTAACCATAGGAGTTAAATATGACTATGTAATATGTGCTTTTACATATTATATTATTATCTGTCTTTTGTATCCACATTGTTGTGTTGTTATGTTTGTGGTTGAGCCTATATAATGTGAGACAAAGACACCCTGAATCGACTAAAGCTTTGAATGGAATATTATTGATGACATTCCTCACCCAGTCCAGGGATAGTGTAGTAGCTGTGGGTATTTGTCGAGAGCAGGGATTTTTTTTTGCTGTGACAGATTAGCTTTGTGACTGTCGGCCAAAACATGCCAACTCCTATACCATACAAATGTACAAAATTGGTAGAATTAACCAAGAGCTACTGTATTTAATTTCCTTTCATTTGTGTACATATCACCACACTTTAATTCTGACCATCGTCTCAGCTGAAAATGACCTTGACTCTGTTTGATCTAAGAAGTGATTGCGTGTAATTAGGGAGTAATTGCTGTTTAATTAGATAAAAAACCATGTTTGTTAGGAAGAGGCACACAGGCTTGATAAACCCCTACAAGATTGAATCATACACTAAATAGTAATGGCGATATGAATGGTAAATGTAATTCTGCATGCCACCGCCTTTACAAAAAAAAACACATGAAAAAAGTCACGTGAAAGAAAATGTGGTTTTAGGACACGTGATAATATATGTTCTTGTGTCATTTTCACCAGTTAGACATGTGGTTTTCGGACACAAATGAAGTTTCATATATTTGTTTTTCACGTTTTTGCCTCATAAAACAAATCAGACAGTGAATTTTTTTCTCAATGTTTATTTTTAACACTTCCCGCTACATCTAGTCTTCCATCCAAGGACTGACCAGGACCAACCCTGCTTAACTTCAGAGGAAAACCAGCAGTGGGATGCAGGAATGAATGTGCCAAAACTTGCAAAAGGAAAAAAGTCAGCGAAATCAAAACCAGGGTAACATAACCAAAGATAGGGAAAATTGCAGGAAAGAGAGTGTCATTTGTCTTATCGCATTATCATAAAAAATATATATATAAAAAAATAACATTTGTATCCAGTTATGAGAGGGGGAAAAAAATCAATTATTTCCTTGAACTATTTTGTTTCACTATCAGTACTTTGGGTTTTATGTTTTTCTTTCAATATCATTAATTTTGTTTGAAATACTAAGAATTTTGTCATCGACTTCAGAAATCTTGCTTGATATTAATGGCACAAACGTAACTCACTCACTAGAGGATTGCACCATATAATAACACAATTACTCTATTACACTATTACTCCTACCACAGTTTCAGTAGGGAGCTAAGATATGTGGCTGGAGAAATGCAACCACTCTCAAATCCATAGACTACGCTATTGGATGCAAGGACTGACCATACATGAAATAAACCTTTTGGTTTTAACCATGTTTGTAGGCTGGTTGTTTACACTTACTTTGTTTACAAACACTGAAGTAAAACAAGCTTATATTTGGGGTTCTGATGGGGTATGAAAGTTGAACTTAACTCATGAGGCATTTATAAAAAAATTCTTCAAGATGCAATGGGTTGATATTATTATCAGCTAATCCCTACCATTGTGTTGCAGAGTTGTCATAATGCTTCAGCAATTGTACATTACACCGGTGCGTCAGTAGGCACAATTTAAGTAACCTAATATATGTCCCTTTAACTGAATGCTTTTACTGATCCTACAGCCATTGTATGCAGTAATCATGCGCCTAGATGTATACTGTTAGCACTAAGCCGGTGTGCCCTAGCAGGAAGTCCACTGTGAGCAGTTCACCCTGCACTAACATAAAAAAACATGAGCACTTCTACTGCTGCTGAGCTTCCCAGTAAAGCAATGAAAGCAAGTAAGCATCCCAGATGAAAAGTGCTCAAAATAGCTCACATTAATATATGTAGCTTAAGAAACAAGGTTCATTAATAATTTGCTAGTAAAAGATGACATTCATATTCTATATTCTGACTATCTCTGAAACTCACTTAGATAATACCTTTGACAATATAGTGGTGGCAATACAAGGTTATAACATTTATAGAAAATGTATATATGCCAATGGTGGAGGTGTTGCTGTTTATATTCAGAACCACATTACTGTAAAGATTAGAGAGGATCTCATGTCAAATACTTACTTCTTACTTCTAATTAGTTAGAAGTAATATGGCTACAGGTTAATCTTCCTCACCTAATTCCCATTCTGATGGGAAGCTGCTATAGACCACCATGTTCTAACAGTCCGTATCTGGATATGTGTGAAATGCTTGATAATGTGTGTGATACCAACAGAGAGGTATATTTTCTGGGTGATTTAAATATTGATTGGCTTTCATCAAGCTGCCCACTCAAGAAAAAGCTTCAAACTGTAATTAGTGCTTGCAACCTGGTTCAGGTTATCAGTCAACCTACCAGGGTAGTTAAAAACAGCACAGGAATGAAATCATCAACATTTATTTTTTTTACTAATGCTGCAGAAATTTGCTTGAAAGCAGTATCCAGATCCATTGGATGTAGTGATCACAATATAGTAGCTATATCTAGGAAAACCAAAGTTTCAAAGGCTGGGCCAAATTATAGTAAATAAGAGGTCATACAGTTTTGTAGTGATTCCTATGTTACTAAAGAATATCTGTTCGTCTGTGGTGAGTAATGATGAGCAAACAGGCACTGCACTTGACATATTTATGAAATTGCTTATTCCAGTCGCTAATACAGTGCCATGCAAAGGTATTCATCCCCCTTGGGGTTTTTCCTATTTTGTTGCATTACAACCTGTAATTTAAATATATTTTTATTTGGATTTCATGTAATGGACATACACAAATAAGTCCAAATTGGTGAAGTGAAAAAAAAACTTGTTTCAAAACATTCAAAAAAATAAAAAACGGAAAATTGGTGCGTGCATATGTATTCACCGCCTTTGCTATGAAGCTTCTAAATAAGATCTGGTGCAACCGATTACCTTCAGAAGTCACATATTTGTTAGATTGCACACAGGTGGACTTTATTTAAGTGTCACATGATCTCAGTGAAAATATACACCTGTTCTGAAAGGCCCCAGTGTCTGCAACACCATTAAGCAAGGGGCACCACCAAGCAAGCGGCACCATGAAGACCAAGGAGCTCTCCAACCAGGACGGGGACAAAGTTGTGGAGAATTACAGACCAGGGTTGGCTTAAAAAAAATATCAGAAACTTTGAGCATCCCACAGAGCATGATTAAATCCATTATTTAAAAAATGGAAAGAATATGGCACCACAACAAACCTGCCAAGAGAGGACCAAGTGACAACAAAACTCACAGACCTGGCAAGGAGGGTATTAATCAGAGGCAACAAAGACACCAACAATAACCCTGAAGGAGCTGCAAAGCTCTTTAAACCGTACACTCCACAGAGCTGGGCTTTACGGAAGAGTGGCCAGAAAAAGACATTGCTTAATAAAGAAATAAGCAAACAGATTTTGTGTTTGTGGGAGATGTGGGCATGTGGGAGACTCCCCAAACATATGGAAGAAGGTACTCTGAGGTTTTTGGCAATGTCTGGCGCAAACCCAACAACTCTCATCACCTTGAGAACACCATTCCCACAGTGAAGCATGGTGGTGGCATCATCATGCTATGGGGATGTTTTTCATGGTCAGAATTGAAGGAATGATGGATGGCACTAAATACAGAGAAATTCTTGAGGGAAACCTGTTTCAGTCTTGCAAAGATTTGAAACTGGGATGGAGGTTCACCTTCCAGCAGGACAATGACCCTAAGCATACTACTAAAGCAACACTCAAGTGGTTTACGGGGAACATTTAAATGTCTTGGAATGGTCTAGTCAAAGCCCAGACCTCAA
Organism: Oncorhynchus clarkii lewisi; assembly: GCF_045791955.1. Taxonomy (NCBI): domain Eukaryota; kingdom Metazoa; phylum Chordata; class Actinopteri; order Salmoniformes; family Salmonidae; genus Oncorhynchus; species Oncorhynchus clarkii. The sequence continues at coordinate 30,901,962 of NC_092150.1, read as the reverse complement.
TCCAATTGAGAATCTGCAGTATGACTTAAAGATTGCTGTACACCAGTGGATCCCATCCAACTTGAAGGAGCTGGAGCAGTTTTGCATTGAAGAATGGGCAAAAATCCCAGTGGCTAGATATGCCAAGCTTATAGAGACATCCCCCAAGAGACTTGCAGCTGTAATTGCTGCAATAGGTGGCTCTACAAAGTATTGACTTTGGGCGGCGAAAAGTTATGCACGCTCAAGTTCTGTTTTTTGTCTTATTTCTTGTTTGTTTCACAATAAAACATATTTTTCATCTTCAAAGTGGTATGCATGTTGTGTAAATCAAATGATACAAACTCCCTCCCCAAATATCTATTTTAATTCCAGGTTGTAAGGCAACAAAATAGTAAAAATCCCAAGGTGGGTGAATACTTTCTCAAGCCACTGTAAGCATGCACCCATTAAGAAAATGACTGTAAAACTGTTAAATCCCCATGTCTTGATGAGGAATTGAAAAATTGTATGGTTGAGAGAGATGAGGCAAAGGGAATGGCAAATAAGTCTGGCTGCATAACCGATTGGCAAACTTAGTGCAAATTGAGAAATCATGTGAATAAACGGAATAAAAAGAAGAAGAAACTAAACTATGAAACCAAGATAAATGAAATGAAGAATGATTGTAAAAAGCTTTGGAGCACCTTCAATGAAATTCCGGGATAAAAGGCTAACTCAGCTCCATCATTCATTGAAACAGAAGGCTCATTCATCACAAAACCAACTGATATTGCCAAATACCGTAATGATTTTTTTCATTGGCACGATTAGCAGACATGCCAGCAACAAATTCTGACTCTACACATGCAAGTATATCTGACCAAAGTATGATTGACAAGCATTGTAATTTTAAATTCTGTAATGTTAATGTGGAAGAGGTGAAAAATGATTGTTGTCAATGAACAATGACAAGCCACCGGGGTCTGACAACTTGGATAGAAAATTACAGAGCATAATAGCGGACAATATTGCCACTCCTATTGGCCACATCTTCAATTTAAGCCTACTAGAAGTTGTGTGCCCGCAGGCTTGGAGGGAAGCAAAAGTAATTCCGCTACCTAAGAATAGTAAAGCCCCCTTTACTGGCTCAAAAAGCTGACCAATCAGCCTGTTATCAACCCTTAGTAAACTTTTGTAAAAAATTGTGTTTGACCAGATACAATGCTATTTTACAGTAAACAAATTGACAACAAACTTTCAGCATGCTTATAGAGAAGGACATTTAACAAGCACAGCACTTAAACAAATGACTGATGATTGGCTGAGATAAATTGATGATAAAAAGATTGTGTGGGCTGTTTTGTTAGCCTTTGACATTATCGATCATAATCTGCTGCTGGCAAAACGTATGTGTTATAGCAATATGCATGTCAATCTCTGGGCTGAAAGTGGAGAAGAGATTAGACTTCATCACTGCTTGTATTCATGAGAAGTGTTGACAAGTTGAACTGTCTGAACTACTGGCATACAGCTCGGACACCCATGCATACCCCACAAGAGGTCTCTTTACAGTCCCCATGTCCTGAACAGACTATAGAAGGTGCACAGTACTAAATAGACCCAGGACTACATGGAACTCTGTTCCACATCAAGTAACTCATACGCTGGCAGTAAAAATAAGATTTCAAAAACAGATTAAAAAAACATCTTATGGAACAGCGGAGACTGTAAAGCAACACAAACATAGGTGCATACATACACATGATAGCATACGCACTATACACACACATACACGTGGATTTTGTACTGTATATACAGTGCCTTGCGAAAGTATTCGGCCCCCTTGAACTTTGCGACCTTTTTCCACATTTCAGGTTTCAAACATAAAGATATAAAACTGTATTTTTTTGTGAAGAATCAACAACAAGTGGGACACAATCATGAAGTGGAACGACATTTATTGGATATTTCAAACTTTTTTAACAAATCAAACACTGAAAAATTGGGCGTGCAAAATTATTCAGCCCCTTTACTTTCAGTGCAGCAAACTCTCTCCAGAAGTTCAGTGAGGATCTCTGAATGATCCAATGTTGACCTAAATGACTAATGATGATAAATACAATCCACCTGTGTGTAATCAAGTCTCTGTATAAGTGCACCTGCACTGTGATAGTATCATAGGTCTGTCAAAAGCGCAGAGAGCATCATGAAGAACAAGGAACACACCAGGCAGGTCCGAGATACTGTTGTGAAGAAGTTTAAAGCCGGATTTGGATACAAAAAGATTTCCCATGCTTTAAACATCCCAAGGAGCACTGTGCAAGCGATAATATTGAAATGGAAGGAGTATCAGACCACTGCAAATCTACCAAGACCTGGCCGTCCCTCTAAACTTTCAGCTCATACAAAGAGAAGACTGATCAGAGATGCAGCCAAGAGGCCCATGATCACTCTGGATGAACTTCAGAGATCTACAGCTGAGGTGGGAGACTCTGTCCATAGGACAACAATCAGTCGTATATTGCACAAATCTGGCCTTTATGGAAGAGTGGCAAGAAGAAAGCCATTTCTTAAAGATATCCATAAAAAGTGTTGTTTAAAGTTTGCCACAAGCCACCTGGGAGACACACCAAAAATGTGGAAGAAGGTGCTCTGGTCAGATGAAACCAAAATTGAACTTTTTGGCAACAATGCAAAACGTTATGTTTGGCGTAAAAGCAACACAGCTTATCACCCTGAACACACCATCCCCACTGTCAAACATGGTGGTGGCAGCATCATGGTTTGGGCCTGCTTTTCTTCAGCAGGGACAGGGAAGATGGTTAAAATTGATGGGAAGATGGATGGAGCCAAATACAGGACCATTCTGGAAAACCTGATGGAGTCTGCAAAATACCTGAGACTGGGATCATTGTCTTCCAACAAGACAATGATGCAAAACATAAAGCAAAATCCACAATGGAATGGTTAAAAAATAAACATATCCAGGTGTTAGAATGGCCAAGTCAAAGTCCAGACCTGAATCTAATCGAGAATCTGTGGAAAGAACTGAAAACTGCTGTTCACAAATGCTCTCCATCCAACCTCACTGAGCTCGAGCTGTTTTGCAAGGAGGAATGGAAAAAAATGTCAGTCTCTCGATGTGCAAAACTGATAGAGACATATCCCAAGCGACTTACAGCTGTAATCGCAGCAAAAGGTGACGCTACAAAGTATTAACTTAAGGGGGCTGAATAATTTTGCACGCCCAATTTTTCAGTTTTTGATTTGTTAAAAAAGTTTGAAATATCCAATAACTGTCGTTCCACTTCATGATTGTGTCCCACTTGTTGTTGATTCTTCGCAATAAAATACAGTTTTATATCTTTATGTTTGAAGCCTGAAATGTGGCAAAAGGTCGCAAAGTTCAAGGGGGCCGAATACTTTCACAAGGCACTGTATGTGGTAGTGGTGGAGTCGGGGCCTGAGGGCACACAGTCTGAATGTATTGTAATGTTTTTAAAATTGTATAAACTGCCTTAATTTTGCTGGACCCCCTTAAGAGTAGCTGCTGTCTTGGCTAATGGGGATCCATAATAAATACAAAATGTATAAGTTAAAAAATATATTATGTAGAAACTAAGTATTGCCCCTTTAACAGGCACTACAAAAGTATGTGGTCACCTGCTCATCGCACAGCTCATTCCAAAATTATGGGCATTTATATGGAGTTGGATGCTATAACAGCCCACTCTTCTGGGAATGATTTCCGCTAGATGTTGGAACATTGCTGTGGGGACTTGCTTCCTTTCAGCCACAAGAGCATTAGTAAGGTCGATCACTGATATTGCTTCCAGAGGCAGTTTTGAACTCTGTAGTGAGTGATGCAAACGAGGACAGATCGTGTTTATGTGCTAGGCTCTTCAGCACTCGATTGTCTCGTTCTGTGAGCTTGTGTGGCCTACCATTTCTCTTCTGAGCCGTTGTTGCTCCAAGACATTTCCACTTCACAATAACAGCACTTACCGTTGACCGGGGCGTCTCTAGCCGGGCAGAAATTTGACGAACTGACTTGTTGGAAAGTTGGCATCCTATGATTGTGCCACGGTGAAAGTCACTGCGGCAGTATGGGCCATTCTACTGTCAATGTTTGTCTGTGGAGATTGCATGGCTGTGTGCTTGATTTCATACACCTGTCAGAAATGGGTGTGGCTAAAGTAGGCGAATCCACTAATTTGAAGGGGTGTCCACATTTTGGCCATGTAGTGTATGTCTCCATTTGAATGTGATCCATTAACCTGACCCACAAAAAGTATTCATTGTACTGTTCTGTGAATGTCCCGCAAAATTGTTCCCTTGTCTCGCATCTGGACATTTTAGATGTGGTCACCCTAATTCTACCGGTGGAAACATTGTTTCTGCAACATATTAACACCCTCTTTGCACATGTCAAGGAGAATAACATTATTTCACATTCATATGTGAAAATCACATGTGGAAATGTACATCTGCAATTCCAAAATTTTTTGACATGTAAAATGGCAAATGTGATTTTCACATGTGAAACTGCAATTCAAATGAGGGGAAAACGTGTTATTCTCCTTGCATGTGAAAACGTGGTGCTAACAGGGGAACAATTTTTTTCACTGTTTTAAATTGAAGCTCGACATGTGAAAACAACTTTAGTTTTTTTATTAGGGATGTCCTTCTACGGCAACAGCCACTCCTCATTGCCTATATAATATAATATAATATAATATAATACTATATTGTCTTTCAAGAGGGACATCATTTTCAGACTCCTTATTATCACCAAACATAGTCACACATCCATTTCCAGTCACATAACATTTACTGCTTCAAATGGTTAATATGTAGTCTCATGATGTACTGCGGAGCATGACCTCTTCTCTGCCTCAGGACAGTCACAGTAGCGTTTCCCTGTAGCTCGGGGAGTCGTGACAGGGAGCTCATAGAGCACAGGGCTTATTGTTCCTGACAAGTGCGTGATTGGGGGAAGTTATATGGGGCAGAGGTCCGTGGTGGTGTCTCCGCTGCCATGTCCACAGCCATTGCCTGTGTGTGTGTTTGTTTGTGGAGCAGAGGTCCGTGGTAGCGTTTATTCCAGATCCTGTGCTTTGTGTCGGTGGTGACAGAGCTTTCATTCTCAAGGACAGCTGAGTGAGGAGTGTTGATGGCACTCTGGTCCAGAAATGTAGCCCATAAGGTACATTCATTCTTTGTAACAATTAGGTATTTCATTGCTTTAAACTAGTACCTAGTTCATCTTGATCATGTGTTGTTCCGTATCTATCAATCAATCAATCAATCAATCAAATGTATTTATAAAGCCCTTTTTATATCAGCCAATGTCACAAAGTGCTATACAGAAACCCAGCCTAAAACCCCAAACAGCAAGCAATGCAGATGTAGAAGTACGATGGCTAGGAAAAATTCCCTAGAAAGGCAGGAACCTAGGAAGATACCTAAATAAGAACCAGGCTCTGAGTGGTGGCCAGTCCTATTCTGGCTGTGCCGGGTTGAGATTATAACAGTACATGGCCAAGATGTTCATAGATGACCAGCAGGGACAAATAATAATAATAATCACAGTGGTTGTAGAGGGTGCAACAGGTCAGCACCTCAGGAGTAGATGTCAGTTGGCTTTTCATAGCTAAGCATTCAGAGTTAGACAGCAGGTGTGGTAGAGAGAGAGAGTTGAAAACAGCAGGTCCGGGACAAGGTAGCACATCCGGTGAACAGATCAGGTTTCCATAGGCAGAACAGTTGAAACTGGAGCAGCAGCACGACCAGGGGGTCTGGGGACAGCAAGGAGTCATCAGGCCAGGTAGTCCTGGGTGATGGTCCCAGGGCTCAGGTCCTCTGGGAGGGGAGGAAGAGGGAGAGAGAATTAGATGGAGCATACTTAAATTCACACAGGACACCGGATAAGACAAGATAAATACTCCAGATATAACAGACTGACTCTAGCCTCCCGACACAAACTATTGCAGCATAAATACTGAAGGCTGAGACAGGAGGGGTCGGTAGAAACTGTGGCCCCGTCCGACGATACCACCAGACAGGGCCAACCAGGCAGGATATAACCCCACCCACTTTGTCAACCACAGCCACTATACCACTAGAGAGATATCTTCAACAACCAACTTACTACCCTGAGACAAATCTGAGTAAAGGCAACAAAGATCTTCCCCAAGGCACGAACCCGAGAAGCCAAACCCGGACAGGAAGATCATGTCGGTGACTCAACCCACTCAAGTGACGCACCCCTCCTAGGGACGGGATGGAAGAGCACCAGTAAGCCAGTGACTCATGATAGGATTAGAGGCAGAGAATCCCGATGGAGAGAGGGGAACCGGCCTGGCAGAGACAGCAAGGGTGGTTCGTCTCTCCAGTGCCTTTCCGTTCATCTTCACACCCCTTGGCCAGACTACACTCAATCATAGGATATACTGAAGAGATGAGTCTTCAATAAAGTCTTAAAGGTTGAGACCAAGTCTGCGTCTCTCACGTGGATGGGCAGACCATTCCATAAAAATGTTGCTCTACAGGAGAAAGCCCTGCCTCCAGCTTTTTGCTTTGAAATTAAAGGGACAATTAGGAGGCCTGCGTCTTGTGTCTGTAGTGTAAGGTATGTACGCAGGGCCAGCCCTCCCATTAGGTTAGATTAGGCCGCCGCCTACGGAGGCCCCTAAATATGAGGTAGAATTTTGACAATTGGCTGCCGCCCTCCGGCACCCCTGATCGTCTACTACACCACCCGTGGCACCCCAGTTACCAGCTCATAGAGTTGCTGCAGTCCTACCACTCCCACTCCATTCCCGCTTCTCCCAAAGTTCACTCCACTATCCTTGGTAGCTATGATGTGTGTGTTTTAATGGGATTATCCAATTGTGAAACAATTATCCAATTGTGAAACAAAAATGAATCTGACAAATAAATTTTGTGTGTGACAAAGACGATTAGTGATTAAGGCAGTAGCCTAACCTAGCCTGTTAACGTTAGCTGTCTACTACTAGTCGATACAATTTTAGCTAAAAGTAATCTATGGAGATTTGAAATAATTTGCAACCATGTCTAAGAGACAAAAATTATTATGAAGTGAATAGTTTAAAAAACTATGAGTAAAGAGGCACAATCTCTAAACCCAAGAAATTTGCTGGGGAAATGTATCAGTGTGCAGCAATGTCCATTAGCCTGTCTGGAGAATGACAAGCCTCCTAGGACAGGCCATTCATTTGCCGAGAAAGACAAGCCCCCGTTCGCTGATTCTAGCAGCAAAGAGGGCAAACCGGAGGAGTCCTAGCCATGCACTTCCACCGATGATGACAGCTCTATGGCTGAACAGGTTGTCACCAGGCCTAACCACACTTTAAAACAATGCCGGCGAAGACCCTACTATCTTGGACCCAGACTGAGATTCATCGCTCCCCGTCCCCGATGACAGTGGTGGTGCTGCTGCTGCTGCTAAATCCAACTCCCAGACAGAAAACATCCCGGGGAGTGGCCAAAATATATGAATGTCTCTTTACGGGATATGTTAGTGCAGGCTGAGCCACATCAGGATAAGGAGGGTAATTTCCCAAGAGATGAAGTGCAGTGAAAGTTTTTGTTTGCTCACTACAATAGGAGGATGGCGAACGGGGAGAGAGTGGAGAGACCAAGGCTTGTCTATTCCAAGAAAAACGATGTAGCCATCTATTTTTTGCTGCAAACTTTTGTCACACAAGTGCAAATCTGCGCTGGTCAGGGATAGAACCAGAGACTGGAAGAATCAGTGACACCTCCTCAGTTCGCATGATAAGTTGCATGACGACCTAGATAGTTTCCAGAGGTGGAAGGAGCTGGAGATCAGGCTGGTGTCCAAGCAGACTCAGATGATTTGATTTAAGGACCATAGACAGCTACCGAGAGCTAACATCACTGACTGCAATGCAACACCAGAGCAGAGGAAATATGCCACTCTAGGTTAGACAAAATAAATAAATGCTGATGTTGGACAATCAAATTCGATATGTAAATAAATTAAATTCGTTAAGGCTGGGTCATTGCCATAAAGCTTATTTTACCCTGCTCTAGTTAAATGAGGCCTACAATGCATTTATGAAAGCACTTGTTTCCAAAGCTCAAATGATCTTACATTGTTTTAGAGTTCTACAGGAATATTAAAATATATGTTAAATATGTTATATAAAAGTGATTTTTTTCTCGCCTAGGGTGGCAGAATGTCCAGGGCCGGTGTTGTGCCGAAAATCTCCCCCGTCAGAATTCTCCCCCCCATTTGCGTTGAGATTTCTGCTCTTCACTCCATTGTCAGTTTAGCCTACATTTCACTGATCTTAGCTTTTTAAAATGTTTGTCCTTCAAGCCAGCTGTCAATGATCACGTTAGGCTGCGTTTCATTTAAATTTTTTATGGTGGTTTGATTGCGGGGGAGGCACTACACCGGCCTGTATGTACGGCAGGACCAAATCGGAGAAATAGGTAGGAGCATGCCCATGTAATGATTTGTAGGTTAGCAGTAAAACCTTGAAATCAGCCCTAGCCTTCTCTCTTTCTAGTTACAAGGCAAAAATACAGATTGAGGCCTTCAATCAAACTGAGGACAGAGAAATATGTGTGCACCAGACTGGTCAAGGCTTTTTGCATACATGGCTGTGAGATGTAAGTTACACACAAAAAAATGTTTTAGGTTGTTTGGATGACCCACTTGCTGAGGTACAGGCATTGGGTCAATAGTTTGGTTGTTTTCTGTAAATACAGAAAGGTTGGGCTATGGATATTTGACCCAGCCAGTGGGTAAATTCTCCCGCCACCAGTGTGTGAAGTCCACCAGAATGCTATTCTAGTTCTAGTTAGTGTGACTGAGGAGTGAAAATGGCTAACGTTATTTCGACAGACAAATGGTGTTTTGGCTGACTGAAAACGGTAAGTAAAAAATGTTACTAATTATGAATTTTATTCAGGTTAAATAGGTTGTTCTATCATAATTTGGTTGCTAGCTTACGTTAGCTTGAGCGTTAGATAGTTAACTAATGAGCCATTTCCTGTGCTAATGTCTCTGGCTGTGTTAACGTTAGCTAGCTAGCTAAGGTTAGCCTCATGACCATGCTCGTGTCGCAAGTTCACTGAAGTGTTGTGGCAGAATATAACAAATGTACGGTTTTTGAAGACATTTGGCTAGCAAGCTAACTATGTCAGTGTTCACTCGACAGCTATGTTACCAAGCTAAGCTAGCTGGCTAGCTAGTTATGTTACCATAGCTAGAGTTGACTTATTCTCCATATGGGTTAATTTAACCAAGCTATTTGGCAGGCTTATATCATGCTTACATGGTGATTGAGTTAGAGTTACTGTACTGGTTTTCAATGGTTTCTGACAGTGGCAGCTGTGAAGTTGAGGAGGATGGATGCAAATTCTGTTAGCTAGCTAACGGTAGTTTACATTAAATTTGATGTAGCCAAGTTAGTTTAGCTAGCTATGTTTCTAACATTTATTTATTTATGTACTTAAATGCAGAGGTCAAGGCCAATGAATGGACAGCTTTTCAAAGATACATTGAATGAGTCGAACCTGGCCTCTTTGTTTCCAAAGTTTGAGGGTAAGTAAAACTGAAAAATTAATTTCAGAGTGGAGACAGAATGGGGAAACAGATTTTCATTGACCCTGTGTAAAACAGCATCTACATTTTCCACATTGTCATCGATAACCAATAGTACAACCTTAATGGAAACTTAAAAGACTTAACTTCAACAGAGCCTCTTAGAACCATGCAGCCCCTTTGGGACTAGATACATTACATGCACAGCTACCCTAGATAGTTTGGTCATTTTACCATACTTGCTTTATTTGTCATTTGCACAAATATTCTTTCACAGTGACCAACCTGACACAAAACACACATATCACAGGCTGGGAGGAGCTCATACGCACTTAGGGGTAAACTGCCTTGCTCAAGGGCACAACATCAGCAGGTAGTATAGAGATATTGTAGTTGGTAACTCTGGCTGACGATCACTCCCTGCAGATTTCCCCGCAGGCATCTCAGGGGTTTGAAAAGGGGACTGCCTTTCTAACCTCAAAGCTTTGGCTACCCCTATTAATAATGTTGCTCCTTCCTCAATCCCTTGCATTTTTCAACCAATTGACCTGGCTTATTAACATTTCCCTCAAAGTATTTAATCTAGAAATTTGGGTGAAATTATCCCTTACAATCTCCCCATAGCGGTTAAGTCTAGCACTTAACTTAAGAGCTTTTGGCCATTAACTGATAGTTCGCTGTTTCGAATCCCTGAGCCAGCAAAGTGGAAAAATATGCTGTTCTACCCTTGAGCAAGGCAGCTAACCCCCAACAACAACTGCTCCCTGGACACCGAAGACGTGGATGTCGATTTAAGGCAGCCCGCTGCACCTCTGATTGGTCTGCCAGACACATTTCGGTTTAATGCATTCAGTTGTGCAGCTGATTAGGTACCCCCTTCCCTTTTAACCTATTATTTTTCAGCAGAAGAGATGGACCAGGAAACACTCTTGCTTTTGGACGATTCGACTATAGCCTGAAGGTAAAGGAGAACATAAAAGCCTTTTTTTATACACGGTGGGAGTTCCTCGGGACACAAACGTAAATACATATATGTTGTGGACACACCAAGCTTGAACAGTAGCCGGGTCTTGCCAGGTACATATTGACATTTTTGCTGTGTTTTTTGAAAAACGGATTGTTAGGAGGAATTTATAATTAATTGAATACTTTGTGCTCACAATGATCAAATGTGAGAGAGGGCAGCCCAGATGACCAAGTGGCTGAACAACATCTGGCTGGCAAACCAGGTTGCGCAGTACATGAAGGAGATTCCGATCCAGACAAGACAGAATGGGGCCAAGACAGTCGAGATTGTCCAGGAGAATTCACATCTGTTGGATAGTCCAGGCATGGTGGGTTCTTTTTTTTAACAAAAACATTAGATTTAAATCTTAATCTGTTTTCTGCGATTAATTAGCCTGGCTGACACCACCCACGTGACTCACAGCGCAGGGAGAGCTGTGACTAGTGATGCACCGATATGGCATTTTTGGCCGATACCAATATCCAATATTTTCCTTGCCAAAAAAACGATACCAATAACCGATATTTAAAATTTTTGCGGCCTTTTAAGCATTCAAGTACAGTTAAATAGTTAACACACACACATGGATGCAGCGTTCTAAGGCAATTCATCCCCAGTGCAAGAGGTGTCACTACAGTCCCAGGTTCGAATCCAGGCTCTATCACATTCGGCCATGATTGGGAGTCCCATAGGGCGGCGCACAATTGGCCCAGCGTCGTCTGGGTTTGGCCTGGGCAGGCCGTCATTGTAAATAAGAATTTGTTCTTAACTTCTTCGAGATAGGGGGCGCTCTTTTAATTTTTGGATAAAAAACGTTCCCGTTTTAAACAAGATATTTTGTCACGAAAAGATGCTCGACTATGCATGTAATTGACAGCTTTGGAAAGAAACAACTCTGACGTTTCCAAAACTGCAAAGATATTATCTGTGAGTGCCCCAGAACTAATGCTACAGGCAAAACCAAGATGGAGTTTCATACAGGAAATGCCCCAGATTCTGAAGGCGCTGTGTTCCAATGTCTCCTTATATGGCTGTGAATGCGCCAGGAATGAGCCTGCCCTTTCTGTCGTTTCTCCAAGGTGTCTGCAGCATTGTGACGTATTTGTAGGCATATCATTGGAAGATTGACCATAAGAGACTACATTTACCAGGTGTCCGCCCGGTGTCCTGTGTCGAAATTATTGCGTAATCTCTAGGTCCATGCGCGATCCATTTCTTCAGAAGAGAAAGTCAACTGCCACAAAGGATTTATCATCGATAGATATGTGAAAAACACCTTGAGGATTGATTCTAAACATCGTTTGCCATGTTTCTGTCGATATTATGGAGTTAATTTGGAAAAAACTTCGCGTTTTAATGACTTAATTTTTTTTTTCTTTTTCTTTTTCTTACCCAAACGTGATGAAGAAAACGGAGCGATTTGTCAACACAAATAATATTTTTGTAAAAACTGAACATTTGCTATCTAACTGAGTGTCTCCTCATTGAAAACATCTGAAGTTCTTCAAAGATCAATGATTTTATTTGAATGCTTTTCTGGTTTTTGTGAAAATGTTGCATGCTGATTGCCAGGGATAATCCTATGCTAGGCTATCAATACTGTTACACAAATGCTTGTTTAGCTATGGTTCAAAAGCATATTTTGAAAATCTGAGATGACAGTTTTGTTAACAAAAGGCTAAGCTTGAGAGCAAATAGATTTATTTCATTTCATTTGCGATTTTCATGAATAGTTAACGTTGCGTTATGCTAATGAGCTTGCGGATAGATTTACACAATCCTGGATGCAGGTTTTTTTCGTAGCTAAACGTGACGCAGAAAACGGAGCGATTTGTCCTAAACAAATAATCTTTCAGGAAAAACTGAACATTTGCTATCTAACTGAGTCTCCTCATTGAAGACATCCAAAGTTCTTCAAAGGTAAATTATTTTATTTGAATGCGTTTCTGGTTTTTGTGAAAATGTTGCCTGCTGAATGCTAACGCTAAATGCTACGCTAAATGCTACGCTAGCTATCAATACTGTTACACAAATGCTTGTTTTGCTATGGTTGAGAAGCATATTTTGAAAATCTGAGATGACAGTGTTGTTAACAAAAGGCTAAGCTTGAGAGCTAGCATATTGATTTCATTTCATTTGCGATTTTCATGAATAGTTAACGTTGCGTTATGGTAATGGAATTGAGGCTGTAGTCACGATCCCGGATCCGGGAATGCTCGACGCAAGAAGTTAACTGACTTGCATAGTTAAATAAAGGTTACACACACACACACCACACTAACCCCTAAATTATTTTGTTGCCATTTTACGTATGTCCGCATTACCAGTAAAGCATAATCAAAAACTATTTATTTCACTTACTTGCTGTGCTGTTTCGTTGTTCATTTCTTCAGTCATTTCATTCTCAACCAGGATTTTTATGGTACGCCTTTTGGGTCTTTGCGTGTCAAAAAATATATGTGTCAAATAAGCTTGAAGTCCAATCAGGATCTGAATATGACTGCACGTCACATGATTATTTAATGCATTTATACATTTTTTACATAGTTAATACACACTGATTACACTTTCACTCGTATTTCATATGTTACACCGATTCATCGATACGTATGCTGTGATGTTGGTAAAGTTGTCTCGCGCACCTACAGTGCTGGTCATAAAAAAAAGCTAGCTAGCTCAAGGATGCAAACAATATTCTTCCCCCAAAACATAGCAAAACAACAATCTGTTTCAGTAGCTATAGTTAGCTAGCTAACCTTATAGCTAGGTGTCATCATCTAACATAACCCTAATTTATAAGACAGTTCTTTTTTGATTAATGGTGGTTGGACCCATCTGTGAAGCTAGCCACCTTAAGGATTAGCCACAATAGTAAATGACTATGGTGGGCAGTCTAGCTTCTTTATTTCTATGTTTTGGCCGGGTATGGTTCTCAATCAGGGACAGCTGTCTATCGTTGTCTCTGATTGGGAATCATACTTAGGCAGCCTTTTTCCCTTTGTATTTTGTTGATAGTTGACTTTGTTAGTGGCACTATAGCCCTAGTAAGCTTCACAGTTGTTTATACACTGCTCAAAAAAATAAAGGGAGCACTAAAATAACACATCCTAGATCTGAATGAATGAAATATTCTTATTAAATACTTTTTTCTTTAGAGTGGAAAACCACACTACAGGCTGATCCAACTTTGATGTAATGTCTTTAAAACAAGTCAAAATGAGGCTCAGTAGTGTGTGTGGCCTCCACGTGCCTGTATGATCTCCCTACAATGCCTGGGCATGCTCCTGATGAGGTGGTGGATGGTCTCCTGAGGGATGTCCTCCCAGACCTGGACTAAAGCATCCGCCAACTCCTGGACAGTCTGTGGTGCAACGTGGCGTTGGTGGATGGAGCGAGACATGATGTCCCAGATGTGCTCAATTGAATTCAGGTCTGGGAAACGGGCGGGCCAGTCCATAGCATCAATGCCTTCCTCTTGCAGGAACTGCTGACACACTCCAGCCACATGAGGTCTAGCATTGTCTTGCATTAGGAGGAACCCAGGGCCAACCGCACCAGCATATGGTCTCACAAGGGGTCTGAGGATCTCCTCTCGGTACCTAATGGCAGTCAGGCTACCTCTGGCGATTTGGGGGGCTGTGCGGCCCCCCCAAAGAAATGCCACCCCACACCATGACTGACCCACCGCCAAACCGGTCATGCTGGAGGATGTTGCAGGAACACTGTCACATTTGCTCAGTGTGAACCTGCTTTCATCTGTGAAGAGCACAGGGCGCCAGTGGCGAATTTGCCAAATGTCCTGCACAGTGTTGGGCTGTAAGCACAACCCCACCTGTGGACGTCGGGCCCTCATACCACCCTCATTGAGCCTGTTTCTGTTTGAGCAGACACATGCACATTTGTGGCCTGCTGGAGGTCACTTTGCAGGGCTCTGGCAGTGCTCCTCCTGCTCATCCTTGCACAAAGGCGGAGGTAGCGGTCCTGCTGCTGGGTTGTTGCCCTCCTACGGCTTCCTCCACGTCTTCTGATGTACTGGCCTGTCTCCTGGTAGCGCCTCCATGCTCTGGACACTACGCTGACAGACACAGCAAACCTTCTTGTAACAGCTCGCATTGATGTGCCATCCTGGATGAGCTGCACTGAAAGCACCGCCAGCATTCAAAAGTGACCAAAACATCAGCCAGGAAGCATAGGAACTGAGATGTGGTCTGTAGTCACCACCTGCAGAACCACTCCTTTATTGGGGGTGTCTTGCTAATTGCCTATAATTTCCACCTGTTGTCTATTCCATTTGCACAACAGCATGTGAAATGTATTGTCAATCAGTGTTGCTTCCTAAGTGGACAGTTTGATTTCATAGAAGTGTGATTGACTTGGAGTTACATTGTGTAGTTTAAGTGTTCCCTTTATTTTTTTGAGCAGTGTATGTTTCTTGTTATGTAGGCGACATTTATATAAATAAATGAAAATGTACGCTTACCACGCTGCACCCTGGTCCGGTCATTTCCACGATGACGTCCGTGACAGAACTACCCACCACCAAAGGACCAATCAGGCCAGGAGAGGTAGCCCCCCAAAACATTTGGAGGGGACACGGAATGGTCGGCGGCGCCAAGGTTGGAACCAGAGAGAGTCGGGGAGAAGAAGGTGAACTTGGAGGGGAGTGAATGGAGTGAAGCAGAGACAGGTAAGGAGTTGATGGGGAGATTGGAGGAGAGAGTTAGGATAGAGCTGTTGTGTTGGTACATGAGGCACGACATTCGCCCTATGGAGCGTGTCCTCAGTTTAATGTCACCCGAGTCAGCTCTCCATACTCGTCCTGAGGTGCGTGCTAGCCGTCTGGTGAAGACTTTGCCAGCTCTACGCTCCAGAGCTCCAGTGCGCCTCCACAGGCCGGTGAGTCCTGCTCCAGCTCAGCACACTGGGTCTCCGGTGCTCTGTGACAGCTCGGTTCGTCCTATGCCTGCGCTCCGCACGTGCCGGGCTAAAGTGGGTATTCAGCCAAGAGGAGCAGTGCAAGGTCTAAGCACCAGATCTTCAGTGCTGCCCCACAGCCCGGTTCGACCTGTGCCTGCGCTCTGGAGGTGCCGGGCTAAAGTGGTCATTCAGCCTAGAAGAGTGGTGCCAAGGATACGCACCAGATCTCCAGTTCCCCCCCACAGCCCGGTTCATCCTGTGCCTCCTCCAAGGACCAGGCCTCCAGTCGGTCTCCCCAGCCTGGTGAGTCCTGTGCCTGCTCCACGGGCCAGTCCGGGGGCCGGCAGCAAGGGTTCCCCAGTCCGGGGCCGGCGGTGAGGTTCACCAGTCCGGGGCCGGCGGCGAGGGTCCCCAGTCCGGGGCCCGCAGCGAGGGTCACCAGTCCGGGGCCCGCAGCGAGGGTCACCAGTCCGGGTCCTGCGGCAAGGGTCCCCAGTCCGGGGCCCGCAGCGAGGGTCCCCAGTCCGGTCCCCAGTCCGGGGCCGGCTATGAAGCCCCTAAATGTTTTATTTTATTTGATTTATTTCACCTTTATTTAACCAGGTAAGCTAGCCTCTTGGTGCTAGGGGGCAGTATTTTCATTTTTTGAAAAAAAACGTTTCCGTTTCAAACGGTATATTTTTTCAGGAAAAGATGCTAGAATATGCATATATGCTTTCGATAGAAAGCACTCTAACGTTTCCAAAACTGTAAAGATATTGTCAATGAGTATAACAGAACTGATGTTGCAGGCGAAAGCCTGAGAAAAATCCAACCCGGAAGTGCCCCAGGTTTTGAAAGCGCTGCGTTCCAATGACTCCCTATTTGGCTGTGAATGTACCATCACCGAGCTTACGCTTTCTACTTATTCCCCAAGGTGTCTACAGCCTTGTGACGTAGTTTTACGCATTTCTGTTGAAGAATAGCCGTAGGCGGCCACATTGCGTAAGTGGTCACATGGTGGCTCCGAGAGACAATCTCGCGTAAAATACAGAGGTAGCCATTACTCTAATCGGTCCTAGAGAAAAACGAATTGTCCCGACGGATATATTATCGAATAGATATTAGAAAAACACCTTGAGGATGGATTCTAAACAACGTTTGCCATGTTTCTGTCGATATTATGGAGCTAATTTGGAATAATTTTCGGGGTTGTGGTGACCGCAATTTACGTGCGATTTCTCAGCCAAATGTGAAGAACAAACGGAGCTGTTTCGCCTACAAAAATAATATTTTGGGAAAAAATTTACTTTGGCTATCTACCTGGGAGTCTCGTGAGTCAAAACATCCGAAGGTTAACGATTTAATTTGATTGCTTTTCTGATTTCCGTGACAAGGTTGCCTGCTGCTAGCAAGGCATAATGCTATGCTATGCTAGGCTATGATAAACTTACACAAATGCTTGTCTAGCGTTGGCTGTAAAGCATATTTTGAAAATCTGAGATGACAGGGTGATTAACAAAAGGCTAAGCTGTGTCTCAATATATTACATTTTTGATTTTCATGAATAGGAATATTTTCTAGGGATATTTATGTCTGTTGTGTTATGCTAATTAGTTTCAGGCGATGATTACGCTCCCGCATGCGGGTTTGGGAGTCACTAGAGGCTAGTTGAGAACAAGTACTCATTTACAACTGCGAGCTGGCCAAGATCAAGCAAAGCAGTGCGACAGAAACAACACAGAGTTACACATGGAATAAACAAGCGTACAGTCAATAACAAAATAGAAAAAAGTATATATACAGTGTGTGCAAATGGCATGAGGAGGTAATGCAATAAATAGGCCATAGTAGCAAAGTAATTACAATTTAGCAGATTAACACTGGAGTGATAGATGAGCAGATGATGATGAGCAGATGATGGTGTGGAGCAGCAAAGTAAATAAAAACAATATGGGGATAGGTAGGTTGGGTGGGCTATTTATAGATGGACTATGTACAGCTGCATCGATCGGTTAGCTGCTCAGATAGGTGATGTTTAAAATTAGTGAGGGAAATGTAAGTATTCATATTCAGTGAGTTTTGCAATTCGTCCCAGTCACTGGCAGCAGAGAACTGGAAGGAAAGGTGGCCAAAGGAGGTGTTGGCTTTGGGGATGACCAGTGATATATACCTGCCCGTGCTACGGGTGGGTGTTGTTATCGTGAACTGAGATAAGGCTGAGATTTAGCTAGCATAGATTTATAGATGACTTGGAGCCAGTGGTTCTGGTGACAAATATGTAGCGAGGGCCAGCCGACTAGAGCATACAGGTCGCAGTGCTGGGTGGTATAAGGCGCTTTGGTAGCAAAACGGATGGCACTGTGATAGACTACATCCAATTTGCTGAGAGGAGTAATGGAAGCTATTTTGTAGATCACATCGCGAAGTCGAGGATCGGTAGGATAGTCAGTTTTACAAGGGTAAGTTTGGCGGCGTGAGTGAAGGAGGCTTTGTTGCGGATTAGAAAGCTGCTTCTAGATTTGATTTTGGATTGGAGATGTTTGATATGAGTCTGGAAGGTGAGTTTAGAGTCTTGCCAGACACCTAGGTATTTGTAGTTGTCCACACATTCTAGGTCAGAACCGTCCAGAGTAATGATGCTAGTCAGGCGGGTGAAGGCAGCGAACGGTTGAAAAGCATGTCTTTGGTTTTGCTAGCATTTAAGAGCAGTTGGAGGTCACCGAAGGAGTGTTGTAATGAATTGAAGCTCATTTGGAGGTTTGTTAACACAGTGTCCGAAGAAGGGACAGATGTATACAGAATGGTGTTGTCTGCGTAGAGTTGAATCAGGGAATCACACGCAGCAAGAGTGACATCGTTGATATATACAGAGAAAAGTGTCGGCCCGAGAATTGAACCTTGGGGTACCCCCATAGAGACTGCCAGAGGTCCGGACAACAGGCCCTCCGATTTTACACATTGAACTCTGTCTGCGATGTAGTTGGTGAACCAGGCGAGGCAGTAATTTGAGAAACAAAGGCTATTGAGTCTGCAGAAAAGAATACGGTGATTGACAGAGTCCGAAAGCCTTGGCCAGGTCAATGAAGATGGCTGCACAGTACTTTTATTGATGGGGGTTATGATGTTGTTTAGTACCTTGAGCATGGCTGACCAGCTCGGAAATCGGATTGCACAGTGGAGAAGGTACGGTGGGATTCTAAATGGTCATTGATCTGTTTATTAACTTGGCTTTCGAAGACTTTAGAGAGGCAGGGCAGGATGGATATAGGTCTGTAACAGTTTGGGTCTACAGTGTCTCCCCCTTTGAAGAGGGGGATGACTGTGGCAGCTTTCCAATCTTTGGGGATCTCAGACGAAACCAAAGAGAGGTTGAACAGACTGGTAATAGGGGTTGCAACAATGCCGGCGGATAATTTTAGAAAGAGAGGGTCTAGATTGTCTAGCCCAGCTGATTTGTACGGGTCCAGGTTTTGCAGCTCTTTCAGAACATCTGCGATCTGGATTTGGGTGAAGGAGAAGCTGGGGAAGCTCAGGCAAGTAGCTGCGAGGGGTGCGGAGCAGTTGGCTGGGTTTGGGGTAGCCAGGTGGAAAGCATGGCCAGCCGTAGAGAAATGCTTATTGAAATGTTCGATTATCATTGATTTATCGGTGAGGACCGGGTCACCTAGCCTCAGTGCAATTGGCAGCTGGGAGGAGGTGCTCTTGTTTTCCATGGAATTTATACAGTGTCCCAAATCTTTTTGTTGTTAGAGCTACAGGATGCCAATTTCTGCTTGAAAAAGCTAACCTTTGCCTTCCTGACTGACTGTGTGTATTGGTTCCTGACTTCCCTGAACAGTTGCGTATCGCGGGGACTATTCGATGCTATTGCAGCCCGCCAGAGGATGATTTTTTGTGCTGGTCAAGGACAGTCAGGTCTGGAGTGAACCAAGGGCTATATCTGTTCTTAGTTCTACATTTATTTAAGATGGTGAGGAAATTACTTTTAGCGGATGCAGGCAAAGAGGCAGTGATCGCTGAGATCCTGATTGAAAACAGCAGAGGTGTATTTGGAGGGCAAGTTGGTCAGGATAATATCTATGAGGGTGCCCATGTTTACGGATTTAGGGTGTTACCTGGTGGTTTCCTTGATAATTTGTGTGAGATTGAGGGCATCTAGCTTAGATTGTAGGACTGCTGGGGTGTTAAGTTAGGTCACCTAACAGAATGAACACTGAAGATAGATGGGGGCAATCAATTCACGTATGGTGTCCAGGGCACAGCTGGGAGCTGAGGGGGGTCTACAGCAGGCGGCAACAGTGAGAGACTTATTTCTGGAGAGATTCTTTTTTTTTTAATTAGAAGCTCGAACTGTTTGGGAATAGACCTGGAAGGTATGACAGTAGATTGCAACTCCTCCCCCTTTGGCAGTTCTATCTTGATGGAAAATGTTGTAGTTGGGTATGAAAATCTCAGAATTTGTGGTGGCCTTCCTAAGCCAGGATTCAGACACGGCAAGGACATCAGGGTTGACGGAGTGTCTTAGGGATGAGGCTTCTGATGTTAATATGCATGAAACCAAGGCTTTTTCAATTACAGAAGTCAACAAATGAGAGTGCCTGGGTACAAGCAGGGCCTGGTTTAGCCTCCACATCACCTGAGGAACAGAGGAGGAATAGGATGAGGGTACGCCTAAAGGCTAGCAAGACTGGTCTTCTAGTGCATTGAGGACAGAGAATAATAGGAGCAGATTTCTGGGCATGGTAGAATAGATTCAGTGCATATTGTGCAGACAGGGGTATGGTGGGGTGCGAGTACAGTGGAGGTAAGCCCAGGCACTGAGCTAAGAGAGGTTGCATATCTGGACACGCTGGTTATACTGGGTAGGGTCACCGCATGTGTGAGAGGTGGGACAAAGGAGATCTCTAAGGGATGTACAGTGAGACTAGGGGCTTCGCCGTAAACTAAACAATGATAATAAACAACAGTATACAAGGCATATTGACATTCGAGAGAGACATACATCGAGGCATAAAGCAATCACAGGTGTTGATTGGGAGAGCTTGCTAAGTCAACAACAGCTAATAAGCTAAGACAACAATAACAGGGAAAATGGCGATGAATGGGCAGAGAGGGTCGGTTAACTACACACAGGGCCTGAGTTCGGGGCTAGGGCCGACAGATAAACAAAGGTAAACAAAGTGGAGTACTGTGATAAATGAACAGTCCAGCAGGCATCAGCTATGTATCCAGTAGGCATATCAGCTATGCCAAGTGATAATAGGGTCAAGTGTAAAGCAATAGATGAAACAGGGAAGCCGCTAGGTATTCATTACTATGCAAACACGCGGGAGACACGTTTAAAGTTAGCAGTCCGGGGTAAGGAGAAGCATATGCTCCATCGTCCGGCAAAGGCCGGTTGAAGGCACAGCTGATGGAATTACGTCTGCGGACCAGTCATGGTGGTACGACGGGGCACCGTGTCAACGAAGGGACCGGGCCAGATAGCGAAAGAGGTATTGTCGTTGTGGTAATTTTGTTTGCTAGCCAGGAGATGCGTCTGGCTCAGGGCTAGCTTCAGGGCTGGGTCACTCAGTGGCAGCTACCTAGCTGTGATGATCAATGGTCCAGGGTTTACGGCAGGAATCTGGCGTTGTATTGGAGAAAAACTGTCCGAGGCTGGCAGGTATTATCCAGGCTAAAAACATGGCTGGTGCCTGAGCAGAGGGTAAAGGCCGCTAGCAGTGGCTAACTATGACTAAATAGCTAGTTACTTAGCTAATTTGTTGGATACCTTGTGATGAAAGTTCTGGCTATAGGGTCTAAAAACATAGCGGATCCGTGTCACATTGAGTGAGGCAGGTTACTGGAAGGTATATTTCATTTTAAAATGGAAAAAGAGATTGAAAAATAAATTGGAATATATACAAAAAATACAAAAATATAAAAAGTAAACGAGAGGCCAACACACCACGTCTGCACTGCTACGCCATTTGGAAGGATATGATCTTTCTGGTAAATAAGATCTGGTGCAACCAATTACCTTCAGAAGTCAAATAATTAGTTAAATAAAGTCAACCTGTGTGCAATGTAAGTGTCACATGATCTCAGTATATATACACCTGTTCTGAAAGGCCCCAGAGTCTGCAACACCACTAAGCAAGTGGTACCATGAAGACCAATGAGCTCTCCAAACAGGTCTGGGACAAAGTTGTGGATAAGTACAGATCAGAAACTTTGAACATTCCTCGGAGCACCATTAAATCCATTATTAAAAAATGAAAGAATTTGGCAACACAACAAACCTGCCAAAAGAGGGCCGCTCACCAAAACTCACGGACCAGGCAAGGAGGGCATTAATCAGAGAGGCAACAAATACACCAAAGATAACCCTGAAGGAGCTGCATGTGGGATGTGGTAGATTCTCCAAAGCATGTGGGAGACTCTCCAAACATATGGAAGAAGGTAGTCTGGTCAGATGAGACTAAAATGTATATTTTTGGCCATCAAGGAAAACGGCATGTCTAGCGGAAACTCAACACCTCTCATCACCCTGAGAAAATCATCAGTGAAGCATGGTGGTGGCAGCATCATGCTGTGGGGATGTTTTTCATCAGCAGGGACTGGGAAACTGGTCAGGATTGAAGGAATGATAGATGGCGATAAATATAGGGAAATTGTTGAGGGAAACCTGTTTCAATCTTCCAGAGATTTGAGACCGGGGTGGTTCACCTTAAGTATACTGCTGAAGAAACACTCAAGTGGTTTAAGGGGAAACATTTAAATGTATTGGAATGGCCTAGTCAAAGCCCAGACCTCAATCCAATTGAGAGTCTGTGGTATGACTTAAAGATTGCTGTACACCAGTGGAACCCATCCAACTTGAAGGAGCTGGAACAGTTTTGCCTTGAAGAATGGGCAAATATCCAAGTAGCTAGATGTGCCACAATTATAGGGACATACCCCAAGAGACTTGCATCTGTAATTGTTGCAAAACGTGGCTCTACAAAGTATTGACTTTGGGGGGGTAAATAGTTATGCACACTCAAGTTTTCTGTTTTTTTGCCTTATTTCTCGTTTGTTTTACAATAAAAGGTATTTTTCACCTTCAAAGTGGTGGGCATGTTGTATAAATCAAATGATACAAACCTCCCCAAAATCTATTTCAATTACAGGTTGTAAATGCCATGGGATGAATACTTTCTCAAGCCACTGTATATCTACACTGTAATAATTGTCTGTAATTTCAACAGTAAAACACTGTAGAATGCACAGCAAAATACCTTAAATTTGTTATACGGCATTAATGCTGTAGATTTCACTGCATTATGGTTAAAATACTGAAACATACTGTTATTAACTGTAATTGTAAACCTCTAAAAATTACTAACATTTTCTGCCTTTACAGTAGTACCCGAACAGTGTTGCAGTTGGCGGCGCCAAACATCTGTGGTGTGTGTGTGTGTGTGTGTGTGTGTGTGTGTGTGTGTGTGTGTGTGTGTGTGTGAGAGAGCTGTAAAACCAAGACTGTTCTCAGGGCAGGTGTGCCGGTTTTGACTAGCAGAGGTTGCTTTTCTTAGAAGGTTACCAGAATTAACGCAGCAGGTTAGGATAATTAGGAAAGATTTGGGAAAGTTAAAATGCTAACAATGTCCCAGACGCGACTCGAACCTATCCACAACCAGGACTGCCTAAGAACAGACTTGTATTTACCTGGAAAAGTTGGCTAAATATTTTTGAGCAGTTGCTAGGTATGTACTAATTCTATATACTATATACTTCTATATCCCTTCTAACGGTTTTCTTAACTAAGCTACTAACTAGCTAGCTGACGTTAGCTTGTTTGGATTGTGTTAGCTAACAGTATAGCCAAGCTGACATGTTGGTCTGTTGCGTTGATCTTTCTTGCTGGTAAAATAATCAGTGATATTATAATACACCTTTAGTTTGTCAGCAGGCATGGACTGACATTTCGCCTTGGGATGTATAGTTTCTGGGTGATTCTGTAATTGGAATGAGAGGAATGGAACTCAGATGAAAGGGGAATGGTGCTTGCTAACATTGGCTATAGCTCAGAGATGGCGAACTCCATTGCACACCTTTCTCTAAATATCTCTGCTTAACGTTAGCTCTATTCAGTCTCACGGGTTTGTGTGATTTAGGAAAAGTGTAGTGGAATATTCCCCCTATGCTTTTGTTATTCTTATTAGTCCATTAAATGAATTATATCAGCAGCAACAGGCACAGACTGATATTTTACCCTGCAGGATAAAAGGATTAAAGTTAACTTTTTCATTTTCTGCAGATTGTGTTGTTAGCTTGCTAGCATTATTCAGGGTCGTGGCATTTTCCCACATGAGTTGAATTTTCCTCATGTTTGCTAATCTTTCAGAAGTGATCCTTATCCAACCATAAATTAGACAATGTTAAATTAATGATTTCTGAAACATCAGGCTCAGACTGATATTTTATTTAGACTTGTAGTCTATAATTATTATTTTAGATTGTGTGGTTGGCATGAGTTGCATGGTAACTATAGCTTGATAGCTCTTTTGGTGTGTGCATGCAATTTGGTGGCTGGGGGTAGTGTAATTTTCATATTGCAGGCTGGCTGGTAGCTGGAAGTACAGTTGAAGTTTGAAATTTACATACACCATAGCCAAATACATTTAAGCTCCGTTTTCCTCAATTCCTGACATTTAAAAATTCCCTGTCTTAGGTCAGTTAGGATCATCACTTAATTTTAAGAATGTAACATGTCAGAATAATAGTAGAGATAATGATTTATTTCAGCTTTCATCACATTCCCAGTGGGTCAGAAGTTTACATATACTCAATTAGTATTTGGTAGCCTTGCTGTTAAATTGTTTAACTTGGGTCAAATGTTTCAGGTAGCCTTCCACAAGCTTCCCACAATAAATTGGATGAATTTTTACCCATTCCTCCTGACAGAGCTGGTGTAACTGAGTCAGGTTTGTAGGCCTCCTTGCTCGCACACGCTTTTTCAGTTCTGCCCACAAATTTTCTAGAGGATTAACGTCAGGGCTTTGTGATGGCCACTCCAATACCTTGACATTGATGTCCTTAAGCCATTTGCAACTTTGTAAGTATGCTTGGGGTCATTGTCCATTTGGAAGAACCATTTGCGACCAAGCTTTAACTTCCTGGCTGATGTCTTGAGATGTTGCTTCAATATATCCACGTAATTTTCATTTCTCAATGAGCCACCTATTTTGTAAAATGCACCAGTCCCTCCTTACAGCAAAGCATCCCCACAACATGATGCTGCCACCCCCGTTTTTCACGGTTGAGATGGTGGTCTTCATCTTTTAAGCCTCCCCCTTTTTCCTCCAAACATAACGATGGTCATTATGGCCAAACAGTTCTATTTCTTTTTTCAAACCAGAGGACATTTCTCCAAAGGTATGATCTTTGTCCCCGTGTGCAGTTGCAAACAATAGTCTGTCGGTTTTTATGGCGGTTTTGGAGGTGTGGCTTCTTCCTCGCTGAACGGCCTTTCAGGTTATGTAGATATAGGACTCGTTTTGTTGTGGATATAGATACTTTTGTACCTGTTTCCACCAGCATCTTCACAAGGCCCTTTGCTGTTGTTCTGGGATTTATTAGCACTTTTTGCACCAAAGTACGTTCATCTTTTGGAGACAGAACACGTCTCCTTCCTGAGCAGTATGATGGCTGTGTGGTCCCATGGTGTTTATACTTGCGTACTAATGTTTGTACAGATGAACGTGATACCTTTAGGCATTTGTAAATTGCTCCCAAGGATGAACCAGACTTGTGGAGGTCTACAATTTTTTTTCTGAGGTCTTGTCTGATTTATTTTGATTTTCCTATGATGTCAAGCAAAGAGCCACTGAGTTTGAAGGTAGGCCTTGAAATACATCCACAGGTACACCTCCAATCGACTCAAATGATGTCAGTTAGCCTATCCAAAGCTTCTAAAGCCATGACATAATTTTCTGTAATTTTCCGAGCTGTTTAAAGGCACAGTCAACTTAGTGTATGTAAACTTCTGACCCACTGATATTGTGATACAGTGAATTATAAGTGAAATAATCTGTCTGTAAACAATTGTTGGAAAAAGTACTTGCACAAAGTAGATGTCCTAACCGACTTGCCAAAACTATAGTTTGTTAACAAGCAATTTGTGGAGTTGTTGAATAACAAGTTTTAATGACTCCAATCTAAGTGTATGTAAACTTACAACTTCAGCTGTATCTTTATTGGGAATGTACAGGTGTAAATCCTGCAATTTCTGTTTCCTAAATAATAAAGCATTTTTTACTCATGCAAAAAAACATAAATATGGCAAACTACTGTTTTGCTTGTGGGGTAGAGTGCCCTCGCACCAAAGCATCACTTCTTGTTAAATTACCCCAACCTCATTCTGCAATTTGGGTGACTCATTTGTTTGTGGACACTGAGGTTTGAGAACAAGCACTCCTTCTTCAAGGAGTGTGCCAGAAAACTTGTCTGAGAGCCACCAGTTACTCCAATCTTACTTAAGCAGCAGCCAATTGTTTCCACATAGCATTGAAGTTGTTGGTGTCATGAATTAATATGTGGAGCAATCATGCACTGCTCAAAAAAATAAAGGGAACACTTAAACAACACAATGTAACTCCAAGTCAATCACACTTCTATGAAATCAAACTGTCCACTTAGGAAGCAACACTGATTGACAATACATTTCACATGCTGTTGTGCAAATGGAATAGACAACAGGTGGAAATCATAGGCAATTAGCAAGACACCCCCAATAAAGGAGCCGTTCTGCAGGTGGTGACCACAGACCACTGCTCAGTTCCTATGCTTCCTGGCTGATGTTTTGGTCACTTTTGAATGCTGGCGGTGCTTTCAGTGCAGCTCATCCAGGATGGCACATCAATGCGAGCTGTGGCAAGAAGGTTTGCTGTGTCTGTCATCGTAGTGTCCAGAGCATGGAGGTGCTACCAGGAGACAGGCCAGTACATCAGGAGACGTGGAGGAAGCCGTAAGAGGGCAACAACCCAGCAGCAGGACCGCTACCTCCGCCTTTGTGCAAGGAGGAGCAGGAGGAGCACTGCCAGAGCCCTGCAAAATGACCTCCAGCAGGCCACAAATGTGCATGTGTCTGCTCAAATGGTCAGAAACAGACTCCATCAGGGTGGTATGAGGGCCCGACATCCACAGGTGGGGGTTGTGCTTGCAGCCCAACACCGTGCAGGACATTTGGCATTTGCCAGAGAACACCAAGATTGGCAAATTCGCCACTGGCGCCCTGTGCTCTTCACAGATGTAAGCAGGTTCACACTGAGCACATGTGACAGACGTGACAGAGTCTGGAGACACCGTGGAGAACGTTCTGCTGCCTGCAACATCCTCCAGCATGATCGGTTTGGTGGTGGGTCGGTCATGGTGTGGGGTGGCATTTCTTTGGGGGACTGCACAGCCCTCCATGTGCTCGCCAAAGGTAGCCTGACTGTCGTTAGGTCCCGAGATGAGATCCTTAGACCCCTTGTGAGACCATATGCTGGTGCGGTTGGCCCTGGGTTCCTCCTAATGCAAGACAATGCTAGACCTCATGTGGCTGGAGTGTGTCAGCAGTTCCTGCAAGAGGAAGGCATTGATGCTATGAACTGGCCCGCCCGTTCCTCAGACCTGAATCCAATTGAGCACATCTGGGACATCATGTCTCGCTCCATCCACCAACCATCCATCCACAGACTGTCCAGGAGTTGGCGAATGCTTTAGTCCAGGTCTGGGAGGAGATCCCTCAGGAAACCATCCGCCACCTCATCGGGAGCATGCCCAGGCATTCTAGGGAGGTCATACAGGCACGTGGAGGCCTCACACACTACTGAGCCTCATTTTGACTTGTTTTAAGGACATTACATCAAAGTTGGATCAGCCTGTAGTGTGGTTTTCCACTTTAATTTTGAGTGTGACTCCAAATCCAGACCTCCATGGGTTGATACATTTGATTTCCATTGATAATTTTTGTGTGATTTTTTTGTCAGCACATTCAACTATGTAAAGAAAAAAGTATTTAATAAGAATATTTCATTCATTCAGATCTAGGACGTGTTATTTTAGTGTTCCCTTTATTTTTTGAGCAGTGTATAACAACGCTATTCAGGGAGCTGTAAATTCAGAAGGGTTCATAAAGCAAAGCACTGCAGACGTGTCTAAAATTGTATTCAAAGTAAAAACATACACTGAAGGCCATGTTGTAATGGGAGAAAATTATGACGGATACGCATTTAGAAAGATCTCACTGATTCTGGTCAAAGAATCACAGGTTCATTTAATTGTTGGGGTGTATCAGTCTGTGTCACTGGTCGATCTGGGGGTTCATTTTATGCCAGATTCTCTGATTTAATTATGTGTGTGTTAATGAAGATAGTCTTAGTAATTATAAACCACTATCAGTTTATAAAGTGTTAGGTTTCTCTATTGTTTCCCTGCATCTCTCAGTGTGTTCACCTTAAACCAGTGTAGGCATGGAGAGTCTTCAAGATGCAATTAAACACCAATTGCTCGAGATGGTGAGATCTTTGTCAGAGCATCTGAGGGCATGTTTTGGAGTCGAGAATATTAACGACCTTGAATATGTTCAGCCGGAGGACATAAAATACCATTTGACGCCAATATAGTGCCGGGAATTGCTTCAGTCCTTCAACCAAAGAGGTGAGATCTTGATTGATAAATGTAACATATATATGTAATTGTTATGAAAAAAGGTGCTATCTAGAACCTAAAATGGTTATTTGGCTGTCCCCATAAGAGAACCCTTTGAAGATCCCTTTTTGATTCCAGGTAAATGTATAACCCTTTTGGTTCCTCCTTTCCACAGAGGGTTCTACATGGAACCCAAAGGGGTTCTGCTTGGAACCAAAAAGGGTTCTCCTATAGGGACAACCAAAGAACCCTTTCGGAACCCTTTTTTCTAAGAGTGTACACACACACACACACACACACACAAGGTTAAAAAGGTTCTGTAAATAGTTAGTTTGTGTGCCCTCAAAATAAATGGTTTACGCTATGAGGTAGCGAGGCATATGCAATAAAAGGGATGGAAATTACAAAAATACATAAATGTACAGAAATATATAAATGTTTCTGTAAATTGTTTGTCCTCTTGTGATGATATGGAGTGCAGCGCATAGCCTAACAGAGTTGTTTTCTTGAAAGAAAATTAAAATGGATAGGACACATTCTTTTCACCAAGTTATTGCTCTGCAACCACTTCAATCCTCTTGATTGACAGTCCCTTGACTCAAGCTCTCCTGAACAAGGGTAAGAGAATTGTCAACTTTTTTAAAAGCCAAAAGCCCAAGTTGAGAAGAGAGATCCAGTGCCTGCTGAATGAAATTGATGGTTACATAAAAGGCAATGACGATCTAACAGCCACTGCTGCCATTCTTTTGTTGATGACCCACTTCAAAGAGAAGGATGAATCTCTGTTCCTCTTGGTAGATGTAAGGAAGTGTTTTTATACTTATACATTTTATATGATTAATGGTGTTTATACTGTACTATTACACATTATTTAAATATTTTTTTTTACATGTTTTGTGATTTTAGGTCACTGCGACCCGGGTTGATGTCAAATCGCAAATTCCTTTGCCAGACACACCAAGGCTGATCATGCTTGGTAATACATTTATTTGATTTAAGGTGGAACAGAATATAGTATCTATAGTATTGTGGTACCTAGAGATGTCTAGTAAGTGTACACTAACACCCTTACTTTTGTGAATTATGGTATGCTCTATTTGGGTTCCACAAAATGGATGGTGTCGATCGTGGGGAGAGTGGTCTGTGTTTTGGACAGTGAGTCCAACTTTGCTGCTGCCCTCTCTGTGCTCTTCAGCACTTTCTATGTTTTTAACATAGAATACCAGGAGTCGGCCTCTGCAACCTTGGAGCTGATACAGAGGCAAGCATTGAACGTTCACTGATCCAGCACTTACATTTAGCATTTGTTAGTTACATTGCAATGATATTTCTTATTGTTATTTTTTCAATGCCTCAACTGATTTAATATATTCTATGTTGGGTTGTGCAGGTTCCTGGTTCGAATAAACCCTGAAGGAACCAAATGCACAGCGAAAGCAGGAGTGAGCCGCAAGACCACATGTTACACGCTTTCTCGCAGACCTGAAGGAGTTTGAGTGGAAAAACTCCAACATGTAAGTACACAAACACACACATCTGATGAACACAAACTGTATTTGTAATTTGTCATCTGCCTTTTTACCCAGCAAGTAATAGTAGTAGTATTGATAGTAGTAGTGATAGCAATAGTAGTAGTAGTGATAGTAGTAGAGATAGTATTAGCAATCTCTCTTTATATTTCCATGTTTATCCTAGTTGACGTATCAGACCTAAGGAGGATCAGAGTTTCAAAGATTGGGGTGATAATCTGAACGCCAACGAGACTTGTTTGCATCTCTCATTCTCTCATAAATCCTGCCATGCAGGTTGGGTCAGCAAATGATCTGCTTGCGCCATCCCGGAGCCTGTGTTGGCTTGCGGTAGGTAGCGTGCTTCTCTGGCTCCAGTCTAGCCCTGCTTGCTCCTCTCTATCCATCCTTCTCTCTCAGCCCATTTATCGCTCGATCTCTCTCTCAAAGACAGGCAGGCAAGCAGTTCTTGTTATAGTTTTTTGTACAAATTTCTCCCCATTCAACTGTTGTTTTCCTATTTTTCATTGATCTGTTGAGATTTTTTTTCTTACATAATCCTGTATTTACAAGAATGACCTATTCTGATGTCTTGGTTTATGTTTGGTGAAGTACATTATTGGCCAGTATTTGTTGATATCACTATATCTCTCTCTGTCTCTCTCTCTCCCCTACTATCTGGAGTAGTGTTGCTCTTGTCAAATGTTGTTCTTTGTGGATAAAATGCAATTCATGTCATGAATTTGAATAAATATATATATTTGTACACGTATTGTTTTTTTGTTTTTTACAATATTACATTTCAGGGAGCTGTCTTAAAAGACAACCTGTAATGCTGCTTAGTGCTGTAAAATAATTGTATATTACTGTAGGTATTTCCCTGTAAATGTACAGCATTATACTGGCACCACAGTTGCCAGTTTAATACTGTAATTTTGCTTTACAGCAATGATGCTGTAATATAGTTTACAGCATGATTTTCCCTGCTGTAAAACCTATTACAGCATCCCTGCTGTACATTTACAGCATGGATGCAGTAATATGCTATGTTACCTCATCCCTAGGTGTAAAATAATTAATAATCAAGGAGGGCTTCCAAATAAAAATAATCCAGGGCTTCCAAATAAAAGTGTCAATGTATGCCGAAAACTTTCACATTTCCTCGTGAAAGTCTGCAAACTGGATCACTGCATAGTCTCATTGAAGATCTCGATCACTTCTCCAGCCTCTCTGGACTGTACCATATTACGTATTGGATCGTTAAATGAGACAACTTTTACAATACCCTGTAGTTTACCAATAAATTGGCTAATAGTGACGTAGACATACTTGGTTTTCATATCCCTAAAGATATAAATTATCTTACCACAACAAATTTCAATACAAAGTTTGCAAACATTTACAAGATCCTGCAACCATGGAGCGGTAGATACCTTTCTTTTGATGAAAAAAATCACACTGATTAACTCTTTAGTCCTATCATAGTTTAGTTTTTTACTTATGGCGCTGCTTACTCCAGACAACTATTTTTCTTAAATCATATGAGCAAAAAATATAAAATTGAATTTAGAACGCTAAGCTAGACAAAATGAAACGTGCCTATTTAAATATTGAATATGAGTTTGGGGGATTGAAATGATTCAATATTAAAACCTCTCACAGAAAGCTTCACTCATACATAAATTATACTTAAACCTAAACCTAAATTGTTTCTCTAGTAGATTACTAGGAAAGGCTCATCCTTTGTTAAAATATTGCCTCTGCCTTTATACAGATGACAATTTCTAATTTTCGGTTAATTGAAAATGAAACATTGTTCAAAGTACGACCCTTTCTTAACAACTTTTACACCACTGCTCATTACATACCACAGACCAGCAAATATTATTTACATCATCAACATTGGAATCACTACAAAACGTATTGTATGTGCTCATACACTATATTAGGCCCAGCGTTTGAAACGTTGGTTTTCCTAGATATGGCTACTAAACTCAGGAAAAAAAAGAAACGTCCCCTTTTCAAGACCCTGTCTTTCAAAGATAAGTCGTAAAAATCCAAACTTTGAATACTTAGGACACTAAAAAGGCCTTTCTACTGACTCTGAAAAACACAAAAAGAAAGATGCCCAGGGTCCCTGCTCATTTGCATGAACGTGCCTTAGGCGTGCTGCAAGGAGGCATGAGGACTGCAGATGTGGCCAGGGCGCCTAAGACGCAGAAGACAGGACCTAAGACAGCGCTACAGGGAGACAGGACATACAGCTGATCATTCTCTCTGTGGCAGACCACATGTAACAACACCTACACAGGATCGGTATATCCGAACATCACACCTGCGGGACAGGTACAGGATGGCAACAACAACTGCCCAAGTTACACCAGGAATGCATAATCCCTCCATCAGTGTTCAAACTGTCCACAATAGGCTGAGAAAGGCTGGACTGAGTGCTTGTAGGCCTGTTGTAGGGCAGGTCCTCACCAGACATCACCAGCAACAACTTTGCCTATGGGCACAAACCCACCATCGCTGGACCAGACAGGACTGGCAAAAAGTGCTTTTCACTGACGAGTCGCGGTTTTGTCTTACCAGGGGTGATGGTCGGATTTGCGTTTATCTTCGAAGGAATGAGCGTTACACCGAGGACTGATCGATTTGGAGGTGGAACGTCCGTCATGGTCTGGGGGCGGTGTGCTACAGCATCATCGGACTGAGCTTGTTGCCATTGCAGGCAATCTCAACGCTGTGTGTTACAGGAAGACATCCTCCTCCTTCATGTGGTACTCTTCCTGCAGCATGACAATGCCACCAGCCATACTGCTCGACTTGTGCGTGATTTCCTGCAAGACAGGAATGTCAGTGTTCTGCCATGGCCAGCGAAGAGCCCGGATCCCAATCCCATTGAGCACGTCTGGGACCTGTTGTATCGGCGGGTGAGGGCTATGGCCATGTCCGGGAACTGGCAGGTGCCTTGGTGGAAGAGTGGGGTAACATCTCACAGCAAGAACTAGTAAATCTGGTGCAGTCCAGGAGGAGGAGATGCACTGCAGTACTTAATGCAGCTGGTTGCCACGCCAGATAGGGACTGTTTTTGACCCCCCCCCCTTGTTCATGAACACATTATTCAATTTCTGTTAGTCACATGTCTGTGGAACTTGTTCAGTTTATGTTTCAGTTGTTGAATCTTCTTATGTTCATACAAATATTTACACGTTTAGTTTTCTGAAAATGAACACAGTTGACAGTGAGAGGACATTTATTTTTTAGCTGAGTTTATATTGTGATCACTACATCCGATGGATCTCGATACTGCTTTAAAGCACATTTCTGTAGCATTAGTAGTGATATGTCATGACTGGCTTGTTCGGGTCAGGTTACCGTGGACCACACTCCTACAAGAGACATATCTCACACCCACCAGAGGGGGGGGGGCTCGAGAAGTATGGAGGTGGGCGGTTTTATGACACCTCACCCCCATTGTAAATCTTAAGGCAGCAGACAAAAGCCTTTGTCCTCTCAGTTTGGAGGAATGGAATGTATGATGGGCCTATGGAGAACCTACTTCAGAACAGTAACATTCAATAAATGGACTTCGTCAGCCAAAATGATAGTAATGACGGTAGATGGAATACGAAAATGAATGTAGTTTTTGTTATGTTATTAAAATGTAAATTACGATATTATAACAAAAACATTGTAACTTGATGAGTTTTCACAATATGTACCTGAAGTTTTTGTGAGGAAAATGTCCAGAGCAAAGATAATGTTTTTATAAAGATGAAATGTGAATTTAGTTGTCTAAATTGGATCTGAGTAAAATCCAGACCTTGCCTCGTAACTAGAGAGAACTTGCCTTAAAACCTCTTAGAGCTACCCCCCTACTTTTTAAAATTTCCGCCTGATATTGCAGGGTGAGCTGCACACAGTGGACTTCCTACTAGGGCACACAGGCGCAGTTCTAACAGTATAACTATGGTTCATAGGCACATGATTACTGTATACAATAGCTGTAGGACCAACAGAGGCATTCAGGGCAGTTAGAGGGACATAAATTAAGTTATTTACATTGTGTCTGCCAACACCCCTGGGGCAATGAACATTTTCAGTAGCAGAGACACAATGGTAGGGCTTATCTGAGCTGGGCTTGGGTCATTGATAAGGCAATGTCTCAACGTAGCCTTGAAGTGCGTGGACAGAAGTCCAGGAGCCAAGATGATTTGGATGGAATTCGTCATTCATCTTTTGTTTACAAAAGGTGTCAAAATTATCTGTAAAAATGTTTCCAAAAGAGCTACAGTAATGTTTTAGCCAGGTGTGTTTTGCAAGTAGCTTGCTGAATCTTTCATACTCGCAGCCCAACAATGGTACCGAACCTGAAATAATTAGCCACTTTTTGGAATCTTTTAGTGCTGGAATTAGTTCTTTAAAATACATTTTCAGACGTTCCCGAGCTGTCCTCCTAATGCCGTTTGACTCCACATGGACTACTACAACGTCAGCTCCCGGCAACTATCGTAGAACGGTCGGAAACAGTCTTTCAAATTGGTGTTTAATGTCCTTTTGATGTCGTTGGGGACATGTTCACTCATGGGATGATTGATTCCATTGGGATCATAGCTGTTAACCATTTTCATACTTCTCTCTTTCATCTCTGTATCCCACTTTGGTCTCTCTCTCTCTCTTTCGTCTCTCTTGCATCTCGCTCTCTTTCGTCACTCTCCCTTGCTCACTTTCATGCTCACTTTTCATCTCTCTCTCTTTTTGACTCTCTCTTTTATCTCTTTCTCATTCGTCTCTCTTTCTCTTTCGTCTCTCTCTCTTTCTTCTCTCTAGTCTCTCTTTTGTCTTTCTCTTTTGTAAGTGTTTGTAAGGGTAAGTTATTTTGATGTTGTTGGTATCATGTTCACTCATGGGATCATTGCTTTTGTTATTATCAAAGCTGTTAACCATTCCAATACTCCATCTCTCTTTCGTCTCTCTCCAGCTCCTTCATCTCTGTCCCTCTCTCTCATGTCTTTCATCTCTGTATCCCTCGTCTCTCTTTGTCTCTCTCTCTCAATTCTCCATCTCTCGTCTCCCTCGCTCTTTCATTTCCGTTACTCTTTCATCTCTCTCTTTCCTCTCTCCCTCTCTCGTCGCTCTCTCTCGTCTCCCACTCTCTCATTTCGCTCTCTCTCGTCACTCTCTTTTCTCTTTAGTGTCTCTGTCTTTCGTGTCTCTCTCATCCCCCTCTTTCATCTCTCTCTGGCGTCTCTCTCTGTCGTGTCTCTTGCTTTCCTCTCTCTCCTCACTATCTTTTGTCTCCCTCTCTTTTGTCTCTCTCTCTTGCTTTCGTATTGATCTCTCTCTCATATCTCTCCCTTTTGTCTCTCTCTCCCTTTTCATCTCTTCATCTCATCTCTTTCTCTCTTTTGGCTCTTTACTTTGACTTCAGGTATGACGACTTTGAAGTCTTTGCAAGCAAAACGATCTTTCTTCCTGATCTGAAAATGGTAAACTATTCTTCTGTTGCTGATTCCACGTTGTGCACGTTGAACATTCAGAGGGATCAGTGTCAAATTATATTGAACACAGAGCACAGTAGTAGTAAAATAATATCTTCAACTTGTAAAAGAGCACATATTGTACAGTATAAGCTATACTGTGTGAGAGAGGGAGAGAGTTTGTGTCCTAAGATCCCTGTAGCTGGTTCCTCCACTCTGATTTCACATTTCCCCATCACTACTTTTCAATACATTTGAAAACAAGTAATAAGATAAGCTTAATTTGAAAGAAAAGTAGTTGAATATTGGAATGTTTTTCAAAATACAATTTGTAAAGTATTGGCATGTATTTACAATTACTTCAAATACATATAGTTGGAAATATTTTAAAGACAGTATTTTCAAATAAATATTTGGTATACACTACCGTTCAAAAGTTTGGGATCACTTAGAAATTTCCTTGTTTTTGAAAGAAAAGCACATTTTTGATCCATTAATAATAACATCAAATTGATGAGAATTACAGTGTAGACATTGTTAATGTTGTAAATGACAATTGGAGCTGGAAATGATTGATTTGTAATGGAGTATCTACATAGGCGTACAGAGGCCCATTATCAGCGACCATCACTCCTATGTTACAATGGCACGTTGTGTTAGCTAATCCAAGTTTATAATTTTAAAAGGCTAATTGATCATAAGAAAACTATTTTGCAATTATGTTAGAACAGCTGAAAACTGTTGTCCTGATTAAAGAAGCAATAAAACTGGCATTTAGACTATTTGAGTATCTGGAGCATCAGCTTTTGTGGGTTTGATTACAGACTCAAAGAAAGCACTTTCTTCTGAAACTCGTCAGTCTATTCTTATTCTGAGATATGAAAGCTATTCCATGCGGGAAATTGCCAAGAAACTGAAGATCTCGTACAACGCTGTGTACTACTCCCTTCACAGAACAGCACAAACTGGTTCTAACCAGAATAGAAAGAGGAGTGGGAGGCCCCGGTGCACAACTGATCAAGAGGACAGGTATATTAGAGTGTCTAGTTTGAGAAACAGATGCCTCACAAGTCCTCAACTGGCAGCGTCATTAAATAGTACCCTTCAAAACACCAGTCTCAATGTCAACAGTGAAGAGGCGACTCCAGGATGCTGGCCTTCAATGCAGAGTTGCAAAGAAAAAGCCAATTAAAAGAAAAGATTAAGATGGGCAAAAGAACACAGACTCTGGACAGAGATATGGCTTTTTCTTTGCAACTCTGCCT
Organism: Oncorhynchus clarkii lewisi; assembly: GCF_045791955.1. Classification (NCBI taxonomy): domain Eukaryota; kingdom Metazoa; phylum Chordata; class Actinopteri; order Salmoniformes; family Salmonidae; genus Oncorhynchus; species Oncorhynchus clarkii. The sequence continues at coordinate 30,865,579 of NC_092150.1, read as the reverse complement.
AGAAGGCCAACTTTTACTTTGCTTTTGGTGGGGGATCATCCTGTGTTGTGTTAGTGAACTTTGTGGCAAGATCGATGATATCTGCAGTAAGGACAGCCTTCTCAGTGGCATTGCACCATGACAGTTTAAATTGTGGATCCAAGACTGAGGCAATCTGGTATGGGTTCTTCTGCTCATAAACAGTCAGGCGCTTATCAACAACTTCTTTTGACAAGCTTTTCATTGTACCTGGTAGAGCAATTGGTGAGATGTTTAGTCAGTCCTCTGCATAGGAATGATGATGTTGGCAATGATGATGTTGGATCCTTGCTCACACAATCTGTGGCAACATCGAAGGGGTTAGGATGTCCACAGCATCAGCGAGGATATACTTTTTATGCATGGATAGCTTGGTGACAGGCAGTGTGTCAACATTTTCAGTTGATAATTCTACCTTGTGACAGTGGCTGGTTGCAGACAATTCTCCCATTCAAGGCGATCCTGTGCAAATGTTGACTTGTGTTAGTGGGAGACAATGTTCATGTCTTTGGAAACGGCTTTCATAAGGTTATATACAGACTGAAAGCAATCTTTAATGGTGAGCAGTATTGTGTGAGTATAGCAACGTTCATGCTGTGAAAAGTGAACTTCATCAAGGTCAATGGAACTTACAGGTTGCAGACCTTCCTCCTCTTCATCACCAGTATCCTCTTTTTTTTTAGAGGATGTGTCAATTTCAAAATTAGCAAAAGAAGCAACCATGTACTTATAGAATTTTAAATACATATTTTATTTTTAGTCCAACTTTGAGAGCAGAGTATTTGAGGCTATTTGAAATATGTTTTGGGAAAATATGTTTGAAAGGGTTTCAAATAGTACCCAGGAAAGTTTTTGAAAGTATTTTTGCTAGACTATTTGGTTTTTTACAAATAACCATTCAAATATTCAAATAAAATACATTGTTTTGGGCTATGTATTTGAAAATACTCAAATAAGTATTTTCAATAACTATTACTAAATACACATGTATTTGAACCTAGGTCTGACACTCACACACACACACTAGTTGGAACCCCTGTCGCTCACATACTGCCAGGGGCCAGTGGTGGAATTGCCCACCAGAATGTGTGTGTGTGTGTCCTTGCTAACCTGCAGCGGAATCCATAACTGCCCATCAGAAATCCCCTGAAGCTTTGTGTCGATTACGGTTAAGCTCTCCTCCACTCCCTTGCTCCTTTATTCCCTTGTTCCCTCTCCCTCCCTCCCTTTCTCCCCCTTAGCTTAGTGGAAGGAGTACCATTAATGGCCCCTCGTTATAGGGAAATCCGTCATGAAACAGGCCCTAATGAACTGATTCCTGTTGGCTACTTTATTTTTTCACTTGTTTTTTCCTCTGTGGAAATTCTCATTGGTGAGATTTTGATTGACAGTTAGCACTGACTCCTGGGGGTGTTCTCTCCAGAAATAAATTAGTGTTGCTGTGTGTGTGCGCGAGTGTATATATGCGTGCATATCTGTTTGTTGTAAGTTCCACGACAGAACACCCAGTGTAATGGCAGTGTATAATATCACATCAGCATGCGTGTCTACACAGCACATATGAGATCAGAATTTTTATACTCACAGTGTTTTAATATTGCAGTTTGTAAAGCTTTATTTGCATATTTTCCATTATGCCTTTCAAGTGAATGTGAGAGATACCCACCCATGACTGTGTTTGTAAGTGACAGAGACATGGTTGTTGCATTCAATACATTCTATTCCTGAAGCCTTTACCAAGTGACTTCCTAAGTGAATGTGTTGGAATTTAAAGTAAACCCTTATGACTATACAGTATATTTTGAAAGTATTCAGACCCCTTCACTTTTCCCACATTTTGTATATTATAGCCTTATTCTAAAATTTATTAAAATGTTTTCCTTATCAATCTACACACAATACCCCATAATGAGAAAGCATAAACAGCATTTTAGATATTTCTGAAAATGTATTCCCAATAAAATCAGAATCACCTTATTTACATAAGTATTCAGACCCTTTGCTATGAGACTCTAAATTGAGCTCAGGTGCAACCTGTATCCATTGATCATCCTTGAGATGTTTCTAAAACTTGGGGTAAATCTAATTGATTGGGCATGATATGGAAAGGCACACACCTGTCTATGTAAGGTTCCACAGTTGTCAGAGCAAAAACCAAGCCATGAGGTTGAAGGAATTGTCCGTAGAGTTGCACTTCTTCCCTTATATGGGTCTCAGTCACCTGGGGTCCAGAGAGGGGAGAAGTCAAACTTGTCTATCACATGTCCCTGGTGCTATGCAGAATATCAGATAGAGAGGAGGACAGGAGGAAACATTGTCTTCATATGTGAATGTGTCTTTACCTATTTTAAACCATGTGAAGGGATGCCGTGATTAATGGGGAACCAATTACTTGTGTCCACAATGTTTGTGTGCCAGTCACTCCCTCCTTTGGCCTTGGGGAAGGTAAGGCGTGACAAGATGTGTGGGGTAGTGTCTGGAACAATTGTACGTCATCTCTGATGTACAATTGTACGTTATCCTATACCTAGTGTATGACCCAGAGACTCACTCCCCTCGGGACTTTACATTTGTATATGCCATAGAATGAGTTGGTGTCTCCGTACTGTGAAGTACAAAGGACGAGATCAGAGCCTTGTCTTAGGGGCCAAACTCTGTACAATAAGAACAGTCTTCATAACAAATGCTATCTGGCTGGGGGACACTCCTTTCTCATATATCAAGTCTCAAGTCTCACCATTTGACCCATTCCAGGCATCTGTTTTTCATGTAGACCAAGATGGTGTATCTTTAATATAAAATGTTTTATTATTTATTATTTGTATCAGAACTGCTCGCCACAACACTTGGGAGTGTTGAGTCGACCAGCCTCAATATCGTGGAAGCAAATTGCTCTATGCTCCCTTATTAATAAGGTTTGAATAAAGTAATATCCTGATTGGTGATTGACCTTGTCTCTCCTCATTATTGATTAGAATTTCCACGACAATATACAATCCATGTCTCAATTGTCTCAATTATTCTTTAACCTGTCTCCTCCCCATCATATACTCTGATTGAAGTGGATTTAACAAGTGACATCAATATGAGATCATAACTTTCACCTGGTCAGTCTATGTCATGGGAGGAACTGTTCTTAATGTTTTGTATACTCTGTACATTTCATAATGACTTTAGTTATGGCCTAGTTATCCTCAACATTGTGGTATGAAACTCTTGGCTCATGGGCCACATCAGACCTCCAAGTCACAATAATATGGTTTGTGAAGTGATTAGTAATTCCTATCGGAATCCAGCGAGAGTAAGGATATCCAACAATTTGAATATTTTATCACCCACAACCTGTATTCAAAATGACTGCTATTGTGAAGGACTTGACAAAAAAGACTACCTAAACCATCTAAATTGTAACAACCATCTCAGTAACAGGTGCAATTATAGATTGGATTAGTTTAGTTCAAATAATCAATCAATGTTTATGCAGAAACACAAAAATTAAAATACATTTCTATAAATCAACCTGCAACAAAGCATTCTGGGAAAATGTGAACAAGGCCCCTTCCACGTCTTTTTTACTCAGAGTTAATGGAAATTAACTCAACACAGTTGAGTAACAACACCACACAGTGTTGATTCCAAAGTGATTCATTTAACACTTTGTTTATTCACCACATGTGGTGTCAATTGCAATCCCACTGATGTTAAAGCTGCAATATATAACGTTTTGGGCGACCTGACCAAATTCACATAGAAATGTGAGGTATAGATACAGTGCCTTGCGAAAGTATTCGGCCCCCTTGAACTTTGCGACCTTTTGCCACATTTCAGGCTTCAAACATAAAGATATAAAACTGTATTTTTTTGTGAAGAATCAACAACAAGTGGGACACAATCATGAAGTGGAACGACATTTATTGGATATTTCAAACTTTTTTAACAAATCAAAAACTGAAAAATTGGGCGTGCAAAATTATTCAGCCCCCTTAAGTTAATACTTTGAAGCGCCACCTTTTCCTGCGATTACAGCTGTAAGTCGCTTGGGGTATGTCTCTATCAGTTTTGCACGTCGAGAGATTGAATTTTTTTTCCATTCCTCCTTGCAAAACAGCTCGAGCTCAGTGAGGTTGGATGGAGAGCATTTGTGAACAGCAGTTTTCAGTTCTTTCCACAGATTCTCAATTGGATTCAGGTCTGGACTTTGACTTGGCCAACACCTGGATATGTTTATTTTTGAACCATTCCATTGTAGATTTTGCTTTATGTTTTGGATCATTGTCTTGTTGGAAGACAAATTTCCGTCCCAGTCTCAGGTCTTTTGCAGACTCCATCAGGTTTTCTTCCAGAATGGTCCTGTATTTGGCTCCATCCATCTGCCCATCAATTTTAACCATCTTCCCTGTCCCTGCTGAAGAAAAGCAGGCCCAAACCATGATGCTGCCACCACCATGTTTGACAGTGGGGAAGGTGTGTTCAGGGTGATGAGCTGTGTTGCTTTTACGCCAAACTTAACGTTTTGCATTGTTGCCAAAAAGTTCAATTTTGGTTTCATCTGACCAGAGCACCTTCTTCCACATGTTTGGTGTGTCTCCCAGGTGGCTTGTGGCAAACTTTAACAACACTTTTTATGGATATCTTTAAGAAATGGCTTTCTTCTTGCCACTCTTCCATAAAGGCCAGATGTGTGCAATATACGACTGATTGTTGTCCTATGGACAGAGTCTCCCACCTCAGCTGTAGATCTCTGCAGTTCATCCAGAGTGATCATGGGCCTCTTGGCTGCATCTCTGATCAGTCTTCTCCTTGTATGAGCTGAAAGTTTAGAGAGACGGCCAGGTCTTGGTAGATTTGCAGTGGTCTGATACTCCTTCCATTTCAATATTATCGCTTGCACAGTGCTCCTTGGGATGTTTAAAGCTTGGGAAATATTTTTGTATCCAAATCCGGCTTTAAACTTCTTCACAACAGTATCTCGGACCTGCCTGATGTGTTCCTTGTTCTTCATGATGCACTTTTAACGGACCTCTGAGACTATCACAGTGCAGGTGCATTTATACGGAGACTTGATTACACACAGGTGGATTGTATTTATCATCATTAGTCATTTAGGTCAACATTGGATCATTCAGAGATCCTCACTGAACTTCTGGAGAGAGTTTGCTGCACTGAAAGTAAAGGGGCTGAATAATTTTGCACGCCCAATTTTTAAGTTTTTGATTTGTTAAAAAAGTTTGAAATATCCAATAAATGTCTTTCCACTTCATGATTGTGTCCCACTTGTTGTTGATTCTTCACAAAAAAATACAGTTTTATATCTTTATGTTTGAAGCCTGAAATGTGGCAAAAGGTCGCAAAGTTCAAGGGGGCCGAATACTTTCGCAAGGCACTGTATAGTATCCTTGCTGTGGTGGAACACTCGCAACATGTACTGCTTATAATGGAATAATACACCTCAGCAGCACTCATGTCTGACAGCTTTACAATTCTGCTTTCTTCTTTCCATAACAGGCTTGACCACTATACCCTGGTTATTATGGGCTATTTGAGCCACATAAAAATCTAGATAAAGACCGTTGGAACCCTGCTCTGCCAGCATGGATATCAAGACCCTTTATCCTCATCAGAGGGTCTTAGCCTCTACAGAGGACACTTGAGAGCAGCTCATCAGCACAGTGTGTGTGTGTGTGCTTGCGCCCTTTGAGCAGAATGTCTTCCCCAGTGATTACAAACCAGTCCAAGCCGCAGGGCATCACAAGTCACTCTACACAACCGAGATTGCACCATTGTGTAAAAAGTGTTTTCACGATAGGCACAGAGTAATTATCAGAACACACTGAAAACAGCATGGTACCATTCATCTTTTAGGAAATGGCACATAAAGATCCAAATGCCACCGGAGTTGCTGTGCAGACATGATATTTTCCACCCAGCATGGCCTGGATCTGAAAATGAGTCTTCTAATGCAGCCCAAGCTGTGTCGTTCTGTCCACTCTGCAATTGGAACAGTATAATCCTATGTTGTATTCTTCTTTCAATACTCAGAGCACAGATAGACATTGGCCTCATTCTGGGGCGGTGCCAGGGCCTCTGCGGACCTTTAGACGGTCCACTCTTCATTTTGGCAGAGGGCACTGGGGTTGTGGGCTGGGTCTGGCTGTAACATGCTCTTGAGCCCTTTTTCTCTCTCTTCACTATGACTATGATAGAGGGTGTTTGCTAATGGAGTGTGCCCTGCCAGTGTGTGTGCATCCCTGCCTGTGAGCTTGTTTGTGTGTGTGTGTGCGTACTAATGTTTGTGTGTGACATTGCAGGGAGTTTGGCCGCTGGAAGGTGAACAGCCTGGCTCTAGAGAGACAGGATAACAATGGTCTGGCTCTGCCTCTGGACCCCGAGTTCCTTCAGACCATAAGGCACCTGGGCAGACGGCCCAGCCTCAGCTCTATCACAGACAGCATCATCAGGAAGTACGGAACACACTTTCTACTCTCAGCCACCCTGGGGGGTAAGAATAATAAACCTTTTATTTATTGGTGGAATGATTGGAAGGCCTATTTCTTTTCACTCAATCTTTATGCTGCTGAGGTTCTCAGGTTCAGAAACACATTATCTCTGTGCTGTATAGGTGTCGTGTTGGATGTGGACTATTCCCGGCCCAGTTCTCAGTGCATATTCTGCGCCGTTCTGTGCCCTTGTTTGTGTTTAGGGGAGGAGTCGTTAATGATCTTTGTGGACAAGCGGAGGTTGAGTAGGACAGTGGAGGCAAGCGAGGCCAACGGTACGGCCGTGACTCTGGAGGCACTCCACCAGCTGGCTGCATCCTACTTCATCGACAGGGAAGGCACCTTGCGCAAGCTACACCACATCCAAATAGCATCCACAGCCATCAAGGTAACCATACAATGGTTAGAATAAACCTAGCAGTTTTGCTTTGTAGTTCCATCTGTGATGTGTGCTGTAGTTGTCTGTTGGCGCCAGGATGAAAGTTTCATAAATAGCAGGATGTGTGTTTGATTTAAATATCATCAGTTCATTCCATCTTTCATTCCCAGAGCCCTCTAGCTGGGACCATCATTATTACTGAATAATGAGTCTGATCAGCTGAGTTTGCCCTTTTCACAGCAGGACATTTGGCAGTTTCCATGTGAGCCTGTGGTATATTTACATGTACCTGTGACAATGCCAGGATTATCAATGAGGAATTTCCCTAGCACAGGCACCTTGTATTAGAGCGGTGTTTTCCAAATGGTCGTTTTGGACGAGCTGGTAAGCCATCCCAGCTAATTTAAGTTTCTTTAAGTAGTTGTATAAAACTACACTGCTGAACTGTTTTGCTCATAATGAGGCTTTGGGAACCACTGTGATGGTCGTCCCTAACAAAATTATACAGCTGAGTGTTGATTCCTAACATTATCTGAGATTAATTAAAAACTCACTTGCTGTTTTGGAAGCGTCCTTCCATTTTTAATTGACTCATCCCAGTGCTATCCCATCATGGGCAACCACAGACAGATAAGGCATAGTCATTAAATTGAATTGGCAAAAGGACACATCATGGCTGCGTTGGAAGTGTCCTCGTGGACAAAGTGTTGCTAAAATCCTCTGATTAAGATGAATGGAGCAGAAGTTCTCAGAGTTGCATTTGTTGGGAGGCAGTTTCAGGTGACTGATGTGAAATATTCACAGCATCAGCAGGCTTTAATTCAAGCCATGGATTTCTACCTCACTAAGATGAAGACGGATGGCAAGACAAAAGCTTCTCAGAGAGAGCACCGGACAATGGCTTTTAGAGATTTTCAAGAGGAGAAAACCCTGTAGCTACTGTATTTAATTTAATTGCACCTTTATTTAACCAGGTAGGCCAGTTGAGAACAAGTTCTCATTTATAACTGCGACCTGGCCAAGATAAAGCAAAACAGTGCGACAAAAACAACAACACAGAGTTCCACATGGGATAAACAAATGTACAGTCAGTAACAAAATAGAAAAGTATATGTACAGTGTGTGCAAACGTAGTAAGATTAAGGAGGTAAGGCAATGAATAGGCCATAGAGGCGAAATAATTACAATTTAGCATTAACAATGGAGTGATAGATGTGCAGATGGTGACGTGCAAGTAGAGATGCTGGGGTGCAAAAGAACAACAAAAAAATAACAATATGGGGATGAGGTAGTTGGGTGTGCTACTTACAGAGGGGCTGTGTATAGGTACAATGACCGGTAAGCTGCTCTGACAGCTGATGCTTAAAGTTAGAGAGGGAGATATGTCTCCAACTTCAGTGATTTTTACAATTTGTTCCAGTCAATGGCAGCAGAGAACTGGAAGGAAAGGCGGCCAAATGAGGTGTTGGCTTTGGGATTGACCAGTGAAATATACCTGCTGGAGCATGTGCGGGTGGGTATTGCTATGGTGACCAGTGAGCTGAGATAAGGCAGGGCTTTACCTAGATGACCTGGAGCCAGTGGGTTTGGCCAACAAGAGCATACAGTGGTCGGTAGTATATGGGGCGTAGGTGACAAAACAGATGGTACTGTAATAGAATAAATCCAATTTGCTGAGTAAAGTGTTAGATGCTGTTTTGTAAATGACATCGCTGAAGTCAAGGATTGGTAGGATAGTCAGTTTTATGAGGGTCCGTTTGGCAGAATGAGTGAAGGAGGCTTTGTTGCCAAATAGGACGCCGATTCTAAATTAAATTTTGGCTTAATGTGAGTCTGGAGGAGAGTTTACAGTCTAACCAGACACCTAGGTATTTGTAGTTGTCCACATATTCTAAGTCAGAACCGTCCAGAGTAGTGATGCTAGTCGGGTGGGCGGGTGCGGGCAGCAATCGGTTGAAGGACATGCATTTAGTTTTACTTGCATTTAAAAGCAGTTGGAGGCCACGGAAGGAGTGTTGTATGGTATTGAAGCTCGTTTGTAGGTTTGTTAACACAGTGTCCAAAGAAGGGCCAGATGTACACAGACACAGAATGGTGATTCAGAGAATCACCAGCAGCAAGAGTGACGTCATTGATATAGAGCGAGAAAATAGTCAGCCCAAGAATTCAACCCTGTGGCATCCCCATAGAGACTGCCAGAGGTCCGGACAACAGGCCCTCCGATTTGACACACTGAACTCTATCTGAGAAGTAGTTGGTGAACCAAGCGAGGCAGTCATTTGATAAACTAAGGCTATTGAGTCTGCTGAAAAGAATTGACAGAGTTGAAAGCCTTGGCCAGGTCGATGAAGACGGCTGCACAGTACTTTCTTTTATCGATGGCGGTTATGATATCGTTCAGGACCTTGAGCGTGGCTGAGTTGCACCCATGACCAGCTCGGAAACCAGATTGCATAGTGGAGAAGGGACGGTGGGATTCGAAATGGTCGGTGATCTGTTTGTTAACTTGGCTTTCTAAGATTTTAGAAAGGCAGGGCAGGATGGATAGAGGTCTATAACAGTTTAGGTCTAGAGTGTCTCCCCATTTGAAGAGGGGGCTGACCGCGGCAGCTTTCCAATCTTTGGGGATCTCAGACGATACGAAAGAGAGGTTGAACAGAATTAATTTAGTCATTTTTTAAAATGTTATTTTTGCATTTCTAGCGCAGGAGTTCCGCTAGAAACATGTCAAACGAATTCCATTGTCTGTAGAAAAGCACTGGAACGAGAGCTAACTCTGTCGGGACCGCGCCTCACGAGTCTGACACTCTGCAAGACCCATGACTCATTCAGCTCCCATTCCCCCCTCCTTTATAGCAGAAGCCTAAAACAAGTTTCTAAAGATGGTTGACATCTAGTGGAAGCCTTAGGAAGTGCAACTTGACCCCAACTTGACACTGTGTATTCGGTAGGCCAAGCTTTGAAAAACTACAAACCTCAGATTTCTCACTTCCTGGTTGGATTTGTCTTAGGTTTTCGCCTGCCATATGAGTTCTGTTATACTCACAGACAAGACATCATTCAAACAGTTTTAGAAACTTCAGAGTGTTTTCTATACAATACTACTAATAATATGCATATATTAGCATCTAGGACTGAGTAGGAGGCAGTTTACTCGGGGCATGCATTTCATCCAAAAGTGAAAATGCTGCCCCCTATCCCAGGTTAATTAAAAAATGTTTTATATATTTGGACCCTCTAATAGGTGTTGCAACGAATAATTTTAGAAAGAGAGGGTCCAGATTGTCCAGCCCAGCTGATTTGTAGGGATACGGATTTTGCTGCTCTTTCAGAAAATCAGCTGTCTGGATTTGGGTGAAGGATAACCGGGGGGGGGGGGGGGGGGGGGGGGGGGGGGGGGGGGCTTGTGCACATTTCTGCGGGGGGTACAGAGCTGTTGGCCAGGGTAGGTGTAGCCAGGTGGCCGGCCGTAAGAGGGGTAGCATGGCCAACCGTAAGGGTAGGGGTAGCATGGCCAGCCGTAAGAAAAATGCTTACTGAAATGATCGTAGATTTATCTGTGGTGCCAGTGTTTCCTTGCCTCAGTGCAGTGGGCAGCTGGGAGGAGCTCTTATTCTCCAGTGTCCCAAAACTTTTTGGAAGTGTAACACGCCGGGTAAAAAAGAAAGGGAATGGGAAAATGAAATAGATGAGGATGGGAAGTGGTGCCTCTACAATTACGCATGCGAGACGAATCATCGGTTCCATTTCAATAATTTCTTCGAGAGCTTGCCCCATTTGTCAACCATTTTGGATATGAGTTAAGGTGTCTCACGCTGTCCGTAATAAATCGTTCTTTAACCTAACAGTGAGCATGGAACACAAACAGGAAACACTAAAAGCACCAGGTGGACATAAATCAGGTGGTTTAAGTTTGATTTACAACTCTGGTCAATTTCTACTGAGGTTTATTACAATTAGCTTGAAAAACAACTAGCCATCGATGTGAGAAAGGATAGAGGAGAGTTTTTCAACAAATCTTCTGGTCTGCTAGGATGTGGTGTTTAGTCATTCATTTGTAGGAGAATTAAGATAACTTGTTGTGGTTAAGCTTTGGAACGCAAGATAAATATAGTGAAAAATGACAGTAGCAGCAGTTCAAGATGTAGAACGGATTTGATGGAAAAACTGTAGCTATTTCAATATGTAAATGATAGAATAACACTAGTTTGCCAAGATAGTCAGAACACATCATCAAATACAGTGCCTTGCGAAAGTATTCGGCCCCCTTGAACTTTGCGACCTTTTGCCACATTTCAGGCTTCAAACATAAAGATATAAAACTGTATTTTTTTGTGAAGAATCAACAACACGTGGGACACAATCATGAAGTGGAACGACATTTGGCGTGCAAAATTATTCAGCCCCTTTACTTTCAGTGCAGCAAACTCTCTCCAGAAGTTCAGTGAGGATCTCTGAATGATCCAATGTTGACCTAAATGACTAATGATGATAAATACAATCCACCTGTGTGTAATCAAGTCTCCGTATAAATGCACCTGCACTGTGATAGTCTCAGAGGTCCGTTAAAAGCGCAGAGAGCATCCTGAAGAACAAGGAACACACCAGGCAGGTCCGAGATACTGTTGTGAAGAAGTTTAAAGCCGGATTTGGATACAAAAAGATTTCCCAAGCTTTAAACATCCCAAGGAGCACTCTGCAAGCGATAATATTGAAATGGAAGGAGTATCAGACCACTGCAAATCTACCAAGACCTGGCCGTCCCTCTAAACTTTCAGCTCATACAAGGAGAAGACTGATCAGAGATGCAGCCAAGAGGCCCATGATCACTCTGGATGAACTGCAGAGATCTACAGCTGAGGTGGGAGACTCTGTCCATAGGACAACAATCAGTCGTATATTGCACAAATCTGGCCTTTATGGAAGAGTGGCAAGAAGAAAGCCATTTCTTAAAGATATCCATAAAAAGTGTTGTTTAAAGTTTGACACAAGCCACCTGGGAGACACACCAAACATGTGGAAGAAGGTGCTCTGATCAGATGAAACCAAAATTGAACTTTTTGGCAACAATGCAAAATGTTATGTTTGGCATAAAAGCAACACAGCTGAACACACCATCCCCACTGTCAAACATGGTGGTGGCAGCATCATGGTTTGGGCCTGCTTTTCTTCAGCAGGGACAGGGAAGATGGTTAAAATTGATGGGAAGATGGATGGAACCAAATACAGGACCATTCTGGAAGAAAACCTGATGGAGTCTGCAAAAGACCTGAGACTGGGACGGAGATTTGTCTTCCAACAAGACAATGATCCAAAACATAAAGCAAAATCTACAATGGAATTATTCAAAAATAAACATATCCAGGTGTTAGAATGGCCAAGTCAAAGTCCAGACCTGAATCCAATCGAGAATCTGTGGAAAGAACTGAAAACTGCTGTTCACAAATGCTCTCCATCCAACCTCACTGAGCTCGAGCTGTTTTGCAAGGAGGAATGGGAAAAAATTTCAGTCTCTCGATGTGCAAAACTGATAGAGACATATCCCAAGCGACTTACAGCTGTAATCGCAGCAAAAGGTGGCGCTACAAAGTATTAACTTAAGGGGGCTGAATAATTTTGCACGCCCAATATTTCCGTTTTTGATTTGTTAAAAAAGTTTAAATATCCAATAAATGTCGTTCCACTTCATGATTGTGTCCCACTTGTTGTTGATTCTTCACAAAAAAATACAGTTTTATATCTTTATGTTTGAAGCCTGAAATGTGGCAAAAGGTCGCAAAGTTCAAGGGGGCCGAATACTTTCGCAAGGCACTGTACATAAAGAAAGGTATTATGATCATCAGACAAATTACTGTCATCACTGAATGATGGGACAACATTATTTACTTGAAGATTTATTATACTTTAAGATTTTGCTTGTTGGCTAGACTAGCTCAGACCAGGGATGGGCAGCTACACTCCTCGGGGACAGATTGTAACTTTCCCCCCATCCCTAACAAACACAGCTGATTAAACTAATTGCCTTCTAATCTGAAGATCATGATTAGTTGATTATTGGTGTCAGGTGTGTAAGCTGGTGCTGGGACAAAAGTGACACCAATCAGGACTCCGGGGACTGGGGTTGTCCACACCTGGCCAAGACCATACTTAGCGGCAGATGGCAAAGAGATGGTCTGATTGGCCTGTCTGAATTTGTTAAGGCTTGTGATTCAATTTCAGATAGAACCGTATAGAGCCAATGGGTTCAAATGGGTTGATGCAGATCAAATTTACTAGTTTTTCCTTTTTTTCACTTTACTTTAAAAAAAATCTAACTTCACAGACATATGAAGAACCATCTGAAGATATGTTACTGACCGATTTTTGACAAAAATGTCAGATAGTAAAGACACGACAATACTGTAACGTTCTATCATTGAATTGAAGACTTAGTTTTTATCAAAGATTCTCTGTAATTAGTATTACGCGATCAAACTGATTAATCATGTAACTGTAATTAACTAGGAAGTCGGGGCACCAAGGAAAATATTCAGATTACAAAGTTATCATTTCCTAAAATAACTTTTCAGATATTTTCATATCTAATCCATAGTCTTCTGATTAATGAGTTATTTACTTTACCTCACGTTAGTCTCATTCCAAATGTCATAAATTGTTGGCTATCTGCACGAACCCAGTCATTTAAATCATTTATTTATTACTTACTAAGTAATTCACAGAAATGCATAAACAAAACACAAAGTAAATATAGTTACAAGAAATGATAAGGGAATGTGCCCTAGTGGGCTAAACCGGCATCACGGCTTGGTGGACAAAATGGGGAGTGGGGGTCAGCTGAGAAGTCACAACAGAGTTGATAATTATAACAATTGAAATGCTAATCCTTTGCACTCATTCGGCAACAATTGCAATCAATATATATATATAATATATATATATATTTACCCTCAGTGTGTGGTCTTGATCACTGGTGAAAAGTTTGTTTCCTTTGTATCTCTCTCTCTCTCTCTCTCTCTCTCTCTCTCTCTCTCTCTCTGAGTGACATTCATTCATGTTGTTGTTGAATGGATGTTTCGGCGGCTGTCGTTCTTCGCGTTCAATGATACAGAATTACTAGCTGCAGACTAGTAATTAATATCAAAGATTTTTCTTATTCTGTCGGTATCGATAGTCTAAGAGTTTAACCACGTGGTATGGTTAAAAGATTCAGCAATGGTCTGCAATCTTTGTACTCCCGTGATTGAAAGAAACATGGTCTGACTGAGTTGGGTTTTATTTGGAATTGCAGAAAAGGGGCTGTCCCAGGATGCCTGACCCTAACTGGGCTCAGGGGCGGTCCTCTGATTAAGTTCAACTCAAAAGGGAATTGGAGTTTCCTTCATTAAACAGTCCAAAATCACATTACACAATTTTACAAACAGTATCATACTCATTCATCTTATACAACAATTAGATGTAAACTTCATATATGAGGCTATTATATAAACAGCATTATGATAATGTGGCCACACTGTCTCCCATGAGCTTTCCCAAGTTGTAACAAACAGACCAGTTTGTAGCTGGATTCTTCACCGATCTTTTATAGCTTCTCCGAAACATGAAATTTGTTCGGGCCTCAAGTTCTGTGAGGTGGAAGACATTCCTTTGTTCTCTATGCATTTTCACTCTGTCTCTTATACTGTGTGGCCATGAGGTAGGGTCTTCTCCTCAGGAATTTACGACCTCTCTCTGACCACAGCAGTCTGGTTGTAGAAGCAGAGAGCGGGGGATGGTGCTCGCCGTACTCAAAGAGGGCAACGTCATGACAGTATCAAGGTCTCGATGTCCTCCCCCTCAATAAAAAGGTACCCTTGGATGCAAAAACAAGAGTAACTTTGTTATTTTCTATCAAGGTCATAGAATCTTGGGGAACTTTACAAATTTAGATAAAGGTATAAGCTGTAGCCAGCTTCGCTTACCGTTAAACCTCTGTCTAGGTCGTCAGTCAAGCTTCTCAATTGCAAGCTGTGAGTAAACTTTAACTTTAACCAGCTCGGTTTACTCTCTGCAACGTTGTCTGGTCAGAGCACCTGAATCATTCAGCTCCGAGAGAAGGGAAGAGCACCGCTCAATCACTCCATTACTGTTACTAGTAAAGTTAATCAAAAATAGCTAGCAATGCTAATGTTAGCTAGCAAAAATTCAGTGGTCCCCTCAATCTTGGTTAGCTGGCTAAATTTTTACTGCATTTAAAGTCAATCTGGCGACATCACAATCATGACAAAATGTTTTCCTTCTAATTTTCCTTCTAAATGTTATCATGTTTCAAAGCCAAATCCACGTTGCAATGAAGTAGGTTAACCTTAGCTTGTTAAGGTAGCTAGCTAACGTCAGCTCTGCTAGCGATGATAGTGTAAGCCAGGAAAACAGTGGTTTTAAAACATCTGGCCGGAATCCTCAAAGAATGTCTCAACAATCATAAACACATCTAGGATGTAAATGGGGATATGCAGCATTGACTAAGGCTATGCCCCAGTGATAAAAAATGGGCCGATTCTTTGGCGCTGTGAAAGAAGCAATTTCCAAAGAATCGCCATTCCTTATGAAATATTACTGGCATTCCATATTTTTCTAAACAGGTTGGAGTACAGGCCTCTTAATACCCATTGTTATTCAAATACATGACATCTCTGGCACATTTAGTGGCATTTTATCCTGCTTTTGTGGAATTATCCATTGGTTGAATTAACAAAAGGCATGATTCTTTCAGTTTCAATGCCTCTGCCTTAGTGGTATTATAATAATATTAACGCTTCCATTCAGAAAATAATTGAGCTTCCAAGACACTTGAGGCAATGCACCATGCATATTAAAATATGAAAGGCTTGTTACTGACACACAGCTGTACATTTCAATTAAACATGGTGAAGCCCCAAAATTGCCCTTGCTAGAAGAATGTGTTTCAGACATAAGGAAGTGGATGGCTGCAAACTTTCTACTTTTAAACTCGGACAAAACAGAGATGCTTGTTCTAGGTCCCAAGAAACAAAGAGATCTTCTGTTGAATCTGACAATTAATCTTAATGGTTGTACAGTCGTCTCAAATAAAACTGTGAAGGACCTCGGCGTTACTCTGGACCCTGATCTCTCTTTTGAAGAACATATCAAGACCATTTCAAGGACAGCTTTTTTCCATCTACGTAACATTGCAAAAATCAGAAACTTTCTGTCCAAAAATGATGCAGAAAAATTAATCCATGCTTTTGTCGCTTCCAGGTTAGACTACTGCAATGCTCTACTTTCCGGCTACCCGGATAAAGCACTAAATAAACTTCAGTTAGTGCTAAATACGGCTGCTAGAATCCTGACTAGAACCAAAAAATTTTATCATATTACTCCAGTGCTAGCCTCTCTACACTGGCTTCCTGTCAAAGCAAGGGCTGATTTCAAGGTTTTACTGCTAACCTACAAAGCATTACATGGGCTTGCTCCTACCTATCTCTCTGATTTGGTCCTGCCGTACATACCTACACGTACGCTACGGTCACAAGACGCAGGCCTCCTAATTGTCCCTAGAATTTTTAAGCAAACAGCTGGAGGCAGGGCTTTCTCCTATAGAGCTCCATTTTTATGGAACGGTCTGCCTACCCATGTCAGAGACGCAAACTCGGTCTCAACCTTTAAGTCTCTACTGAAGACTCATCTCTTCAGTGGGTCATATGATTGAGTGTAGTCTGGCCCAGGAGTGGGAGGGTGAACGGAAAGGCTCTGGAGCAACGAACCGCCCTTGCTGTCTCTGCCTGGCCGGTTCCCCTCTTTCCACTGGGATTCTCTGCCTCTAACCCTATTCAGGGGCTGAGTCACTGGCTTTACTGGGGCTCTCTCATGCCGTTGCACTACTTTTGAGCACTTTTGCCGTCCTCCCTTAAAACCATTAGCTATTCCCAAACACTAACCGCTAGTTAGACCTTTAAACAAGTCCCCAGTGGCAGATTCTTTGGCTCAAGGCATTTTAAAACATCCTTGCCCGAATCAGAGGAAGAATGCATGCTTCATGAGGAGTGAGTGAAAGAATGCTGGTGCTGACTAATAGTACTGTTTGATGATGTATACTAGACACATCCCCTCCCAGGGCCGGCCCTAGCCTTTTGAGGGCCCTAAGAGAGATTTGGTTGGGGACCCCTCCAGCTCATGGTAAAAACATTTTAATGGCTCTACCTCTTGATTATTTTCCCCTCTCCAGAGTAAGAAAAAGTTAATTTGCTGCAATTTGATATTTTTTTTTTTACATGGGACGTACATATAATGTTGTATAACTTACTATTTTAAAGCAAGTTTTCTGCAATTTTACTTTTTTCATAGGGTGGAGAGAAAGTTTAGCAATTGTATAACTCATTTCATATAATTCTACTCCTTTTGCCTTGAGGTGGAGAGAAATGTGCAGTTTTACAGCTAATTTCCTGAAATTCTACACATTTTGCCATGACTTATGCGATGTTAATTTGATATCTTACTGAGCGTGACTAACAAAATCAATGGGGGCCTCCACAGGGTTCATGCCCTTCGTGCCCGCTTGGTAATTCGGCCATGATTACTACAAGTTCAGATAGCTGGCTAGATTAATTTACCAATCTAAAAAAAAATATGTTGACATGGGCTAATTGACAACTGTTGATGCACAACCACATTTTGAAATTGTACCTTGTGTATTCTACTATTCTAATTCTCAACAGTAAGTCGTTTTTTTTCATTTTTTTGTCTCTAATGACCACTTATGTCGCTCATACCTGGGGCCGGCCCTGTCCCCTCCTAATCACATAACCAAGCAACACAAACAAATTATTCCAGGAAATCCTTTAAGAGCAATCAAACAGCTACAATTAGAATGTCTGATAGTCAGCGTGATTTAATTGCAATCGATTTTGGCATATTAATATAATCCTCCCTCTCTTCACCCACTCTCCCCATCTCCAATCCATCTCATTTAAATGTTTCAATTTGTATTCAGGCAATTTCCCAGTTAATGACAGCGCCCAAATCCCCCGTAAGTTACTGTCCATACTGAAATATACAAATCACTGTTTAGAGTATTTTTTTTCTAAATCAATTTCTTATAGAAACGACTAAGTGTGCACATGCTCTGCTCCGCTGGGTCCTTGTTGCAGATGGTCTCATTGCTATGCATTGAAAACCCAGCTTTAGATTTGCATTCGGTCAATTTTCCCTTTAAATCGGACATCTGTCTGTGTTAGAAATTAATCTGCCCATCCCTGTAGACACATCTGGGATTTTAATTAACTGTGTCGAAGCATCAATAAAAAAAGAATGGAAATGCTGGCGATGGGCCTGCTAAAGTTCTGGTTCTTTTTCCCCTCTTTCTCCCACCCTCGCTTTGTCTCGTTCTCTCTTTCTCACACACTCTTTCTCTCCCCCGCTTCTCCGTTTCAAAGTAACTCAAACCTCAATGTTGAGTGAAATTTTTTATGAACATCTTGTGATTTTCATATAATGAATAACTGCTACTTATGTCATTGATAAGGTTGGTCATGGTTATGGTGTCTCAATGCTTTGAAGGATAGAGAACTTTTGACACAGTTCAGTTTATTTTCTTTTTCTTTCTCGTGTCTCACCCTTCCCTATGTTTTTTCCCAGTGACCTTAAAGTAGGTGTCAAAGAAATCCGACTGTTCTGCCCACAGACGGAAAGGAAAAGTGTGTCCTTTCTGCTGGATGTACAGTATAATTACAGGTACTCATTAATCTACACTGGCAATGTAGTTACTTTTAAGGAGCCACTGTGGTGGAAGGGGAGAACCATTTTTAAGTGACAGGGAGGGAGATGGATAAGCCTGCAGGCTTCCAGTTTGTCTTGGGAGGATGGCAGAAGAACCTTGATATACGGGAGCTTTAAATCAGCCTTTTGTCAATGATGATTGAGCTGTGATTGTTCACAATCTAACCGCCCACTCAGAGAACAGAGATCCTGTCTTCCAGGTTTGTCAGCGTGAATCTAGTGATTTCTTTGCTTTCTTCCCTTTGTCTCCGAAAATGTTTATTTTTTTTTATTTTTGGGGAGAATCCACATCATCTCCCCTGTGTCAGATGACAGGACTTTTGGGTTGCATTGCTACTGTATGTCTTCACGTTCTCTGAGTAGACAAACAAACCTACTCTGCACCTTTAAGCTTCTTCGTGTACCATACTTTTTGGATATAATCTCACGTGGCCTCTGAGTTTTCATATAACAGACTATACCAAATGTCAAAACGCACATCCTTGGTGTTGCGTCATACATCAAATAACTGAAATACTGTATCTAGACTACTTGTAATGTCTGTAGATGTGAACATTTAATTGTGTCTAAATAAGGTGTAATATATTTAGTCCTGTGGAAGTGCAGATGGGAGAAAGTGAGGGTACTATTAGTTGTTCATCTCATTCCACATGACATTCAACTCCGCATCCCTGCATTTTTAATGACTTTAGTGGCTCTCTCTCACAGTGCAGTGGATTATTGCCATGTGCCTCTGTCTTTCTCTTTAGGTGACCGAAACAAGGACAGGCCCTCTTGGATGCAGTAACTATGACAACCTGGACTCAGTCAGCTCTGTTCTGGTTCAGAGCCCTGAAAACAAGATTAATCTGCAAGGTCGGCCATCCAGAATTGAACACACCCAGACATTCTGATGGAATTGTCACAGTTTCTATTTTCTGCCAAGCATTAGACGAGGCACCAGAGTGTCAGAAGGAATTTAGCTTCAATCTGTGTTTCAGTCAGTCTGGCATTGGAAACCAAACCACTGGATTCCAAAGTGAATTACAGGGATTGATAGACATGTATGAACAAGCCAGTGGAAATGTATCTATAAAGTGACTAGAAAGTACCTCATTCTGTCCTATATAAACTTACTGTAGAAATGCAATATGCTATAGTTACTACAGTATTTGAGTCTAGTTAATATTACAGTAATTTGTTTTGTAGTTTACCCAGTATTGTAAAATACTGTATAAACAGTACCATATCCTCTCCTCTGCCAGGTCTCCAGACCATCCTACCAGAGTACCTGAGGGCTAGGTTTGTCCAGGCGGCTCTGAACTACATTGGCTGTAATGAGGAGGGTCAGTTTGTGTGCCGGGACAATGACTGTTGGTGCCGCTGCAGCCCAGGCTTCCCCCAGTGTAACTGCCCCGACGTGGACCTGAGGGCCATGGAGGCCAGCCTAATGCACATCAGGGACACCTGGAACATAGCCAACCAGGACTTTGAGGAGTCAGGTAGGGAGCATGAGATTGATGATACACTCAGAGTATAGAAAGAGTTTGTAACATTAAAGATACTTGCACACAGAGCCAAGTACAGTAGGTAGGCCACAGAACAATACACAACACAGAGATGAATGTGACATCTGACAAGATATATGGGTTCATGTCTACCCTGAGTGTTCAAAATAATAGAACCACCTTCCTAATATTGAGTTGCATCCCTTTTGCCCTCAGAACAGCCACAATATATGGGGGCATGGACTTTACAATGTGTCAAAAGCGTTTCACAGGGATGCTGGCCCATGTTGAAGCTAATGCTTCTCACAGTTGTGTCATGTTGCCTGTATGTCCTTTGGGTGGTGGCCCATTCTTGATACACACAGGAAACTGTTGAGCGTGAAAAACCCAGCAACGTTGCAGTTCATTACACACTCAAACTGGTGCGCCAGGCACCTACTACCATACCCATTTTAAAGTCACTTCAATCTTTTGTCGTGCCCATTCACCCTCTGAATATCACAAATACATAATCCAAATCTCAATTGTCCCGGTTTAATAATCCTTCTTTAGCCTGTCTCATCCCCATAATCTACACTGGTTGAAGTGGATTTAACAAGTGACATCAATATGGGATCATAGCTTTCACCTGGTCAGTCTATGTCATTGAAAGATCAGGTGTTCCTAATGTTTTGTACACTCAATATGTACTTTAAGGATTAATTATTCAAATTAAATGTTAGGTCAATATTGATGAGTCTAGAGTGTCTGCTTTGTGTCAGTAAACACATTTCATTAATATGGCCCATATGTGGGACTGAATCCACAACATTGATGTTGACAGCATTATACTGTAAGGGTGGATCACAACAAAGACGCAGAACTTTGCATTGGAGCATTGTGTTAGCGCTTGTTTTCTTAAAACAATACTAAATGGGAGATTACATGCACCTGCGTGCTAATATAAGCTAGCTTGATTGCAATGAAAACCCCACAAGAATAATCCAGTGATTTTAGCTGATTTTACATTGAAACCAGAAATATGTAACCTCGTTGTCTAGGTTTTCAATATCCGCCCCAATGAAATAATGACCTATCAAGAGCATCGGAAAACATAAGGCTGATAAATGGAAAATATTTATAATACTATAGGAGTAGTAGGCCTATACTTCATTCCAATGTTTCATCTGAAATGGCAAATCAATGTGTGTGCCATTGGAAATGTCTTAATTAGACTACATTTTCATTAGATAACTAATCAGGATTGACTTGATTTATTTACACATTTCAAATATGGCGAGTGTAGGGATAATTCCCCCCCGGTCTTGATACCAAATTACTATACTTTTTAAAGACACATTGTAATTAATGGATTCAATAAATTGGAATCGAAACAATTGAGGCTGCACAAACATGAGTTTTCCATTTATACAACATGTAGGGTAAATTACCACCCTAGATTTCCCTTGGTAAATGAGAAAATACGTTATTCCAGTTGTACGGAATGATTATCAAATAGATATATTGCCCTTATTCTAGTCAAAAAGTAGGATTAATTTGTTTTGCGATGATCATACCCACCAGAGGGCGGACATATGTGACCGACTGACTCGATACGGTCTTATGTCTAAAAATTTGAGATTGAGGCCGTGCGCTAAACAGAGTGAGTACAGTAGTGTACAAAACAACCAAAGGTGTTAACATTCTATTGTCGTCCGACATCAAACTTGTCGTTGGTGTTATGAAAAAGTGTAAAAACAAATGACACGCTGCATGACATCATCAGTCTGGTGGTCCAAAATGTATACAGCAATAAACCCATCCGTTTAAAAATGTATTTAGTATATGTGACCGACAGGCTCAAAATCGGTCTTATATAGCAAAAGGTTCAATTGTTTTTTTTTACATTGGATAAAAGTAGAGACTCAGAGCTAAAAAAAATGGTATATCATACACTACATGAGGAACAATGGGTAAGTAATTCTGCTTTGAAAGTTGATAAACTTGTAAACTCCCTTTTGAGAAAATGGCCTTTGAATGTTTTGGTACTACTACCGGAGAACCCTTTGTCTACACCCATTCAGCATCATTCACACACTCTTAAGCTTTAGCCCAACCCATCTCTTTACAGGTTGATCTGAGCGTTCTGTACTAACAGCAGTCAAGCACCCAAGCCAATTTGCTAGCTATTTCCAGACAGAAAGAGGAAACATCTCACTGAACATTATTCGCCCTAGTGGAGCTGGTTAGGCTGTTACGTTATCCAGAGCGTTGGTGACTGCAACTATGCTGTCAGATTGTCCGTTAGTAAAATCAGAGCATTTCTCGGAGCGCACTTGATGCTCTAGTGAATAATTAGGGTTGATCCTAACGTTCTGATCTCACAAAAGCAGTCAAGCACCCAAGCTAACTGGCTAACATTGGCTAGCTTGCTTGCTACTTCTAGACACAAATGAGAACACCCCACTGACTATTTTAGTCGCCCTAGCAGAGCTCATTAGGCTGTTACGTTATCCAGAGCAATGGTGACTAACTGTGCTGCTGGAAACAGTTGTATGAAGTTGTTTTTGTCAACGTTTACAGTCACCGGCCATATTCAACGGGTGTTCGTAAATTAATCAGTTATTCTGTGCTCTGGCACACACACAGACGAGTGCTCTGAAATAGGAGTAGATGGCCAGACTGAATTTATGACCTCACCCGAAATGGTTACTTGCATAGTGAAGTATTTTGTTAAGACATGTAGCTAGCTAGCTAGGTAAACAATGAACCATAATCCCAACTCATGACGTTACCAACCTCGATGAATTTGTGGGTAGCTAATCAACCAGGTTCAATGTTAGCTAGCTAACATTAGGCTATAATTAGCCAAGCAAATGGCTAATACGAATACGAAAAGATACAAATAATACGATCATACATGTAACGTTTGCCTGCAAGAGAGTCAGCCAGCTAACATTAGCTAGCTAACAGTACACCAACTTGAAATGAAACCACTTTGTCAAAATTAGAAACGTGTAATATCTGAAAATGTAGCTAGCTAGACTATCTTACCCATATATATTATTGATGGACGCGTCTCCTGTTGGATGTCATGGTTGCCCTTAGTTTGAAGATGTAATCCAGAGACAGTTTTTTTTCTCAATCTCCTTAGCTATCATACTTGAATTCCACTGATTTCAAAACTCGGTCCTCCAGAAAGTGGAGAGCAACATTTATGCAGTTTTACAATGCAAAACATGTTATTTTTTAAAGCTGCGTTAGACAGGATTAAATAGACATACTGACCAGCTCAAATATACAGAAGTGTGCTATATGGCAGCCCAATCCAAACTCATCTCTCAGAATATCCAGCCCACTCATTATCTCAGCCAATCATGGCTAGTGGGAAGGTTGCTCACTTTTTCTGTGGCTAAACCAACTACGCTCGTAATTTAACAATTGTTTTCGTATTTACAGATGGCATACATGTTTGTTATTAAGGCACATGAAAGTTCACAGGTTCGAGAAGGCATTTCTGGAAAAAAACCGCATTCTGATTTTTAAAAATAGTTCACGTTCAAACGGCTCTCCTGTGAAGTAGTGACGCGCGACATACACCTAGTTTCCTGAAACAGGTCAGTTGGAAGTTTACATACACCTTAGCCAAATACAGTTAAACTCAGTTTTTCACAATTCCTGACATTTAATCAGAGTAAAAATTCCCTGTCTTAGTTCAGTTACGATCACCACTTTATTTTAAGAATGTGAAATGTCAGAATAATAGTAGAAATAGAAAAATATTTATTTCAGCTTTTATTTACTTCATCACATTCCCTAAGGGTCAGAAGTTTACATGCACTCAATTAGTATTTGGTAGCATTGCCTTTAAATTGTTTAACTTGTGTCAAAGGTTTCGGGTAGCCATCCACAAGCTTCCCACAATAAGTTGGGTGAATTTTGGCCCATTCCTCCTGACAGAGCTGGTATAACTGAGTCAGGTTTCTAGGCCTCCATGCTCGCACACACTTTTTCAGTTCTGACCCAAATTTTCTATAGGATTGAGGTCAGGGCTTTGTGATGGCCACTCCAATACCTTGACTTTGCTGTCCTTAAGCCATTTTGCCACAACTTTGGAAGAATGCTTGGGGTCATTGTTCATTTGGAAGACCGATTTGCGACCAAGCTTTAACTTCCTGACTGATGTTGCTTCAATATATCCACATACTTTTCCTCCCTCATGATGCCATCTGTTTTGTGAAGTGCACCAGTCCCTCCTGCAGCAAAGCACCCCCACAAACATGATGCTGCCACCCCTGTGCTTCACAGTTGGGATGGTGTCCTTCAGCTTTTTGTTTCATCAGACCAGAGGACGTTTCTCCAAAAAGTAAGATCTTTGTCCCCTTGTGCAGTTGCAAACCGTAGTCTGGCTGTTTTATGGCGGTTTTGGAATGGTGGCTTCTTCCTTGCTTCCTTTCAGGTTATGTCGATATAGGACTCATTTTACTGTGGCTATAGATACTTTTGTACCGTTTTCCTCCATCTTCACAAAGTCCTTTGCTGTTATTCTGGGGTTGATTTCCACTTTCGCACCAAAGTACGTTCATCTCTAGGAGACAGAACATGTCTCCTTCCTGAGCGGTATGACAGCTGTGTGGTCCCATTGTGTTTATACAGTGCCTTGCGAAAGTATTCGGCCCTCTTGAACTTTGCGACCTTTTGCCACATTTCAGGCTTCAAACATAAAGATATAAAACTGTATTTTTTTGTGAAGAATCAACAACAAGTGGGACACAATCATGAAGTGGAACGACATTTATTGGATATTTTAAACTTTTGTAACAAATCAAAAACTGAAAAATTGGGCGTGCAAAATTATTCAGCCCCTTTACTTTCAGTGCAGCAAACTCTCTCCAGAAGTTCAGTGAGGATCTCTGAATGATCCAATGTTGACCTAAATGACTAATGATGATAAATACAATCCACCTGTGTGTAATCAAGTCTCCGTATAAATGCACCTGCACTGTGATAGTCTCAGAGATCCGTTAAAAGCGCAGAGAGCATCCTGAAGAACAAGGAACACACCAGGCAGGTCCGAGATACTGTTGTGAAGAAGTTTAAAGCCGGATTTGGATACAAAAAGATTTCCCAAGCTTTAAACATCCCTAGGAGCACTCTGCAAGCAATAATATTGAAATGGAAGGAGTATCAGACCACTGCAAATCTACCAAGACCTGGCCGTCCCTCTAAACTTTCAGCTCATACAAGGAGAAGACTGATCAGAGATGCAGGCAAGAGGCCCATGATCACTCTGGATGAACTGCAGAGATCTACAGCTGAGGTGGGAGACTCTGTCCATAGGACAACAATCAGTCGTATATTGCACAAATCTGGCCTTTATGGAAGAGTGGCAAGAAGAAAGCTATTTCTTAAAGATATCCATAAAAAGTGTTGTTTAAAGTTTGCCACAAGCCACCTGGGAGACACACCAAACATGTGGAAGAAGGTGCTCTGGTCAGATGAAAACAAAATTGAACTTTTTGGCAACAATGCAAAATGTTATGTTTGGCGTAAAAGCAACACAGCTCATCACCCTGAACACACCATCCCCACTGTCAAACATGGTGGTGGCAGCATCATGGTTTGGGCCTGCTTTTCTTCAGCAGGGACAGGGAAGATGGTTAAAATTGATGGGAAGATGGATGGAGCCAAATACAGGACCATTCTGGAAGAAAACCTGATGGATTCTGCAAAAGACCTCCATCCAACCTCACTGAGCTCGAGCTGTTTTGCAAGGAGGAATGGGAAAAAAATTCAGTCTCTCTATGTGCAAAACTGATAGAGACATACCCCAAGCGACTTACAGCTGTAATCACAGCAAAAGGTGGCGGTACAAAGTATTAACTTAAGGGGGTTGAATAATTTTGCACGGCCAATTTTTCAGTTTATGATTTGTTAAAAAGGTTTGAAATATCCAATAAATGTCGTTCCACTTCATGATTGTGTCCCACTTGTTGTTGATTCTTCACAAAAAAAATACAGTTTTATATCTTTATGTTTGAAGCCTGAAATGTGGCAAAAGGTTGCAAAGTTCAAGGGGGCTGAATACTTTCGCAAGGCACTGTACTTGCGTACTATTGTTTGTACAGATGAATGTGGTACCTTCAGGGGTTTGGAAATTGCTCCCAAGGATGAACCAGACTACAATGAAGTCTACAATGTTATCTGAGATATTGGCGGATTTCTTTTGATTTTCCCATGATGTCAAGCAAAGAGGCACTGAGTTTGAAGGTAGGCCTTGAAATACATCCACAGATACACCTCCAATTGACTTAAATGATGTAAATTACCCTATCAGAATCTTCTAAAGCCATGACATAATTTTCTGGAATTTTCCAAGCTATTTAAAGGCACAGTCAGCTTTGTGTATGTAAACGTCTGACCCACTGGAATTGTGATATATTGAAATAATCTGTCTGTGAACAATTGTTGGAAAAATAACTTGTCATGCACTAAGTAGATGTCCAAACCGACTTGACAAAACTATAGTTTGTTAATAACTTCTTGATGCTACCCATCCCTTTAGCGGGATAATTGTCATCAACAACCGCTGAATTGCATAGCGCCACATTCAAATAATATTACTACAAATATTTATTTTCATGAAATCACAAGTGCAATATAGGAAAACACAGCTTAGACTTTTGTTAATCCACCTCTCGTGTCAAATTTGGAAAATATGCTTTACAGCGAAAGCAATCCAAGGGTTTGTGTAAGTTTATCGATCACTCGACAAAACATTATGAACACCTAGCATCAAGTAGCTTGGTCACGAAAATAAGAAAAGCAATCAAATTAATTGTTTACCTTTGATGTTCAGATGTTTTCACTCACAAGACTCCCAGGTACACAATAAATGTTCCTTTTGTTCCATAAATATTATTTTTATATCCAAAATACCTCAGTTTATTTGAGGCGTTATGTTCAGAAATCCACATGAAAGAGCGGTCACGACAACGCAGACAAATTCCAAATAGTATCCGTAATGTCCACAGAAACATGTCAAACGTTTTTTATAATCGACCCTCGGGTTGTTTTTAAAATATATAATTGATAATATATCAACCGCAACCTTCTTTTTCAGTAGGAGAGGGAAAGGCAATAGCTGCCCAAACTCTGATGCGCCAAGCAAAACACTGCTGGCACCTGGCAATACAATGACACAATGTTATCTTTCTCGCTCATTTTTCTAAATAAAAGCCTGAAACTATGTCTAAAGACTGTTGACACCTTGAGGAAGCGACAGGAAAAGTAATCTGGTTGATATCCCTTTAAATGGAGCAAAGGCAGGCTATGGAACATGGAGTTTTCAAAATAGAAGCCACTTCCTGGTTTGATTTTCCTCAGGGTTTCGCCTGCAATATCAGTTCTGTTATACTCACAGACAATATTTTGACAGTTTTGGAAACTTTAGAGTGTTTTCTATCCTAATCTGTCGATTACATGCATATTCTAGCATCTAGTCCTGAGAAATAGGCCGTTTACTTTGGGAACGTTATTTTTCCAAACATAAAAATAGTGCCCCCTAGCTTCAAGAGCATTTAACAAGAAATTTTTGGAGTGGTTGAAAGACTTAGGTTGGAGTCATTAAGACTAGTTTGTGTTAACTTCCGACTTCAACTGTATGTCAATCTAGAAATCCGGCAAATAAAAGTAACTATCTAAACAATGTCTTAGTTTGTTTGTAGCTGGTTGGATAGCTAACTAGTGTTATGTTTTCTGGCTAGCCAGCTCAAATAATTACCATATTGTAGCTGACACTGTCTTAACTTGAGGTCATTTTGTAATGCATTATTACACGGAAATAAACTCACAAGATCATTATTTACAAGTGAATGGTGAGATAATTACAGAAAATAGCTTACGGTTGTGAGTGTGACGAAATAAAAGCAGGGTATGTCTCGTTGGCCTAACGTTATATCCTAATTTGACTTTGGTGCAAGTCATGTTCTTCACATTACTGTCTGGTAAACACACACTATTTAAAATAAAATCTATGTTTATTTGTCACATGCACAGGATACAGAAGCTGTAAATGGTTACTTGTATAGTGGATTCTTTTATTTAGACATGTAGCTAGCCAATAAACAACTTTCTGACTAAATAGAGAAACGTATAATATCTGAAAATGTTGCTAGCAAGACTCTTACAGTATACATGGATGAGCACTTCTACGTCTCTGTCACAGATGTCATGCTCCCCCTTAGTTTGAAGATGTAATCCAGATTCAGGAGTTTTATACATCAGCCTTCTGTGTGTTCTCTTTTCAACTCCCTCCGCATATTTGCAATAAAACTTCTGAATTTTCTTAATCTCCTTAGCTATCATACTACGCTTCCACCGATATCAAAACTCAGTGCACTTCCTCTGTGACAACAACACTGTCCATCGCTGTTCCAGAAGACTCCACAATGTCTGGTTCAATGAAAATGTTTTTACTTAAATCAGGGATTTCCTCATCGTCTGACTCATTTTCAGAGTCAGAGAGAGTAAGCATGGCATGATCGTCTTCCAGAAATTGGAGAGCATTATCAACACATTTGCAGTTTTTCGTGATATCCTTAAAAAAATAGTTGTTAGAAAGGATTACCTACACATACTGAGCAGCTCATGTTCTAGACAGAAGCATGCTACATGACAGACCAATCCAAACTCATCTCTTGGCATGTCTAGCCCATCCATTATCTCAGCCAATCATGGCTAGCGGGAAGGTTCTTAACTTTTTCTGTGGTTAACTTCTCTAGGAGGTCCCACCTCAACAACAGCCAGTGAAATTGCAGGGCGCCAAATTAAAAACAACAGAAATCTCATAATTAAAATTCCTCAAACAAGTATTATACACCATTTTAAAGATAAACTTCTCGTTAATCCAGCCACAGTGTCTGATTTCAAAAAGGCTTTACGGCGAAAGCACACCTTGCGATTATGTTAGGTCAGCGCCAAGTCACAGAGAAACAGAGAGACATTTTCCAAAGAAGGAGAGGTGTCACAAAACTCAGAAATAGCGTTAAAATTAATCACTAACCTTTGATCTTCACCGGATGGCACTCACAGGACTCCATTTTAGACAATAAGTGTGTTTTGTTCGATAAAGTTCATCTTTATGTCCAAAAACCTCATTTGAAATTATTCTCTCCCCCTTCATAGTAGAAGCCTGAAACAAGGTTCTAAAGATGGCTGACATCTAGTGGAAGCCTTAAGAAGTGCAATATGACCCCATAGACCCTGTATATTGGATAGGCAATGATTTGAAAAACTACAAACCTCAGATTTCCCACTTCCTGGTTGGATTTTTTTCTCAGGTTTTTGCCTGCCTTATGAGTTCTGTTATACTCACAGACATCATTCAAACAGTTTTAGAAACTTCAGAGTGTTTTCTAACCAAATCTATGCATGTTCTAGCTTTTGGGCCTGAGTAGCAGGTAGTTTACTCTAGTTTACTCTGGGCACCTTATTCATCCTTATTCCAACCAACTAGGCTTGTAATTTAACCATTGTATTGTTATTAAGGCACATGAATGATCACATGTTCCAGAAGGCATTTCACCCCAAAAATGCATTTTGAAAAAATTATATGTTTACGTTCAAATGCCTCTCCTGTGAAGTAGTGACGTGCGACATACGCCTAGTTTCCTGAAATGATTCACATATCTTGAACGAATTTTGCAACAATCAGGACTACAAGTGGACTAGTACAACAACTTTAAAGGAAAATTCCACCCAAAACAATATTTTTGTATTTGTTTCATTCGTCCAATTTCGACATGGTCCTGAAAGGTTTTGCTTGTCAACAATCAAGTTTTCAAGATATGTAACTTTCAAAAAACAGAAACCATCCCCATATGAAGCGTTTTGCATCATGTGCACAATAACTGTTTGTCGGGAGTTTCATGAAAGGGGTTTCCATGGCTGAGCAGTAGGGTCTGTTCCTTTTAGTTCCAGTAAAGGGAAATCTTAACTCTACAGCATGCAATGATATTCTAGATGATTCTGTGCTTCCAACTTTGTCGCAACAGTTTGGGTAAAGCCCTTTCCTGTTTCCTGGACAAAGCTAGGTCCATACATAAATGGTTTGTTAATATCGGTGTGGAAGAACTTGACTGGCCTGACCTTAACCCCATCGAACACCTTTGGGATGAATTGGAATGCCGACTATGAGCCAGGCCTAATCACCCAACATCAGTGCCCTACCTCACTAATGCTCTTGTGGCTAAATGAAAGCAAGTCCCCATAACAATGTTCCAATATCTAGTGGAAGGCTTCCCTGAAGAGTAGAGGCTGCAGCAAAAAGGGGGACCAACTCCATATTAATGCCCATGATTTTGGAATGTAATGTTCAATAAGCAGGCGTCCACATACTTATGGTCATGTAGTGTATTACAAAATGGCTAATCTGAGAACAAATGCCTATTGTAATCAGATAGAAATCCACACCAATGTTAATTGTAAATATCACAGTCACTTGTTAGATTAGGTTGGATTTATTCAATGGCTATTGATAGCTCTGAAGATATTTTGATTAATTCCTGTTATGCCCCTATTCACTCATTAAACCGGATATCCTGAAGCAAGGTAACATTTTCAGTTTCTGTTTGGCCTCCACACACAGAGATGAGCTTGATCTGCTAGGACACTTCATACACAAACCCACGTTTAGTTCAGCCTCTCCCCATTTATCATATGTGTCACATAGTATCACTTCCAGTTTCCCCCACGGTGGCCCAGCAAACCAATTCCCATGTGCCATCTCCCTAAAGTGATCCGTTTGACTATGAGCCAAAATTAACAGAATCATATGAAGTACTAAGCGGAGCAGAACTGTAATGGAGCATTAAACCTCTTCACACCTGTCTGCCTTGCAGAGGAGTTCCAGAACTTTGTACGAAGACTACCGACATTCTACGCCCTCAACACATCTGCCATACAGTACTTCTGGAAAATGGAGCCTGCCGTCCATCAGCGCTACAGACAGCTAGATCTCAGCAGCAGACAGCTTATCGCCAAATCCAGACGGATCGTTGACAAACTCTTCACCCTCAGCAAGAGGTGTCGGACACAGCTGACAGTCATTGTGCTGAGAAAGAGGTGAGAACATGTTATGATAAATGATAAACAGTCCCTGTGAGGAGTGAATGTTCAGTCATAATGTCTGTTCAGATGGACATACAGAAAGTACTGTAAGGAGATCTGAAAAAAATACAATCGATCATTGGGAAAGTATTAATTTTTAGTGCAATCAGTAGAAATGTGACAAATGGAGTTTCAAGGCCCTCGTAAGACATCATAGTAAAATAGGATGTATTGCAAAAGGAAATAGTAAAATGGTGGTGTACTGGGTGTTACATTCCCCAATAAGAAACAAAAAATAGTCACCCAACATAAAAATGGAACAAACAACCAAAAGAAAACAGGTGAGGTTTTAAAAGGGGTTCTGAAAGGGAACCATGGGGGTGCTGGCCAAGCGAAATCGAGAAGCGTCTTAACACCCACCCTGGATGCCCACTAGATTCCCTTAATTAATAGACAAATTAAAGGAAAAGAAAACCCCCACAAACTTACGGTATGGTGTAAAAACAAACATGGAGCAAACCAAACAGGGGAGACACAAGCACTGGGCAAAAAGGGTCCATAATCAGGGGATATCTTTACATGACACATTTTTGATATTCTAAAGAATACAGACCATTTCCAATGCATATTTTTGGATATGCACAGTGTCCTGAGAATTTCAGAATCCAGATGTGCCTTTTAGACATGTATGCTATTGGGATTACTCTGAATATCACACATGGGCATTTCCTATGGCTGGATATGGACTCATTCAATATCCTGAAATATGTGACAACCTATTTTCTCTCATGTTGACAAATACTGACTGTATACATTGCATATCTGTGTTTTCTCAGCACATTCAAGATATGAAACTATATTGATTCGAAATATGCTTCTCTTGGCTGTCCATATGCAAATGTTGATATGCTGAAAATAAAGAGGATTTCAGAGGCATTACTGAGTTTTCACCACATACTCAATAATTTGACAAATATTAAACCCATATTTTTCTTTCATGCACAAATCACTTTTGGATTCCCTCTGGATTTCTGTATATACTGACTGTAGGCCTACATAGTATATTTTCTCAGCACATACAATGCATAGGCTCTTGACTGAGGTCCATATCAGGATCTTGATATACATTTTGATATGCTCAATTAGGACAATTTCTGATGCTTATTTGAGTTTTGAGGATATGCTCAATAATTTGACATATTAAATCCATATAATTATTTCAGACACAAGCTATACTTTTAAAGGCACCTGCAATCCGTAAGCTAAAAAGCAATGTAACTGGTAGCCTAGCAACAACAATCACTTATTTTCAGAGTTCCAACTGTAATTTTTGAATCTGGGTGCCACAAATGAGTGTGTAAATGGTGTATGGTTGACAACTGGAGAAACAGGCTTGAGAAGCTGTTCAGAAAATACTTCAAAGAAGTTAACGCTAAATTGAGTAGCTCATTTTAGTTGTTTTATTTATCTTAGTAACTAGAATCAAGAATGTTGGTTTAGCCGGCAGCCAGTAGGGCTAGCTAGATTCATAGAGGAATAAAAGCTAATTGGGCATCTAGCTAGTAAAGAATTAGAGATAATTGTTTACCCCCTATCAAGCTTCAAGGTGACAGCGAAAGTTTTAAAAGGTTTAGGCATATTTTGTATTACTGGTTAATATAAGCTGTCTAGCTAACTAACCAGCTTAGCTAACTAGCAACTTGGCTAGCTAGTTAGTTAGCTAACTAGCAACTTAGCTAGTTAGTTAGCTAACTAGCAACTTGGCTAGCTAGCTAGCTAGTTAGTTAGCTAGTTAGCTAACTCGCAACTTGGCTAGCTAGCTAGTTAGTTAGCTAACTAGCAACTTGGCTAGCTAGCTAGTTAGTTAGCTAACTAGCAACTAGCTACTTAGTTAGCTAACTAGCAACTTGGCTAGCTAGCTACTTAGTTAGCTAACTAGCAACTTGGCTAGCTAGCTACTTAGTTAGCTAACTAGCAACTTGGCTAGCTAGCTACTTAGTTAGCTAACTATCAACTTGTCTAGCTAGCTAATTAGTTAGCTAACTAGCAACTTGGCTAGCTAGCTAGTTAGTTAGCTAACTCGCAACTTGGCTAGCTAGCTAGTTAGTTAGCTAACTAGCAACTTGGCTAGCTAGCTAGTTAGTTAGCTAACTAGCAACTTAGCTAGCTAGCTACTTAGTTAGCTAACTAGCAACTTGGCTAGCTGGCTACTTAGTTAGCTAACTAGCAACTTGGCTAGCTAGCTACTTAGTTAGCTAACTAGCAACTTGGCTAGCTAGCTACTTAGTTAGCTAACTAGCAACTTGGCTAGCTAGCTACTTAGTTTTCTCATCATGAATGTAGCAGGTAGAGTAGCTAAATTATACAGTACCAGTCAAAAAGTTGACACCTACTCACTCCAGGGTTTTTAGTGAATAGTGAAGACATCAAAACTATGAAATAACACATCTGTTATCATGTAGTAACCAAAAAAGTGTTAAACCCAAATATATTTTATATTTGAGTTTCTTCAAAGTAGCAACCCTTTGCCTTGATGACAGCTTTGCACACTCTTGGCGTTCTCTCAACCAGCTTCATGAGGTGGTCATCTGGAATGCATTTAAATTAACAGGTGGGCCTTGTTAAAAGTTAATTTGTGAAATTTCTTCCCTTAATGCCTTTGAGCCAGTTGTGTTGTGACAAGGTAAGATACCATTATTTTGTAAAAAACCAAGTCCATATTAAGGAAGGAACAGTTCAAATAAGCAAAGAGAAATGACAATCCATCATTACTTTACGATATGAAACATACGGAACATTTCAAGAACTTTGAAAGGTTCTACACCTGCATTGCTTACTGTTTGGGGTTTTAGGCTGGGATTCTGTACAGCACTTTGTGACATCAGCGGATGTTAGAAGGACTTTATAAATACATTTGATTTATTCTGACAATGCAGTCACAAAAACCATCAAACATTATGATGAAACTATCTCTCATGAGGACCACCACAGGAAAGGAAGACGCAGAGTTACCTCTGCTGCAGAGGATAAATTCATTAGCATTAACTGCACCTCAGATTGCAGCCCAAACGAATGCTTCACAGAGTTCAAGTAACAGACACATCTCAACATCAACTGTTCAGAGGAGACTGCGTGAATCAGGCATTCATGGTCGATTGCTGCAAAGAAACCACTACTAAAGGACACAAAAAATAATAATGGACTTGCTAGGGCCAACAAACACAAGCAATATACATTAGATCCACAGATGATACAATCTCTATTGCACTCCACACTGCCCTTTCCCACCTGGACAAAAGGAACACCTATGTGAGAATGCTATTCATTGACTACAGCTCAGCGTTCAACACCATAGTGCCCTCAAAGCTCATCAATAAGCTAAGGACCCTTGGACTAAACACCTCCCTCCGCAACTGGATCCTGGACTTCCTGACGGGCCGCCCCCAGGTGGTAAGGGTAGGTAACAACACATCCGCCACGCTGATCCTCAACACAGTGGCCCCTCAGTGGTACGTGCTCAGTCCCCTCCTGTACTCCCTGTTCACTCTTGACTGCACGGCCAGGCACGACTCCCAACACCATTAAGTTTGCTGATGACACAACAGTGTCACAACAGCCTGATCACCGACAACAACGAGACAGCCTATAGGGAGGAGGTCAGAGAACTGGCCATGTGGTGCCAGGATAACATCTTCTCCCTCAACGTGATCAAGACAAAGTAGATTGTAGACTACAGGAAAAAAAGAGGACCAAGCACACCCCCATTCTCATCGACGGAGCAGGTTGAGAGCTTCAAGTTTCTTGGTGTCCATATCACCAACAAACTAACATGGTCCAAGCACACAAGACAGTTGTGAAGAGGGCACGACAAAACCTATTGCCCCTCAGGAGACTGAAGAGCTTTGGCATGGGTCCTCAGATCCTCAAATGTTTCTCCAGCTGCACCATTGAGAGCATCCTGACTGGTTGCATCACTGCCTGGTATGGCAACTGCTCGGCCTCCGACCACAAGGCACTACAGAGGGTAATGCGAAAGGCCCAGTACATCACTGGGGCCAAGCTTCCTGCCATCCAGGACCTCTATACCAGGCAGGGTGTCAGAGGAAGGCCCTAAAAGTTGTCAAAGACTCCAGCCACCCTGTTCTCTCTGCTACCGCATGGCAAGCAGTACCGGAACACCAAATCTAGCTCCAAGAGGCTTCTAAACAGCTTCTACCTCCAAGCCATAAGACTCCTGAACATCTAATCAAATGGCTCCCCAGGCTATTTGCATTACCCCCCCTCTCTTTTACACCACTGCTACTCTGTTACCATCTATGCATAGTCACTCTACCTACATGTACATATTACCTCAACTAGCCAGTGTCCCCGCACATTACCCCTTTTATATAGTCTCGCTATTGTTATTTTAATGCTGCTCTTTAAATACTTGTTACTTGTATTTCTTATTCTTAGCTGGGGGGTTTTAAACTGCATGATTGGTTAGGGGCTCGTAAGTAAGCATTTTACTGTAAGGTCTACAGCAGTTGTATTCGGGGCATGTGACTAATACAATTTGATTTGATTTAAACTTCAAAATTCAAAAAGGCACTCGCACATCTGAGCAATCATTTTTGCAGGTGCATGGCAACAGATGAACAAGATGAAGGAAAAAGGAAACCGCGCACTGCTCTTGATACTATCACGAGCAGTGTGCAGTTTCCTTTTTCCTTTGATTTGAATTAGACTGAAATATGTCCTTTGGTCTGAGTCCAAATGTGAGATTTTTGGTTCCAACCGCCATGTCTTTGTGAAACGCAGAGCAGGTGAACGGATTATCTCTGTATGTGTGGTTCCCACCGTGATGCATGGATCATGAGGTGCGATAATGTGGTGGTGCTTTGCTTGTGACACTGTTGGTGATATATTTAGAATTCAAGTTAAGGTTAACCAGAATGGCTACCACAGCATTCTGCAGCGATACGCCACCCCATCAGGTTTGCACTTAGTGGGACTATAATTTGTTTTCCAACAGGACAATGACCCTCCACACCCCCAGGCTGTGTAAGGGCTATTTGACCAAGAAGGAGAGTAATGGAGTGCCGCATCAGATGGCCTGGCCTCAACCCAATTGAGATGGTTTGGGATGACTTGGACTGCGGAGTGAAGGAAAAGCAGCCAACAAGTGCCCAGCATGTGAGAACTCCTTCAAGACTGTTGGAAAAGCATTCCAGGTGAAGCTGGTTGAGAGAATAACAAGAGTGTGAAAGGTGTCAAGGCAAAAATACTTTTGGTTACATATGTGTTATTTCATAGTTTTGATGTCTTCACTATTATTCTAAAATGTAGAAAATAGTAAAGTAAAGAAAAATCCTTGAATGAGTATTTGTCCAAATCTTTGAAGTCTTTGCAAGCAAAATTATATTTCTTCCTGATCTGAAAATGGAAAACTATTCTTCTGTTGCTGATTCCTCATTGTTCACGTTCAACATTTCAAAAGGATCAGTGTCAAATTAGATAGAGCACAGTAGTTGTAAAATAATATCTTCAACTTGTAAAAAAGCACAGATTGTACAGTATAAGCTACATTGTCTGTGTGTGTGTGTGTGTGTTTGTGTGAGAGAGGGAGAGAGTGAGTTAGTGTCTTAGAATCCCTGTAGCTGGTTCCTCCTCTCTGATTTCACATTTCCCCAGCACTCAGTGAGGTGGCTGACAGATACATATTCACACACAACGACCTGGGTTCAAATACTATTTCAGGTATTTCAATTACTTTTCAATACATTTGAAAACAAGTTTTAAGTTTTAAGAGCTTAATTTGAAAGAAAATAAGTTGAATATTGGAATGTTTTTCAAAATACAATGTGTAAAGTATTGGCATGTGTTTACAATTACTTCAAATACATATCGTTGGAAATATTTTAAAGACAGTCTTTTCAAATAAATATTTGGTATACACTACTGTTCAAAAGTTTGGGGTCACTTAGAAATGTCCTTGTTTTTGAAAGAAGAGCTCATTTTTGGTCCATTAATAATAACATCAAATTGATGAGAAGTACAGTGTAGACATTGTTAATGTTGTAAATGACTATTGGAGCTAGAAACGTCTGATTTGTAATAGAATATCTACATAGGCGTACAGAGGCCCATTTTCAGCAACCATCACTCCTGTGTTACAATGGCACGTTGTGTTATCTAATCCAAGTTTATCATTTTAAAATGCTAATTGATCATTAAAAAAACTTTTACAATTATGTTAGCACAGCTGAAAACTGTTGTCCTGATTTTAAAGAAGCAATAAAACTGGCATTTAGACTAGTTGAGTATCTGGAGCATCAGCATTTGTGGGTTTAATTACAGGCTCAAAACAAATAACTTTCTTCTGAAACTTGTCAGTCAACTCTTGTTCTGAGAAATGAAGGCTATTCCATGCGAGAAATTGCCAAGAAACTGAAGATCTCATACAACGCTGTGTACTACTCCCTTCACAGAACAGCGCAAAACTGTCTCTAACCAGAATAGAAAGAGTGGGAGGCCCCAGTACACACAACTGATCAAGAAAACAAGTATATTAGAGTGTCTAGCTTCATTATTAAAGAGTATCCGCAAAACACCAGTCTCAACGTCAACAGTGAAGAGGCAACTCCGGGATACCGGCCTTCTAAGCAGAGTTCCTCTGCGTCTGTGTTCTTTTGCCCATCTTAATCTTTTCTTTTTATTGGCCAGTCTGAGATGGCTTTTCCTTTGCAACTCTGCCTAGAAGGCCAGCATCCCGGAGTCGCCTCTTCACTGTTGACGTAAGAAAGAGATTATGGTGGGGGGAAGCGGTGACTGGCTTTCAAAAGTTGGTTCTGTACAACGTGACCGGTCCGGAGTAGGCTACTAAGTGACTGAGAGTGAAGAGCAGAATAATCCTAACATTGATTTAAGAACAGTCCCCTTGGTCTTGATAAGCAGCATGAAACTGTGCTGAAATACGCGGGTAGGCTATTGCTTCAAATCCTATTATAACAATTGAATGACTTTGGGTGTTCCAGTAAGCAACAATTTGTTGCTTTCATTTGTTGCTTTCACTCCAGCACAGAGAAGAGAAAGGAGCCTTAAATAATTAATTAATAAAGCGGTTGAATTCACAAAAGCATTTGACAGTTTTTAATGTTGGCCATCAACCAAAAACACAGCATCTACCATGGTAAAAAAAAAACTATTTAAAAATGTATGTGTTTATTAGGCTACTGTGCAGTCTGACAAGTACACATAGCCTACAGTACATACTGTAGTAAACATGGGAAAGTGCCTAATTCTTTACCTAAGGGAGAGCAGGCCAGACTTTCTCATTGACCTCAATAACTCATTAACTCGGTCTTTAATGCTTTTTCGGGTTGCATCAGTCATGGACAGAAACTTCTGAGACACAGTATTAATGATGAACACCCGAAGGTTCACTGGTAAGCCACAGTTGCTTCTGGATCCATCCTAGTTGGTATTCTATGTCCTCTCGTATCTCTCTTTGGTTACACATCCTTGGAATAGCGGAACAGCATAAATGTCTAGACAGCCTTTGCTGTGCCTGATGAGCAGTTCATTAAGTTCTGTTGTCAGAAGAGCAATGGAAATGTTAGGGTGAACTGACTAGTCTCAACACTAGTGCGACTTATGTCGCCTACGGTAGACCTACATTATATCTAAA
This sequence comes from Oncorhynchus clarkii lewisi, assembly GCF_045791955.1. Lineage (NCBI taxonomy): Eukaryota > Metazoa > Chordata > Actinopteri > Salmoniformes > Salmonidae > Oncorhynchus > Oncorhynchus clarkii. The sequence goes on along the minus strand of NC_092150.1, from coordinate 30,826,669 downwards.
ATTATTTTTTAATCTCTACATGTACAGTGGGGCAAAAAAGTATTTAGTCAGCCACCAATTGTGCAAGTTCTCCCACTTCAAAAGATGAGAGAGGCCTGTAATTTTCATCATAGGTACACTTCAACTATGACAGACAAAATGAGAAAAAGAAATCCAGGAAATCACATTGTAGGATTTTTTACGAATTTATTTGAAATTATTGTGGAAAATAAGTATTTGGTCAATAACCAAAGTTTATCTCAATACTTTGTTATATACCCTTTGTTGGCAATGACAGAGGTCAAACATTTTCTGTAAGTCTTCACAAGGTTTTCACACACTGTTGCTGGTATTTTGGCCCATTCCTCCATGCAGATCTCCTCTAGAGCAGTGATGTTTTGGGGCTGTTGCTGGGCAACACGGACTTTCAACTCCCTCCAAAGATTTTCTATGGTGTTGAGATCTGTAGACTGGCTAGGCCACTCCAGGATCTTGAAATGCTTCTTACGAAGCCACTCCTTCGTTGCCCGGGCGGTGTGTTTGGGATCATTGTCATGCTGAAAGACCCAGCCACGTTTCATCTTCAATACCCTTGCTGATGGAAGGATGTTTTCACTCAAAATCTCACGATACATGGCCCCATTCATTCTTTCCTTTACAAAGGGATCAGTCGTCCTGGTCCCTTTGCAGAAAAACAGCCCTTAAAGCATGATGTTTCCACCCCCATGCTTCACAGTAGGTTTGGTGTTCTTTGGATGCAACTCAGCATTCTTTGTCCTCCAAACACGACGAGTTGAGTTTTTACCAAAAAGTTCTATTTTGGTTTCATCTGACAATATGACATTCTCCCAATCTTCTTCTGGATCATCCAAATGCTCTCTAGCAAACTTCAGATGGGCCTGGACATGTACTGGCTTAAGCAGGGGGACACGTCTGGCACTGCAGGATTTGAGTCCCTGGCGGCGTAGTGTGTTACTGATGGTAGGCTTTGTTACTTTGGTCCCAGCTCTCTGCAGGTCATTCACTAGGTCCCCCCATGTGGTTCTGGGATTTTTGCTCACCGTTCTTGTGATCATTTTGACCCCACGGGGTGAGATCTTGCGTGGAGCCCCAGATCGAGGGAGATTATCAGTGGTCTTGTATGTCTTCCATTTCCTAATAATTGCTCCCACAGTTGATTTCTTCAAACCAAGCTGCGTACCTATTGCAGATTCAGTCTTCCCAGCTTGGTGCAGGTCTACAATTTTGTTTCTGGTGTCCTTTGACAGCTCTTTGGTCTTGGCCATAGTGGAGTTTGGAGTGTGACTGTTTGAGGTTGTGGACAGGTGTCTTTTATACTGATAACAAGTTCAAACAGGTGCCATTAATACAGGTAACGAGTGGAGGACAGAGGAGCCTCTTTAAGAAGAAGTTACAGGTCTGTGAGAGCCAGAAATCTTGCTTGTTTGTAGGTGACCAAATACTTATTTTCCACCATAATTTGCAAATAAAGTCATTAAAAATCCTACAATGTGATTTTCTGGATTTTTTTTCCTAATTTTGTCTGTCATAGTTGAAGTGAACCTATGATGAAAATTACAGGCCTCTCTCATCTAAATACTTTTTTGCCCCACTGTAGGTCTCCTGATTTTAAACCCGATCAAACTTGTTTGGCATCAACTGAAAACATTAATCTGTAACTCTGCAAGGCCTACAAGCAAAGATGAACTGGTGATGGCCATCAAGTTTTAACTTGAGAAATTGGCGATACAATAATGCAACAAATACATTGATAATCTACACAAGGTTTTACCGTGGTCATTGAGCTGGGGGGAAGTGCAACTAAATGGTAGTTGAAATAAGCATATACATTGCAAGTTTGGGGGAATATCACACCTACAGTAGCCGGGCTATTGAATTATAATTCTGTAAATAAATCAATATATGAAGAGTCTATTGTCCTGCTAATAGCCCATCATGTAAACATTGTTTGCATGATGTGTCACACCTGCTAAAGTACACTTGTGAAAAAAAAGTGTTTCTAAACATGTTTTCAAAATGCCTCCAGCTGTCCATCATTACTGTAAATAAAAACACAGCATCTAAAAAAAAATGCACATTATGCTTGTTTACATTCTTCATTGTTACAAATGACTGAACACACAACAGGAGCAGATCATTTTTCGTAACGGCAAATCTGGTATGTGAGAATATCTAAGGGGCTTTTATATAATAATGCATGGTTAATTACAGTATAACAATAATAATCGTTGGATAACAGATCGGCTCTCGGGATCTCATTAAGAGGCGGCTTCTATCTTCAATATAATAATTCATTCAGAAGGTTAACCCTCCTGCTGTGTTCTGGTCGAATTGGCCGATTTACAAGTTCTCTCTGAAAAATGTAGTCATTTAATCGGATTGTCATAATGTTCCATGACTTTGTCCACATAGGGCATCTGAACACACAAAATACATTTGGATGATTTTCATAAAATTTGCGGTGTTTTATTTAACTTTTATACACCTGTGGTGTTCCTGGTCAAAAATGACCGGTCATAAGAAATTAATGGGTGAGACTACAATTGGTGTATAAAATTTTGTTCAGGCACATGCCCATTCATCGGATGGACACACTTCCTCTCCCAGACCCTCACATTCATGTTTGAGCAAACACACACACACTTCACTCCCCTTCTTGGCTTCCATGGCAACCCCCACGGGAAAATTTCCCCAATAGAACCTTTCCCCCACGGGAACCACACCTGTTGGCATCCCCTCCCAGACCCTCACATGCATGTGTGTTTGAGCACATACATTCACACCTCACTCCCCTTCTTGGCTTCCATGGCAACTCCCACAGGAACCTTTCCCCAATAGAATATTTCCCCCACAGGAACCACACTTGTTGGCATTCTCACAAACAATCGCAACATTGTTTCAATAATATATAGAACTTTTGTCACAGCTCTGGTATATAAAGCTTTTTTGAGGCCTTGCTCACAATTAATTCTATGGCAGCACAATAACCAAACGATATACTGTATGTGAGGCTCTTGATCATATATTTGGTGATGAGGAGAAAGGCCAGGAAACTGACAGTGAAGATGCATTAGAGGAGGAAGTGTCAGAAGTTGAAGACAACACAGAATATGATCCAGACCAAGAGACAACCGATGTGGAACAATCCAGTGATGAGGAAGAGGGCCCTGCTGAGGTTGTTACATTCCAGTCAAAGAATGGGAATTGGTCCTGGTCTTCATCCCCACCTGAGAGAAGAGGTCGGATGTCGGCTGAAAATGTGATCAGGGTGACTGACCCCAACGAGACACCATATCCCGGGATGATGACAAAATCTAGTCTATAAATGAAATGGTTTCAAAACAAAAGTCCTTGTTAAACTTTGACACAAAGTAGTCTGATAAAGAGCACAATATGTTTAATCTAAATATTTGTTATAGTCCATACATTGTGCTTTTTTTTAAACTCAAAACAAGTTATATGAGCTCAAGTCAATGAGGCCTGCAGCCCATAAATACCAAATACAAGTTCAAAACGTGTAACGTACATAAGAACTTCAGTTGATAAACATTTCTAAAACAACATTAGGTGGTATGTATTATGGATTTATAATCAGCTATAATGGAGCGGTCATTTAGGACTGGGAACACAGAATTAATTAACATGAAACGAATACAACAGGAGGGTTAAACCCATAGGTTTTAAGCCTGCAGTAGGTTATAATTAGTGGAAAATTGCGTGTCAATTCATAAAGCCTGTGCCATGGAATCGGTACATCGAAAAGCTCTTCCCAACTATGTTCCAATCTATATGGCACAGATGTCAATGTTTTGTTTCTTAAATGAAACTGCTATATTTTTATTTATCACAATTCACTTTTTTTTTAAATGGGTATTTTAATGCAGGGCCGACAGACAAGTTCCTTTTTTGTCTGAAACCAACTTTGTATGGCTTGTTTAAAAAATAATATTGGATATATTAATAAAGGGAAAAAGGCTATTGAACATTTTAAATAAATACATCATTTTCAATAAAGCCAGTTTGTTATTTAGAATTATTTATTTCTGTTTTTAGAGGGAAAGAAACCAAAAGCCCACTGTGTCTATTTCAAAAATCTTCAGTCCACATGTCAAGTGACATTGCCTCATTGTATTTACCCAAGTTCGCTCAACTCCATGACCACCGACAGTTTTTCTTGTTGCCTGATGCAGGACTCTAGTGCCAGAGGAGAGACTGACTCAAAACGTCTCCATTAAATGCCACAGATTAGAATACCGATAGAACAGCATTGTGAGTAGTGTGGTGCAATGACAGAATACCACCATCTACACTAACGGTTGCGGCATAAGCTCGTAACATTTAAAGAAAGAACCAATGTACTAATTCAAGGGTTTTTCTTTGTTTTATTATTTTTTACATTGTAGAATAGTGAAGACATCAAAATACATATGTGACCGACCTGCTCAAATCGGTCTTATGTAGCAAAATTAGAAATTTACTTTTTTACTTTGGATAAAAGTAGAGACTCAGAGCTACACAATGGTATATCACACAGCATTTGTATGGGAAAAACATATTGCTTTAGAAGTTGAGAAACTTGTAAACTCACTTTTGAATGTACTAACAATAGCAGTCAAGCACCCAAGCCAGCTACTTCCAGACATCTAAGTGAGCGAGAACAGCTCAATGAACATTACTCGCCCTAGCAGAGCTGGTTATGCTGTTATGTTTTCCAGAGCATTGGTGACTGCAACTGTGCTATCAGATTGTCCGTTAGTAAATTCAGAGCGTTTCGTGTTCAGAGCGCACACCGGACGTCCTGGCAGATGAGTAGAGTTGAGCCGAACTGTCTGACCTCACAACGGCAGTCAAGCACCCAAGCTAGCTGGCTAATGTTGGATAGCTTGCTAGCTACTTGAAGACACAATGAGAAAACACCCCACTCGCCCTAGCAGAACTGGTTATGCTGTTTTCATGTTATCGTTGGTGACTAACTCTTTTCACAAACCGGCTCGAAGTTCGTAACAAAAGGGAGACAGCGTAGAGATAAGGAATAAAATATATTTATTAACTAAAGTAAACTAAATACAATTAACAATGATGTGTGTAGTCAGTAATTAGTAGAGTAAGTGAGTGTTTGCGTGCATAAATGTGATAATGAGGTGTTGAAAGGTGCCAAAGTAATCAACCAAAACGGCCACAAATGTGCCACAACCAAAATCTATCAGTGTCTGCATGGAGACAGTCTCCCAAATGGGGAAGCGGTGTATTTATCCCGGGACACACCCGAGCCCAAGTGTGTCCCAATTCACTGACGACCATCCCGGCTCCGCCCACTGACATCCTATTAAGGAAAACAAGAGCAAAGAGAAAGTCAGCAGACAGAGTGGGAGGGTCATCATCCCCCCATAAAACCGGGGACCAACAAGGACCCCGGAACACCATACCAGTCACACAAACAAAATACTACCCTGTATCCTAATAGAAGACCCCCCCTGCATCCCAAATGACCCAGCCTGCATCCTAAATCCATGAGGTGGGGTACGTGTTCACACATCCACTTTCCCCAGCCAACCTCATCCTCCCCAGACCTCAGCAACCTTTGCACACAGGAAGCAACCTTTAAGAGGAAAGAAGAAAACGAGACCAGAAGGGAACAGACAGAAGTGATAGAACAGGACAATACCAAACAAAATAACTGGTCAGTCACATGGACATTCAGGAACAGGGCGCACGAGAGCGCGTCAGCAACAACATTATCAGTCCCATCCGGTTTACTGACCAAGATACATGGAGAAGCCCAACTGGAGAAAGTAGGCTCTGCTATATCACTCTTCAGCATGTACCTGACCTCAACATACAGACAACTCAGTTTTTCTGAAGAAACTATATAGAACCAAATGGGTTCAGCATCTCCAATGTCAATATTGTGTTCTATTAAGTTTGTATATGTAGGTGTATCAGCAAACAAATGAGGAAATCTCAGAATCAGACCGACCATCTCTTCCTGCCCATCAACAGGTAGATAAGCGAGAAGGCTGTCTAAAATATCCAGCGTCTCTGAATTTTTCAATCTACTCTGCAGTATGCAATCGTCGGGACCAGGAACATATTCCTCCCCATGCACGGACCTGGCATGACAAGAACCCTGCGAAATAACGGTATCGGCCAAAAGAACAGGTTTTACCGTCCTCTGTAGACTCCCACTGTTCGGCCTCAGGAACGTGCATAATAGGGTTTTAACAGATTTACATGGCACAGATGGTGTGCTTTTCTCCGTTCTGGAGTGGCAACTAGATAGTTTTGCTTAGTGCACACAACCGTATATGGACCTTGAAAGTTTGCTTGAAAAGAAAGAACCAACAATTGACAGCAGAGCAAGAACCTGGTCACCTGGACTAAAGTGACGAGGCTCAGTTCGCCAATCAAATATGCCCCGCTTGATAGGCGCTAGACAAATTGTGTTTAATATGGAGCTGTTGGAGAACCTGACCAAACAGATGAGGTGAAATTAGATTCTTGATCACTCTGAATGACCATAGGGATTCCAAACATTGAGATCAACTGAGTCAAAACTTTTAGCACATACTCAGTGGTGATAGACCGGAAAGGATAGGCAGCAGGAAACCTAGTGGTCTGACACATCACAGTGAGCAGGTAACTAATACCCTTTTTAGAACGAGGCAGAGGACCAACACAGTCAATAATCAGATACTCAAAGGTTGGCTGAGTACAAGAAAAGGAAACAGTGGTACCGACTTAATAGCTTGATTAGGTTTACCAAATAATTGAAAGGTGTGACAAGTTAATGAACTCAGAAATATCCCTCTTTAACCTAGGCCAAAAGAAATGTCTTAATATGCGATTGTCAGGCTTCCTCCCACCCATATGTCCAGCAACGTCGTTGTGGGAAGTTGTCAACACCAACTCACAAAGCTTAACTGGTACAACAACCTGACTAATAGCCTCCCCCACAAAACAATTACCATGAGACACTGACTTCCTCATCAGGACATCCTCTTAGAGAAAATAGCCATGGGTGACATCTCCCAACTGTTCCACAGGCACAATTTGGTCACGCAACTCGTCTAATGTGGGGTCAGCCCATTGCTCCGGGGTACAGATAATGGGATAACAGGGAAAGTAGTGACAGATTTCTTTGCCATTCACGTTAGCCGGCGTAGTGACTAGGTCGCCATGGCTCAGAACGCGTCACCGCACACGCAGAGATCACATCTGGGAAAACTGTGCGCACTCTCATCAGGAATCCCTACAAATGACGGCTTAGCGGAAACCACTAGAGATGGGAACATGACAGGCAGACAGGCTCACCAGCCAAGTTACTCCCAAGGATAACGTCGATACCCTCAATAGGCAACGATGGACGCACCCCCACACAACCTCATTTGTCACCAGTCCACAATTCAACATCAGTTTATGCAATGGAACTGACAGTGTTCAAACCTATTCCCTTAATTAGAACACTACTCCCCGAATCAGGCTCAGCAAAGAAGGGTAACAGACTCAAATGATTCAGAGGCATCTGTGTCTCTCAGGATCTTCCCTGGCACTAGGTCCTTACTTCCTAACATAGACACAAACCATCCGTAATGTCCGTAAATAAATAGTCTGGATCAATATGGATTTTCACATGCCCCTCGGCATGAGACAATGTGTCAGGAGTAAACTGATGTGGAACAGGTGCTGCTAACGCCGTAGGCTTAGATTAAACATAAGCGCAAGTACTGCATTTACCCCTAGCGCTGAGAACCGGACATTCATGTTCCCCAATGACCTGAACCTTGACAGTGACACTCTTGACCAAAGGCAGCTTTACCACAGAAGTCAGGCTCCACCCTAGTTGAATGAAACTCTGTCGGTGAACCAGAGTATCTCGGTGAGCCAGGCCCAAATCTCTCTAAACGCCCCCACTCACTCCGAGTACGGGGCTCTGCAAAGACACTTGAGTCAAAACATACTCGTCTGCCAAAACCGCAGCATCAGCAACAGTCTTTACTTTTTGTTCGTTAATGTATGTGGCTATATGATCAGGGATTTTGTCCTTAAATTGCTCTAGCATAATCCAATCACATAGCCCTTGGAAGTCATAACTGCAGAGGCGGAACACCAGCGATTAAACTGTGAAGATCATCCTTTTTAAAGTTCTAAATTGTTGGCAGTAAGCCTCAGGAACCAATTCGTAAATCTGTAACACAGCAATTTTAACCTTATCATAGCTGACACTGTCGGCTACACCTAGAGCTGAATATGCTTCCTGCGCTTTAGCAGTCACACACTGCAACATTTAAATTGTGGTCAGAATCAGGCCAACTCCTAGCATCAGCAACCGGCTCAAACAACAAAAATAATGTAAATTTAGGCAACAACTGTAAGTTCCCAACAATATCAAATGTGTCCGGAGCACGACCGAAAGAGGAGCGACCCCTAAGTAAATTTGTCACCTTCCCAGAGCAAACTCTCACCCTGCGATTGTTCCTTCCCTAACCAACTCTAACCGCTCTTTTTGCAGCTTGATTTTAGCACACTTCAAATCCTGTTTAAATTCCAATTCCTTTTCATACTTTACCCTATCATGCTCTAGCTTCTCACGATCATGCTCTAGCTGTAACAGAAGCAGGTTCTTACTGCTGTTCAAAAAGAAGACTACTAGGGCTTACAGATGGAGCAGCTATTGTAATGAAATGGTGAGACGGCGAGTCCTCAGCAGAGGCTGCCCCAGTGGTAACTTCAAGAATACCACTCCATCAGATTGGCCTTCAATATCAACCTAATATCATTTTTTTGCCAATTATCACAAATTTCAACCATGTAGTGTTCCGCAATCTTCAACAGCTGTTCTTTAGTACATAATTCTAACAGTTCCTCTGATGGAAAGCGAATGAACTCGTCTACATAAGACGCCATAGTCACAAGAAATACAAAAGAAATCTTGCTCTTCCCCTCTGCTGAGCACACCAGACCGGACCACAAGAGAAATGACAATCACACTGGGCACCACAGAAGAGAGGAGTTATATATATGGAGCTTCCCTAAACCTACAATAACTCAACCCTAGTCTTCGTGCGTATTTGCGGTGGGTAGTTACACACTGTAGCCCACTGACAAGAAAAACAAAAACCAGCATGCTGGCAGATACCCCCAAGCCATGGATGTGCCCCCCGAGACAACTGCCACGGACACCACACAAAAATAACAAACAAAATAACCATGCCCAACGTATTCCAAAGTGAAACACGTCACTAAGCCTAACAGGGAAAATAGAAAGGCTATAGCTCCGGGTAGCAAGTGTCACTACCCTACAAAAATCTCCCACTGAGGTACACAGCCAATTGTACTCACCTCAGACCAATGTCCCAACAGTGAGTATGGCAAGAGTTTCCAGGCTGGGCAGGGGCCTGGAAACTAACCAATGTTACATCTCCAACCGCAGTGGCAAGTTTACCAAACAAACAAAGGCAACCAACACTGGGCCTACCAAATATTACAACTCAAAAGCTGTAACAAAAGTTATAAACAAAGCACCTACACCTACAGTTCTCAAACATTAACTCCACATTTTCCCCCAAACAAGTAAGCTCAACGACACTAATATTAGTCCTTCATAATGCAACAAAGTGCTATATGCCAAAATGTATTTTAAGGAAAACAAGAGCAAAGAGAAAGAATTCGGCAGACAGAGAGGGAGGGTTGCCACAGTGTGCTGCTGGCAACAATTTAATATCGCTTTTTTTGCCAACGTTTACTGAGCCATATTCAAAGGGTGTTGAGCATTCTTAAATTCATCAGTTATTCTGCGCTCTCTGGCACACTCAGATGAGAGTGCTCTGAAATCGGAGTAGATGGCCAGACTGAATTTACAAACGCACTGGAAATGGTTATTTGCATAGTGGAGTCTTTTTTAAAGACATGTAGCTAGCTAGCTTAACATTGAAGCATAATCCCAACTCATGACTTTACTACCCTGCATGAATCTGCAGGTAGCTATCCAACCAGATTCAATGTGAGCTAGCTAACATTAAGCTATAGCTAGCTAAGCAAATGGTTCTGAGATATGAATAATGTCATACATGTAGCATTAGCTAGCGAGCCAGTCAGCTAACATTAGCTAGCTAGCTAGCTAGGTAAACAATGAGCCATAATCACAACTCATGATGTTACTACCTGGCATGAATCTGCAGGTAGCTAACCAACCAGGATTAATGTTAGCTAGCTAACGTTAGGCTATAGCTAGCCAAGCAAATGTCTCTTTCAAAATTAGAAACATGTAATATCTGAAAATGTATCTAGCTAGACTATCTTACCCACATACATCATTCATGGTAGGATGCGTCTCCTGTCGGTGCCATGGTTGCCCTTAGTTTGAAGATGTAAGAAAGGTATCGCCTTAGCTATCATACTCGAATTCCACTGATTTCAAAACTCAGTCCTCCAGAAAGTGGACATATTTAATCCACAATACATAAAAATAGGGTCCAATTCTGGGTTCATTTTTTCCATCCTAAATCCTGAATTATTGCCACATGTCTTCTGGTATCTCAGCCCCAATAAATTTTTTCCAGGGTGTCTTCAAATCTGAAATTTGGACTCACCAAAGGACAGATTTTCACCAGTCTAATGTCCATTGCTTGTGTTTCTTGGCCCTAGCAAGTCTCTTCTTATTATTGGTGGTTTCTTTGCAGCAATTTGACTATGAAGGCCTGATTCACACAGTCTCCTCTGAACAGTTGATGTTGAGATGTATCTTTTACTTGAACTCTCTGAAGCATATATTTGGGCTGCAATTTCTGAGGCTGGTAACTTATCCTCTGCAGCAGAGGTAACTCTGGGTCTTCCTTTTCTGTGGCGGCCCTCATAAGAGTCAGTTTCATCATAGCGCTTGATGGTTTCTGCGACTGCACTTGAAGAAAGTTCTTGACATTTTCTAGATTGACTGACCTTCATGTAATGATGGACTGTTCTTCCTCTTTGCATATTTGATGATGAAAGACAAATTTAAGATAAAAAAATATTTTAAAATTATTAGATGAGGCTTACCCAGTTGAGATGGTTTGGGATGATTTGGACCACAGAGTGAAGGAAAAGCGGCCAAGTGCTCAGCATATTTGGGAACTCCTTCATGACTGTTGGAAAATCATTCCAGGTGAAGCTGGTTGAGAGGATGCCAAGTGTGGCAAAGCTGTCATTAAGGAAAATGGTGGCTACTTTGAAGAATCTCAAATATATTGTCATTTAACACTTTTTGGGTTATCACATGATTCCATATGTGACCCGATTCAGGAAACTAGGCATATGTCGTGGGTCACTACTTCACAGGAGAGCCGTTTGAACGTTAACCTTTTGTAAATCAAAATAGTTTTTTGGGGCAGAAATGCCTTATCGAACATGTGACCTTCATGTGTGTTAATAACAAACTTGTCTGGCAATGTAAATACGAATAAAATTGTTAAATTACGAGCCTAGTTAGTTTAGCCAAAGAAAAAGACAGAATCCTTCCCGCTAGCCATGATTGGATGAGACAATGAGTGGGCTGGACATGCCGAAAGATGAGCTTGGATTGGTCTGCCATATAGCACGCTTTTGTCTATTTGAGCTGGTCAGTATGTCTACGTAATCATGTCTAACGTGTCTTTTTTTTATTAAGTGCTATTGGGCCCCCGCTATGACATCATATGTTTGGGGATTGTCCATCTTTATCCCCTTTTTTGTTCCCCATTTTCAACACTTTATGCAGCATCTGCGTTCGACCAATTGACCACAACCCATACACCGTCATATTTGGAATAACCCCAGGGAACAATGTCACAAATAATCTATCAGACATGATAGTATTCACATGCACATCTCTGTTAGCCCGCTGACTCATCCTTTTTAATAGAAATCTGCTTCCCCAACCTCCCATTCACGATGGGTGAGAGACGTTTTCTCTCTCCTTAAATTAGAGAAAATTAGGTTCACCACCCAAGGCACTACTGAAAAAAGTAAAAGGTGTGGCAGCCTTTCACATCACATGTAATGAGATCCACATCTCTGGCTATTGAGTGACTGTAGATATTCAAGGTCAGGCACCTACAGGTGTAGGACTACACAAAAACTATGAGTGAATAATATAAATAAACTTTCTACACAGCTATTTGTGAGCTTGAGGATATGAAAAAAAAGTATGATTGTGTATATACTGTATCATGTATAATATGTATGACTAGTTGTATATTATGTATTGTCTGCAGTGGGACCTCAGGTATTGTCTTTTATGGTTCTAAATCCATCAGTCTTTGCTAACTATTAGTATTATCTGTTTTTTATTTATTTATTATTTTCTATATTTACCAGAAGTGCAATGACACAAGGATTTTAACTGGGGGAAAAATATGAAATCGCGAAGGACCAAGATTAATTTAAGTTCATCCCACCCTCCAGAGTAGGAGAGGTGTGTATTATTTGTAATAAAAATTTTAAAAAAGGACAATTGTTCAACACGTGAAAAATCTGTTGATGTGCCCTTGAGCAAGGTACATAAGCCTAATTGCTCCTGAAAGTTGCTCTGGATAAGATTGTATGCTAAGTGACGTGAAAGTAAAACATCCAGTCTATCTAAGAAATCCACTTGAGTATCCCCTTTGTGCCTGAATACACTCTGGTGTTTTGTGAATGTCCCAGTCGGAAATGGCTGCCTCATGTCCCCATGTTCATGTTCAGACCTACACACTGTTAATAGGTGAGGGGAGATAAATGATGTACAGTACTCTGCATATTGCTTTGACAGTTCTGCACTGGTGTTTTCTGTTTCTTATGTTCAAAATAGTTCAAAGGCAATCAATCAGAACATTGGATAGCTGCTCCAATTTCACCAACCCGCTTGTCGGGTAAAACTGCTGTGCTTGTAATTTTTTCTCTTCATTTTCTTCTAAATGTGTTTTAGAAATGGTTTCACTTGGCAAAATCAGCACGTATTTCTTTGTTAACAATCATAGAGAACTGATTAATTAATAGGAAACTATTTCATACATTAGATATACTGTGAAAGCCTTTATTTTAATGGTGTGTCCTGTTTACTTGTCCTAGTTTATGGAGAATGTATTTTCTTCATACATGAAGAGAAAACGGTAGTTAGATTGATACTCTATAAATAAATCAAAGGGTTGTGGCATGGCCATTTGATTCTCATAAGCTGTGAAAATACTGTCACAGAAAACTAGGTCTCCTAGTATTACTGCTATTGTGGCTGTAACACAGAAGTGATCTTGTTCAAGTCTGACATATTTGTCTGAATGGGTTTCAGTATAACAATACAAGCTGCTTCCTGCCCCTTCCATTTCCATTCTAGGTTTTCTTCTCAACCTATTGTTGTTTCCCCCCTATTGTTTCATGGAGGCAATTTATAAAGTAAATCCAGTTAGTCACAGAGAATTGTGTGACAGAGCAGAGACAAAGTAACATTTCCGGTCTCTGGCATTAGGTGTTTGTGTAAAGCGCTGACAGACCGACAGCTACATGTAACACCTCTTCAGTTGCCACCCACCTCCACTCTCACCTCATCTCTCTTGGCAACACTACCCATGTGGGTGACAACACCAGGCCCAGTAGAAAAAAAATTTAATTGAAGAAAAATGTTTTATTTTCTGTATACCAGGGAGCTAGTTTCTAATGACAAATGTTTTTAGTTTTTAGGGATGCAACTGCATCTAGGGTATTGCGCAAGGTTAAATTGAGTTCCTCGGGTAGGTGGTTAACTGATTTTTGTCCTCTGATGTCCTTGGGTAGGCAGAGGGAGTCTGGAAGGGCATCGAGGAATCTTTGGGTTGTCTGAGAATTTATAGCACAACTTTTGATGCTCCTTGGTTGGGGTCTAAGCAGATTATTTGTTGCGATTGCAAACGTAATAAAATGGTGGTCCGATAGTCCAGGATTATGAGGAAAAACATTAAGATCCACAACATTTATTTCATGGGACAAAACTAGGTCCAGAGTATGACCTTGGCAGTGAGTAGGTCCTTAGACATGTTGGACAAAATCCACTGAGTCAATGATGGCTCCGAAAGCCTTTGGCAGTGGGTCTGTGGACTTTTCCATGTGAATATTAAAGTCACCAAAAATGTGAATATTATCTGCTATGACTAGGACAAGGTCCGATAGGAATTCAGGGAACTCAATGAGGAACGCTGTATATGGCCCAGGAGGCCTGTAAACAGTAGCTATGAAAAGTGATTGAGTAGGCTACATAGATTTCATGACTAGAAGCTCAAAAGACGAAAACGTTGATTTGTTTTGTAAATTGAAATTTGCTATCGTAAATGTTAGCAACACCTCCACCTTTGCGGGATACGTGGGGGATATGGTCACTAGTGTACCCAGAAGGTGAGGCCTCATTTAACACAATAAATTCATCAGGCTTAAGCCATGTTTCAGTCAGGCCATTCACATCAAGATTATGATCAGTGATTAGTTCATTGACTATAACTGCCTTGGAAGTGAGGGATCTAACATTAATTATGGCTAGGAGTCCCCCAAAGGGGACACCCCCTCCCATTCAGCTGAAAAGGTTGGGAAATTCAAAAAATATTCTTTAGAATGATTTAACTTTAACACATTATTAAGTACCCCTACTTTGAGATGTGAGGCATCACAATCTCTTTCAATAATGGCAGGAGTGGAGGAGGTATTTTTTGTAGTGAGATTGCTAAGGCGAACACCGCCATGTTTAGTTTTGCCCAACCTAGGTCGAGGCACAAACACGATCTCAATGGGGATATATGAAGCTGAACTTTAAAATATATTTTTTATTTTCTACTTTTCCACTCTCATATATTTTCATGAGTTCAATTCATCATACTCTGTTGCTGTGTGCACATACAGTGCCTTGCGAAAGTATTCGGCCCCCTTGAACTTTGCGACCTTTTGCCACATTTCAGGCTTCAAACATAAAGATATAAAACTGTATTTTTTTGCGAAGAATCAACAACAAGTGGGACACAATCATGAAGTGGAACGACATTTATTGGATATTTCAAACTTTTTTAACAAATCAAAAACTGAAAAATTGGGCGTGCAAAATTATTCAGCCCCCTTAAGGTAATACTTTGTAGCGCCACCTTTTGCTGCGATTACAGCTGTAAGTCGCTTGGGGTATGTCTCTATCAGTTTTGCACATCGAGAGACTGACATTTTTTCCCATTCCTCCTTGCAAAACAGCTCGAGCTCAGTGAGGTTGGATGGAGAGCATTTGTGAACAGCAGTTTTCAGTTCTTTCCACAGATTCTCGATTGGATTCAGGTCTGGACTTTGACTTGGCCATTCTAACACCTGGATATGTTTATTTTTGAACCATTCCATTGTAGATTTTGCTTTATGTTTTGGATCATTGTCTTGTTGGAAGACAAATCTCCGTCCCAGTCTCAGGTCTTTTGCAGACTCCATCAGGTTTTCTTCCAGAATGGTCCTGTATTTGGCTCCATCCATCTTCCCATCAATTTTAACTATCTTCCCTGTCCCTGCTGAAGAAAAGCAGGCCCAAACCATGATGCTGCCACCACCATGTTTGACAGTGGGGATGGTGTTTTCAGCTGTGTTGCTTTTACACCAAACATAACGTTTTGCATTGTTGCCAAAAAGTTCAATTTTGGTTTCATCTGACCAGAGCACCTTCTTCCACATGTTTGGTGTGTCTCCCAGGTGGCTTGTGGCAAACTTTAAACAACACTTTTTATGGATATCTTTAAGAAATGGCTTTCTTCTTGCCACTCTTCCATAAAGGCCAGATTTGTGCAATATACGACTGATTGTTGTCCTATGGACAGAGTCTCCCACCTCAGCTGTAGATCTCTGCAGTTCATCCAGAGTGATCATGGGCCTCTTGGCTGCATCTCTGATCAGTCTTCTCCTTGTATGAACTGAAAGTTTAGAGGGACGGCCAGGTCTTGGTAGATTTGCAGTGGTCTGATACTCCTTCCATTTCAATATTATCGCTTGCACAGTGCTCCTTGGGATGTTTAAAGCTTGGGAAATCTTTTTGTATCCAAATCCGGCTTTAAACTTCTTCACAACAGTATCTCGGACCTGCCTGTTGTGTTCCTTGTTCTTCATGATGCTCTCTGCGCTTTTAACGGACCTCTGAGACTATCACAGTGCAGGTGCATTTATACGGAGACTTGATTACACACAGGTGGATTGTATTTATCATCATTAGTCATTTAGGTCAACATTGGATCATTCAGAGATCCTCACTGAACTTCTGGAGAGAGTTTGCTGCACTGAAAGTAAAGGGGCTGAATAATTTTGCACGCCCAATCTTTCAGTTTTTGATTTGTTAAAAAAGATTGAAATATCCAATAAATGTCGTTCCACTTCATGATTGTGTCCCACTTGTTGTTGATTCTTCACAAAAAAATACAGTTTTATATCTTTATGTTTGAAGCCTGAAATGTGGCAAAAGGTCGCAAAGTTCAAGGGGGCCGAATACTTTCGCAAGGCACTGTATGCAGTACCAGTCAAAAGTTTGGACACACCTACTCATTCAAGGGCTTTTCTTTATTTTTACTATTTTCTACATTGTCGAAATAATAGTGAAGACATCAAAACTTTCAAAGTAATGATGGACTGTTGTTTCTCTTTGCTTATTTGAGCTGCTCTTGCCATAATATGGACTTAGTATTTTACCAAATAGGGCTAGCTTCTGTATACCACCCCTACTTTGTCACAACACAACTGACTGGCTCAAACGCATTTAGAAGGAAAGAAATTCCACAAATTAAATTTTAATAAAAGGTACACCTGTTAATAATTTAAATGTATTCCAGGTGACCACCTCATGAAGCTGGTTGAAAGAATGCCAAGAGTGTGCAAAGCTGTCATCAAGCTGAATGGTGGCTACTTTGAAGAATCTCAAATATAAAATATATATTTTGATTTGTTTAACACTTTTTTGGTTACTACATAATTACAGTGTCTTGCAAAAGTATTCATCCCCCTTTGCATTTTCTTATTTTGTTGCATTACAACCTGTAATTTAAATTAATTTTTATTTTTATTCCATGTAATGGACATACAGAAAAAAGTTCAAATTGGTGAAGTGAAATTTAAAAAATCACCTTGTTTCAAAAATGTCTAAATAATGTAAAACTGAAAAGTGGTGTGTGCATATGTATTCACTCCCTTTGCTATGAAGCCCCTAAATAAGATCTGGTGCAACCAATTACCTTCAGAAGTCACATAATTAGTGCACCTGGGTGCAATCCGTGTGTCACATGATCTCAGTATATATACAGTACACCTGTTCTGAAGGGCCCCAGAGTCAGCAACACCACTAAACAAGGGGCATCACCAAGCAAGTGGCACCATGAAGACCAAGGAGCTCTCCAAACAGGTCAGGGACAAAGTTGTGGAGAAGTGCAGAACAGGATTGGGTTATAAAGAAATATCAGAAACTTTGAACATCCCACGGAGCACCATTAAATCCAATATTAAAAAATTTAAAGAATATGGCTCCACAACAAACCTGCCAAGAGAGGGCCATCCACCAAAACTCATGGACCAGGCAAGGAGGTCATTTATCAGAGCGGCAACAAAGATAAAGCTGAAGGAGCTGCAAAGCTCCACAGCGAAGATGGGAGTATCTGTCCATAGGACCACTTTAAGCTGTACAATCCACAGAGCTGGGCTTTACAGAAGAGTAACCAGAAAAAAGCCATTGCTTAAAGAAGAAAATAAGCAAACGCGTTTGGGGTTCGCAAAAAGGCATGTGGGACTCCCCAAACATATGGAAGAAGGTACTCTGGTCAGATGAGACTGAAATTGAGCTTATTGATAATCAAGGAAAATGCTATGTCTGGCACAAACCCATCTCCTTGAACACCATCCCCACAGTGAAGCATGTTGGTGGCAGCATCATGCTATGGGGATGTTTTTCATGGTCAGAATTGAAGGAATGATGGATGGCGCTAAATACAGGAAAATTCTTGAGGGAAACCTGTTTGTCTTGCAAAGATTTGAGACTGGGACCGAGGATCACCTTCCAGCAGGACACTAACCCTAATCATGCTGCTAAAGCCATACTCAAGTGGTTTAAGGGAAAACATTTAAATGTATTGAATGACCTAGTCAAAGCCCAGACCTCAATCCAAATGAGAATCTGTGGTATGACTTAAAGATTGCTGTACACCAGCAGAACCCATCCAGCTTGAATGAACTGGAGCAGTTTTGCCCTGAAGAATGGGCAAAAATCCCAGTGGCTAGATGTGCCAAGCTTATAGAGACATACACCAAGATACTTGCAGCTGTAGTTGCTGCAAAAGGTGGCCCCAAAAATCTACTTTAACTTCTTGTGGCTGCAATCCCGTTAACGGGAGCGATTTGACAACAGCCAGTCAAAGTGTAGGGTGTCATTTTCAAAACATCAACAATCTCATAATTAACATTCCTCAAACATACATGTGTCTCATACCATTTTAAAGCTATTCTCGTTGTTAATCCCACCGAAGTGTCTGATTTCAAATATGCTTTTCAGCAAAAGCACTACAAACAATTGTTAGTTCTCCACCAAACCACAATAAGCACAGCCATTTTCCAGCGAATTATAGATTTCACAAAAAGCAGAAATAGAGAAAATTAATGACTAACCTGGAACTATCTTCATCAGATGACACTCATAGGACTTCATGTTACACAATACATGCATGTTTTGTTTGATAAAGTTCATATCGGAGTTTACATTGGCCTATTAGATTCACTAGTTCCAAAAACATTAAAGTGATTTTGCATAGCCACATCGTTTCAACAGAAATACTCATCATAAATGTAGATAATAATACAAGTTATACACATGGAATTATAGATATACCTCTCCTTAATGCAACCGCTGTGTCAGACCTTTAAAAAAAGTTTACGGAAAAAGCAACCCATGCAATAATCTGAGACAGAGCTCAGAACAGAAGCCAAATTAGCCGCCATGTTGGAGTCAACAGAAACCAGAAAATACATGATAAATGTTTCCTTACATTTGATGAACTTCATCAGAATGCAGTCCTAGGATTCCTAGGTCCACAATAAATGCTTGATTTGTTCGAAATTGTCCGTTATTTATGTCCAATTAGTTACTTTGGTTAGCGCGTTTGGTAAACAATTCCAATGTCACAAAGCGCGTCCACTTTAACGTGACAAAATGTCCAAAAGTTCCGTAACAGTCAGTAGAAACATGTCAAACGATGTACTGAATCAATCTTTAGAATGTTGTTTACATCTTGAATAACATTCCACCCGGAGAATTAGAATGACTTCAGATGACCGGTGGACCGCAGGTCCTTCCCCTGTCAACGCGCATAGTTAAAGCATGGTCAACTCGTGGCAGTGGTGACTATTTCCTGTCTCATTCGAACCCCCTTCACATTAAAGTCATCAGACGAAGTTCTATTGACTGTTGACATCTAGTGTAAGGCGTAGGAAGTGAGAATTCATCAATACCTCGCTGTAATTTCAAGGAGAGCCTGGTTGAAAATCTGCCACCCCCAGAAAAAATACAAACAGGAAGTGGAATTTCTCAGGTTTTTGCATGCAATATGATATCTGTTATACTCACAGACATAATTCAAACAGTTTTAGAAACGTCAGAGTGTTTTCTATCCAATACTACTAATGATAATATGCATATATTAGTATCTGGGACTGAGGAGCTGGCCGTTTACAATCGGCACCTTTTCATCCAAGCTACTCAATACTGCCCCTGCAGCCATAACAATTTAATTCCTGGTTGTAAGACAACAAAATAGAAAAGAATGCCAAGGGAGGTGAATACTTTCACAAGCCAATATGTGCTATTTCATCATTTGGATTTCTTCACAATTTTTAAAATAGGTATATTTAACCTTTATTAATACAGGTTTTTGTCATTGAGAACATCTATTTTTCAGGAGAGACCTGGTCTAGTAGCAGCAGTGGGAACAACGTTTCAGGCAAAACAACTTACATACAATAATGCAACTTTAAACAAAACTACAGACACAAATACAGTAAAACAATTACAGTTGAAGTCGGACGTTTACATGCACTTAGGTTGAAGTCATGAACCACTCCACAAATTTCTTGTTAACAAACTATAGTTTTGAAAAGTCAGTTAGGACATCTACTTTGTGCATGACACAAGTAATATTTCCACAATTGTTTACAGACTGATTATTTCACTTATAATTCACTGAATCACAATTCCAGTGTGTCAGAAGTTTACATACACTTAGTTGACTGTGCCTTTAAACATCTTGGAAAATTCCAGAAAATTATGTCATGGTTTTAGGAGCTTCTGATAGGCTAATTGACATGATTTGAGTCAATTGGAGGTGTACCTGTGGATGTATTTCAAACTCAGTGCCTCTTTGCTTGACATCATGGGAAAATCAAAAGAAATCAGCCAATATCTCAGAAAAAATTGTAGATCTCCACAAGCCTGGTTCATCCTTGGGAGTACTTTCCAAATGCCTGAAGGTACCACGTTCTCTGTACAAACAATAGTATGCAAGTATAAACACCATGGGACCACGAAGCTATCAAACCGGCTCAGGAAGGAGATGCGTTCTGTCTCTTAGAGATGAACGTACTTTGATGTGAAAAGTACAAATCAATCCTAGAACAACAGCAAGTGGCCTTGTGTAGATGCTGGAGGAAACAGGTACAAAAGTATCTATATCCACAGTAAAACGAGACCTATATCGACATAAACTGAAAGGCCACTCAGCAAGAAAGAAGCCACTGCTCCAACACCGCCATAAATAAGCCAGACTACGGTTTGCAACTGCACATGGGGACAAAGATCGTACTTTTTGGAGAAATGTCCTCTAGTCTGAGGAAACAAAAATAGAACTGTTTGGCTATAATGACCATAGTTATGTTTTGAGGGAGAGGCTTGCAAGCCGAAGAACACCATCCCAACAGTGAAGCACGGGGGTGGCAGCATCATGTTGTGGGGTGCTTTGCTGAAGGAGGGACTTGTGCACTTCACAAAATAGATGGCATCATGAGGCTGGAAAATTATGTGGATATATTGAATCAACATCTCAAGACATCAGTCAGGAAGTTAAAGCTTGGTCGCAAATGGGTCTTCCAAATGGACAATGACCCAAAGCATACTTACAAAGTTGTGGCAAAATGGTTCTAGGACAACAAAGTCAAGGTATTGGAGTGGCCTTCACAAAGCCCTGACCTCAATCATATTGACAATTTGTGGGCGGAACTGAAAATGTTTGTGCGAGCAAGGAGGCCTACAAACCTTACACAGTTACACCAGCTCTGTCAGGAGGAATGGGTAAAAATTCACCTAACTTATTGTGGGAAGCTTGTGGAAGGCTACCTGAAACGTTTGACCCAAGTTAAGTCTTGACGCACCCCATCCTGGATCATTTACATCAACACCCGCTGAATTGTAGTGTGCCAAATTCAAATAAAATTACTAAACATTTTAAATTTTCATGAAATCACAAATGCAATATAGCATAACACAGCTTAACTCTTTGTTAATCCACCTCAGATGGATTGTGAAAATATGCTTTACAGCGAAAGCAATCCAAGCGTTTGTGTGAGTTTATCAATCACTAGACAAAACATTATGAATACCTAGCATCAAAGTAGCTGGTCACGAAAATCAGAAAAGCAATAAAATGAATCTCTTCCCTTTCATGATCTTCGGATGTTTTCACTCACGAGACTCCCAGTTACACAATAAATGTTCCTTTTGTTCCATAAAGATTATTTTTATATCCAAAATACCATCATTTGTTTGGCACGTTATGTTTAGAAATCCACAGGCTCGAGCGGTCACGACATCGCAGACGATAATTCCAAATAGTATCCGTAATGTCCACAGAAACATGTCAAATTTTTTATAATCAATCCTCAGGTTGTTATTAAAATATATAATCAATAATATATCAACCGGGACTATCGCTTTTTCAAAAGGAGAGGGAGAGACAATGGCTGCACCACTGTGTTGCGCATGCAAAACTCTCACTCTTTCTCGCTCATTTTTCAAAATAAAAGCCTAAAACTATGTCCAAAGACTGTTGACACCTTGAGGAAGCCATAGGAAAAGGAATCTGCTTGATATCCCTTTAAATGGAGGCAAGGCATGCAATGGAACAGAGAGCTTTCAGGAAAAGCAGCACTTCCTGGTTTGATTTTCCTCAGGTTTTCGTCTACAATATCAGTTCTGTTATACTCACAGACAATATTTTGACAGTTTTAGAAACTTTAGAGTGTTTTCTATCCCAATCTGACAAGTACATGCATATTATAGTTTCTGGGCCTGAGAAATAGGCAGTTTCAAATGGGTACGTTTTTCATCCCCAAAAAATCTAAATACTGCCCCCTACACTCAACAGGTTAAACAATTTAAAGGCAATGCTACGAAATACTAATTCTGTGTATGTAAACTTCTGACCCACTGGGAATGTGATGAAAGGAATAAAAGCTGAAATAAAGAATTCTCTCTAGTATTTTTCTGACATTTCACATTCTTAAAATAAAGTGGTGATCGTAACTGACCTAAAACAGGGAATTTTTACTAGGATTAAATGTCAGAAATTGTGAAAACTGAGTTTAAATGTAGTTAGCTAAGGTGTATGTAAACTTCCGACTTGAACTGTATAAATAACATCACTAAAATCTGATACCACCAGTAGTAATGTACGTCGTACCAGCTCCTTCCTGGCCTCCAAAAAAAAGCAAGCCTCATGCCGATAATAAAAACCTATTCTCAGCTTGAGCTTCCTTATCAAGTTCTCCACATAAACAATGAAGCTCAGCTTGTCATCAACCCACACACCAAATATTTTGACAGTTTTGGAAACTTTAGAGTGTTTTCTATCCTATTCTGACAAGTATATGCATATTCTAGTTTCTGGGCCTGAGAAATAGGCAGTTTCAAATGGGCACGTTTTTTATTTAAAAAAAATCTAAATACTGCCCCCTACACTCAACAGGTTAAACAATTTAAAGGCAATGCTACCAAATACTAATTATGTGTATGTAAACTTCTGACCCACTGGGAATGCGATGAAAGGAATAAAAGCTGAAATAAAGAATTCTCAAGCATTTTTCTGACATTTCAAATTATTAAAATAAAGAATAAAGAATAAAAAATAAAAAAAAGAATAAAACTGCCTATTTCTTAGGCCCATAAACTAGAATATGCATATACGTATGTTGGTGATCGTAACTGACCTAAGACAGGGAATTTTTACTAGGATTAATTGTCAGAAATTGAAAAAACTGAGTTTAAATGTATTTAGCCTAGGTGTATGTAAACTTCCGAATTGAACTGTATAAATAACATCACTAAAATCTGAAACCGCCAGTAATGTACATCGTACCAGCTCCTTCCTGGCCTCCAAAGAAAAACAAGCCTCATGCTGATAATAAAAACCTATTCTCAGCTTGAGCTTCCTTATCAAGTTCTCCACATAAACAATGAAGCTCAGCTTGTCATCAACCCACACACCTAATTATTGTTACACTTTGACTTGCTCTATAGTATGTCCAGCCAATGTAGCAATGACATGATTAGTAACATGCCCGGCATTTGAAAATACCATGCATTTTGTTTTACCCAAATTCAGAATCAGCTTCAAATCATACATTCTGTTGTATGATGTTAAATGCTCTTTGGGCATTTTCAAAAGCTAAAGATAAACTACTACTACTTGAATGAAGAACAGTATCATCTGCATAAAATTGAAAATCTGCTGTTTCAATATGATCCCCAATGTTGTTGATATACAAAATGAATAACATTGGGCCCAAAATAGAACATTGCATAACATCTGAGCACACCACTATGTACTCAGATTTTCAACCATCCACCATTACACACTGTGTATGATTTGATAGGTAATTTATAAACCAATCTAGAACATGACCTGTAATTCCACAACATTTTATCCTTTGCACTAACACAGCATGGTCCACGGTGTCAAATGCCTTTGACAATCAATAAAGACAGACACACAATGTGACTTCTTGTCAAGAGCACAGTGGATGTCATTTAAAACATTAAATGTTGCTGAAACAGTGCTGTGGCCAGACCTAAAGCCTGATTGCATTCCATTTAAGATGTTGTTTTCAGCTGCCTACTAACTAACAACTCAGGTACCTTTGACAGTACTGACAATTTCGATATGGTAAATTACAAAGGATCTCCACCTTTCAGGAGAGGCAGTACAAAAGCAGATGCACTAACTTGGGGATTTCCTTAATGTCAAGTGTAAGGTTAAAGATACATGTTAAGGGGGAGCAATGATGTCTGCAGCTAGGTGTAGGAAACGGGGGTCTAGATCATCAGGGCCAGGGGATTTTTTTTCTATCAAGTTCTTGTAGAATGTTACAATGTAGAAAATAGTAAAAAATAAAGAAAAACCCTTGAATGAGTATGTGTGTCCAAACTTTTGACTGGTACTGTACCTACATAGATACTGCATTTATCATTTTTTTATGTCTCATGTGGGGTTGGGAAAATACCGTGACACCCTGCTTGCGTACATATGAAGTTAACACTCTTTGACAACCCACAGACATAAATACTACAGGGGGATAATTTATATATTGTTATTTCTTCAGGAAAATACAGCTATAGGATGACATGAACCTATGGGAGATTCAACTATTTATTGGGGAATATGTGGTTATTCTAGTGAACCTGATATCATAGTGCAGATAGTATTCCCAGAACTGCAAAGTGCACTATACAGTGTATGGCCATACTAAGTGCATTTCCATAAAAATAAAATAATAATATACTGTCTGGAAGGTGATCTGTATTTGTGTTTGAGTGTGTTTTGCAGGTCCTTCAGCTACTGGCTGAACTACATCCTGTCCATCATGTACTGCAGTGAGAACAACTACATAGGTTCCTACCTGGAGGAGACAAGGAGCTGCTCTTGCCCCTACGACCATCCGTCCTGCCAGGGTGTCATCCCTTGCACTGTGGGCGATGCCTCTTTCTGCGCCTCTTGCTCCTATGACAACCGCTCCCGCTGTGCCAGCTGCAACCCTGGGTACAT
The DNA here is from genome assembly GCF_045791955.1 of Oncorhynchus clarkii lewisi. Lineage (NCBI taxonomy): Eukaryota > Metazoa > Chordata > Actinopteri > Salmoniformes > Salmonidae > Oncorhynchus > Oncorhynchus clarkii. The sequence goes on along the minus strand of NC_092150.1, from coordinate 30,801,638 downwards.
GCTCAGCCAGGGGGTCTGCCGCAATGAGGTCCCAGACTCCACGGACCACTACATCAGCTTCGAGACAGACCTGCAGGACCTGGAGCTGAGATACCTGCTGCAGAAGAAAGACAGCCGTATTAGCATCCATGGGATCTTCGTCAGCAACGACGTCCGACTCAACAACTGGTTTGACCCATCGTGGAGGAAGAGGATGCTGTTGACATTGAAGAGCAACAAGTACAAGTCCAACCACGTCCACATGCTCCTGGGGATGACCCTGCAAATCTGCCTAACTAGGAACAGCTCCCTGGAACCAGTGCTGTCTGTCTACATCAACCCCTTCGGGGGAAGTCACTCTGAGAGCTGGAGCATGCCCATAGACCAGAACAGCTATCCTGATTGGGAGAGGACTAAACTAAACATTCCCCTGGACTGTTACAACTGGACATTGACTTTGGGTAACAAGTGGAAAACGTTTTTTGAGACTGTCCACTTCTACCTGCGGAGCAGGATCAGGGCTCCATTGCCCCAAGGGAACGGCTCGGTGTACTACGAACCTTTCGAGTTTCTGGAGCCCGGTAAGAACCTGGGCTACATGAAAATAAATAGCATCCAGGTGTTCGGCTATAGTATGCATTTTGACCCGGAAGCGATCCAGGACCTGATTCTGCAGCTGGACTACCCGTACACTCAGGGATCGCAGGACTCAGCCCTGCTGCAGCTGCTGGAGATCAGGGACCGGGTCAACAGACTGTCCCCTCCCGGACCTCAGCTCCTGGACCTGTTCTTCTGTCTCCTGCGCCACCGCCTCAAATTATCCACCACAGATGTTGTCCGAATACAGGCAGCGTTGCAGGCTTTCTCTGCCAAACAGCCTAATTCCATGGAATACGAAACAACCAAATTATGTAGCTAATAAGGTGCCAGTGTCCAGATATGCAGATGCTTGTGCTGCTATCACACTGACCTGATTACAGTTAAGAGCAGTTTTGGAAGGCACTGAGGGACATTTTGGTTATGATCTCAAGAGATATGCATTTGGATTCATGTAAAATTATAACTTTCTGGAAATGTGTTGTGTCATAGACACATAAGGGGGCTTCACCATGTTCACTTTGCCTTTTTACATAATAACAATAAAACTCAGACTTTCTGACCATTATCGATATCAAAAGATGTATCATCACTGATATGTTGCCCATGTCCTGACATCCTTAAATAGCACAGATCTCAATCACTTACAATGTGATGCTTTTGCTGATAATGAAGTGTTATCTCGACAGTGTGTTTGGTTTGACACCAGCATGGCTTTAGGTCCTTCACTTTGTTATTAAACACAACCCATGTTTTTATACTCACACTCTTCAGTTTAATCCTACCCCACCCCATGTTCAGAGCTTCATGAGTCAATATGGAAATCAACTGTTCCTTGTTTAACTTTTTTTTCCATATGTTTAAATTCCCACAAATTGGAGTTACAGTACTTCAGACGTACAGAAATAAAACACGATAAATGCAGTGGCTAGTATGTTATGTTACATGTAATTTTATTTTTTATAATGCAGTTGTTTGTGAACAGTTACTAAGCAATGTCCATATGCTGTATAACATTCTGAATTTGTTAATTCACTAAATAAAAGTCATTTTTATGTCCTGTCTGTAAATAGTGTAGATACTCCATCTAGTGTCTAATTTTCTCAGACATAATATATTACTTAAATCCACCTCATATTTATATTTGATCTTTAGTTCATTAATCTAGATGATAACATATTTGATGCAAATTGAACAAAATTAGACATACTAGTACTGTTAGTTGGTCCCAGATCCTATCAATTAGTACCAATTCACTAAATGACAGTGTTAAATGGAAGTGTGTCAGTTAAGATTATATTTAAATCTTAATCTCCTCTCTAAGGAGGACAAGCTTCATGCAAACCACAGAAAATATCATTAAGATGTTCCATTCATTCATTTAGCGCATCGAAAGGATTTCTTATCCCATATTTTAGGACCAGGACAGATATTCCATGAAATGTTGCCTTATGTGAATCTTTACAATTAATCTGTGTAAAAGATTTAGACAAGGCTACATTGCCAGACAACAGTCTAATACATTAAAGTCACAACAAACCCTAGAGCACCACTTGCTCCAGTGTTTGCCATTAAACACCAGGTGACTTGTTCTTAGACTAATGACTTTATCCCTTGGATATCCTTGAAAACAATCCAGCCAATGCATTGTGTGAGAAAAAAGTGTAAAATACTAAGAGAGGCAGCTTGGAAAGTTTTCTATAATTTATGATGGCCAGAGTGGGGGCATTTATTAGTTATTGATATACTTTATTCTCTTCATTCTGGCTGTCAATATTTAGTACCTTTTCAGAATGCTGGGGAACACGAGGTATGAATCTAAGGCATATTAGGTGCAAATCCAGTTCAGAAAAAGAAAACACTGAGCTTAATTGGAATGTCTGATGAGATAACAGTAAAACAAAAGTGGCATGGATACACTTGAAATGTGAGTTGAAGGACTATTCATTGTGTTTGATTCAATTACATTGATAGGTGGGTGCAGGTATATGTTATGTTTGGCTATTAGTGAGACATGGCTATCCCTAAATAAATCCCATCACTCATTCCAGTGGTTTGCATAGTTGGCAGGGCAGCAGCAGGCTACACTGCGCCGAAAATTGCTTCACCAAAGGTCAGCCAGGTCTGTGAAATCTAGTTTACAGTGACAAACTGAGAATAACCCAGCTTTGGCCCTCTCTCTGTCTCTTTCATTTCCATTGATGGATGGCGGCTGGAGGAAGAGAGACAGGCAGCGTATCAAAGCTCATTATCTCAGGTGTTTTTCTCACTAGCTGGTAGTCTCTTGTAATCTGTAGACTTGTATGTTTTACTCTAGGTCCTGGAATAAAGGTATTCAGCTGAGAGGCCTCAGAGAGAGAAATCTTTTGGTTATCCCAACAGCGGGCCTGATGGGAGTCAAGTGTTTACATCCTGGTTTAAATCTACCAACCCTAGCTGAGCTCTTGCTCCATCACTCAGAATGACAACTGTAGGCAATGAGACAAACATTCTACAGCATTAGCTCAGACACATGCAAGGAAGAAGGAGGGAAATAATAAATAGAAAACAGGGGTGGCCAAACCTCCTGCCGAAGAGCTACTGTAATGCTTTAACACATCTGACTCCCCTTACAAAAATAAATTAGTTGCTGCAAACTAAATAGTGTGCCACAAAATATACCAAAAGTTTGCCACTAGTGTTGAATCTGCAGCAAACATTTGGCAACAATAATATGTATTGACACTAGTGGGAAAACAGTTTGCCAGAGGTTTTTTTCTTGCAGACAATTCTCTCATGATTCAATTTCAATTTGTGGCAACAAGTTTTAAGGCCAGTAACCGTTGATGATCAATCAAGGCGATTGGAAACATCTGTTCGAAAATGGAAACCTAGCTACCTACCAAAGTTGTCTGGTGAGTGTCTAATTTATTAATTAAACTTCCAAATAAACTTTTAAATTGTATTAGCTAAATGATGCCTAGTTAGCAATGTCATGTTTTATGGGATAGCGTGAAACACATTTTGTTGATACCAGTTTCAATCTGTCAGCTCCACTGACTGACTGGCTAGTGCTTAGTTAGCTAACATTAGCTATCATATTTCTGCTATCTAACTAATGATTTGCCTAAACACAATTTTTATGTGAATATGTTGCTGTCTTTTAATACCAATATGCTAGCGTCACGGTTCAGTAGCATGTTAGTTAGCACAACAGCTAAGGTAGGTTGATGCAGGTAGCTAGCAACAGTTGATTTGACATCAGAGCAAAACATCGCTTTTGCAGATGGATACCCTTCCCTTACCCGTGATGTTGAAGAGGCTGTATTGGGAGGATGATGCATCAATACCCTGGAAATATGTTTGAGGTGCACTCACTCATAACACTTTTTTGAGTGATAAATGAGTAACGTAAACTCGTACATCGCCTTGGTCATATTGCCCTTATTTTAGCGCCCCAAAAACGTAATACTTCCAGATCAATTGTAATGTCAATACCATTGTAAAGCACAATTTATCCCCTTTCCAACAAATTCAATTACATGACCTAAACACTGCCCGTTTCTGCATAATTCAAGCAGGCAATGAGCCCCGTCGGGTCTTTAAAAAAAATGGCAGATGGGGAAGCGAAATTAATGCGTGATAGTGAGAAGGACAGATGTCGTGGGGGAAAATTGCTTTTTCACTCGATCTGTCCACCTTATCGCCTCTAAAATGTAAAGAAAACACTATAAAGAGTTTATATAATGTGTCATTACATACCTATTTGAAGGTTTGTGTCGAATTTGAATCAAGTTTTTAGGGCGGTGCTAAAGTGACCTTAGAAGTAAACAGCGGCTTTGAGAATGATGATCGCATGCAATGATGACAAAAAAAATGACTAGGTATCCCCCCTTACCCCCGTCACTGTCCATTTCTTGTTTTTAAACAATGAGAGAAGTGCTACACCTGGTGGAGAGAGATTGTAAGACGGAAATAGTTGCTTTATGCATGCTGTACGTTACGACATGACACGTCAAGATGTAACGGAGGGTCAGTTTTTTCAACTTTTCTCCAATACTATAGAGCCATTACCATGTCGATCAGCGCTTGATTAGAAACCTAGTTCACACCCCCGATTTTGAAGTCATCACAGTCACTACAGTCCCATTAGTTTTCTTTGTAGCCTTGTTTGAATGTCGCGGTCACACACATTTGTACGGAATGGGGTGAGTTTACATTATATCATCTTCAAGATTGATAAGGTAAGTAAATACATGACCATGCTCGTGACACTAGCTTACTGAAGTGTTTACACGGAATATAACTAGCTAAATGTACGTTTTTTTTGTTGACATTTGGCTAGCTAACTATGTCAGTGTCTGTAACGGTAGCTAGCTAACTTAGCTAGTTTAGTCTGACACTTCTTCTGGACTGTATCGGACACTGTTTCACTCGTTAGCTAAATTAGCTGGTTAGCTTGCTACGTTACCATATCTAGATTTTACTTATTCTCCATCTGGGTTCATTTAACCAAGCTATGTAGCAGGCTTATCTCAACTTGCATGGGGATTCATTGAGTTCGTCAGCATTACTGTACTGGTTTTAAATGGTTTTTGACAGTGGCAGCTTTAGTCAGACTTGTTAGGTTGTGGAGGATAGATGCAAATTCTGTAAGCTAGCTAACGTTAGAGTTGACCTTAAGTTTGATGTAGCCAAGTTAGTTTCTAACATTCCTTTATTTCTGTACTTAAATGCCTAGGTCAAGGCCAATGAGCAAGAGGACAAGTACATTAGAGTGTCTCGTTTGAGAAACAGACGCCTCACAAGTCCTCAACTGGCAGCTTCATTAAATAGTACCCCCAAAACACCAATCTCAACATCAACAGTGAAGAGGTGACTCCGGGATGCTGGCCTTCTAGGTAGTTGCAGAGAAAAAGCCATATCTCAGACTGGCCAATAAAAATACAATATTAAGATGGGCAAAATAACACAGACACTGGACAGAGGAACTCTGCCTAGAAGGCCAGTATCTCAGAGTCACCTCTTCACTGTTGACGTTGAGACTGGTGTTTTGCGGGTACTATTTAATAAAGCTGCCAGTTGAGGACTTGTGAGGCTTCTGTTTTTCAAACTAGATACTCTAATGGCCTTGTCCTCTTGCTCAGTTGTGCACCGGGGCCACCCACTCTTTCTATTCTGGTTAGAGCCCATTTGCATCGTTCAATGAAGGGAGTAGTACACTGCGTTGTAAGAGATGTTCAGTTTATTGGTAATTTCTCTCATGGAATAGCCTTCATTTCTCAGAACAAGAATAGACTGATGAGTTTCAGAAGAAAGGTATTTTTTTCTGGCCATTTTGAGCCTGTAATCGAACCCACACATGCTGATGCTCCAGATACTCAACTAGTCTAAAGAAGGCCAGTTTTATTGCTTCTTCAATCAGGACAACAGTTTTCAGCTGTGCTAACATAATTGCAAAAGGGCTTTCTAGTGATCAATTAGCCTTTTAAAATGATAAACTTGGATTAGCTAACACCACGTGCCATTGTAACACAGGAGTGATGGTTGCTGATATTGGGCCTCTGTACGCCTATGTAGATATTCCATTACAAATCATACATTTTCAGCTACACTAGTCATTTACAACATTATCAATGTCTACACTGTTATTTTAATAGACAAAAAATGTGCTTTTCTTTAAAAAACAAGGACATTTCTAAGTGACCCCAAACTCGAGTGGTAGTTAGTGTACATTATATACACAGCTACCATAGATAGTCTGGACATTTTACCATACTTGCTGTATTGTTCATTTGTACAAATATTCTGTCACAGTGACCAACCTGACACACAACATACACATCACAGGCAGCTCATGTGCACTTAGGGGTAAAGTGCCTTGCACAAGGGCACAACAGCAGTAGGTAGTTTATAGACATATTTTAGCTGGTAACCCACTGGCTGACGGATCACGTCCTGCAGATTTCCCAGCAAGCTGCTCAGGGGTTAGAATATCGGCATGCCTTTCTAACCTTGAAGCTACTGCCGCCCCTATTCATTTTGCTCTTCCCTCAGTCCCTTGCCTTTTGTTCAACCATATGACCTGGCTTATCAACCCTTCTTTCAAAGTATTTAATTTAGAAATGTGGGTGAAACTATCCCTTAAAATCTCCCCCCTAGCAGTTAAGCCTAGCGGTTAAGAGCGTTGGGACAGAAACTGATAGGTCACTGGTTCGAATCCCCGAGCCAACAAGGTGGGAAAATCTGCCATTCTGCCCTTGAGCAAGGCAGTTAACCCCCCCAAAAAACTGCTCCCCGATGCGTCAAAGACGTGGTGTCGATTAAGTCAGCCCTCCACACCTCTCTGATTGAGATCGTTTGGGTTAAATGCGGAAGTTGTGCAACTGATTAGGTACTCCATTTTACCCTCTCTTTTGAAGGGGAAGAGATGGACCAGGAAACGCTCTTGCTTTTGGACAACTCGACTATAGCCTGAAGTTAAAGAAGAACATAAAAGCCTTACGCAGTTATTGTTCTGTAAATGCTAATTTTTTTATACATGGGGGGAGGTCCTCGTAACACACAGGATTGTGGACACACAAAGGGACACACCAAGGGACACACCAAGGGACACACCAAGCTTGAGCAGGAGTGACGTAGCCAGGTACATGTTGAAAGATTTGTTGTGTATTTAAAAAAATATATTGTTATTTGTTATGCGCATCTGCTGGATACTCCAGGCATTGTGAGTTACATATTTTACAAAAACATTATAATATAATTCTATTTGCTGTGATTCACTAGACTGGCTGATGTGACCCACAGAGCAGGGAGAGCTGTGACCACACTGGTCTGGAAAGGAGACTGTTTGTTAATGCAATATTTGCAAATAAATTGTGCAACAGGTTTTGATTGGTTCTCTCAAGTGTTTGATTTTTCCTCGGGGTTGAGACCTCTCATTTTTTGGATTTGAAAATCCAACCATTGTAATAGAAGGGGGCGGCGCTCAGGGGCTGTGGGTGTTTGAGTGAGAAAGACTCAGAGGAGAGCCAACCCGTAAAAGCACAGCCCCCTTCATTTTTGCCGCATTGTGCTGACAATATAAAAGAGACATTCCAGACTCTAAAGTCAGGAGGACTTCAAGAGTTAGGTGTTAGCCAGCTTTAACTGCAATGGAAAGGTAATTGTTTCTCTGTCTACAACATAACACAATTTGAAGTCTCACAAGCATTAGAAACAGCATTGGGTGTGAATACGGTGGGAACGTGGATCTGAGCAAGTGGGATATGTATGTAAATGTCAAGTTGTCTATTTACGTCAATGTATTTTTTTGTTTGTAAAAAAAACAAAGTAAAATATAAGTTAAAGAAATAATAATTGTCTGCTTAACTACAGATTGCACCAAGACTTCTACATTTTAAACCCGGACTGCTGAAACTAATAACTGGATCGCGGTCTTCAAGAACAAAAAACTTTGCTTCGCCAGCCCAGAGAGAAACAGTCCCAATATCTTCTCTTTGAAGTGCAGGTATAGTTTGATATGACCCTGCTGGGGGTGCCTCAGATGATAATGTCTTTTTTTAACCTGAAACAATCAAGTTATTCACTAAAGATTATTCTCTCTAGACACAGAAGGTGACATCACTTTAATACTTCTGCCAGTGGTCCTCCCATCACCAGTCTACAATATCGGCAGGAAGACATTCCAACCCAGCTTCAATGAGACTAGAAAGTCCTTCAATGACTTGCAGCCTGTGAGTTTAAATAGTGGATAGGCATAGGGAGATAAGTATTTTGTAAACCTTGAATGAAAGGAACAGAATTCCAAAATCTGTTACGCATAACTGCACACTCCAAGAGATTAGCAAGATTTCCATCCAATTCATGACAGATTTTCAAGCGAAAATTCTAAAATCTGCATAAAACAATATCCCACCATAGATGTTTCCAGCAAACAGACTTTTTGCGGATAAAAGGCTTTGCTCAGTTATCATTTAGTTCATGTAAATAATTCTGTAGTTGTCCCATTAAACATCCTAAGGTCAACATCCTAACATCCCCATAGTATTCAGATTTCTTTCTTGTAAATGTTTTAGCTACAAGAAAATATTAAATAAACAATTTGGGAAATTTCCGGTCTTTGCAGATGTTGTATTGCATCTATGTTTATCTATTAGACATTGAACACAACATATTTCTACATTTAGTATACTTCATTTTTTTCTCTGTGAAGTAAGTTAATTTAAAGTTATGCGATTTGGTTTATGTAGATACATTTAAATTTGGTTTAACACACAGTAGCCAAAAACCTGATCTAATTTGCATATTCATACTAAGTTTGCAGCAAACAGAATGTTCACCACAGGTTCCCAGAATTGTTTGCATTTAAAAATATGAGCTTGATGCAAATGTGTGGCAAATTGGCCAAAGGTTTGCCACAACTGTTTGCCAGAAGCATGTATTTTCGGGAAGGATATATTTTGAGTACAAATGTTTAGGTGTATAAATTATATTTATACACTTTAGGTTTCTCTGCCAGAGGGGCTAAGTGAAACTAATTTACTGGCAATACAACTAAATTAATGGAGTGCAGGGATCAGAACACATAAAGGGGTAATTCTGTCTGAAAGTTACATTAACATCCTAAGAGTGCAATTGTGAAAAGGGAGCCCATAAAAATTGGTCTGCCAAATGCAAATTCACCTTTCACTTGGCTCAACTCTGCAACTCATCCAACTTTCAATCAATCAACATTTCCACTGGATTAGAAAAGGCAAGGCTTTTCTCCAAATTGTCAGATTTGTGCATAGCTCTGAAATACATGAGATGCATTTGATAATGAAGCAGAGATGAGGGGAATTCTGATTTATGTTCCTTACCTCGTTTGACACTCGTTTGACATTGTTTAGGAGTGGCATTTCAAAGGAATCTACTTTCCATTAGCTCTCCAATTACTAACATTGATTGGTGCCTTTTCTTGAAAGATAAAAAATCATGTCCATAATAAGTGTGTTAAGTAGTAAGAACATCCAGGTCCAGGCACTACTTCTATCAATGTTGTTTGGTTCTAAAGTTACTGTTAAAACACAATTATTTTCTTTTTTTATGGGGTAACTACTATTGTGTGTTATTTCCTTGTGAAAAGCTCTACTACTGTTTGTTACAGTGATGAACCCATGCCAGGGCCCACCTGTACCATGGTGTCGTGAATACTGTGTTGCTTTCCCTTCAGTACCAATTTCAAAGTGGTGTCAAATCTTAGAGTAGTTGCATGGCTGGAGCAGTATTTAAATGGGACAGTGAAAACAGGAAGGTGAAATACCTTACATTACTCCAGGAAAAACTGTGGGCGAGACAAAAACACTATCTCTGTTATTTCTCCAGACATGTGCTTCCTTTTCTTTCCCTCTCCCTTGTCCACCTTTTTCTCAACATCACAGTGCACCCTCTTGCCCAACCTAGTTACACCTGCCAAAACACCCTTAGTCTGTCGAAATACCATTTGCTTTTTCCCACTCGTCAGTCACTCAGTCGCACTAGCTAGAACTTGAATACTTGCAAATATTCTGGTGGACTTAACGGGCTAATGGCGGAAGAATTAACCCCCTGGCTGGGTCAAATATCCATAGCCTAAACTTAATAACCCAGCACCAACATATCACTGTAAACCCCAATACATTTTTTACTCTAATTTTAACTCGTAGTTTTAGTAAATCAACTCAAACGCCACTTCAGGGCAAGGTGCAATTAAGGCAGACACCTCAGTTCAACTTAACATGGAAAACTAATGCAGGGGCAACATGTAGAGACTGAGCAACCATAACAGTGTTATGACTTGTTTGTGCATAATATTTGTGAAAGCATTTACGTAGGCCGGGCTCTCAGAAATCCCTCGCTGTGAAGTGTATGAAGGGCTCAGACACATGAGGAGCTGGGATGAGATTGCCTTAATTGTGACAAAGACCGGGAGGAGAGGTGTTCTGTAATATTAACCACAGGACACACTCTAATCCAATGAGCAGCAGTGGAATAATAGTTTGAGAGTAGAATCTCACTCTCCCTCACTGGGGGACTGGAAAGGAAGCTCAACATAAAGGAGAAATAATTGTTTATTTTGTATAACAATGCTTCTCAGCGAGGTAAAACATCGAGAAGTGGGTACAGCGGGTGCCTCGCAGAGCTTCTGAGAGTTATTGGCATTCACAAACACCCTCTCATTTGTCCACACTCAAAATTGTCATTTTTTTCAGGGACTCCTGTATTTCTGTTTGATTGGCACGGTGCGCTGGAAGGGGTTGCTACGGTTTGCCAAACAGAATAAAAATCTTGATGCTTGTCACTTGCACCCCTGTAGTATCTGACCCCTAGCCCTCTTTCTCCAGGGTGTTTCCTCATTTAGGATAGGTTTTCACTCATGGATCTCTTTCCCTCTTTCTTTCTCTCCCTCAACCACCTGATTTAGGGCACATCCTCATTATGTGCATCCTGATACCTGCCACGGCTAATGAGGAGAGGGACTGGAGCAGCAAAGTTGGAGCGTTTAGATTAATGAGAGTAGTACAGCAGTGAAATTTGGGAATAGTGTCCACTCTAGTCTCCCGAGCTGTTCATTACTGTGGATATATGGCATTTTAGAACAGGGAGCTGAGTCGCTGCCTAATGATACAGTGGGATAAACACTGGGGACAGGTTGGCTCGGTCAGAACTGGAGACACCTATGGAGGTTTCTGCCAGAGGGAACGGCAACAAAGACAACATTATGTAGAGTTGATCTTGTCCCATGTTTTTATTAATTGATAAAGAACACATTTGTACTGTAGAGCCTTAATTAGAGAGGTACTGAAGAATAAAAGATGTCAAGTTAGGAAACCTGTATAGTCATAAAAAAATATATATATTGTGATGAGAACGCATCCAACTCTTTTTTTTTTAGTAGCTTTTGGGGTCAGTGTTGAAAAGTGTTGATCAACTCTGGAACTTAACAGCATAAACAACAAACAGCAAATGGAGGTCAAATTTTAACTGTATTGAGTCAGCGAAATCCATTTCAAAATGACTAAACCCAAACCTATTTTGGTGTCTAAATATGCTATTTAAACACAGTATTTATCACATACAAATTAAAAAAGTCAACATTCCACTCTTTTAGCATTGCTGATCCACTGCAAATCTGCAGTCCAATAACCTAGGCCTATTCATCCTCTCAGAACCCCAGCCCTCAAGACGGAGACAAATTATCCTTTGATTTGAAATGGACCATTTAATGAAATACCTGCATTCCTAACAAACACTCCCCCTCTTCCCCCCTCTCCTCCCCTACGGTTGTCTCTCTATTAGCGTCGGGGGACATAGCAGCGAGCCGAGCTGTACGTAGGACGTGGAGGTTGGCTGAGTGATTAACTAAACCTTGGGGCTGACAGGACTGCTATCCCCAGAGGGGGCCCCAGTTAGACTAATGTGGTTCTCTGTTTAACAAGGCTGGAAGAGGGAGAGAGGGATGGAGGTGGAGGAGGTAGTAAGAAAAGGGAGATAAAGGGGATGAAGGGAAGGATGGAGGAAATAGGAAAGTAGTTAGAAGTGGAGGAGTGTAAGGGGGTAATTAGAGAGAAGGAGTAGGTAGAAGAAGGGGATGAGAAGAAGCACAGGTTTAGGAGGACCGTAGCGATGCGTGGGTAAAATCACTTGGGAAGCCAAGCCCCCTCCCCCTCCAAAAAAGCCATATTACAACCTGTGTTGTGATAATTGCATAGTCTGCTCTATAACCTGTTAATTCATATACCTTGTGATCTGTTAATTCATATGCTTTAGACAATAAGACACAGTGGCAGAATAAATTCAACCACATCTTTGTTTTATCACAAAACCGGATAGCAACCTCTGTCCAGTTTAGTGCACAAAGCATATTACATGTAACAGACTGTTACATGACCTACAGCATGGTCAGGCAAGTTAATGTTTCATGTTCATGTTAATGTGACATTTTCTGACCACTAAAAAACTATTTATTTGCAACTTGCAAAGAAAGCAGGAGCTGCATCTAGAGAGACATGTAGAGACAGGTGCTGTTTTGCTCGCTGGGGTACTTTCTCCTGTGAGATACGTACATTCATCCTCTTGCGAACTGTGACCGAACAGCTCAAATCGGTCTTATCATACACTACAAAATTTGATGTTGTGTTTTTTACATTGGATAAAAGTAGAGACTCAGAGCTACAAAATTGTATATCATACACTACAGTTGAGGAACTAATTCTGCTTTAAATGTGGATAAACTTGTAAACTTGCCTTTGAATGTGTTGGTACTACTAATCGAGAGCCCATCTTTGTCTACATCCATTCAGCATCGTTCAGACCCTCTTAAGCTTTAGCCCCACCCATCTCTTTAAGGGTTGATCCGAGCCTTCTGTACTAACAACAGCAGTCAAGCACCCAAGCAACTTTCTAGCTACTTCCAGACACAAATGAGAATAGCTCACTGAACATTACTCACCCTAGCAGAGCTGGTTAGGCTGTTATGTTATCCAGAGTGTTGGTGACTGCAACTGTGCTGTCAGATTGTCTGTTCGGAAATTCAGAGGATTTTGCTCTCAGAGCATTCAGAGTGCACACCGGACACTCTGGCAGATGAGTAGGGTTGATCCGAACGTTCTGAACTCATAACGGCAGTCAAGCACCCAAACTAACTGGCTAACATCGGCTAGCTTGTGAATAGTAAAATCATACTTGTAACATTAGCTAGCGAGCCAGCCAGCTAACGTTAGCTAGCTAGCTACAGTGGTTGCTCCACTAAAAGTTTTGTGATTATGCTGCGGGACATAGAGGTCATTTGTGGTTTAGTACGATACCCTGCGTTACCACTTCTTTGCTAAAGTCCAGTGCAAGGTGGAGTTAGAGCACTGATTACGCTTTTGGGTCCTACTGTGTCTCTAATGACAATGAATGGGTGACATAAACCTAAATAGAAACTGATAATTGTGCATGACTTCAGTATTACTTACTAAAACTGTTGTTACACTAAGGTTTTTATTATTTTATTTATGTATTTATTTTATTTTACTCTTACTGTAATACTGTAGACCACTCCCGACCGGTCACGGTCGGGAGTGGAAGTTGTTGGGTGCAAGTTGTGGGAGCAAGTTGTGTTGCTACAGATGCTGGTTCAATACCCATGCTGCCCTCGACTGGGAGATCCATGAAATGATTGTAGGTTTTTGGTTACTCTCCCTCTAAAAACATAAATAAGTCATTCTAAATAACAAACTGGCTGTATTTACAAATTAGTAACAATAGCTCACCCCATGTTCAAGAATAGCCTTTTTCTCGCTCATTTTACGTTATTTGAAAACAATTATTATTATTATTAATTTAGAATTATATAAACGCCTGTTGGATATTCTCACAGATATATTATTAACCCTGTTATTAGCAGGACGATATGGCTCCCGAGTGGCGCACAGTGGGATTGCCTTGCAGTCCAGCTGTATCCACTGAAAGCAAGCAAGGTTCAAGGCACGAGTGCAGGGCACGGGACACACACTGGCAACACTTTAAGGGGCATTCCACTAATAATGGAGCTGACTAAGGAAACGTTCACGCTGTTCTGTTCTTAGTGCCAGTCTGCACGTTCAAACTTAAACAACGTAACTATAATGGCATCTATGCTGAAATAATGATAAAATACTCTTTCAAAATGCCAATGTTTATTTAGTTATGGATACATAACGAATTACTATGGGAATAAATATTACTGAATTACAGAAATATCCTCCAATCCTCTATATCTAATTATTGGCGGAGAGTCACTTCAAATTTTTCGATATACTGTAGGCCTACCATATGCGACATGAGTCTCACTAGTGTTGAGTAATGTGCTGTTAAAAGTGGTGTAGGTCTTATTTATTTAACCTGTTGCGTGTAGGGGGCAGTATGTTTGTTTTTGTCTAAAAAACGTACCCATTTGAAACTGCCTATTTCTCAGCCCCAGAAACTAGAATATGCATATAATTGTCAGATGAGGATAGAAAACACTCTAAAGTTTCCAAAAGTGTCAAAAGATTGTCTGTGAGTATAACAGAACTGATATTGCAGGCGAAAACCTGAGGAAAATCCAATCAGGAAATGCCTCTTATTTTGAAACCTCTCTGTTCCTATGCATGCCTATCCTCCAAGGTCCTAAACGATATCTTAACCGCCATCGATAAGAAACATTACTGTGCAGCCGTATTCATTGATCTGGCCAAGGCTTTCGACTCTGTCAATCACCACATCCTCATTGGCAGACTCGACAGCCTTGGTTTCTCAAATGATTGCCTCGCCTGGTTCACCAACTACTCCTCTGATAGAGTTCAGTGTGTCAAATCGGAGGGTCTGCTGTCCGGACCTCTGGCAGTCTCTATGGGGGAGCCACAGGGTTCAATTCTTGGACCGACTCTCTTCTCTGTATACATCAATGATGTCGCTCTTGCAGCTGGTGAGTGTCTGATCCACCTCTATGCAGATGACACCATTCTGTATACTTCTGGCCCTTCTTTGGACACTGTGTTAACCTGTTATGGCTGCAATCCCGATACCGGGATTGGTATGACAACTACCAGTGAAAATAGAGGGCGCCAAAATTCAAACCACAGAAATCTCATAATTACAATTCCTAAAACATACATTTGTCTTATATCATTTTAAATCTTTTTTTGTTGTTAATCCCACCAAAGTATCTGATTTCAAATAGGATTTTCAGCAAAAGCACTACAAACGACTATGTTATGCAAGTTTTGTTTGATGAAGTTCATATTTATATTTAAAAAATCAGAGTTTACATTGGTGCGTTAGATTCACCAGTTCCAAAAACATCAAGTGATTTCACATAGTCACATCATTCAACAGAAATACTCATCATAAATGTAGATGATAATATGTGTCAGTTATGTGTCAGATTTAAAAAAAAACTTTACGAAAAAAGAAATGCATGCAATAATCTGAGACGGACCTCAATTTAAAAACACCACAGCCGCAAAGATGGCGTCAACATAAACAAGAAATTACATGATAAATATTCCTACATCAGAAAGCACTCCAGGAATCCCAGGTCCACAATAAATGTCTGTTTTGTTCGAAAATGTCCGTTATTAATGTCCAAATACCTTCTTTTGTTAGAGCGTTTGGAAAACATATCCAAACGTTAATTCTGGTCAGCGTTATATCGGACAAAAACTTTAAAAAGTGATATTACCGGTCGAAGAAACATTTCAAACTAAGTACAGAATCAATCATTAGGACGTTTTTAACATATAGCTTCAATAAAGTTCCAACCGGAGTACTCCTTCTTGTCTTCGTGAGCAATGGAACGCAAGTGACTACCATGAGGAAAAAGTGGGATCACAAAATGGCTGCTTGATGGACAGCTGATATATTCTGCTCCCATTCACTCCCACAACAACATAGAAGCCTCATTATTACTTCAATTGATGGTTGACATCTAGTGGAACCCCTAGGCAGTGCAACATTTCATATCTCAAGGGGATTTCATTGGGGACCCTGGTGAATACATACAAGCTCAGATTTCTGACTTCCTGTTTTGATTTCAATTCAGGACTTTGCCTGCCAATATGAGTTCTGTTATACTCACAGACATCATACAAACAGTTTTAGAAACTTCAGAGTGTTTTCTATCCAATACTAATAATAATATGCAAATATTAGCAACTATGACTGAGGAGCAGGCAGTTTGATATGGGCACCTTTCATCCAAGCTACTCAATACGGCCCCTGCAGTCATAAGAAGTTAACTTGTTGAATCTAGGGGTCATTTTTTTTTATTTTTGGAGAAATAACGTTCCCAAAGGAAACGGGCTATTTTTCAGGACCAGAAAATAGAATATGCATATAATTGACAGCTTAGGATAGGAAACACTCTAAAGTTTCCAAAACTGTACTGATACCATGAGGTGGCTTTTGGTTTTAATTTAGAATCCTCCAATCCTCAAAATGTAATTATTGAGAGTTAAGAGTTACGTCATATTTGGTCTACTGTAGGCGTAGCTAAATAGCCCAGTACTGTACTCCCGACCGTGATGTTGGACAGCTCCATATTTTCTGTTCCATCCTAACAGAAACTCAGGTTTTTCATTTTTGGGGGGAAGCAAGTATCAGTCAAACGTTTGGATACACCTACTCATTCCAAGGTTTCTCTTTGTTGAATAATCGTGAAGACATCACAACTATGAAATAATACACATGGAATCAGTTAACTTCTTGATCCTACTTGAGATGCAGACGTCAAGTAGGCACCTGGAAATGCAAATGCGCTACGCTAAATGCTAAATGTACTCGTTTAAACTCAAACCTTGATCAAAATTCACAAGCAGGGTATTGAATTAAAGCTACACTCGTTGTGAACCTAGCCAACAAGTCAGATTTTTAAAATGCTTTTCGGCAAAAGCATGAGAAGCTATTATCTGATTGCATGCACCACCTGAAAATGCATGAATGCGACGGAAACAAAGACTCTGCTTATCCGACGCAGCACAAAACGCAGAAATATAATATAAAACATTCATTACCTTTGACGAGCTTCTTTCTTGGCACTCCTATATGCCCCATAAACATCACTATTGGGTCTTTTTTTCGTTTAAATCGGTCCATATATACCCAAAATAGCTTTGTATGGAAGCTGTGTCATTCAGAAAAAAACATTGTTTTTAAACGCTGCGTAATTTTTTTAAATTAAAAAAGTCGACGATAAACTTTCACAAAACACTTCGAAATCCTTTTGTAATCCAACTTTAGGTATTAGTAAACGTTTATAATCTATCAAAATTATTACAGGGCGATGTATATTCAATAGCTCCTCGTTTGCAAATCAATGGCTGCCCATGTCCACATTAACAACATCCGGGTGAAGACTGGAAGAAACGGATGCCAGATAGATGGATTTTCAAACAATTAATTCAATTGAAAATGACGACAATGGCGACATCGTGTGGAATTTGTATGAATTGCATGCAGGTCGATATTAAATTCTGTCCTCTTTTAACAACTCATGGAAGTGACTTATGGAAATTATTTTTAGCTTTCAGAGAGCAGTTTTTCTTGCGTTTTTCAATGAAACACACGATCTGTTATAGTCACAGCCGTGATTTAACCAGTTTTAGAAACTCAGAGTGTTTTCTATCCACACATACTAATCATATGCATATACTATATTCCTGGCATGAGTAGCAGGACGCTGAAAAGTTGCGTGATTTTTAACAGAATTTTCAAAAAAGGAGGGGGTAGAAGTAAGAGGTTTTAAGAACAAATTATTATTTACATGGACAGCCTACTCCTTCCTCGCCGTCGGGGGATTGAACCCGGTCTCCCATGTGCCTGCATTCTCTAGTACAGCCACTATTGAAGGCTATCAAATGCTTCTCAAAGATGCCCTCCGGTGGTCAGACTAGCACTAACTAGCATTAACTTCTTATGGCTGGGGGGCAGTATTGAGTAGCTTGGATGAATAAGGTGCCCAAATTAAACGACCTGCTCCTCAGTCTCAGTTGCTAATATATTCATATTATTATTAGTATTGGATAGAAAACACTCTGAAGTTTCTAAAACTGTTTGAATGATGTCTGTGAGTAGAACATAACTCATATGGCAGGCAAAAACCAAAACAGGAAGTGAGAAATCTGAGGTTGGTATGTACTCAACTCAGTTCCCATTGAATTCCCCTTGAGATATTAATGATGTTACACTTCCTAGGGCTTCCACTAGATGTCAACCGTCTATTGAAATTTGAATGAGGCTTCTACTGAGTTGTGGGACTGAATGACAGCAGAATGAATCAGGTGTCTGGCAGTCATCCATTTTCTGGTCATGCGCATTTCACATGATAGCGACCTGCGTTCCATGGCTCCTGAAGACACAAAGGAATACTCCGGTTGGAACTTTATTGAAGATTAATGATAAAAACAACCTAATGATTGATTCTGTACTTAGTTTGAAATGATTCTTCGACCTGTAATATAACTTTTTAATTTTTTTGTCCGACGTAACGCTGACCAGAACGAGCGTTTGGATATGTATACCAAACGCGCTAACAAAAGTAGCTAATTGGACATAAATAACGGACATTATCGAACAAATCAAGCATTTATTGTGGACCTGGGGATCCTTGGAGTGCATTCTGATGAAGATCATCAAAGGTAAGGGAATATTTAGCATGACATTTATGGTTTATGTTGACCACAACATGGCGGCTATTTTGACTTGATTGTTCTGAGCGCCGTCTCAGATTATTGCAAGGTTTGCTTTTTCCGTAAAGTGTATTTGAAATCTGACACAGCGGTTGCATTAAGGACAGGTATATCTATAATTCCGTGTGTATTATCATCTACATTTATAATGAGTATTTCTGTTGAATTGATGTGGCTATGCAAAATCACTGGATGTTTTTAGAACTAGTGAATGTGCCAATGTAAACTCTGATTGTTTTATATAAATATGAACTTTATCAAACAAAACATGAAGTCCTATGAGTGTCATCTCATGAAGATCATCAAAGGTTAGTGATTCATTTTATCTCTATTTGTGATATTTTTGTGACTCCTCTCTTTGGCTGGGAAAATGGCTGTCTTTTTCTGTGGCTTGGTGGTGACCTAACATAATCGTTTGTGGTCCTTTCGCCATAAGTCCTATTTGAAATCGGACACTGTGGTGGGATTAACAACAAGACTACATTTAAAACGATATACGATTTGAGGAATGGTAATTATGAGATTTCTGTTGTTTTGAATTTGGCGCCCTGCACTTTCACTGGCTGTTGTCATATCATCCCGCTAACGGAATTGCAGCCCAAAGTTAATGGTACCAGTGGTTCACACTTAAAGAACGTGCCATAGAATTCTGAGGCAACATGCAAGCTGCGCCACAGTATGCTGCAACTTTTAAAGGACAAACCACAGTAACAATACACATTAACTTGAAATAAAGCCACATTCTGTCAAAATTAGAAACGTGTAATATCTGAAAATGTAGCATGGATGGACATGTCTCCATCTCCTTAGCTCTCATACTCGAATTCCACTGATTTCAAAACTCGGACCAAAAGAAAGTGGAGAGCATCACTTATGCAGTTTTACTGCACTGTACAGTGGTTCCTCCTTTAAAAGTTGCGAGCTTGCATCTCGGGACTTAGAGGTACCCAGCGTCACGGCTTCATTGTTCCAGACCACCACAAGGGGGAGTTAGAGCATTCATTATGCATTTGGGTCCCAAGGTTTTTATATGATGAATTGTGACACGAGCCACCCGTCCCTGGGTGAAGATGGCTGACAAAATGTACAATTGAGAGGGATATGTTAGTTAATGTAGAGACAAACGTTTGTGCATATTTTTTTGTCATAAAGTTGATTTACAAAAATTGCTATTTAGCAAGTTATCTGACTAGCTAACATTAGCCAGCTAGCTAGTGTTGGGAGAATGAATTTGTAATTCATGTTGTTTCATGTTTTATGGACTCCTGAGAAAACCAGCAAACCAGGCTGTCGTCTTGTGAAACAGTGGATGTAAAGAATCTAGCTAGCTAAAGCATTTACTGCAAATTGAATGTACAATTGTGTAAGCTTGCCTTGCAATGCAGCGGAAGTAACATAGCTAAATATTTACTTGCTTATTGTGTAGTGGAGGATAAAAATAACTGTATGCCTATGGATGTGTAGCTAGCTACAGTATGTAGCCAATTTGTGTATGGACCCTAAAACTGTTGGTATGAATATTAGTTCAGAACTCTCTATGAACCTCAGCTATCATAGTTGTTGTATCAACTTCAAGTCTGAGTGACATTAATGAAGCCGATGTGTAACCGGTGTGAAATGGCTAGCTAGTTAGCGGGGTACGTGCTAATAGCGTTTATATTGGTGACTTAACTCACTCTGAGATCTTGAAGTAGTTGTTCCCCTTGCTCTGCGATGTGTAGGAATGCTTTGAGGGTGGCTGTTGTCGATGTGTGCAGAGGGTCCCTGGTTCAAGCCCAGGTAGGGGCGAAGAGAGGGGTGTAAGGTACACTGTTTCATATGGATAGAGTAGAATATAATAACTTTATTGTGCCAAGGAATGCAAGTCCTATATACATGTACTGTAATTAATACCACGCATGAGATTCCCACATTGTAGCCTGTACATTGAATACATTCGCTGATCATGTACTCTTCCTTGGCAAATAAAGATGCGGTACAGTTATGAATCTCTGAGACATAATTTTTTCAGTCATATCAAACGCCATTATTTGAATGATGCTGTGTCTGCATGTACCGTATGTATTACAATTATACACTTCAACAATGTTTACCACCTTCTAGAACCCTATATGAATGGTTCCACCCGCCTTATTAGTATTTAAAATGTAATCGCAATACATTAAATATATCGTAAGGTCTTTCTTTGAGGGTAATTGAGACTAATTATACACTAACACAGTGGTGTTAGGTATCTCCTGGTTTACAGGCCACATCAGGGCTGCAAATTATGCTGACTTGCAAAGTGATGTGGAATTATTCTTCCCCCGAAACCTGCTTTCAGTATGACTGCCAGGGTAGGGAGATTGAATACTGAGACTACATCAATCATCTAAACTGGAACAACCATCTCAGTAATGGGTGAAATAAATCCAACATATTGGAATAGTCTCCAAAACTGTTATTTATCTTCGTGTACCATAAAATTAAGCAACTAATCAATGTACTTGCAAAAACACAGATCTTACAGTAAAACAAACAATTCTGAAAATCTGCCTGAAATAGTGCATGCTGGGAAACATTATATACAGTGCATTCGGAAAGTATTCAGACCCCTTCCCCTTTTCCACATTTTGTTACATTACAGCCTTATTCTAAAATTGATTAAATATTGTTTTTCCTTATCAATCTACACAGAATTGTCACACCTGCTCCCGTTCCCCCTTTCTGGTGCTCGAGGGCGCCAAGGGGCCCATCATTACGGGCATCTGCGCAATACTGGACTCACCTGGACACCATTACTTTGTTCATTGCCCCTCTATATCTGTCTGCTCCTCAGTTTGTTCCTCATGTCAGGACGCTGTACTTGTTTGTTTCTTGTCTATTATACGTTAAATGTTCACTCCCTGTAGTTGCTTGTCATCTCCCTGCGTCTGTCCTTACACATAATACCCCATAATGACAAAGTGAAAACAGGTTTTTAGAAATGTAGGGACATTCATTAAAAATAAAAAACAGAAATGCCTTTGCTTTGAGACTCAAAATTGAGTTCAGGTGCATCCTGTTTCCATTGCATCCTGTTTCCATCATCCTTGAGATGTTTTTACAACTTGATTGGAGTACACCTGTGGTAAATTCAATTGATTGGACATGATTTGGAAAGACACACACCTGTCTATATAAGGTCCCACAGATGACAGTGCATGTCATAGCAAAAGCCAAGCCTTGAGGTCGAAATAATTCTCTGTAGAGCACCGAGACAGGATTGTGTCGAGGTACAGATCTGGAGAAGGGTACCAAAAAATATCTGCAGAATTGAAGATCCCCAAGAACACAGTGGTTTTCTTAAATGGAAGAAGTTTGGAACCACCAAGACTCTTCCTAGAGCTGGCTGCCCGGCCAAACTGAGCAATTGAGGGTGAAGGCCCTTTGTCAGGAAGGTGACCAAGAACCCAATGGTCACTCTGACAGAGATCCATAGTTCCTCTGTGTAGATAGGAAAGCCTTCCAGAAAGACAACCATGTCTGCAGCACTTCACCAATCAGGCCTTAATGGTAGAGTGGCCAGATGGAAGCCATTTCTTATTTAAAGGCAAGTGACAGCCTGCTGGGAGTTTGCCAAACGGCACCTAAAGGACTCGCAGACCATGAGAAACAAGAATATCTAGTCTGATGAAACCAAGATTGAACTCTATTGCCTGAATGCCAAGTATCACATCTGGAGTAAACCTGGCACCACCCCTACAGTGAAGAATGGAGGTGGCAGCATCATGCTGTGGGGATGGGTTACAGCGGCAGGGACTGGGCAACTAGTCAGGATCGAGGGAAAGATGAACAGAGGAAAGTACAAAGAGATTCTTGATGAAAACGTGCCCCATAATGCTCACGACCTCAGACTGGGGCAAAGGTTCATCCAAAAGGACAACAACCCTAAGCACACAGCCAAGACAACGCAGGAGCGGCTTCGGGCAAAGTCGCAGAATGTCCTTGAGTGGCCCAGCCAGAGCCCAGAGTTGACCTCGATCAAACATCTCTGGAGACACCTGAAAATAGCTGTGCAGCAAAGCTTCCCATCCAACCTGACAGAATTTGAGAGGATCTACAGAGAAGAATGGGAGAAACTCCCCAAATAGGGGTGTGCCAAGTTTGTAGCATCATACCCAAGAAGACTTGAGGCTGTTATTGCTGCCAAAGTGTCTGAATACTTATGTAAATGTATATTTCAGTTTTTTTTTTAATACATTTGCAATATGTTTTGCTTTGTCATTATGGGGTATTGATACAATTCACATTCATGGGAATATGTACCAAATATAACTATTTAGTTCTAGCATGTATATAATGAGCAGAGCAAACACAAACAACTTAGAGATGTAAGTAAATAGTTGCTTAAAGACATTCTCAACTAGAAAACTCAGCAAGTGTTTTATTGGTACAATTTACACAATGAGCCACTTGTATAATGTGGTTCCTCCTTTAAAAGTTGTGAGTTTACACCGCGGGACTTAGAGGTACCCTGTGTCACGGCTTAATTTCTCCAGACCACCACATGGGGGAGTTAGAGCACTCAATATGCATTTGGGTCCCAAGGTATTTATATGGCCAATCATATCGAGTGGTTCCAATGACAAATTTGATGCGAGCCACGCGTCCCTGGTGTCTTTCTTTAGCAGAGATGGCTGACAAACCATTATGGTGGAAGCAAATGTTAGTAGTTTTAACGTCATAGCGAGCCAAGAAAAAATGTACAATTGAGAAGAATATGTTTGTTAATGTAGAGACCAACGTTTGTGCATATTTGTTTGTCAAAGTAAATTTATGAAAATTGCTATTTAGCAAGTTAGTTGACTAGCTAACATTAGCTAGCTAGTGTTGTTACATGAGTAGTAATTTGTAATTAATGTGGTTTAATGGTAAAATTCTCTGTCTCAGTTATTCTTACCCGCACCTACAGTCACACACCTCTTTCACTCCAAGGGGAGTTGAGTGTATCAGGGTGTTGTGTTCCCTCCGCCAAGAGGAGTGTGTAACAGCGTCACACACCAGCCTATCCACAGTCCTCTTCTTTTGCCTCACCTTTCAAAGGACATGGGCTCCTGCTGCACAGGCTAATAAGGCAGATATCTAGACTAGCATCACACCCCAACAACTATCCACAGGACCAGTCCTTTCACATCACCAAGCTGTGTCGTAGGAGTTGATGATGAGATTACTAAATTACCTGACCAGGAAAACTAGGGATACTTATACCTCAATTACATGATTATTGCAGGTGTTGAAGTTAAATATTATGCTTGGTAAATAAACAAAACTCATGTTACCTCCTACTTATGCTGAGACATTTACGAAACATTCAGGTACTGATATTAAGGTTTGTCATTTCTCTCTTTTGATACTCATAAATCGTATTTTCATTTGCATAGTGAGTTGATTTTGAGTGACTTGTCTTGTGTCAGCTGCTTAAACTGTTTTTTATTTGTTTTACTTGTCTGAGATCTCAGGAGGAATCAGGGCAATTCATTATTATTGGTAATTTAGAGGATGTTGGGGTGAATTTAAATGTCTGTTAATGTTTATTTGACAAATATGTCTCCGGGCTTTTGTGTTTTAGTTGCCAGGGATATGAAGTCAGTGCAGTTGATAAGTCACAATGTTCCGTACCTTGGTAAACTGATTTAGACCAACTACTACCAGAGGTGTGGACTCGAGACACGTGACTTGGACTCGAGTCACAAATATGATGACTTGCACCTCAACTTTGACTTTAACCTTTTGACTCAAACTTACTTGATACCACCCCCAAGCCCAAATATTAAAAATGATGCTATTAAAAAAAGTCTGCAGCGCATCAACTCTTCATTTAACGGATTACAGTTTGAATCGGACAGCAGCCAATCAAATTGTGCCAGCTGTGAAAAAGTTGCGCATGGCAGTGCAGAGAGAAAGTCGACGACGGGTGAATTCAGAAAGAGCGCTTGGAAAGATGATACCCAAAATTATCATTTTCGGATATAAAGACTACACTGCATCAACAAAAAAACAATTGCAACTTGCAAAACATGCTGGAAGAAAATGACAGAGGGAGGCGCAACAACTTCCAACTTTCTTCGCCATTTGAAGCTGCACAAAGAACGGTAAGTTGTGGTTAATATAGCTGACAGCTATATCATTCATAACTTTGCTAGTCTAGCATGTTGGCCAATGTAACATTAAATCAATGAGCTTCCACACAGTCAGTCAGTGCGGGAACGTGATCATTGCACCCAAGATTGAGCTACAACTGGTTAGGCTGTTGGTGGCCTAAATCCTGCCTGATGTTACCGCTGTTCATAAAGCAATTGACATATGTTAGCCTACTGTAGCCTACTGTGTGTGTGTGTGTGTGTGTGTGTCTGTGTGAAGGTTGGGAGATTATTACAGGCCTACATCGCCCGATTGCACCCCATAGCGATCCTCAATAGTCGATCGCTATTGGGGGGGGGGGGGGGGGGGGGTCTTTCTTATGGTTACCCATGTATTTCCATGGCAATATAAACTTTATTTGGAAAGTAATAAATATATTTTTAAATGCATTCATGATTTGAGTAAATGTAATATACTAACTATTACT
This sequence comes from Oncorhynchus clarkii lewisi, assembly GCF_045791955.1. Taxonomy (NCBI): domain Eukaryota; kingdom Metazoa; phylum Chordata; class Actinopteri; order Salmoniformes; family Salmonidae; genus Oncorhynchus; species Oncorhynchus clarkii. The sequence continues at coordinate 30,776,282 of NC_092150.1, read as the reverse complement.
ATTGTTAAAAAATATGAAATGGTATTACATTTGGTGAAGAGTACATTATGACTTGTTTAGGACTCGAAAATCAAAGTTAGGACTTGACACGGACTTGCCTGTCTTGACTTGGGACTTAGTTGTGACTTGTAAAACAATGACTTGGTCCCACCTCTGACTACTACCATTAGTAAATTATCTCAGAAAACTATATCACCAGGCTAAACTGCATGTACAGTAGATGATGGTTATGTGTAAATAAATCAACCTATTGTCAGGATGGCAATATATATGATTTGTCAGGATTGCCTGAGGATAAACACATTATATTATATGATTGTTCCTCCCATGCTCGTGAGCTCCCATACATTTAGAGAGACACCCCATCCATCTTCCAAACAATAAATACTTCCAGTAAGGTCTCTTCCTGTCCCAGATGGGTCACTGAGTGATTGCTGGTCATACACGTTATAAAAAAAAAACTATTTTCATGCCAGCTCGACCTTAGGAACTGGAAAAAATAGCGCTGACAGCAATTTGAGACTCAATGACATATACACAAACACATTCACTGCAGCACATGTACCGTGAGTATGTTTAGTAGTCTAGTTGTTGTCCTAATAAATGGGATCCCATTGATCAGGTGGCTCATCATGAAGGAAATGTGCTGGTTACCATAGAGATTCTGTAATATTCATGAATTTTAATCACAGTGAAAACATCTGTGATATACTATGGGCTTCCTGTGGATGTAGTTCTCAAAGCATTGCTTAACGAAGGGGAGTAAAATGTTTCATTATATTTTGTATACAGGTGTACGTTCTTAATTTGATCACCAGGAAATGTGAAACATAGTGTATTTGATGTTTTAAAAGGCTTCTGGAGTTTGTAATTTCTACAATGAAATGTTAGACTTTATTTTCTCTAATGTACAATGTATCAAACCCTACAAAACTTTCCATTAATTAATCCACATAATAATTAATATTTCCTGTTGCTGCAGTATTATTTTCCTGCTATAGCATACTTGCTCAAATGAAGATGCTACATCTGTATAGTAATTTGATCCCATAGGACTATATCTAGTGCCTCTTGTGTCATAGCAGTAAGCATTTAGTGATTTATAATAATTTGACACAATGCAAATGATAGTCGCAATGGTAAATTGCCTTCAGTGTCTCTATTTTAATAATGACATTTTTATGGTAATGTGTTTGAGATATAAAACAACAATCCTTATTCTTCATCCTCCCCTTTTCCTCACCTTTCTACTACTGTATGCCTACAATTGTTTGTTGTTTTGTTAATAAGTTAACGTCAGTCTGGCAAAGTTTACTTCTGTGAGGTTACTAAATTCATCTTATTAATTTAAATTTGTCTTGCTCAAAGTGGTCTCTGGTATACCCTCTATCAAACATCACAGTACAGGACTACCATCAAGAGGTTGCTATAAATGCTCCTCATAGCATGCTGTATATATGTCATTAATTTCTACTGCCATTATATAATGCCAGGACGAATAACTTGTAATAATGTTTGACCAGAATGAGAAACATAAAATGAATGGTATAAAATTTGCTGGTGAAACACTGAGCATTTCAAAGGCAGTTAGTATGTGCCCATGAGGAAAATTCGCATTGGAATGCAACCCATATTGAATGTTGAATTTGACTGAACGTGCAGCTAAATTGGTGTTTTGTATCCAGATATTATTCATTAATATCTGAGTTGTTTATACTTGGAAAAGCAAACATTCCGTAACAGTGGAATATGCCTTCGATATCCACATTTTATTTTTTTGGTTTGTCCTTGATCAGTGATCAATTACAAATGTGAACAACATACTGAGGCATCCACTCGATAAATTACTCAAAACACTCACAGAGCACTGAGACAAAAAAATCTCCCTTTCTAAAATCTCTCTTTCTATCACGGACTGCTTTCTCTGTATTGCCGCCGGCGATGACGTGAACTTGGCTGTCAATGAAAAATTGAAATTGTTGGGAGCCATTTCTTCCAAACCATTTAAGGAAGGCGGGCTGCAATCTCATGCAATCATCTGTCCTATTTTTCTTGATGCTGGCTACGCTTGGGAACGGGTCACTGAAATGGAGGTGTGAATGATCCCGTCGACACAGGAATCCCAGATGACTATCTTTGCCTGGGAGAGAGGCCATGTCTAGACTTGACAGTTTAATGCAGTATTTGAATTCTGATCATGGAGTTCTGTACATGGAACACGTCAGGCGTCTACAATTACATTTAAATGTGTCCACCTTGTCCACATTGTGTCCGGTTTTCCTTTTCCCGCACTATATTCAATTGCCAGTATTAATTTTGCAAATGGTGGAATAGGCTAAATATTATATCACATCAACAACTTGATAGGAAAAGTTAACTACTGAAGCTAACTAGCCAGCTAACTGCTCAAGCCAGCCAGCAAGCTAGCAAGCAAAGCTAAATAGATTCAAAACAGGTTAGCATAACTATAGCCAAACAAAACATTTTCTTATTATAAATATTAGCTAGGTGTTAGCATTTATGAGGCCAGCAAACACTTTGCTCACATGCTAGGAATGTATTTCATCCAACATTACAATTAAAAAGGGCCTCTTGCTACAAAAACACACGTTTTCTGGAGACTTGTGCGTGGAGTATGACGTCATCCACTGTGTGCGCTTTTGGTACCCTGATTGTGTCCAGACTGAGGAGAAATCCGCACAATGCGTCTCTGACCACCACCTAAGCCTCCTGAGCCAGATTTGAACACAATCAGACCTCACTGTGACTTTTGTGCATCTAGACCAGTCTTTTCAATGTGATTGTTTAATTCTGATAGCAGAAGTCACATGTAAGTGTCAAGTGTAGACTCAGTGAGAGAGAGAGCAAGAAAGAGAACTTGTCTTTAATGTGATAATAATAGGAAAAACTCAGCTGGTTAGAAGGGATGTCATGGGAGGGTATTGCCCTTGACTTGCAGCTAACTCACATTCCACAGTGCCATCCTAAAACCTTTCAAGTATGTACAGTACCATAAAGTTTATGCACACAAAACTTTAAACATTATCAATATTCCGAGCTTGCTTCCTGTACAAATGTAAGACGATTAAGTTATTTACAGGGATACCTTGGGATTTTGGCAACAAAGCCAATTACTTCCCCACAAACCATTTTTATGTCTCTGCATCCAGTATCAAGGAAGTTTTTTTATTTTATATAACTAGGCAAGTCAGTTAAGAAGAAATTCTTATTCGCAATGACGACCTACCCTGGCCAAACCTGGGCCAATTGTGCGCCGCCCTATGGGACTCCCAATCACAACCGGATGTGATACAGCCTGGATTCAAACCAGGGAATGTAGCGACGCCTCTTGCACTGAGATGCCGTGCCTTAGACCGCTGCACCACTCAGGAGCCCAATGACTGGAAGTCTGTGGTATCTACTAGCATGCTAGCAGTTTCTATAAATTTCCTGTCATTGAGCTAACGCTAGTTACCAATTGTGCTTACGCTAGTTAGCAACTTCCTTCAATCTACACGCAGACATAAAAATTGTATCCACAAGTTCATCTGACCCGTAAAGGGCTTCAGTGCCAAATCCTGATTTACCTCATCACTTCAGCAGGACACAAATCCACTCTCTCATTTAAAGACTCTTAAATTCCACATTTAGTCAGACTAAAGCAGTCAGCCTGTGATGTGCCTTGCAGGGAGGAAACAAAGACGGCTAGTCTGTTTTTCCTCTCTAATTGTTCCTCCTTGGTTTAGCTGCTGTGATAAAATACAAAATGACATGCTATTACCATAAAGTTTCATAAAGTACTCTCACGGCTTGCTAGAGCATTGTGAACTGTGGTGGCACAGTGGTCAAAGCAGCATGCTCTGTGTCAGCATTGTGAGTTTGTGCTTTCTTTATGAATGCAGAGAAAGGCGCAGTTATCTAAGCTGCTCGCTCTGGCTCCGAACACCAAGGAAGGCATACATCAACATTCTAAGGACCTTTTCAAACCTCCAAAATCGAGTGATCAGGCTGGCTTTTACATATCCTGTAACCTTGCATATTCCACTCCCCGGCATCCACCGCAAGGTAGCTACAGCAATGAAAAGGGAGGGAACATGATAAATAGGTATACGTTGTTTTGAATGTGTTGAATATACGAGAGCACAATGCTTAGATTAATTAAATAACTGGATTTTAAAAAACGCACACTGAGAAGCATGCTTTTTTGGGAGGAGTGGGGCAGAGTAACTTGAAGTAAAGTTAGAGCACTGCTGCACTTTTTTCAAAGCTAGGAAATAATTGGCTGCATTCTGTGAGAGAAGGCATACATGTCAGGCTTTATCGAGTCTGCAGCCATTGATGTGGTGAAACATATAAAAACAGCCATGTCTCGAGGTTAGCTTGGTTTAGACGTAGGTGTGTTTGTAATGGATATTCCTCAGTATTGCATAGCCAAAAACATTGAAAATAAATATTTGTTTATATCTCTCTTTATTTGTCTCTGGTCTCTATTTTCAGCTGCTGAAAAGCCAGTGCAATTTCTACCTGTTAAAACTGCCACTCTGCTATTTTCCAACCTTGCGCCAGACCTCTTTGAAATAAATCTTAAATCATCAAGTCTTTATTAAAAGATCAAATTTGGGAGCAGCAAAACAGTGTGCGAACATCCCCTTTTAATCTGTGTATTGTAGATTATCTTAGCCAGCTACTGTTACTATTTTGGATGTGCGTAAATCCCCCTACGTACTGACTGTATAGGCTACATGTTCATATGCCCATCATGGAACAAGAAATATTAGAAAAGTCAAATAAACTACTAAATTTTATGCCCAGGTCTGGAATTCTCTATCTCAACATGAACAGCTTTTTCTTCATCTTCATGATGCATGTCTTTGTGGTGTCCCTTTAACATTTCTATTATGCTAATTAACCGGGCTTTAACACTTCTGAGAGACTTCAAAGTCCATCTTGGGGAGAGTTGCTGCTATGGAAAGTGGCAGGTTGCAGCATTTTGATCCACACTGGTGAATGACCATTTTTTCAGAACCTCTCTCCCCAGAGTGTCTATCTGCCACTTGGATCTTTCTGATGTGATTCCTGAATTCTGCTGGTTGATAGTTCGCATTTGGAGGATAGCATTTTAAACAGAAAGTGAGAGAGAGAAAGAAAGGGGGAGAAATTAACAAGAGTTTGCCTTTTTGTGTGTTTGTGGGGGCAGCAAAGTAATATGATGGAAAACACATTGCATCAGAATGGCGGTTGTGTATAAAGATGGCAGAAATCAGATATGATATCCTTGTTTTAGCACTATCCACTGAGTTTGTCAACAACGGCGCGCGACATGGTTAAATGTGCCAATAAATCAGCACAATCCACCTTTTCGGTTTTTCAAATTGCCTTGAAGCTAAAATTGGAATCATGAAGTACAGTGGTTCCTCCATTAAAAGTTGCGTCATACTGCGGCACACCGTGCGGGCTGCTGCAGCATTCTGTGGCACGTTATCTGATTGTCAGCCATTTCTGTTAATGAAAGTTATTGCTATTTTGACCACCAAAGGGTATTTTTGAGAAGCATTTGATAGTCTTCCATACTGCAGGCACACGGGAGACCGGGGGTTTAATTCCCCGACGGGGAGGAAGGAGTAGGCTGTCCTTGTAAATAATATTTTTTTCTTAACTGATTCTATATGTGTTATTTCATAGTTGTGATGTCTTCACTATCATTCTACAATGTAGAAAATCAAAAGTGATCGTCAGTATCTGGTGGGCCACCAGCTGCACTAAGTGTTTTGTGATGACCACTCCAATACCTTGACTTTGTTGTCCTTAAGCCATTTTGCCACAACTTTGGAAGTATGCTTGAGGTCATTGTCCATTTGGAAGACCCATTTGCGACCAAGCTTTAACTTCCTGACTTCAATATATCCACATACTTTTCCATTCTCATGATGCCATCTATTTTGTGAAGTGCACCAGTACCTCCTGCAGCAAAGCACCTCCACAACATGATGCCACCACCCCCATACCTCACGGTTGGGATGGTGTTCTTCGGCAAGCAAGCATCCCCCTTTTTGCTCCAAACATAACGATGGTCATTGTGGCCAAACAGTTCTATATTTGTTCCATCAGACCAGTCTGGCTATTTTATGGAGGTTTTGGAGCAGTGGCTTCTTCCTTGCTGAGCGGCCATTCAGGTTATGTCGATATAGGACTCATTTTACTGTGGATATAAATACGTTTGTACCTGTTTCCTCCAGCATCTTCACAGGGTCATTTGCTTTTGTTCTGGGATTTATTTGCACTTTTCCCACCAAAGTATGTTCATCTCTAGGAGACAGAACTCGTCTCCTTTCTGAGCGGTGTGATGGCTGCGTGGTCCCATGGTGTTTATACTTATGTACTATTGTTTATACAGATGAACGTGTTACCGTCAGGCGTTTGGAAATTGCTCCCAAGGATGAACCAGGCCTACAATTTTTTCTAAGGACTTGGCTGATTTCTTTTGATTTTATCATGATGTCAGGCAAAGAGGCACTGAGTTTGAAGGTAGGCCTTGAAATACATCCACAGGTACACCTCCAATTGACTCAAATGATGTCAATTAGCCTATCAGAAGCTTCTAAAGCATGACATAGTTTTCTGGAATTTCCCAGCTGTTTAAAGACACAGTCAACTTAGTGTATGTAATCTTCTGACCCACTGGAATTGTGATACAGGGAATTATAAGTAAACAATTGTTGGAACAATTACTTGGTCATGCACAATGTAGATGTCCTAACCGACTTGCCATAACTATAGTTTGTTAACAAGAAATCTGTGGAGTGGTTTACAACTGAGTTTTAATGACTCCAACGTAAGTGTATGTAAACTTTCGACTTCAACTGCACATACCGTAGGATGATAAATCATGCAATTATTATTCTCAAGCTAACCAACAACGTTTAGTTACGAATGCCTTTTTTCGCCATTTTCAGTTGATTTCATCTAACTTTATTTCATAGTTGACATATAATCATATTTCATGACAGTGTAACGGTTACCTTTTTTTACGGAAGGATGAAAGAACACAATATGTCTGTCAGGCAATGCTATTCTGATATATCAGATGAAGAGTTAGATCAGAAAATCAGGGCCATTAAGGCAAGGATGCCCCATGCTGGCTGTGGAATGGTCAAAGGAAGTCTCCAAGCAATGGGCCATCGTGTACAATGGCGTATAGAGTCTTTGCAGCATGTAGATGGTGCAGATATCATTACCAGAATGATCCAGCTTCCTAGCATTGCTCGGCAAAAATAACCAGTTCCTGCTCCCCTGTCTCTCGTCCACATTGATACAAATCATAAATTGACACGGTACTAAGATGTGTAATGTCTCCATCAAATCTAAGAAGTTATTTAAACTTTTTTTTATTCTTACTTATTCGTAGACAAATGTTCAATGACGTATGAAATTGTAGTTGTTCTTCATCAACTGGTAATACATAAATAATGCAGCATGTTAATAGGTTAAACATTTCACTTTTAATTCCAACGCTTTTTTTCAAGATACAACATTGTCATCTTTGGCGGTATAGATGGATTTTCAAGGAAGGTAAGTATATTATTTTGTATTCATATTGCACATTTCCCATCACCTAATGAACAATCACAATATCAATCTGGTGTAAATTAAGCTTTGTTTGCTGTACCGACGTATCCTGACAATGACATCTGCTGCTTTAGATTGTACGGTCATATCTCAATTATTGTTTTCATATCTACAAAAAAGTTGTTTTCTTTACTTTCAGAGTGCGAGCTGATCAAGGGGTCGAAAATGTAGATATTGTCAGATGTAAGTTGACTGTCCCAGGAACAGGCCATGGAAGTGTAACAGTATTGACTTTACGTCCTTCCCCTCGCCCCGACCTGGGCGTGAACCAGGGACGCTCTGCACACATCAACAGTCACCTTCGAAGCATCGTTACCCATCGCTCCACAAAAGCTGCGGCCCTTGCAGAGCAAGGGGAACCACTAATTCAAGGTCTCAGAGCAAGTGACGTTACTTCAAGGTCTCAGAGCAAGTGACGTTACCGATTGAAACGGTAGCGCGCACCACCGCTAACTAGCTAGCCGTTTCACATCTGTTACAGATGGTTGCACAAGTGCCCATAACCATAGGTAATTAAACTTCCTCTCTGCCTGTTTTGCTGTACATGGAACCTGTCTCATATGCGTTAATTAAAAAACACTTAAGATGTCAGCTGCTAATTTTAAGATTTACACCACATAAACACTCAGCCTTTTTCACTGGACAATCAAGCCCCGGTTGCTGCCAAATGTATTTTCACTAATACAGATTTGTTTCTTTTGAGCAAACTCTTCATAATGGCAAACATTTGTACACAAAATGACACTCAGCTGAAATCCAGGGCAACCACTGAGATGAAGGAAGAGTTCTGGGAGCTACTACTAGAGGAGTATCCCAACATAAGAAGATGTGCTCTCAATTTATCAGCCCTTTTTGGATTAACCTAGCTCTGTGAGTCTGCATTTTCTCACATGAAGATAATAAAGTACAGATCTACTGTACTATGACTAATGACCACCTTTGGCCTGCATGAGACTTGCAACAAGCTGCTACAGCCCTGACTATGAAAAACTACTTGCCTCCACCCAATGTAAAAAGTCACACTAAGGTAGAAAATGAAATTAGTTGCACTAATTTGTGGAAAAAAATGTCATTGGTCCACATTATATTTGGGTATCAAATAGGTATCAGAATGGCAGGTGGTGTGGTGTGGTGTGGTGTGTTGCTTTTCAAATATTTTGTTGGTTGGTTTAGATTTAGAGACTGGTAGATGTCATCAGGCTGGCAAATGATAAAGTAGATCTCATGTCAAAGAAGGTTGGGCACACCAGCTTTACACAATTCATGTACTGTTAAAACCAGTGAAAAAATGACACTGAAATATAAGATAAGAGAAAATTGTATCTCTCAATGGAGGACAGGCAGTTGTGGAAGTCAGATTGATGAAAACATCCCTGTCCTGTATTGAGTCATAGTAAACTCAGCAAAAAAATAAACGTCCTCTCCCTGTCAACAGCGTTTATTTTCAGGAAACTTAGCATGTGTAAATATTTTAATGAACATAACAAGATTCAACAACTGAGTCATAAACTGAACAAGTTCCACAGACATGTGACTAACAGAAATGGAATAATGTGTCCCTGAACAAAGGGGGGGGGGGTCAAAATCAAAGTAACAGTCAGTATCTGGTGTGGCCACCAGCTGCACTAAGTACTGCAGTGCATCTCCTCCTCATGGACTGCACCAGATTTGTCAGTTCATGCTGTGAGACGTTACCCCACTCTTCCACCAAGGCACCTGCAATTTCCCAGACATTTCTGTGCATGTTGCTCTTCTTATGCTCTTCTACCCTATGGTGAACATGTTTCCAATCCGTCTTTCCACTCATAAAAATACTGCTGTCAGTAGGCTTTGCAAATGCCATACAAAATTAAGTATAACACATGGCTTTCTTCATTGTCTGATAGCCATTTCCGATTGGTGCCGTCTTCAGAACAGAAAACCCTCTGTATCACAGAGTTTTTTTTTATTCCTGCATCAGGTGGAAACAATAAAATGTTTTTATGTCATCTAACTTGGGTCTCTTGAAATAATCTAAAGTTGGTCTGGCATCCTGGCCTTCCCTGACTATCTCTTCCACTGAAACTGGACTGGGCCTGTCATCAACATCAATGCTCTCTTCCACTGAAACAGGACTGGACATACCATCATTCTGGATATGAATAAATTAATATATAAATTAACTAATGAAGGCCCAATTTTGAAAAACTACAAAAACACAGCAGCAGCCCCACTATTTCATATGAAGTGAATGAATGACAACACAATACATTTTTGTGTGGCTTTACCTGCCGTTCACACTGGACTGTTGGCATGATGATGAGTTTCAATGCATTGTCTAGTAAGAGGTGAAGTGGTAGGAACCGTGGCAATGTGGATCATAGCTAGCAAATCACTGCAGTCCTATTCTCCCGCACAAAATATGAATTTGAGAGGGAAAGGACTTGATTGGTTTTACAATATGTATAATATTTGCAACCAATGGCTGTGTAGACATGAAATAAAATGAGCTATTTAAAGTTTGTATATGTCTCATGCAATTTAGCGTTTAGATGGACAAGGAAAAAGCAATCGGAATCAAATAAATTGTATTTTAGCTAAGTAAAATTATACAACACTAAATCACCGATACGCAAGTGATTGCAATTTCCCACTAAATCCCCACAGGATGGCGAAATCTAGGCATTCAGAGCGTCAAATTTGAGTTTTTCCGCTAGCCGGTTTGAACACCCAGTTACTGTACGTCTTGACCTCAATTATTTCTGTCTGGTTCATTTACACAGCAGTAGCTGACCAAAAGTATTTACATTTCACTCATAAATGCTGATATAACATTTAGGCACATATCAACAGCTTTGGCTGCACTATCTTTGGCTTCGCTGTCCTCTCCGTCTACTTTTTTACCCGCGAACCGGGTTGTGGCATCTTCATCTTGCCGGTCTAGCACTTCGATGTTAGCGTCGGTGGCACTGGTACTAGTACTACCAAATAAGTTGGTTGATTTTTTACATTTACTTGCATTTGAGTGAAGACTTTTGACTCTTTTGTCTCTTAACTTTTCATCCCCACACTTACGTTTTTTACTTTGCTTTTCCATTTTCTATTGTAGCTAGTTTTCGAGCTGTCAGTGTTAATGTGTGTGTGAGCGAGACAAAGTGGGTGGGGCTAAGGGTTGCATAGATGTTTGTTTGGAATAGACCAACGGGCCTGGAGGAAAGGGGGGGTTGGCCTGTGCCACTCAACCTTCTGCAGACTTTTTATTAGTAGTAAAAAATGTATAAGGCAGGCTGCCTACTGGCCTAGAGGTTGACCAGTCCACCGGGAATTCTCCCGGTGCTCGGTGGCCAGTCTGCTACTGGATCCTGGGACTAAGCACCTCCCTCTGCAACTGGATCCTGGACTTCCTGAAAACGCTGCCCCCAGGTGGTGAGAGTAAACAACAACACATCCGTCAAGCTGACCATCAATACGGGGGCCCCTCTGGGGTGTGTGCTTAGTCCCCTTCTGTATTCCCTCTTCACCCACAACTGCATCCCCATCATTAAGTTTGCAGACGGCACGACGGTGGTAGGCTTGATTACTGATGGTGATGAGACAGCCTATAGGGAAGAGGTCAGAGACCTGACAGTGTGGTGACAGGACAACAAACTCGTTCTCTATGTGAGCAAGACAAAGGAGCTGATCGTGGATTACAAGAAAAGGAGGGCAGAGCACGCCCCCCTTCCCATCAACGGGGCTGTAGTGGAGCGGGTCAAGAGCTTCAAGTTCCAAACACACCAAGACAGTCATGAAGAGGGTATGACAATGCCTATTACCCCTCAGTATGCAGAAAACATGTGGCATGGAATCTAATATCCTCAAAAAGTTATACAGCTGCACCATCGAGAGCATCTTGACTGGTTGCATCACCACTTGGTATAGCAACTGCTTGGCATCTAACTATAAGGCACTACAGAGGGTAGTGCTTACAGCCCAGTACATCACTGGGGCTGAGCTTCCTGCCATCCAGGACCTCTATACCAGGCGGGGTGTCAGAGGAAGGCCCTAGAAATTGTCAGCCACCCAAGTCATAGACTGCTCTCCCTGCTACCGCACGGCAAGCAGAACCGGAGCACCACGTCTGGGAACAAAATGCTCCTGAACAGCTTCCACCCACAAGCCATAAGACTGCTGAACAGTGCATCAAATGGCTACCCTCCACTATTTGCATTGATCCCCTCATTTTTTTTTTTTTTTTTGCACTGACTCTCTTGCACAGGCTCAATGTCCGCATTGTAGGATTTTTAATGAATTTATGGCTTTATGAATTTTTTGGCAATGACAAGAGGTCAAACGTTTTCTGTAAGTCTTCGCAAGGTTTTCACACACTGTTGCTGGTATTTTGGCCCATTCCTCCATGCAGATATCCTCTAGAGCAGTGATGTTAGCAGTAACAAGTTCAAATGGGTGCCATTAATACAGGTAACGAGTGGAGGACAGAGGAGCCTCTTAAAGAAGAAGTTACAGGTCTGTGAGAGCCAGAAATCTTGCTTGTTTGTAGGTGACCAAATACTTATTTTCCACCATAATTTGCTAATAAATAAATTAAAAATCCTACAATGTGATTTTCTGAATATTTTTTTCTCATTTTGTCTGTCATAGTTGAAGTGTACTTATGATGAAAATTACAGGCCTCTCTCATATTTTTAAGTGGGAGAACTTGCACAATTGATGGCTGACTAAATACTTTTTTGCCCCACTGTATATACTGTACTCTATACCATCTACTGCATCTTGCCATCTTGGTGTAGTGTCACTAGCCGCTTTAAACAATGCCACTTTTATATGTTTACATATCCTACATTACTCATCTCATATGTATATACTGTACTCTATACCATCCTTTGCATCTTGCCTATGTCGTTATATTCCATCACTCATTCATATATTTTTTATGTACATATTCTTATTTATTCCTTTACACTTGTGTGTATAAGGTAGATGTGAAATTGTTAGGTCAGATTACTGATTGGATATTACTGCATTGTCGGAACTAGAAACACACGAATTTCGCTACACTCGCATTAACATCTGCTAACCATGTGTATGTGACAAATAAAATGATCATGTGATTTTATTTGTTAATTGTGAAGTCATTAACCTTTTGTGACTAGGGGGCAGTATTTCCATTTTTGGAAAAATAACGTGCCCGTAGTAAACAGGATATTTTGTCAGGACAAATGCTAGAATATGCATATAATTGACAGCTTAGGATAGAAAACACTCTAAAAATATTGTCTGTGAGTATAACAGAACTGATGTTGCAGGCAAAAGCCTGTGAAAAATCCAATCCGGAAGTGCCTCATGTTTTGAAAGCGCTGCGTTGAGCAGTGAATGGGCTATCAACCAGATTACTTTTTCTCCGTATTCCCCAAGGGGTCTACAGCATTGTGACGTATTTTTACGCATTTATGTTGAAGAATACCCGTAAACGGCTACATTGCGCAAGTGGTCACTTTATGCTCCCAGAGAGATTCTCGTGTAAAATACAGAGGTTGCCATTATTCCAATCGGTCCGACTGAAAAACGAATTGTCCCGGTGGATATATTATCGAATAGATATTTGAAAAACACCGTAAACAACGTTTGCCATGTTTCTGTCGATATTATGGAGCTAATTTTGAATATTTTTAGGTGTTTTCGTGACTGCAATTTCCGGGCGATTTCTCAGCCAAACGTGAAGAACAAACGGAGCTATTTCACCTACAAAAATTATATTTTTGGAAAAAAGGAACATTGGCTATCTAACTGTGAGTCTCGTGAGTGAAAACATCCAAAGCTCATCAAAGGTAAACGATTTAATTTGATTGCTTTTCTGATTTCCGTGACCAAGTGCCCTGCTGCTTGCTGAACAAAATGCTATGCTAGGCTATCGATAAACTTACACAAATGCTTGTCTAGCGTTGGCTGTAAAGCATATTTTGATTAAGATGACAGGGTGATTAACAAAAGGCTAAGCTGTGTCTCAATATTTTTCACTTGTGATTTTCATGAATAGGAACATTTTCTAGGAATATTTATGTCTGTTGCGTTATGCTAATTAATGTCAGTCGATGATTACGCTCCCTCATGCGGGATGGGGAGTCACTAGAGGTTAAAAATGTTTTAAAGAACATAATGTAACTTGGAAAGTATACCCACTACATATACAAAGTTTCCATGCTATGTGTTGTGCATGGAATATGGACAGTTATTAAAGTGTTTTTGTGAAGATAGATAATTGTTTTCCATAGACTTTGTACAGTGAGTGTACTGCCCGGAGTGAGGTCAGGGAGCATGCAAGCCTGCCGGAATCTCCCCTTTTGAGCAAACTGTATAAATGATAGGTTAAGAAAAAAACACATCAGACCAGAAAGATGTGAAGCTGCACGTTTAAAGTGGTTTGAACTTCAACACCAGGTGGAGACGATAAACTCTCCTCCCGGACAATCACTGGTAAGGCTGATTAAATCAAATATAATGTCATTTGTCACATGCCGAATACAACAGGTGTAAATCTTACAGTGAAATGCTTACTTACAAGCCCTTAGCTATCCTAAGTAAAGTATCTTCGAAAGCGAATTTAAGTAGAACCATCCTGTTACTCTGCTCAAACCATCGATATAGCAAAGAAGCCTTTTCAAGAAAAGCTTTATCAACAGTGAATGGAAGGAAAGTCAACTCTGTAGTTCTGTTCAGGACTACTCGACAAGGCACCTGATACTGGACAACTACAGAGAAGGACAACATTTTGGACAATCAGAGCCTAACAGGTATGCCGCAAAATGGCCCAACTCCTTTTCTAAGGCTGCCAGCCCTGTTCACCAAGAGATCCCTGGCGAACCCAGGCATTTCACGTAAATACATTCATGATTTCTTACTCAAAGCGGGCGGCGGTTCGTGTGCAAAGTATATGGTTACTGTAGGTACCAATGTTAAGTGTCTCTGTCCTTCTCTCTCTCTCTCCATCTCTTCTTGAAAGAGCAGCCATGTTGTTGTCATTCCGCTATAGGGACCTGTTTTCAGCGTATTAAGTCGCCCGTCAATAACCGATGCAAAGTCTGTATGTTTATCCTGTGTTCCCATTTAAATAATTAAACCAATTTGTGTAGTACTGAATCATAAATAAGGCTCTGGTTTTTGCAGATGCAAGGAGGTTACAACTGTTCAGAATTATGATATGATATGAGGTTATGATTAATATGTTGACAATTTATAGATGTGATAGGTAAAGACCTTTTAGAGTTTCATTCGGGAAATGGTAACTCTTTAAAGAACCACACTCGTTGTGCCCCAGATCCTAATGAGTTAATTGTTATATCATTAGTTAGTTAGTTAGTTAATTAAATGAATAACAGTCTTCAAATGAATGTTAAAGTCAAGTCACGACACTAGTGTACCTTATTGGTTTGTAGGTTTTAGTTTTGGTTTGCATAATCATCGCATAACCATGTCTATTTTTACCTCAGCTAATATTCTTGTGAAGTTTAGGTACAGTCTTCATTAGAACTAAATGTAATTCCTCCACTTTCATGCTTGAAAGACTCATTGGCAATGAGTCATAATTTATTTGCCAATACGACATTCATTTAGCTGCGGGTTAACTTAACTTGGAGGAATTTATCTAATGTTTCTCAAAGTAAACTTATCTGGTCAACATACTTAGAGGAGACATTTACATTTTTTCCCCAACACAATTGTATGGTAAGTACCGTGTGCACTTTCTGACCATTCTGATGTTCTTGTCAACTACTAACTTACATTATCCATACAGAGAAGTAGAAGTAAAGCTGCATGAATCCATATCCTGAATGAACCGTGAATATTGATGAACAAGAACGTTACTGAGGGTCAAAGATCATACCCCCAAGAGATGCTAACCTCTCACCATTACCAATAAGAGGGGAGGTTATCATGTCTTGGGGTATGATCTTTGACCTTGTGTAATTTATCATTATTCACAATTCATTCAGGATTATCCACAATCATGGTAGCATCCACATTAATGTGGAAGTGTTAAGAAAAAATATATTCTTATTTACAATAAAAGTGACTCCATAATGACACAATACTTTATTTACCATTATTTTTGTATTGGGCAAAAAATAATCAGAAACAACCAAAACAAACGGCAAAATAATTTATTTTATTGAACCTTTATTGAACTAGGCAAGTCAGTTAAGAACAAATTCTTATTTACATTGACGGCCTACCAAAAGGCAAAAGGCCTCCTTCGGGCTGGGATTACAAATAAAAAATATAGTACAAAACACACATCACGAAGAGACACCACAACACTACATAAAGAGAGATCTAAGAAAACAACATAGCATGGCAGCAACACATGATGACACAGCATGGTAGCAACACAACAACAACAACATGGTAGCAACAACATGGCAGCAGCACAACATGGTAGCAGCACAAAGCATAGTGCAAGGTAGAGACAACAATACTTCACACAGAACAGCCACAACTGTCAGTAAGAGTGTCCATGACTGAGTCTTTGAATGAAGAGATGGAGATAAAACTGTGCAGTTTGAGTGTTTTTTGCAGCTTTTTCGAGTTGCTAGCTGCAGAGAACTGAAAAGAAGAGCAACCCAGGGATGTGTGTGCTTTGTAGACCTTTAACAGAATGTGACTGGCAGAACGGGTGTTGTATTTTGGAGGATGAGGGCTGCAGTAGGTATCTCATCTCTTGCAACGGGTATACAGAGATGACCAGTTTGCAGAGGAGTGTAGAGTGCAGTGATGTGTCCTTTAAGGAGCATTGGTGGCAATTCTGATGCCACCCTCCCTGCCGATCTGCCACCCTAAAGTCGTCTGGAACAGCTGATGCTCTCATGCATGCCTCAGTGTTGCTTGCCTCGAAGCGAGCATAGAAGTGATTTAGCTTGTCTGGTAGGCTCGTGTCACTGAGAAGCTCGCGGCTGTGCTTCCCTTTGTAGTCTGTAATATTTTGCAAGCCCTGCCACATCCGACGAGCGTCAAGGCCGGTGTGGTAGGACAAACCGTGGCTGCCTTCCAAGCAATGGGAACCTTCCCAGAGAGGAGAGATAGACTTAGCGATGGCAGCCTTAAAGAAGAAAGTGTCTAAACCATCTGACCTAGATGTTCTTTTGGGGTCAAATTTGTATATTAAGCTCAATTCTACACCCAAGCATAAAATATCTCATCACAACCAAATGAGACGTTTATTGCATGGATATAAAATATAGCATTCCAAATCTGAACTGACTGAAAGATGGATGTTTTTGGCATCCTAGGGTCCATAAGAATGTGAATTTCTTATCATAATAATTGAGGTTAGATTTAGGATTACTGGGTTCAGACACATAAATCTTCTCCCGCTGTTCTCTCGTTCACTGGAGAGGTGCTGCCTTATTGGACAGCTCAATCTTCAAACTGACAACACTGTGTGCCATCTCTGCCCACACAGAAACACACACATTCACAACTCTCTCTCAGCTTTCAACACCTTGTCTTATTGTCCACAAGTAGCCTACACAACACCTTCGTCAGATGCTCTCCAGTAGAGTTTTCATGAATCGGTGATTGAAAGAGCAAACTGATATTCAGTTTGGCAAAAGCCAATCAATGCACTGAACCACAATTTTTAATTTGGCACTCCATTAGCTTTAATGTTAGGAAACAGATGTATATGTCATTATTGGCAGCATGTCAGTTAGAGGCTAAAGGTTATTTTAGCACACAAATAGTCTAACATTTAGTTCAGAGGTACATCATTTAATTTGCAGCAATGAAGGGATGCTAATTATGTGGTCATTTAGCAAGCAGGTTGGAAAATAATGAAGGAGAAAACAAACATGGTATTTGGTATGTGGCCTGGGTTACTATGGCAACTGTAAGTCCAACCGGCAAGCTGGAGACATGGAGTGGGCCTGTGAGTGACAGGTAAAAATTAACAAAACATTTTTGTTTTTGTGTGCATGTGTTTGAGTCTGAGTATGTGTTGGTGTGCATTCATGTTTTCAGAGAAGCCGAGAAAAGCTTTTACAGAGCTCGCTAGTTCTTCAATCTGGGCACACTTCGCCACATTTGTATATGTCAAGATTTATAACACCAAAGAAAGTGACTGCACCTAAATAGATTCCTGTAAATGTAATAACCTTAATGTGTATGGGACTTCGGAGCTATAGCAACTTTTAAGAACATTTTCAAAGTGTGAATTCTATATATTCTTATAACTTTGGCGATGATGAAAGTTGATATCAAGTGCATGAGTAGCCCTCAGCACCCCATCAGTTCCCCGCTAGCTCCCCCGCGTCTCAAATAATTGTGTCCTTCTTCAGCACCATTGGATTGCAGTTATTTAGGATCATTACAAGTTATTTAATATGAAGTGCATTGCCCTCTCGTTTTATGTATGAGGAGATATGCAATATGTATAGCAGGAGGATTTATTTCATGTTAGATTTAAACAGAATGTTCAGCTCATTTCCAGGTGTACAGCCCAAATCCAGCATTGTGGTTGATACGTAGTCACATGCACACACACACATGGTTGACCCCCATACCAAGTGTATGTTCCATAAGTCAGCCTGACAGTAATGAATTGTGAAACACTGCTTAGATTTGTTTTACAGCAACAAGAGAATTTTAACATAATTTCCTGAAAGTGACGTTTGAAATAACCTTGCTGTGTGAATAAAAATAGCTGTTTTCCAATATTTGAATAAAGCTTACAGAGGAAGGTTGCCAAAGAGGTGGTGGGATGTTCATTATCATAAAGATGTTCAACGCAACACCCTAATATGTCATGATGCTGTGACAATTCAAACTGTCTTCTCAGATATTGCATTTCATTATCTAAAGTTCTCTTTTTCACTCAAAGGCAAACAGCAAGATAACAGTGTGAAACTTCCAACAAGTTTATTTTGTTTCAGGTTTCACAAAAAGTGTTTGTGACATGAAAGCTATTCACTTATCAGTTTGGAGGAGTTGTCAACATGGAAATGGGATAAATCAAGCGAGCAGCTACACAGCAAAAACACAAGGAAAGGACATTTAATTTGAGTGAAGTACTACAGTTCACCTGCTGCTGGATAACAATACTTAATTATTATATACATGCAGAGACTGTATCGAATGGATTGACTGCTGAACCACAATGTAAACAACGATGCTAAAAACACAAATGTAGTGTGACTGGTGTGGTCTCAATAAAAAGGTTCATAAACAGTTTAAGCTCAACTACATCCCTGGCTGTGATGCTCTTTAAGAGTGGACCCCCCTCCCCTGCCAACCCTTCCTGGTCATGTCTCGCATGCCACCCATATTGTTATTATTTTTTTGTCGTTGCTCTTTTGCACCCCAGTATCTCTACTTGCACATCATCATCTGCACATCTATCACTCCAGTGAAATTATTTCGCCTCTATTGTCACGCCCTGGCCTTAGTATTCTTTGTTTTCTTTATTATTTTGGTCAGGTCAGGGTGTGACAAGGGCGATATGTGTGTTTTTGTATGTTTATGGGGTTGTTACTAGGTGTTTTTATGTCTATGGTTGCCTAGATTGGTTCTCAATCAGAGGCAGCTGTTTATCGTTGTCTCTGGTTGGGGACCATATTTAGGTAGCCATATTCCTTGGGTATTTCATGGGTTATTGTCTATGTATAGTTGCCTGTGTCAGCACTCGTTGTTCATAGCTTCACGTTTGTTTTGTTGTTTTGGTTAGTTTGTTTAAGTGTTCTTCGTGTTCTTCCTTCATTAAAATAAGAATGTATTCTAATCACGCTGCGCTTTGGTCTCCTTACCTCCCTTGCCTTACCTCCCTAATCTTAGAACATTTGCACACATTGTACACATATTTTTTGTTGTTTTATTGACAGTACGTTTGTTAATCCCACGTGTAACTCTTTGTTGTTTTTGTAGCACTGCTTTGCTTGATCTTGGCCAGTTCGCAGTTGTAAATGAGAAACCAAGGCTGTCGAGTCTGCCGATAAGAATGTGGTGAATGACAGATTTGAAGGCCTTGATCAGGTCTATGAATACAGCTGCACAGTATTGTCTCTTATCGATGGAGGTTATGGTATCATTTAGGACCTTGAGCGTGGCTGAGGTGCACCCATGACCAGCTCGGAAACCCGATTGCATAGCGGAGAAGGTACGGTGGGATTCGAAATGGTCGGTGATCTGTTTGTTAACTTGGCTTTCGAAGACATTAGAAAGGCAGTGTGAGATAGTTATAGGTATGTAGCACTTTGGGATTTATGAGGGAGGAAAATTATGCAGATATATTGAAGCAACACCTCAAGACATCAGTCAGGAAGTTAAAGCTTGGTCGTAAATGGTTCTTTCAAATGGACAAGGATCCAAAGCAAACTTCCAAAGTTGTGGCAAAATGGCTTAAGGACAACAAAGTCAAAGTATTGGAGTGGCCATCACAAAGCCCTGACCACAATCCTAAAGATCATTTTTGTGAAGAACTGAAAAAGTGTGTGCGAGAGCAAGGAGGCCTACAAACCTGACTCATTTACACCAGCACTGTCAGGAGGAATGGGACAAAATCGACCCAACTTATGGTGGGAAGCTTGTGGAAGGCTACCCAAAACGTTTTACACAAGTTAAACAATTTAAAAGGCAATGCTACCAAATACTAATTGAGTGTATGTGAACTTCTGACCCACTGGGAATGTGATCAAAGAAATAAAAGCTGAAATAAATAATACTCTCTACGATTATTCTGACATTTCACATTCTTAAAATAAAGTGGTGATCCTATCTGAACTAAGACAGGGAATTTTTACTAGAATTAAATGTCAGGAATTATGAAAAACTGAGTTTAATGTATTTGGCTATGATGTATGTAAACTTCCGACTTCAACTGTATAAACAGACTTTTCACTGGCCACTTTAATAATTGGAACACTAGTCACTAATGATGTTTACGTATTTTGCAATACTCATTTACTATGTATATTTCCTATGTACACTGCTCAAAAAAATAAAGGGAACACTAAAATAACACATCCTAGATCTGAATGAATGAAATATTCTTATTAAATACTTTTTTTCTTTACATAGTTGAATGTGCTGACAACAAAATCA
The DNA here is from genome assembly GCF_045791955.1 of Oncorhynchus clarkii lewisi. NCBI lineage: Eukaryota > Metazoa > Chordata > Actinopteri > Salmoniformes > Salmonidae > Oncorhynchus > Oncorhynchus clarkii. The sequence goes on along the minus strand of NC_092150.1, from coordinate 30,755,588 downwards.
CAAAAAAAGGTATCAATGGAAATCAAATTTATCAATCCATGGAGGTCTGGATTTGGAGTCACACTCAAAATTAAAGTGGAAAACCACACTACAGGCTGATCCAACTTTGATGTAATGTCCTTAAAACAAGTCAAAATGACGCTCAGTAGTGTGTGTGGCCTTCACGTGCCTGTATGACCTCCCTACACCGCCTGGGCATGCTCCTGATGAGGTGTTGGATGGTCTCCTGAAGGATCTCCTCCCAGACCTAGACTGAAGCATCCGCCAACTCCTGGACAGTCTGTGGTGCAACGTGGCATTGGTGGATGGAGCGAGACATGATGTCCCAGATGTGCTCAATTGGATTCAGGTCTGGGGAACGGGCGGGCCAGTCCATAGAATTAATGCCTTTGTCTTGCAGGAACTGCTGACACACTCCAGCCACATGAGGTCTAGCATTGACTTGCATTAGGAGGAACCCAGGGCCAACCGCACCAGCATATGGTCTCACAAGGAGTCTGAGGATCTCATCTCGGTACCTAATGGCAGTCAGGCTACCTCTGGCGAACACATGGAGGGTTGTGCAGCCCCCCAAAGAAATGCCACCACACACCATGACTGACCCACCGCCAAACCGGTCATGCTGGAGGATGTTGCAGGCAGCAGAACGTTCTCCACGGCGTCTCCAGACTCTGTCACGTCTGTCACATGTGCTCAGTGTGAACCTGCTTTCATCTGTGAAGAGCACAGGGCGCCAGTGGTGAATTTGCCAATCTTGGTGTTCTCTGGCAAATGAAAAACTTCCTGCACGGTGTTGGGCTGTAAGCACAACCCCCACCTGTGGACGTCGGGCCCTCATACCACCCTCATGGAGTCTGTTTCTGACCGTTTGAGCAGACACATGCACATTTGTGGCCTGCTGGAGGTCATTTTGCAGGGCTCTGGCAGTGCTCCTCCTGCTCCTCCTTGCACAAAGGCGGAGCTAGCGGTCCTGCTGCTGGGTTGTTGCCCTCCTACAGCCTCCTCCATGTCTCCTGATGTACTGGCCTGTCTCCTGGTAGCGCATCCATGCTCTGCACACTACGCTGACAGAAACAGCAAACCTTCTTGCCACAGCTCGCATTGATGTGCCATCCTGGATGAGCTGCAATACCTGAGCCACTTGTGTGGGTTGTAGACTCCGTCTCATGCTACCACTAGAGTGAAAGCACCGCCAGCATTCAAAAGTGACCAAAACATCAGCCAGGAAGCATAGGAACTGAGAAGTGGTCTGTGGTCCCCACCTGCAGAACCACTCCTTTATTGGGGGTGTCTTGCTAATTGCCTATAATTTCCACCTGTTGTCTATTCCATTTGCACAACAACATGTGAAATGTATTGTCAATCAGTGTTGCTTCCTAAGTTTGATTCCACAGAAGTGTGATTGACTTGGAGTTACATTGTGTTGTTTAAGTGTTCCCTTTATTTTTGGGGGCAGTGTATACACTGTATCCTATCCTATTCTACTGTATCTTAGTCTATGCTGTTCTGTCTTTGCTTGTCCAAATATTTATATATTCGTAATTCCTTTACTTTAAATTGTGTGTATTGTTAGATATTACTTGTTAGATATTACTGCACTGTTTGAGCCAGAAACACAAGCATTTCGCTATACCCGCAATAATATCTGTTAACATCTGTATGTGACAAATAACATTTGATTTGATGAGTTTTGCACAGACTTGAACTGGTGGTTCTGTAACATTTGGTAGTGTTCAGACTGTACATTCAAGTTTCCTACGATTAAATTCACTGTCGTATCCAGTGAGGAATATTATTCTTTTTTGGATGTACTGGTTCACAAAGACAATGGACTTCAGACCACTGAGTATTGCAAGAAGACAGATTTTCTACATTATTAATTTCCTGCATTATTTAAGTTGCCATCTGTCTACTCTAAGACATAGTCTACCTTACAGCCAGCTGCTCAGGGTCAGCAGAACATGTAATGCTGACAATGAATTTGAAAAACAAGCCACCACCTTGTGTGATCGGTTTGCCTCCAAGGGATATGGTAAGAAGTTGTTTGATAATTGTGTTTCTAAAGTACGTAACGTTAGACAGGGCAGCTTATTGACCTCCAAACCTGCCCCTCCTAATGATCAACCTACTGTTTTTGTCAACTTTTCAGGCTGTTAAATCTTCAAATAAAAAGCATTGGCATGTTCTGACTACAGACCATTCCCTCAGCATTTACTATCTACCCTCCCCTCAGGCAATGTTTCGTGTCATAATTGTGTGAACTGTAATGCCATGATCAAGGGAAATTTTCAGTACTTGAGGTTTCTGAAAGGCTTGGAAGTTTATTCATTTCTGTTGACCTGTCAGAAACTCTGCTGCAAATTCAGTCGTCAGGACAATTTGTTACTCTCCAGGATAATTTAACTTCTTATGGCTGGGAGGCAGTATTGAGTAGCTTGGATGAATAAACTACCTGCTACTCAGGCCCAGAAGGTAAGATATGCATATCATTAGTAGATATGGATAGAAAACACTCTGAAGTTTCTAAAACTGTTTGAATGATGTCTGTGAGTATAACAGAACTCAAAGGGCAGGCAAAAACCTGAGAAAAAATACAACCAGGATGTGGGAAATCTGAGGTTTGTAGGTTAAGTCGTTGCCTATCCAATATACAGTGGAAAATTTGGTCCGATTGCACTTCCTAAGGCTTCCACTAGATGTCAACCGTCTATAGAACGTTGTTTCAGGCTTCTACTATGAAGGAGAGAATAAGAGCTGTTTCAACCAGTTGTCTGGCAGAAAGCCAGGAGTTCAGTCTTGCATGCGCCCGTGAGAGTTAGCTGTGTTCCTTTTCCTTTCTAAAGACAAAGGAATTGTCCGGTTGGAATATTATTGAAGATTTATGATAAAAACACCCGGAGATTGATTCTATATATCATTTGACATGTTTCTACGAACTGTAATGGAACTGTCGTCAGAACTAAGTACCTGCCCCTTGTGAATTTGGATTTGTGAACAAAACGTGCGAACAAAAAGAAGGTATTTGGACATAAATGACTTATCGAACAAAACAAACATTTATTGTGGAACTGAGATTCCTGGGAGTGCATTCTGATGAAGATCAACAAAGGTAAGTGAATATTTATAATGCTATCTGTATGGCTTGTTTTGGTCTTTGAGCGCTGTACTCAGATTATTGCATGGTGTGCTTTTTCCATAAAGCTTTTTTGAAATCTGACATAGTGGTTGCATTAAAGAGAAGTCTATCTATAATTAAAAACATAACAATAATAATAATATAATAATAATAATAATATTTTATCTGAGTTGTGCCTGTTGTTCACATGTGTATAGCCCTTTCATTGGCTAGAATGGTTCACCTGATCTTGCTTCCTCCTGACTGCCTTCCATTTTTGAAGACATTTATTTTCATTGTTGGACTGGCCACTATACTATCTGGTGAATATAATGGACAATCTGTGCTGAAGGCAAATGACAGTTGTCTTGGTTAATGTTGAAAACCGTGATTGACCACAACCTCCAGCACAGTAGGTGGTGGAATGCACCTTATGCCTTAGCCCCACCCATCTCTTTAAGGGTTGATCTAAGCGTTCTTTACTAACTTGCCAGCTACTTTCAGAAATTTAAGAGAGGGTCAATCATAGTCTGGGGCGGTGTATCACCGCATCCTTGGACTGAGCTTGTTGTCATTGCAGGCAATCTCAACGCTGTGAGTTACAGGGCAGATGTCCTCCTCCCTCATGTGGTACCCTTCCTGCAGGCGTGATCTTCCTGTCTGGCTTGTACATTGGAGGAGATCTTCGTGGGCTATGCTCAACCTTGTCTCAGGATAGTAAGTTGGTGGTCTGTTGAAATCCCTCTGATATCCCTCTGCCTCATTTGTGTATCACCGCCCCAGACTATGATTGACCCTCCACCTCCAAATCAATCCCGCTCCAGAGTACAGGCCTCGGTGTAACACTCATTCCTTCGACGATAAACACTGTGCAGGTGTTGTTGCACGTGGTCATCATGAAGTGCTTTGATAGACTAGTCAAGGACCATATCACCTCCACCCTACCTGATACCCTAGACCCACTCCAATTTGATTACCACCCAAATCAAATCAAATTTATTTATATAGCCCTTCGTACATCAGCTGATATCTTAAAGTGATGTACAGAAACCCAGCCTAATACCCCAAACAGCAAGCAATGCAGGTGTAGAAGCACGGTGGCTAGGAAAAACTCCCTAGAAAGGCCAAAACCTAGGAAGAAACCTAGAGAGGAACCAGGCTACGTCGGGTGGCCAGTCCTCTTCTGGCTGTGCCGGGTGGAGATTATAACAGAACATGGCCAAGATGTTCAAATGTTCATAAATGACCAGCATGGTCCAATAATAATAAGGCAGATCAGTTGAAACTGGAGCAGCAGCACGGCCAGGTGGACTGGGGACAGCAAGGAGTCATCATGTCAGGTAGTCCTGAGGCATGGTCCTAGGGCTCAGGTCCTCAGAGAGAGAGAAAGAAAGAGAGAAAGAGCGAAAGAAAGAGAGAAAGAGAGAATTAGAGAGAGCACACTTAAATTCACACAGGACACCGAATAGGACAGGAGAAGTACTCCAGATATAGCAAACTGACCCCAGCCCCCCGACACATAAACTACTGCAGCATAAATACTGGAGGCTGAGACAGGAGGGGTCAGGAGACACTGTGGCCCCATCCGAGGACACCTCTGGACAGGGCCAAACAGGCAGGATGTAACCCCACCCACTTTTCCAAAGCACAGCCCCCACACCACTAGAGGGATATCTTCAACCACCAACTTACCATCCTGAGACAAGGCCGAGTATAGCCCACAAGGATCTCCGCCACGGCACAACCCAAGGGGGGGCCGCCAACCCAGACAGGAAGATCACATCAGTGACTCAACCCACTCAAGTGACGCACCCCTCCTAGGGACAGTATGAAAGAGCCCCAGTAAGCCAGTGACTCAGCCCCTGTAATAGGGTTAGAGGCAGAGAATCCCAGTGGAAAGAGGGGAACCGGCCAGGCAGAGAAAGCAAGAGGAATAACCCCAATAGGTTTGCTGACGATGCAATCGCCATCACACTTTACACTACCCTATCCAATCTGGACAAGAGGAATAACTATGTAAGATTCTGTTCATTGACTACAGCTCAGCTTTTAACCCCATAGTACCCTCCAAACTTGGCAGTTAGTTCGAGACCCTGGGTCTCCATCCCACCTTATGTAACTGGGTCCTTGACTTTCTGACAGGCCACCCCCAGGTGGTGAAGGTAGGAAACAATATCTCCACCCCGCTGATCCTCAACACTGGGGCCCCACAAGGGTGCGTTCTCAGCTCTCTCCTGTACTCCCTGTTCACCCATGACTGCGTGGCCATGCTCGCTTCCAACTCAATCATCAAGTTTGCAGACGACACGACAGTGGTAGGCCTGGTTACCAACAATGACAAGACAGGCTACAGGGAGGAGGTGAGGGCCCTCGGAGTGTGGTGTCAGGAAAATAACCTCTCACCCAACGTCAACAAAGCAAAGGAGATCATCGTGGACTTCAGGAAATAGCTGAGGGAGCACTCCACCCCCCCTCCCCCATCCACATCGACGGGACAATAGTGGAGAAGGTGGGACGTTTTAAGTTCCTTGGTGTACACATCACGGACAAACTGAAATGGTCCACCCACACAGACAGTGTGGTGAAGAAGCCGCAACAGCGCGTCTTCAACCTCAGGAGCCTGAAGAAATTTGTCTTGTCATCTAAATGACTCAAACTTTTTCAGATGCACAATCGAAAGCATCCTGTCGGGCTGTATCACCACCTGGTGCAGCAATTGAACCACCCTCAACCGCAAGGCTCTCCAACGCATCACCGGGGGCAAACTACCTGCCCTCCAGGACACCTACACCACCCGATGTCACAGGAAGGCCAAAAAGATCATCAAGGACAACAACCAGCCGAGCCACTGCCTGTTCACCCTGTTATCATCCAGAAGGTGAGGTCAGTACAGGTGCATCAAAGCTGGGACCAAGAGGCTGATAAACAGCTTCTATCTCAAGGCCATCAGACTGTTAAACAGCCATCACTAACATAGAGAGGCTGCTGCCAACATACAGACTCAAATCTCTGGTCACTTAAATAAATTGACTTAATAAAGGTATCACTAGTCACTTTAAATAATGCCACTTTAATAATGTTTCCATATCCTACATTAGTCATCTCATATGCATATACTGTATTCTACACCATCTACTGCATCTTGCCTATGCTGCACCCCATCGCTCATGTATTTATATGCACATTCATCCCTTTACATTTGTGTGTATTTGTGTGTATAAGGCAGTTGTTGTGAATTTGTTAGATTACTTGTTAGATTTTACTGCATAGTCGGAACTAGAAGCACAAGCATTTCACTACACTCACATTAATATCTGCTAACCATGTGTATGTGACCAATACAATTTGATTTGATTTGAGGTACTCTAGCTAGATATCTTTGTTACCAATTTCCAAAAGATGTTTCAAATCTACTTGATTGATTGGTCATAAGCGGTTACTGGTCTTGGAATGTATGTGTTCATCAGAAACGGCCTCTAGTGGCAATAGATATTATTCAACTTCTGGCAACATTTTGTGGCACACTATTTAGTTTGCATCAACAAATCGGTTTTTGTTAAGGATGCCTCTATTCTTCACTAAACACACCCCTCCTTTCATTCACCCTTCTATCCATATTTTATACTCCCTGAAATACTAACGGACACAGGTCGTTTTAGTGTCTAAACAGACAGATGGACAAAGTAGGGCCAAAGGAAGTAGAGAGGACACTGTCTGTCTACTACCCAACCGACCCTGGTTTCATCCACTGTCCTGGTCATAGACCTCTGGTGGGGGCTGTTGTTGATGTGATGTCCTCAGATGACACTTTTAAGAGGGGGCAGGTTTTTAAGTGTCACAGCCATCCTTTCCCTCTCTCCCTCCTGCCTCCTCCTCCGCAGTCTTTGTGGGATGCGCTGTATGCTAATTAACAAAACTAAAATCCAATGGAGTAAATCATGCAGCTGTTTTTATCTCCCTGTCATTATATTGTGGCAGATGTACAATGATCCGTTATAATGATAAGTATGCAACAATATCTCAGAGCCATAACGGGGGGCATTATCTGCATGAAGGCACCATACCGCGTTGCTCGAGACGCTTGTTAGAAACAACAACACAGGAAGGATTCAGAACAGCAATGATAAAGAAAGTGAGAGAGAGCGAGAGACATAGAGAGATAAAGAGCATCAGCTGTACACAATGCACAACACTACTTCAGGTTGTAATGGGTTTGTTTGTCTCTAGCCATTCACTGTTGTCATTGTCTAATGACATCAATGACTACACAATGTGACCCTCTGAATTCCTGGGCTTATGCAAGGCTTGTGATGCTGTGTTGACAACCTTGCGGAGTTATGATCCAAAGCACTCCAAGTCTTACTAAATAACCAGAAATAGCTGTGACTACACCATGCAGCTGGCAGCACTACATGACCTGTGAAATGATGAGGATATTGATTATTTCATGCAGCCCCATACATACAGTTGAAGTTGGAAGTTTACAGCCAAATACATTTAAACTAAATTTTTCACAATTCCTGACATTTAATCCTAGTAAAAATTCCCTGTCATTTATTTATTTATATTTATTTTATTTAGTTAACCAGGTAGGCAAGTTGAGAACAAGTTCTCATTTACAATATAGCAAGTAAAACACTGGAATGGAAGATTTGCTGTGGAAGAATGTGCAAAGTAGAGATAGAAATAATGGCGTGAAAAGGAGCAAAATAAATAAATACTGTAGGGGAAGAGTTAGTTGTTTGGTCTAAATTATAGATGGGCTATGTACAGGTGCAGTAATCTGTGAGCTGCTCTGACAGCTGGTGCTTAAAGCTAGTGAGGGAGATAAGTGTTTCCGGTTTCAGAGATTTTTGTAGTTCGTTCCAGTCATTGGCAACAGAGAACTGGAAGGAGAGGCGGCCAAAGGAAGAATTGGTTTTGGGGGTGACCAGAGAGATATACCTGCTGGAGCGCGTGCTACAGGTGGGTGCTGCTATGGTGACCAGCGAGCTGAGATAAGGGGGGACTTTACCTAGCAGGATGACCTGGAGCCAGTGGGTTTGGTGACGAGTATGAAGCGAGGGCCAGCCAACGAGAGCGTACAGGTCGCAGTGGTGGGTAGTGTATGGGGCTTTGGTGACAAAACAGATGGCACTGTGATAGACTGCTTCCAATTTATTGAGTAGGGTATTGGAGGCTACTTTGTAAATGACATCGCCGAAGTCGAGGATCGGTAGGATGGTCAGTTTTACGAGGGTATGTTTGGCAGAATGAGTGAAGGATGCTTTGTTGCGAAATAGGAAGCCAATTCTAGATTTAACTTTGGATTGGAGATGTTTGACGTGAGTCTGGAAGGAGAGTTTACAGTCTAATCAGACACCTAGGTATTTGTAGTTGTCCACATATTCTATGTCAGAACCGTCCAGAGATGCTGGACGTGCGGGCAGGTGCAGGCAGCGATTGGTTGAAGAGCATGCATTTAGTTTTATTTGTACTTAAGAGCAGTTGGAGGCCACGGAAGGAGAGTTGTATGGCATTGAAGCTCGTCTGGAGGGTTGTTAAAAACCTCTTGGAACTACCCATCCCGGATCCGGGAGAATTGTCATCAACTGACACTAATTAGCATAATGCAACAGACAAAAAATATTACTAGAAAATATTCATATTCATGAAATCACACGTGAAATATATTGAAACACAGCCTTTTGTTAAGCACCCTGTCATCTCAGATTTTGAAATTATGCTTTACAGCCAAAGCAAGACAAGCATTTGTGTAAGTTTATCGATAGCCTAGCATAGCATTATGCCTAGCTAGCAGCAGGCAACCTGGTCACGAAAATCAGAAAAGCAATCAAATTAAATTGTTTACCTTTGATGAGCTTCGGATGTTTTCACTCACGAGACTCCCAGTTAGATAGCAAACGATCCTTTTTTCCCAAAATATTATTTTTGTGGCTGAAATAACTCAGTTAGTTCTTCACGTTTGCCTGAGAATTCGACCAGAAATTGCGGTCACGACAAAGCCAAAAAATATTCCAAATTAGCGCCATAATATCGACAGAAACATAGCAAACGTTGTTTATAATCAAGCCTCAAGGTGTTTTTCAAATATCTATTCGATAATATATCAACCGGGACAGGTGGCTTCTTAGTAGGAAAGAGGGAAACAATGGCCGCATTTGTCTTTTACGCACAAAACACTCTGAGAGCCTCCAGCTTACCACTGACGCAATGTTGACGTTCAGGCTCAGTTTTCAAAATAAAAGCCTGAAACTATGTATTGTGACACTAGACACATTAGGGAAGCCATAGAAAAAGGAATCTGGTTGATATCTCATTCACTGCTCAATAGGGACGCATAGGAAGGCTGTGCTTTCTAAATAAGAGTCCCTTCCTGATCTGATTTTTCTCAGGCTTTCGCCTGCAATATCAGTTCTGTTATACTCACAGACAATATTTTTACAGTTTTGGAAACTTTAGAGTGTTTTCTATCCTAAGCTCAATTATATGCATATTCTATTCATATTCATCTTGTCCTGACAAAATAGCCCGTTTACTTTGGGAAAGTTATTTTTCCAAAAATGAAAACAGTGCCCCCTAGATTCAACAGGTTAACACAGTGTCCAAAGAAGTTCCAGTGTCACGCCTTGACCTTAGAGCTATTTAGGTCTCTATTTTGGTTTGGCCAGGGTGTGATTTGGGTGGGCATTCTATGTTCTTTTTTCTATGTTTTCTGTATAGTTTAGTTTCCTTACAGAACTGTTTGTTTTCCTCTTTGATATTTTTGTTCAAGTGTTCTTATTTAAATAAATATCATGAACACGTACCATGCTGCGCTGTGGTCCAGTCATTTACAGGAAGAGCATCGTTACATAACTACCCACCACAAACGGACCAAGCAGCGTGGTAACGAGGAGCAGAGGGTTCAGGACTCATGGACTTGGGAAGAGATATTGGACGGACAGGGACCCTGGAGACAGGCTGCGGAATATCGCCGCCCGAAGGAAGAACTAGAGGCAGCTAAAGCTGAGAGGCGGCGATATGAGGCAAGACAGCGCAGCAGGCACGAGAGGCAACCCCCCCCCCAAAACAATTGGGCGGGCACACGGGGAGATTGGCGGAGTCAGGCGATAGACCTGAGCCAACTGCTTACCGGAAGCAGCGTGGTACTGGTCAGGCCCCGTGTTATGTGGTGAAGTGCACGGTGTCTCCAGTGCGCGCTCATAGCCCGGAGCGCTATATGCAGGCCCCCCGCAAGTGCCATGCGAGAGTGGGCATCCAGTCAAGGCGGATTGTGCCAGCTCAGCGCGTTTGGTCTCCGGTGCGTTGTTTCGGCCCAGGGTATCCTGCGCCGGCTCTGCGTACTGTGTCTCCATGGCGCTCTGAGTTTTCAGTTCACCCTATGCCTGCGCTCCGCCCGTGCCGGGCGAAAGTGGACATTGAGCCTAAGGGAGAGGTGCGAGTGTTAACCTGTTGCGACGACCAAACCCGGATCCGGGATTCTATTTATAGACCTAAGCTCATTACCATAACGCAACGTTAACTATTCATGAAAATCGCAAATGAAATGAAATAAATATGCTAGCTCTCAAGCTTAGCCTTTTGTTAACAACACTGTCATCTCAGATTTTCAAAATATGCTTTTCAACCATAGGAAAACAATCATTTGTGTAACAGTAGCTAGCTAGCGTAGCATTTAGCGTTAGCATTAGCGTTAGCATTAGCGTTAGCATTTAGCAGGCAACTATCACAAAAACAAGTAAAGCCTTCAAATAAAATAACTTACCTTTGAAGAACTTCTGATGTTTTCAATGAGGAGACTCTCAGTTAGATAGCAGATGCTCCGTTTTTCCAAAAAGATTCTTTGTGTATTAGAAATAGCTCCGTTTTGTACATCACATTTGGCTACCAAAAAAAAAAAAAAAAAAACGAAAATTCAGCCCTCAAAACGCGAACTTTTTTCCAAATTAACTCCATAATATCGACTGAAACATGGCAAACGTGGTTTAGAATCAATCCTCAAGGTGTTTTTCCACATATCTCTTCAATGATATATCCTTCGTGGAAGCCTGGTTTCTCCTTGCTCTCAAATGGAAAAATAATTGCACCTGGCTTTACGCTCCAATTTCGACGCAGGGACACCAGGCGGACACTTGGAAAATGTAGTCTCTTATGGTCAATCTTCCAATGATATGCCTACAAATACGTCACAATGCTGCTAACACTTTGGGGGAACGACAGAAAGTGTAGGCTCATTCCTTGCGCAATCACAGCCATATAAGGAGACAATGGAAAACAGAGCTTCAGAAATTCTGCTCATTTCCTGGTTGATGCACCATCTTGGTTTCGCCTGTAGAATGAGTTCTGGGGCACTTACAGACAATATCTTTGCAGATTCTGAAACTTCAGAGTGTTTTCTTTCAAAAACTGTCAAGAATATGCATAGTCGAGCATCTTTTCGTGACAAAATATCGCGCTTAAAACGGGAACGTTTTTTATCCAAAAATGAAATAGCGCCCCTAGAGATCAAAGAGGTTAAGCACTAGATCTCCAGTGTTCCCCCACAGCCCGGTTCGACCTGTACCTGCACTCTGGAGGGGCTGGGCTAAAGTGGGCATTCAGCCTGGAGGTGTGGTAACAAGGCTGCGCACCAGAGCTCCAGTGCTCCCCCACAGCCTGGTTCATCCGGTGCCCCCTTCACATTCTACCATACCTTTGTCTGTACATTACACCTTGAAGCTATTTTATCGCCCCCAGAAACCTCCTTTCACTCTCTGTTCCGGACGTCCTAGACGACCAGTTCTCATTGCTTTTAGCCGTACCCGTATCATACTCCTCCTCTGTTCCTCTGGTGATGTAGAGGTGAATCCAGGCCCTGCAGTGCCTAGGTCCCCGGACTGGGGACCCTCGAAGAGAGCCCCGGACAGTAGGGCGCCGCTGGAAGCTCCGGACCGAAGGGCGCCTCTGGAGGCTCTGGACTGGAAGACGTCGCTGGAAGCTCCTGACTGGAGGGTGGAGCCTCCAGTGTCGCCCTCCAGTCAGGAGCTTCCAGTGTCCCAGCTCTAGAGGGTCTATGTCCCTCACCAGAGCCACCACGGCGGAAAAATGCCCACCCACACCCTCCACTATAGGTTCAGGTTTTGCGGCCGTAGTCCGCACCTTTGGGGTGGGGGGGGGGGGGGGGGGGGGGGGGTACTGTCACGCCCTGACCTTAGAGCTTTTTACGTCTCTATTTTGGTTTGGTCAGGGTATGATTTGGGTGGGCATTCTATGTTATTTTTTATGTTTTCTGTATAGTTTAGTTTCCTTACAGAACTGTTCGTTTTCCTCTTTGTTATTTTTGTTCAAGTGTTCTGATTTAAATAAATATGCGCTGTGGTCCAGTCATTTACAGGAAGAGGATCCTTACAGCCAGAAGTATACAGAATGGTGTCGTCTGCGTAGAGGTGGATCAGAGACTCACCAGCAGCAAGAGCGACATCATTGATGTATACAGAGAAGAGAGTCGGACCAAGAATTTAACCCTGTGGCACCCCCATAGAGACAGCCAGAGGCCCGGACAACATGCCCTCCGATTTGACACACTAAACTCTATCAGAGTAGTATGTGGTGAACCAGGCGAGGCAATCATTTGAGAAACCAAGGCTATCGAGTCTGCCGATGAGGATGTGGTGTTTGACAGAGTCGAAAGCCTTGGCCAGGTCAAGGAATACGGCTGCACAGTATTGTTTCTTATCGACGGCGGTTAAGATATCGTTTAGGACCTTGAGCGTGGCTGAGGTGCACCCATGACCAGCTCTGAAACCAGATTGCATAGCGGAGAAGGTGCCGTGGGATTCGAAATGGTCGGTAATCTGTTTGTTGACTTGGCTTTCGAAGACCTTAGAAAGGCAGGGTAGGATAGATATAGGTCTGTAGCAGATTGGGTCAAGAGTGTCCCTCCCTTTGAAGAGAGGGATGACCACAGCTGCTTTCCAATCAGGCTAGTAAATAGAGGTTGCAACAATTTCGGCAGATAATTTTTGAAAGAAAGGGTCCAGATTGTCTAGCCCGGCTGATTTGTAGGGGTCCAGATTTTGCAGCTCTTTCAGAACATCAGCTGACTGGATTTGGGAGAAGGAGAAATGGGGAAGGCTTGGGTGAGTTGCTGTGGGGGGTGCAGTGCTGTTGACTGGGGTAGGGGTAGCCAGGTGGAAAGTATGGCCAGCTGTAGAAAAATGCTTATTGAAATTCTCAATTATAGTGGATTTATCAGTGGTTACAGAGTTTCCTATCCTCAGTGCAGTGGGCAGCTGGGAGGTGTTGTTCTTATTCTCCATGGACTTTACAGTGTCCCAGAACCTTTTTGAGTTTGTGTTGCAGGAAGCAAATTTCTGCTTGAAAAAGCTAGCCTTGGCTTTTCTAACTGCCTGTGTATATTGGTTTCTAGCTTCCCTGAAAAGTTGCATATCATGGGGGCTGTTCGATACTAATGCAGAATGCCATAGGATGTTTTTGTGTTGGTTAAGGGCAGTCAGATCTGGAGAGAACCAAGGGCAATATCTGTTCCTGGTTCTACATTTATTGAATGGGGCATGCTTATTTAAGATGGTGAGGAAGGCATTTTATTTTAAATAACCAGATATCCTCTACTGACGGGATGAGGTTAATATCCTTCCAGGATACCCGGGCCAGGTCGATTAGCAAGGCCTGCTCGCTGAAGTGTTTCAGGGAGCGTTTGACAGTGATGAGAGGAGGTCGTTTGAACTCTGACCCATTACGGATGCAGGCAATGAGGCAGTGATCGCTGAGATCTTGGTTGAAAACAGCAGAGGTGTATTTAGAGGGCAAGTTGGTTAGGATGATATCTATGAGGGTTCCCGTGTTTACGGCTTTGGGGTGGTACCTGGTTGGTTCATTGATAATTTCTGTGAGATTGAGGGCATCAAGCTTAGATTGTAGGATGGCTGGGGTGTTAAGCATGTTCCTGTTTAGGTCACCTAGCAGCACGAGCTCTGAAGACAGATGGGGGGCAATCAGTTCACATATGGTGTCCAGAGCATAGCTTGGGGCAGAGGGTGGTCTATAGCAGGCGGCAAGGGTGAGAGACCTGTTTTTAGAGAGGTGGATTTTTAAAAGTAGAAGTTCAAATTGTTTGGGTACAGACCTGGATAGTAGGACAGAACTCTGCAGTAGATTGCAACACCGCCCCCTTTGGTCGTTCAATCTGGTCTGAAAATGTTGCAGTTAGGGATGGGGATTTCAGGGTTTTTGGTGGTCTTCCTAAGCCAGGATTCAGACACAGCTAGGACATCCAGGTTGGCAGAGTGTGCTAAAGCAGTGAATAAAACAAACTTAGGGAGGAGGCTTCTAATGTTAACATGCATGAAACCAAGGCTATTACGGTTACAGAAGTCATCAAAAGAGAGCACCTGGGGAATAGGAGTGTAGCTAGGCACTGCAGGGCCTGGATTCACCTCTACATCACCAGAGGAACAGAGGAGGAGTATGATACAGATACGGCTAAAAGCAATGAGAACTGGTCGTCTAGGACGTCCGGAACAGAGAGTGAAAGGAGGTTTCTGGGGGCGATAAAATAGCTTCAAGGTGTATTGTACAGACAAAGGTATGGTAGGATGTGAATACAGTGGAGGTAAACCTAGGCATTGAGTGATGATGAGAGAGATATTGTCTCTAGAAACATCATTGAAACCAGGTGATGTCATCGCATGTGTGGGTGGTGGAACTGAAAGGTTGGATAAGATATAATGAGCGGGGCTAGAGGCTCTACAGTGAAATTAGCCAATAAACACTAACCAAAACAGCAATAGACAAGGCATATTGACATTAAGGAGAGGCATGCTTAGCCGAATGATCATAAGGGTCCAGTGAGTAGTGAGGTTGGTTGGGGTCACGGCGACTCAGACAGCTAGCCGGGCCATGGGTAGCAAGCTGGCATAGGATGGAGGTCTGTTTTTATCCACCTTGTGCGTTTCCGTCAAAAGATTAGTGGGGTTCCGTGTGGTAGAGGGGACCAATCCAATTGGCAAAATAGATAAAGTTAAAGTGCCCCAACAAAATTGTCCGATAGACCTATTCAGATAGTAGCCGATAAGACAGCTATCGATTAGCGGGCCGCAGATTCGCGTTCAGGTAACGTCATGACGGAGGGGCCAGTTGGATAACTCCCTCAGGCAGATAATGTCGGTAGTCCAGTCGTGAAGGCCTGGTGGGGCTCAGCATTGGCAGTAAAACGGGTCCGGATAGGTGATAGTAGACCAGGAGTGGCTGATGGAACTCTTCAGCTGGCTAGCTCCAGAATAATTGATGTTTGCTCCGGGATCGACGTAAGCCAATAGTCACTCGGATAGCAGCTAGCTAGCTGCAAGATCCAGGTGTAAATGTCCAGAGCTTGCAGTAGATATCCGGGGATATGGAGAGAAAATAGGTCCGGTACGCTCTGGTCTAAGTCGCGTTGTACAAAACTGCCGATAGCTTTTCGAGCTAAAGGATAGCTGATGACCACCAACCGTGGTTAGCTGAATACTAACGTTAGCCAGTAAACTGGCTAGCTTCTAATGTGGATTTCAGATTTGAGGTGAATATTACTTTCTTTTTTTTAAATTGGTGAGGCGGATTGCAGGAGAGTGTTTTGAAGTTGAGTTTTTAGAAAATAAAATATATAAAAAGATGTAAATATATAAATATACACGGGACAAGACAAGACGAGGACAAAGGATGTCTGACTGCTATGCCATCTTGGTTTAGTAATTTAGTAAAGGTTTAGTCTTACCACTTTATTTTAAGAATGTGAAATGTCAGAATAATAGGAGATAATTATTTATTCAGCTTTTATTTATTTTATCACATTCCCAGTGGGTCAGAAGTTTACATACACTCAATTAGTATTGCCTTTATATTGTTTAACTTGTGTAAAACGTTTCGGGTAGCCTTCCTCAAGCTTCCCACAATAAGTTGGGTGAATTTCGGCCCATTCCTCCTGACAGAGCTGGTGTAACTGAGTCAGAATTGTAGGCCTCCTTGCTCGCAAATGTTTATCAATTCTGCCCACAAATTTTCTATGGGATTGAGGTCAGGGCTTTGTGATGACCACTCCAATATCTTGACTTTGTTGTCCTTAAGCCATTTTACCACAACTTTGGAAGTATGCTTTGAGTTATTGTCCATTTGGAAGACCCATTTGCAACCAGTTTTAACTTCCTGACAGATGTCTTGAGACGTTGATATACCCACATAATTTTCCTCCCTAATGATGCCATCTATTTTGTGAAGTGCACCAGTCCCTCCTGCAGCAAAGCACCCCACAACATGATGCTGCCACCCCCGTGCTTGGGATGGTGTTCTTCGGCTTGCAAGCCTCCCCCTTTTTCCTCCAAACATAATGATGGTCATTATGGCCAAACAGTTCTGTTTTTGTTTCATCAGACCAGAGGACATTTCTCCCAAAAAATACGATCTTGGTCCCCATGTGCAGTTGCAAACCATAGTCTGGCTTTTTTATGGCGGTCTTGGAGCAGTGTCTTCTTTCTTGCTGAGCGGCCTTGAAGCAGTGTCTTCTTCCTTGCTGAGCGGCCTTTCAGGTTATGTCGACATATGACTCCTTTTATATAGATACTTTTGTACCCGTTTCCTACAGCATTTTCATCTTCACAAGGTCCGTTGCTGTTGTTCTGGGCTTGATTTGCACTTTTCGCACCAAAGTACATTCATGTCTAGGAGACAGAACGCATCTCCTTCCTGAACGGTATGACGGCTGCGTGGTCCCATGGTGTTTATACTTGTGCTCTATTGTTAGTACAGATGAACGTGGTACCTTCAGGTGTTTGGAAATTGCTCCCATGGATGAACCAGACTTGTGGAGGTCTACAATTTCTTTCTGAGGTCTTGGCTGATTTCTTTTGATTTTCCCATGATGTCAAGCAAAGAGGCACTGAGTTTGAAGGTAGGCCTTGAAATACATCCACAGGTACACCTCCAATTGACTCAAATGATGTCAATTAGCCTATCAGAAGCTTAAGCCATAACATAATTTTCTGGAATTTCCAAAGCTGTTTAAAGGCACTTAGTGTATGTAAACATCTGACCCACTGGAATTGTGATACAGTGAATTATAAGTGAAATAATCTGTTCTTGTTGGAAAAATGACTTGTGTCATGCACAAAGTAGATGTCCTAACCGACTTGCTAAAACTGTAGTTTGTTAACAAGACATTTGTGGAGTGGCTGAACAATGAGTTTTAATGACTCCAACCTAAGTGTACGTAAACTTCAGATTCAACTGTATGTATATAATGGTCCTATGATGTATAGATCAGACTGATAGACTGTTTATATTACTTACTCCAGCGCTGAAAGAAACTGTTTTATTTAGAGGTGTTTCACTGATCAATGTGTGCTTCTGATATGATAATGGTTTCTGATTCGCATGTAAATATATCAGCTCAATGGTACCCTGTTCAGGATGACAAAAGAAACGTCCTATCCTCCCAAGCCAACCCAAACATGCATAATCCATAAAATGTTTCAAAAGTAAATTAAGGACATTAATCAGGATGAGAAGAGGACGAAGTGACAGACTAGGAGGCAGCACTTTAGGGGTTGTTGCAGTGAGGCTAAACCCAGTCAACAAAACGGTTCCTATTTTACGGTACTGTTCCAACTAAGAAGTGACAGGTGGGATGTTCATGGTGAGTGTTTGTATGTCTCCTGCATCCTTAATTGTTCACTTCTCGACCAAGCAAGTTTTTATTTTAATAAAGGGCGATTCCACACCAGCGTGAGCGCAAAATATTTTTGGTATCTCAGATTGTTTTGGCAAATCTCACATAGAAACTTAATTGGTAGGAAGAATGTTTGACATGGTTTTTACATTTGTATCACAAACCAGTTTTGAGAAAATCATGACGAAAGTAGCCAATTTAGGCCATTTTTAAACCTATACATACCTGCTCGAATAACTGCAAACGTGGTTTGCTCAGCGCTTTCTGTGCAACAGTGAGTGAGTGTCATTACAGTTTATCTAATCTGTTGTGTGTTATGCTATTAATTGTCATGCATTAGGCTACTGACCAATCCTCAAAAAAGGGTTTAGTTCTTGAAATACCCCTACCAGAGTTATAACAAAGCACAACCATGTTTTTCCATGCGGAATCTCTAAGGTCTCCCATATATGGAATGGATGGTTGTATAAAACTATTTTACTGCAAAAAGTGGTCACATTGACAGACTCATCCCCTTGCAGAATAGTGCATGGTTTTAGGGGGGCGGGGGGGCTGGGCCATAAATTCATGTAACCAAATATTGCAATCTCTGCTATTGCTACAATTTAGAAAACAAGTAGTCCATTGTCTGCCCTACATATACTAACAAATAGCATTAGGATTTCTCAAAGTATTTTGGAAATATAGACCCGTAAACAAACAGATGAAATAGGTGTAAATTTTAACTATGAATTTTTATGATGAATATATACTTCACTTTTTGGTAGCTGTTCAATACACAACTTTCCCAATGAAATTTACAAGCTCTTTGCACACTACACTCTTACAGCAGATGGGTGCTCATGTCAGCCAATTTCAAGAACCAGCAATTACCAACACATTTGCATTTATATACCAAACACCTCTCCATTCCCCTCTGTCCTTCCCCTCCTCTCAAACCATCTTACTGGGTGTTTTACATTTATCCCACTGGGGTTCTGACTTTGCAGGTGGTCAAGTGCTTATTGAGGATGTCGAGTAGATTCCAGAGTGAAAAATAAAACTCTCATTCCAAAGTCTAAATGTCAAATCCCCCAAATAGTTTTAATGCACTTCAGACAGGAACCTGGAAGGACACCATTTACATTATTAAAATGTTATGTTACTAGAGCTCTGCTCTGAATATGAGACAAGGGGTTTAATTAAAACAACCTGGTCTGCAGGATTCTCACAGTAGTTGTATAATGAGGTAGCACACGTTTTAATGGCACTGTAAAAACAGACAACGTGAGACTTACAGTTTTCAGTGTGTGGTTGCTAGGCACTCCAAGAAAAGCTTAATTGAATCCGTCTCAAAATGTTGGTGTTGCTACCATTGATGTCACCATGACATCACTCCAGTTCCAATTTCTTCTCCCCCCCAGATTATTATTTTTTTTTACATGTATTTAACCTTTATATAACTAGGCAAGTCAGTTAGGAACAAAATCTTATTTACAATGACAGACTACACCAGCCAAACCCAGATGATGCTGGGCCAATTGTGCGCCACCCTATGGGACTCCCAATCACAGCCAGATGTGATACAGCCTGGATTCAAACCAGCGTGTCTGTAGTGATGCTTCAACCACTGAGATGCAGTGCCTTAGACCGCTGCGCCACTCGGGAGCCCTAAGTGACACCACTATGTAAATCCATCTTTCAAACGCCGGAAAGCAATCACAGTAGCATGTAACCCAAACCCCTGCGGTTTGTTGGTGCTTGGGAAAAGTATGAGAGGCTGGCCAAAGTTTTAAAAAAAAAAAAGATGGGAGAGTCCTTCATCTTGAATTCTGCTGTTCATTGTTTAGTACATATAACTACTTTTTTGAAAGTATACTTTATAAGCTTCCATTCATCATTCTAACTGTTTAGGTCATTTACTGCTGTAGTTTATTGGGCAGTCCTGAAACCTTTAACTACTCCAACCATGATGGATCCATGTTCAGATCACAATGGAGAGGGTCACCTCAAATGTAAGCTAACCTTTAAATAGCTACACGAAAAACATTTAAGTAAGTTTATTTCAAAATAACAACCTTGATGTACTATAATATCCAATTCCTTGTCACGTTCCAATGATGGTGTTGTCTGAAGACTACCATAAAGGGCAAGATGAAGAAAGAAAATATTTATCCTAACGACAAAAATATATTGTTTTGTTCGAATTCTCATTTAACATTGAATTATTCATCCAGGTTAGGCTTGCTGAGAGAAAAACATGTTTTAAAAGAGAGACCAACTTTTTTTTCGCTGACCATATAAATTAAGTTGTCATTGGAGCCACATCAAGGAAAATATAAAGAAAGGAACTGCCTCTCCTGGTGACAACTCAACTTTATTGAAGCAAATGGTGGTCACACCAGATACTAACTGGTTTTCTGATCCACGCCCACTTTCTTTAAGGTATCTGTGACCAGCAGATGCATATCTGTATTCCCAGTCGTGAAATCAATAGATTAGGGCCTAATTCATTTCATTAAATTGACTGATTTCTTTATATGAACTGTAACTCAGTAAAATCTTAGAAATTGTTGCATTTTGCATTTATATTTGTCTTCAGTATAGTATCACTCTTACCTCCATGAAAGGATTTCAACTCCCTGGCCCTAACATTATGTCCATTCAATACTCTCTCCTTCAAAACCCAAATGAAAAAAATATTTTTATGAAATAGCACCCAGATGGTATTGATCTCTAGATATTTACCATGTCATTTTGCACCTGTGGCCAATACTCTCCGCTCCACGCCTGATCCATGTATTGTGCTGTCACAGACTTCACTGACTCCTACCTGTAAAGGAAAAGCAATTACCTATTTTGACCTCGCTTTCCTTTCTCATTCCCAGGTAATATGTTCTCACGCAATTTCAAAGGAATCCCACACAACCATTATTTTTTTTTTCCTGTGTTGACTCTGTTGTTGCATCTTATTAGTGAACAGTGGCTTCCACTCTTCATCTCTTTTCCATAATTTACGCTACTGACAAAGAACAAGAATCCTGAAACTATTAGGCATCGACCATTCATGCATTCACCTGTTGTATATTTTCAGGTTAGTACAGATGAAAAGGAAGAGGTGAATCGGTATTGAGATGCACCCCATGGATTCCCCAGTGTAGAGCAAAGCAGCAAAGGCACCTGGGTGATTGGCATGGTTTCGATGGTTTCCAGGGGCTGGCTTTGATTAAGTACGCGGTGTGGCGTGCCTGCCAGCCACGCTGCCCGACTGTGGCCTTGCTAAAATAAGCAATCAACAGCAATTGCTGTGGCTCCCCCAGAGCTTTCACTCTGTGTGTGTGTGTGTGTGTGTGTGTGTGTGTGTGTGTGTGTGTGTGTGTGTGTGTGTGTGTGTGTGTGTGTGTGTGTGTGTGTGTGTGTGTGTGTGTGTGTGTTGCTGGGGATTTGGTGGTTGGCCTTATAATAAGGAACTAGTTGCATCTGACGCGTCCTTGCTCTTAACCTTTATGCAGAATAGATTATCTGCTGAGGTAAAGTAGAGGGCACTGGACACACACTGAAACACACACACACACAGACCTGAGTGGTGTCAAACGCTGGAGGGGCTGAGTCCCGCACGGACAGCAGGTACAGCAGGTGCTCACTGTAGCCTTACTGACCGGAACCCCCTCTTTCACACGCACACACACACACACACACACACACACACACACACACACACACACACACACACACACACACACACACAGTCATCCTGACACCCCATGAACCAAAAGAGACTTTCACAAATGGCAAGATAATATTTGGGACTCATCAACTGGTACTCATTACAGTCAGGCATACTGTCCAATAAGGGTACAGTGCCACCTATAGGTAATGCCCTGTAATAAAGCAGGGGAGGTACAGGCGAAATTACAGTGCCTTGCGAAAGTATTCGGCCCCCTTGAACTTTGCGACCTTTTGCCACATTTCAGGCGTCAAACATAAAGATATAAAACTGTATTTTTTTGTGAAGAATCAACAACAAGTGGGACACAATCATGAAGTGGAACGACATTTATTGGATATTTCAAACTTTATAAAAAATAAAAAAGTGAAAAATTGGGCGTGCTAAATTATTCAGCCCCCTTAAGTTAATACTTTGTAGCGCCACCTTTTGCTGCGATTACAGCTGTAAGTCGCTTGGGGTATGTCTCTATCAGTTTTGCACATCGAGAGACTGACATTTTTTCCCATTCCTCCTTGCAAAACAGCTCGAGCTCAGTGAGGTTGGATGGAGAGCATTTGTGAACAGCAGTTTTCAGTTCCTTCCACAGATTCTCGATTGGATTCAGGTCTGGACTTTGACTTGGCCATTCTAACACCTGGATATGTTTATTTTTGAACCATTCCATTGTAGATTTTGCTTTATGTTTTGGATCATTGTCTTGTTGGAAGACAAATCTCCGTCCCAGTCTCAGGTCTTTTGCAGACTCCATCAGGTTTTCTTCCAGAATGGTCCTGTATTTGGCTCCATCCATCTTCCCATCAATTTTAACCATCTTCCCTGTCCCTGCTGAAGAAAAGCAGGCCCAAACCATGATGCTGCCACCACCATGTTTGACAGTGGGGATGGTGTGTTCAGCTGTGTTGCTTTTACGCCAAACATAACGTTTTGCATTGTTGCCAAAAAGATCAATTTTGGTTTCATCTGACCAGAGCACCTTCTTCCACATGTTTGGTGTGTCTCCCAGGTGGCTTGTGGCAAACTTTAAACGACACTTTTTATGGACATCTTTAAGAAATGGCTTTCTTGCCACTCTTCCATAAAGGCCAGATTTGTGCAATAAACGACTGATTGTTGTGCTATGGACAGAGTCTACCACCTCAGCTGTAGATCTCTGCAGTTCATCCAGAGTGATCATGGGCCTCTTGGCTGCATCTCTGATCAGTCTTCTCCTTGTATGAGCTGAAAGTTTAGAGGGACGGCCAGGTCTTGGTAGATTTGCAGTGGTCTGATACTCCTTCCATTTCAATATTATCGCTTGCACAGTGCTCCTTGGGATGTTTAAAGCTTGGGAAATCTTTTTTTTATCCAAATCCGGCTTTAAACTTCTTCACAACAGTATCTCGGACCTGCCTGGTGTGTTCCTTGTTCTTCATGATACTCTCTGCGCTTTTAACGGACCTCTGAGACTATCACAGTGCAGGTGCATTTATACGGAGACTTGATTACACACAGGTGGATTGTATTTATCATCATTAGTCATTTAGGTCAACATTGGATCATTCAGAGATCCTCACTGAACTTCTGGAGAGAGTTTGCTGCACTGAAAGTAAAGGGGCTGAATAATTTTGCACGCCCAATTTTTCAGTTTTTGATTTGTTAAAAAAGTTTGAAATATCCAATAAATGTCGTTCCACTTCATGATTGTGTCCCACTTGTTGTTGATTCTTCACAAAAAAATACAGTTTTATATCTTTATGTTTGAAGCCTGAAAAGTGGCAAAAGGTCGCAAAGTTCAAGGGGGCCGAATACTTTCGCAAGGCACTGTATATCCATCTCTGTTCTGTTACTGTTAGCCTATGGCCATACTCAGAAGACACATGAACACGGAGGTAATTGAGTTTCATTCCAAAATGCTATATATCTGCCTCACTCACAAATAAGTAGTACTATTTCACAGTCATGTAAAAAATTATAACAATTATAATGATACGTGTCATCAATATATATATATATATATGTTTTAAATAACACTGACCCCACACACACTCACTAGACTATATATACACACCATATACACACTCACATACACACTACATTGACACTCCCACACAAAACCCACATTCACACACACTACATACGCATACACACATACCGACACAACACAAACACACATATATACACATCAGTGGAGGCTACTGAGGCGAGGACGTCTCACAATAATGTCTGGAACGGAATAAATGGAATGGGATCAAACACATGGAAACAATGTTGCCACCTATTGTGTTGGATCATGAGTTCTGAGCATTACAATGGACCAGACAATACTTAATTGAAAATATACAATTTTATAACTATATAGTTTCTCTTTAAGTTACCATATTAAAACCACTAGCACTTTCTGTTTGTTAGCTTCGTACCATCAGTAATCAATCAATAATTAATACCCAAATAGTAGTCTCTCTAGACCCCTCAAACTCAACTCTGGACCTCAAAGCCAGTGCCACTGCTTTTGTTCATTGTTCCCCTCTAATCAAGGACTGATTTAGACCTGGGACACCAGGTGGGTGCAATTCATTATCTAGTAGAACAGAAAACCAGCGGGCTCCGGACATTCCACCTGGAAGCCAAAGACAGACCGGGCCAGGCCAGGGTGAAGCTCTAGATTCACCTAGCTAGACCAAAAGGTTATGCGGTGGGATCCAGCTGGGGTCACTATGAAGGAGGTAGGAGACCACAGGGCACCTAGGGTGGAGGCAGGGAGAGATGAATGGAAGGGAAAGGGAGAGTGGGGTATCTGTGTGTAGAGTGCTGTCAATATAAGGACAATTCAACTCTGTGTGTGTGTGTGTGTGTGTGTGTGTGTGTGTGTGTGTGTGTGTGTGTGTGTGTGTGTGTGTGTGTGTGTGTGTGTGTGTGTGTGTGTGTGTGTGTGTGTGTGTGTGTGTGTGTGTGTGTGTGTGTGTGTGTGTGTGTGTATCTCTGCCCTGCCTGACAGCCTGTCAGTCAGTTGCTACTGAAAGCATAGTCTACCTCAGTCAGTAGAGCATTGCATGGGGATGAACTTGGCTCCTACGTTGGCTGGCAGACTTCTTCCTGGCCTCAGTGATGGTCAGCAGACTGCACCAAAGGTTGAAGGACAGCAGGGGATCTGATAGGTGCTCACCTCACCTGCAATAGAAGTGTTGAATGCATCTCTCATGGTAATTGGATGTCAAATAAATCATTGCCAATAGTTGAGAAGAGCTTCTGTTCCTAGGATAGTCCCAGATCAGTATGTCCACTCACCCACATCTACTAATCATGGACCAGAAGTAGTGCTGCGGCAGTCATTACATTTTGTCAGCCGGTCATTGTCATGCAAAATACTTCTGGTCTCACGGTAATTGACCATTAGTTGACATAAACACGTTTCGCATTTCCAGGACTCCATGCTGATGAGCACCTTTGGAATATCTACATTAATAAAATGTAAAATTAATAAAAATTAATAAATGTTTTATTTATTCAACCTCTATTTAACTAGGCAAGTCAGTTAAGAACACATTCTTATTTACAATGACAGCCTACCCCCGACAAACCCTAACCCGTACGACGCCAATTGTGCTCCGCCCTATGGGACTCCCAATCACGGCCGGTTGTGATACAGCCTGGAATCAAACCAGGGTCTGTAGTGACGCCTCTAGCACTGAGATGCAGTGCCTTAGACCGTTGCACCACTTGGGAACAGAGTTCTGTGATCAGAATGAAGGAACTTAATTAGAGCCCTGGATGATGCAGCACAGTCAACGACACAGACCTGCACACACACGCACATGAAAGCAGGCATGCAACGAACGCGCACACTTGCTCAGACATGCACACACACAAACACACAAATGCATACATCAACGTTGCCTCTCAGTCCCTTTTAGAAACAGTGAAGTGAAGCTGGATTTCATCTCTTAAAGCTCTATCTGTATCCCTTCTATCCAATGCAAATCATACTCTGTGCCACAATCCCAGTCAACCTTACAGGCAAACTCTCAGAGGCAGCAACAATGTCCGAGACAGAGACACATGAACAGCTCAGGTAGAGAGAGGGGGAGAGAGATAAGGGAAGAAAAAGAGAATAAGGGAGACGGGCAGTGAGACACCGGTGCTCCAGAGAACTGAGCCTGTGAAACGATTTACGACGGTGGACATTTTAAGAAGTTAAATCATAGCCAGTGTTGCTGAGGGCCAGAATAGTCATAAAACACATAAAACAGAGCCACCCTGGCCACAGCAGATTAGGTGGACGTTAATAATCGTAAAAAAAATCCTCATACTTTCTGACCCAGAGCCAACCCATTCCTTTGATTAGAACTAAGAGGACTAATGATTTCAGAAACACCTGAGTTGACGTCAAAGCCTTATGTTGAGTTGTAATTTGTTTTAATCCAATTTAACACTGAGTTAATTTACAGTTATGGTGCCACAGTCGTTGGGGATAGTTCAGTGGCTGAGGGAACATAAACTGTGCTGGATTTAAAACTCAATACACAAGATTAAAGGCATAGGGCAAGCGGGTGAAATGGGTTCAGCACTGAGCTATATACTGTAACATAATTCAGAGAGTACAAGGTATTACTCATATAGAACTTTTTATTCCAAAATGAAATATGAAAAGTGCATACAGTGCCTTCAGAGAGTAGTCATACCCCTTGACTTATTCCACAATTGTTGTGTTACAGCCTGAATTCAAAATGGATTAAATGTATGTTTTTTTCTCACGCATCTACACACAATAATCCAAAGTGAAAACCTGTTTTTAAAATTTTTTGCACATGTATTGAAAAGGAAATGCATAAATATCTAATTTACATAAGTATTCACATCCCTGAGTCAATACATGTTAGAATCACCTTTGGCAGCAATTACAGTTGTGAGTCTTTCTGGGTCTCTAAGTCCTTTGCACACCTGGATTGTACAATATTTGCACATTTATTCTTAAATTCTTCAAGCTCTGTCAAGTTGGTTGTTGATCATTGTTAGATATTAATTTTCAAGTCTTGCCATATATTTTCAAGTCGATTTAAGTCAAAGTTGTACAGGAACATTCAATGTTGTCTTGGTTAGCGACTCCAGTGTATATTTGGCTTTGTGTTTTAGATCATTGTCCTGCTGAAAGGTGAATTTGTCTCCCAGTGTCTGTTGGAAAGCAGACTGAACCAGGTTTTCCTCTAGGTTTCTTTTTATCTTTAATAAAAACTCCCTAGTCCTTGCCGATGACAAGCGTACCCATAATTTGATGCAGCTACCACCATGCTTGAAACTATGTAGAGTGGTACTCAGTGAGATGTTGTCTTGGATTTTCCCCAAACATAACGCTTTGTATTCAGTTAATTTCTTTGCCACATTCTTTGCTGTTGCACTTTTTTTTTTTGCAAACAGGATGCATGTTTTGGAATATTTTTATTCTGTAGTGATGCAATGTGAATTTACTCAATTTCTAATTCAGGCTTTAACTCAACAAAATTTGGAAAAAGTCAAGGGGTGTGAATACTTTCTGAATGCATTGTATTTCGTGTGTCAAAGTGTGTGTTTGTGTATGGTGTGGTGTGATAAGCCGTAATTTTAACATGAGCAAGCTGAGACGGTTGTAGCCTATTCGTTCATCACTTTTGAAATGGACAGCGATAGAATTCAGAACATTGGCCGTTCTTCTCCCTGTACACCAAGTCAGAACCATAGGATAAATAACGACGGCAAGTAAGCAGACAATGAAAGGCACTTACAATATTCAATGATGACATTTCTCTAAAACAGGCTATAGGCTACATGTGCACCACCAAGTCAACACAGTAAGCTAAATTCTGAGGGGTAGAGGGGCCAAATTCTTAGAGTGAGACACATGGGCTACTAACAGCTTACCTACTACACAACATACACTTAGTGTTACATTATGTATACTGTAGCTAAGAAAGTATCTTCCTGGCACATTACATCACTTATGCAGCAGCATACAAGACATTCTGGACTAATTGTTGTGCTCACTTGAACAGGAAGGTGGCGCTGCGGGTGGGTAAATGTGGGTAAACTTCCCAATGACTGTCATCAAAGTCTGCCATTCAATGGATGAACTTGACGTCATGCTGGATTGACAGCATGGCCAATGCATTCAACCTTTTCTGACCATGGTGTTCCATGGGAAGGTTTTAATCCTTTTAAGGGTGTTTGTTTTGGATTTTGCATGATGTAGGTTACCCTTAAAAAGGGGTTGGTTGCCTTAACCTGTAATCTCCTTCACGCATGGTCTCAAAAATACACCTGAACATTCCTGGGCAGGAGTCGGCTGACTCGTCATGGCCCCGCAGTGCTGTCTCAAATTAGCCACACAATTTAATGCATTCTAAAATTCTGGCAAGCACGTGCCTATTCTCCTCCGTTTTTTGGTTGTGAAGGTTGATGGCTCGTTGACATGCAGTGTCTAGCTGAGCCACAACGTAGGTTTTCCCCAGTAATCTGAGTTTAACTTCTTGATTCTACTTGAGACGCATATAAAGTAGGCACCTGGAAATGCAAATGCGCTACGCTAAATGCTAAATGTACTCGTTAAAACTCAAACCTTGATCAAAATTCCCAAGCAGGGTATTGAATTAAAGCTACACTCGTTGTGAACCTAGCCAACAAGTCAGATTTTTAAAATGCTTTTCGGCGAAAGCATGAGAAGGTATTATCTGATAGCATGCACCACCTGAAAATGCCTGAATGCGACGTAAACAAAGACTCTGCTTATCCGACGCAGCACAAAACGCAGAAATAAAATATAAAACATTCATTACCTTTGACGAGCTTCTTTCTTGGCACTCCTATATGCCCCATAAACATCACTATTGGGTCTTTTTTTCGTTTAAATCGGTCCATATATACCCAAAATAGCTTTCTATGGAAGCTGTGTCATTCAGAAAAAAACATTGTTTTTTAACGCTGCATCATTTTTTAAAATTAAAAAAGTTGACGATAAACTTTCACAAAACACTTCGAAATCCTTTGGTAATCCAACTTTAGGTATTAGTAAACGTTTATAATCTATCAAAATGATTACAGGGCGATGTATATTCAATAGCTCCTCGTCTTCAAATCAATGGCTGCCATTGTCCACATTTACAGCGTCCTGGTGGAGACTGGAAGAAACGGATGCCAGATACTTGGATTTTCTAACAAAAAATTCAATTGAAAATGACGACAATAGCGACATCGTGTGGAATTTGTATGAATTGCATGCAGGTCGATATTAAATTTTGTCCTCTTTTAACAACCCATGAAAGTGACTTATGGAAATTATTTTTAGCTTTCAGAGAGCAGTTTTTCTTGCGTTTTTCAATGAAACACACAATCTGTTATAGTCACAGCCGTGATTTAACCAGTTTTAGAAACTTCAGAGTGTTTTCTATCCACACATACTAATCATATGCATATACTATATTCCTGGCATGAGTAGCAGGACGCTGAAAAGTTGCGCGATTTTTAACAGAATGTTCGAAAAAGGAGGGGGTAGAAGTAAGATTAACAGAGTTATCTATACGTGATGCACAATTCTCATGTTTTGAGACCATTTCAGACAGATATTTTGCATCCTTAAACCCAGACATGGACCATACACCCTCTCCACCAAATAACAGGCAGGGGAAGCAAAATAGTGATTGCTTTTCCACGTTCGCAGTTAGCCACTGCTTCCTTCCAAACTGCTGTGGTGTCTTTGGCATCATTAAACTGAAGACTTAGTTTATCAAATCAATTCTCTGTAATTATTATTACGTGATTAACTAATCAGGTAAATTTAATTAACTAGGAAGTCGGGGCACCAAGGAAAATATTCAGATTACAGTTAAAATTTTCCTAATATAAGATATTATATATTTTAATATCTGATCAATTAGTCTTCTAATTAATTAATTATTCTTTACCTCACATTAGTCTCATTCCAAACGTCGTAAATTGTTGGTTATCTGCACAAACCCAGTCTTCACTATTAATCATCCATACATAATTTGTCTCAATCATTTATTTATTGACTAGCTAAATAATCACAGAAATGCACACACAAACAAACAAAGTAGATATGATTACAAGGAAATGATAGGGGATGTGCCCTAGTGGGCTAAACCGGTATCACGGCTTGGTTGACAAAGGGACTGAGAAGGGCGCGAAAGATAAAAGACACCCCAAAGTTGATAATTATAACCATTGAAATGCTAATCATTTGCACATGAACGCTCACTCATTCGGGAATAATTGCAATCAATATATATATTTACGCTCAGTGTGTCGTCGTGATCTCTGTTTGAAGTTCATCCGCCCCTCTCTGTGCGTCCCTGGAGTCTTTGGTTAGAATGACTACTACAGAGTAACATTCAGAAATGTTGTTATAGAATAGATGTTTCGGCGGTTGTCAGCCTTCGCATTCAATGGTATATAATTCCTAGCTGCAGACTAGTAATTAGTATCAAAGATTTGCTCTTATTCTGTCGGATCGATAGTCTCAGAGTTTAATTAACCAAGTGGTATTGTTAAAAGATTCAGCAATCTACTCAAACCTTAGCTCCCTCTGCGATGAGGTACTGGTCTGATCTCAAACCTTAGCCCTCTCGTGGTAATCGAGGTAAGCTGGTCTGAAGGGAATTCCTCCAGGTGGGGGTTATATTCGTAACAGTAGAAAGGGTCTGTCCCATGACGCCAGATCAATGAGCCAATAATTTAGTTAAACTTTAAAGGGAATTAGATTCTCTTTCATTAAAGAGTTTATCTTCACTAGGGTAGGGGGCACTATTTTTACCTCCTGCTACTCAGGCCCGGAAGCTAGAATATGCATATAATTAGTAGATTTGGATAGAAAACACTCCAAAGTTTCTAAAACTGTTCAAATAATGTCTGTAATGGCAGGCAAAAACCTGAGGAAAATCCATCCAGGAAGTGCCATTATTTTGAAATGGCTGTTTTTCCAATGAAAGCTATCCGCCATTTAAAGGGATAGGACCCAGATTCCGTTCCCTATGGCTTCCACTAGTCGTTCCCTATGGGTTCCACTTCCACTTGTCTTTAGACATTGTTTCAGGCCTTTATTCTGAAAAATGAGGGAGAATGACAACTTTGAGTGAGTGGATAGTGGGATGTCCACAGAACTGTTTGCTGCCGAGAGCGCACCTTTCTTGTTTTTCTTTTATATTGACAACGCTATTGTCCGGTTCAAATATTATTGATTATTTAGGCTAAAAACAACCGGAGGGTTGATTATAAACATTGTTTGACATGTTTCTACGAACTTTACCGGTACTATTTGGAATTTTCGTCTGCCTGTTGGGACCGCATTTGAGCCATTGGATTACTGAACAAAACACGCCAACAAAATTGAAGTTTTTGGATATAAAGAGGCACTTTATCAAACAAAACTAACATTTATTGTGTAACTGGGAGTATTGTGAGTTCAATCATTATGAAGATCATCAATGGTAAGTGATTCATTTTATTGCTATTTCTGACTTTCGTGACTAATCTACATGGCTGGTAACTGTATGTAATGTTTTGTGTGCTGAGCGCTGTCCTCAGATAATCGCATGGTTTGCTTTCGCTGTATTTCCTTTTTAAAATCTGACATGGCGGCTGGATTAACAACAAGTTAAGCTTTATTTTGATGTATTACACTTATGATTTCATGAAAGTTAAATATTTATAGTAATTTAATTTGAATTTGGCGCTCTGCAATTTCACAGGATGTTGGCCAGGTGGGACGGTAGCGTCCCACACCCCCTAGAGAGGCTAAAATCACATTACATTATTTCACAAATAGTTTCATATTTACTCATTCATTTTATTCAACAATTAGATCCAAGCCTCACAACTGAGACTCTTGTATAAATAGAGTTATGGTAATGTGGCTGTATTGTCTCTCATGAGTTTTACAAACATTAACCTCTCTTGGGGAAGGGGGCAGTTTTTTCACGTCTGGATGAAAAGCGTGTAGCTGCCTTAATCAAACAAAGAGACTCTTTGTATGCTTAATTAACCTGTCTAGGTCAAACGTTCCACTAGCGGAACCCCTCGACAACACTCCGCTGAAAATTCAAAAATATTTGTTTGAAATATGTAACTTTCACACATTAACAAGTCCAATACAGCAAATGAAAGATAAACATTTTGTTTATCTACCCATGGTGTCCGATTTCAATAATGATTTACAACAAAAGCACAAGATATGATTATGTTAGCTCATAGTCAAGTCAAAACAACACGCAGCCATTTTTCCAGCCAAAGATAGCAGTCACAAAAAGCAGAAATATAGGTAAAATGAATCACTAACCTTTGATGTTCTTCATCAGATGACACTCATAGGACATCATGTTACACAATACATGTATGTTTTGTTCGATAATGTGCATATTTATATCCAAAAATCTCAGTTTACATTGGCGCGTTATGTGCAGTAATGTTTTGATTCCAAAACATCCGGTGATATTGCAGAAATACTCATAATAAACATTGATAAAAGATGCAAGTCTTATTCACAGAATTAAAGATAGACTTATCCTCTATGCAACCGCTGTGTCAGATTTCAAATAAACTTTACGGAAAAATCATAATCTGAGAACGGCCCTCAGTACCTGCATATAAACAATCAGACAATTACGCCATCTTGGAGTCAACATTAGTTAGAAAAAACACTATAAATATTCACTTACCTTTGATAATCTTCATCAGAAGGCACTCACAGGACTCCCAGTTCGAAAATAAATGACTGATTTGTTCCATAAAGTTCCATAAAGCCCAACATTTAGTCACTTGTTGTTAGCGTGTTCAGCCCAGTAATCCATCTTCATGAGGCGCGACCATTTCCTCCATGACAAAAACTCCAAAAGTTCCGTTACAGGTCGTAGAAACAAGTCAAAACATGTCTGCAATCAATCTTTAGGATGTCTTTAACATATATCATCAATAAGGTTCCAACCAGATAATTTCATTGTCTGAATAAAAACATTGGAACGGGAGCTAACGCTCTTGGGAGCGCTCGTCATGAGACCGAGACTCTCTGCCAGACCACTCACTAAAAGAGGTCTCATGAGCCCCTCCTTTATAGTATAATCTTAAAACTAGTATCTAAAGACAGTGACATCTAGTGGAAGCCCTAGGAAGTGCAAGCACAGCCATAAATATCAGGGATTTGAATAGGCATTGTTTTGAAATTCGACTTCTTCCTGTTTGGATTTCTTCTCAGGGTTTTGCCTGCCATATGAGTTCTGTTATACTCACAGACATCATTCAAACAGTTTTAGAAACTTCAGAGTGTGTTCTATCCAATACTAATAATATGCATATATTAGCATCTGGGACAGAATAGGAGGCAGTTCAGTTTGGGCACGCAATTCATCAAAAAGTGAAAATGCTGCCCCCTAACCTAACAACATTGTTTGCTTGATGAACTGAAATCTTAGACAAATTAATTACAAAATGACATTAAAAACTTTACAAGTGGGACTCAAAAGCAGCACAGCGCTGCATTCTAAATCACAGATGCCTATGAATTTGAGAGTGGTTACTTTTCTCCAGACCCATTCCTGAGTGGTTTACCAAACATTTTTCATTTTTGTCATTTAGCAGACACCCTTATCCAATGCAACTTACAGGAGCAGATTTTTCACCTAGTCGGCTCCGGATTTGAACCAGTGACCTTTCGGTTACTGGCCCAATGCCCCTAACCCCGAGGCTACCTGCCACCCAAACCAAGTGGTTGGTAGGATACAGGATCATGTCTCTTTAATGAAAAAAAAAATATTTTGTAATAGGCAAACTCAACCCTCACTCACTGCCAATATCCCCTCCAGCATTCCCACCTCATCCACAGACCCCTATTCACGAATAGTGTTCTTTCGGGTCTTCCATAATGCTAATTTAGCTGCCCCTGGCACAAAATTAAGCAAAAGAACTACACCCTTTTGACTAAACCTGTACTTTAGCCTAAATATAAACTGATATATTACGGGACATTACAAAAAATTATCTGCATAACAGACTCGTAAAATGGAGTTAAGCCAGACAAATCACCCCCCTCTAGCTTTAAGAGAAGAATATGCTTGTCTAAGCCCAAACAGCCCGCTCTCCACATCAGTGTATAGGCTGTGTCGACCCAGCTTGAACCGTCACAGTACAACAGTCTCTTGACCTCTTGAAGCCGGAAAGCCATGAAGAAATGTGCACCAGACCTTGCCCACCCTCGTGCAGTGGCAGGTACAGGGCCGCAGCTTTAATCCAATGTTGTCCAGACCAAAATAAATTGACAAGGGTCCTCTGAAACACTTGTATCAGACCCCCCAGTGGCTGTAAAATCAATAGTTTCTGCCACAGGGTAGAGGGTAGAATATTATTGGCTACCACACCCTTCCCCTATAAGACAGCTGGGGTAGCACCCATTTCTACCTTGACAATCTGGTACACACTTTCTCCACTAGACTAGAAAAAAAGTCTTCATCCCATCTATGCCCCACTGAAGCCCCCCTGGTAACTGTGGAGCGGACCCCGTCTGAAGCTGACCTGCCCATAGTGATTCGCTCTTTTCCCAATTGAATCTAGCTGAGGAGGCCCCCCCATTAAAGTGTTTGAGAGAACCTTAACATCCTTACCCCCTGTAATAAAAACTGTCACTTCATATGCATATGCAGACAATTATATCGTGGGACCCTTCATTACCCCTGACACAGAGAAACCAGTAAGCCTTGCTCTTAAAAAACAAAGCATTGGTTCAATTGCCAGACAATATAACTGCCCTGAAATTGGGCATCCCTGCCTGATACCCCGTT
This sequence comes from Oncorhynchus clarkii lewisi, assembly GCF_045791955.1. Classification (NCBI taxonomy): domain Eukaryota; kingdom Metazoa; phylum Chordata; class Actinopteri; order Salmoniformes; family Salmonidae; genus Oncorhynchus; species Oncorhynchus clarkii. Next base: position 30,721,275 of record NC_092150.1, on the reverse strand, counting down.
GGATGGGGATAGGGCAACTCAAACAACCCCCACCTTCACCATACATGAGGCCCCAGCATAGAGTAAACACATCCAAGACAAAAAAAGATCCCCAACCCCAAAGGCTTTCATTGTTTTGAACAAGTACTGGCGATCCACACGGTCAAAGGCCTTCTCCTGATTCAAAGAAAGTAAACCCACATTCACATCAGACTTACAAATGTCTAAAACATCTCTTATTAGAAACAAGTTATCAACAATAGAGCGGTCAGGTACACAGTAAGACGGGTCCTTGTTGGACCAACAGCCCCAGATACTCTTTCAAACTGTTTGGGAGACATATAGATACAATTTTATATTCTGCACACAGCAATGCAACAGGTCGCCAATTATTAGAAGAGCCAAATCCCCCTTTTTTTGGCAACAATGAAAGCACAGCACGATGACAGGATACAGGAAGAGAACCCTCATGAAAAGATTCACACAACACTTCATGAAAATCCCCCCCAACAGACCCCCAAAAGTGCTTATAGAAACCATCGATGCCAGGGGCTCGGCCTGATGAGAGCTGAATAACTGCTGTGGATAGCTCTTGCAGAGGAGGAGCTGTTCTCCTCTTTAAAAACAACAACAACAAAAAACATTCGCCTTGACCAATAAAACATGACCCTTGACGATCTTTTTTGCACATACCACAGTCACCCCTAAGCCTGAGGAAAACAAAATTGCCACCCCAGCACTGAAATTAGTACCACGACTAATTGACTAGCATAAGTATGTGCTGACCCTCCCACCACATACCCCAGTCAACCTCATTAGGCTCATCACTATGTGTCTCCTGTAGAAAAACTACATTAAGCCTTTTCTGTTGTATTACTTCTAAAACCCAAGCCCTCTTATTCCTGTCCCTTCCTCATTAATATTGAGAGAACCTACACTTAGTACCTCCATACAGAAAAGCAGAAGAAACCACAGAGAAACCAGACAAATAGAAAGAAATACCCTATGAGGCATGATCATCATCACCGTTTTAATTTTCTATTAACCTTACCACGTTTCCCACTACCTTTTTCTGCCGTGACAGCAGTAACACATTTCCTCAAGTGAAAACGCTTCTCACTCAACTGGTCTAACCCCACTACCTTCTGTAACATCACAGCTGACCTCACAAACTTATCAACATAAACAAATCCCCAAAGTCTGATCTAGAAACCCATTTACCTTCTCTAAATTGAGTCGTCACCAGCTGCTATCATATCAAGAGAGATATCCATATCCTTCTCATGATCCTCCTCAACTGAGGCCACAGACCCCTTTCTCCCCTCTGCCACATCCCTCTCAAAACTCCCCACTTGCACCCCATCACTCCTACCGGGCATCTCCTCCAATGCCCGGGAGACTAGCCCCACCAGAACCCCTGCTGTACCCCATTGCTCGTAGTGGGCATCTCCTCACCAGTCTGAGGAAATGGCTCTCCAGATCCGTCCTTACCTACTAAACTTTATTTGTCACATGCACCGAATACAACAATTATAGACTTCACCGTGAAATGCATACTTATAAGCCCTTAACCAACAGTGCAGTTCAAGAAGAGTTAAGAAAATATTTACCAATTAATCAAATGTAACACAATAAGAATAACAATAACAAGGCTATATACAGGGGGCACCAGTACCGAATCAGTGTGCAGGGGTACAAGTTAGTTGAGGTAATTTGTACATGTAGGTGGGGGTGAAGTGACTATGCATAGATAATAAACAGTGAGTAGCAGCAATGTACAAAAGGGAGGGGGGGTAAATTGTCAGATGGCAATTTAATGAATTATTCAGCAGTCTTATGGCTTGGGGGTAGAAGCTGTTAAGGAGCCTTTTGGTCCTAGACTTGGTGCTCCGGTACCGCTTGCCGTGCGATAGCAGAGAAAACAGTCCATAACTTGGGTGATTGGAGTCTGACAATTTTATGGGCTTTCCTCTGACACCGCCTATTGTATATGTCCAGGATGGTAGGAAGCTTGGCCCCAGTGATGTACTGGGCTGTTCGCACTACCCTCTGTAGCGCCTTGCTGTGAAATGCAGAGCAGTTGCCATACCAGGCAGTGATGCAACCGGTCAGGCACAATTGTGTTGAATGCTGATCTGTAGTCAATGAACAGCATTATCACGTAGGTTTTCCTTTTGTCCAGGTGGTAAAGGGCAGTGTGGAGTGCAATAGAGATTGCGTCATCTGTGGATCTGTTGAGGCGGTATGCGAATTGGAGTGGTTCTAGGGTGTCCGGGAGGATGCTGTTGTGAACCATGACCAGCCTTTCAAAGCACTGCATGGCTACCAACGTGAGTGCCACAGGATGGTAATCATTGAGGCAGGTGACCTTCACATCCTTGGGAACAGAGACTATTGCTGTCTGCTTGAAACATGTAGGTATTACAGACTCTGTCAGGGAGAGGTTGAAAATGTCAGTGAAGACACTTGACAGTTGGTCTGCACATGCTTTGAGTACACATCCCAGCGGCTTTGTGACTGTTGACCAGTTTAAAGGTTTCGTTCAAATCGGCTACTAAGAGCGTTATCACACAGTCATTCAGAACAGATGGTGCTCTCGAGCACGTCTGGTAAGTTCACGTCACTGGGCAGCTCGCGTCTGGGTTTCCCTTTGTAGTCCGTAATAGTGTTCAAGCCCTGCCACATCCGACGAGCTTCAGAGCCGGTAGGATTCAATCTTAATCCACATCAGTGGGCCGAGGCGTTACGACGACCACCTGCGCCCGTCCCTCATCCTTCTCCTTTCAGGGCAATCATGTCGCTTATGGTCAACATCCCCACACTCAAACCACCGTTGACTACCCGTACTAGCATAAGCCATATACAGTCTGTTTCATACTTGACTTTAAACAATAACTCCAAAGTCTGTGCGAGTGAGTCCAAAAACATAAACACCTGTCACCTAAACGACATAACCTGTTTCAAAGCTGGTTGTTTGCAACTCAACGGGACAATCGTAATCGAACCTGCAAACTTCCCAAAACACAATAACTCCCGCTCCAATAGCTCATTGGGAATAAACGGCGGTATATTCGAAATCGTTACCCTTGTTGTCGGAGAAAAAGCAACGTAACTTGAATAAACATACCTTTAAGAAGTACGCCATGCTCAACCATACGATTAACAAGACGCTCTTCTTTAAGAAAAACCACCACCGCTTTATTCATCCGCGACGCATAAGCAACATTCTCATAGCTTACCTTCCCTCCTACGGACACCAGAAACTCCTCAACAGTAACATAGCCGAAGTCTACGCCCATTAATGGTCAACAGTACTACTTGTAGTAGGAGTGGGAACTATGGATGGGATTCTTCAATGAAGTGTTTTTTATTCAACGAGAGACAACTAGTATTTTGCTCTTAGGAACAGGGCATCGTAGCTGTGAGTGTTTTCAGCTTAGCCGAGCTGCTTTATCGCGATTTCTACGTTTGCCTTGGAGCTCCAGTATCAAACGATGTACAACTACTTGCAAGATTTAATGAACAACCATGAGCACTCAATGATCCTGCCGACCAAGGATCCATGTGCACTGTTGACCAGAGCTCTCTGCCTGCCTGCCTGCCTGCCTGCTCCCCGCGTGTCCTGGTCTGTCTCTCTCTCAGGTCTGTCTCTCGCCACTTTCTCTCTCTCCCCGGACCTTTGCTCGTCTACATCATACGCATACATTGCTGACTTTTTTTGGGATCAGCGGTTGAACTATTTGATTAGTGACTTTTAGGGCATTTAACCTCTTGATACTAGCCATCCCGGATCCGGGATCGTGAATACAGCCTCAAGCTCATTGCCATATCGCATTTCTGAACATGGCGTCAATGTAAACCGAGATTTGTGGATATAAATATGCATATTATCGAACAAAACATAAATGTATTGTGTAACATGATGTCATATGAGTGTCATCTGATAAAGATTATCAAAGGTTAGTGATTAATTTGATCTCTAATTCTGCTTTTGTGACTCTATCTTTGGCTGGGAAAAATGGCTGTGTGTTTTTTTGGATTTGGTGGTGATCTAACATAAATATATGTTGTGTTTTCGCTGTAAAACATTTTTAAAAATCGGACACATTGGGTAGATTAACAAGATGTTTATCTTTCATTTGCTGTATTGGACTTGTTAACTTCTTGAGAATACTTGACACGCAGACGTCCCAAGTATGCCCCTGGAAATGCAAATGCGCTACGCTAAATGCTAAATGTACTCGTTACAACTCAATCTTTGATCAAAATTCACAAGCAGGGTATTGAATTAAAGCTACACTCGTTGTGAACCTAGCCAGCAAGTCAGATTTTTAAAATGCTTTTCGGCGAAAGCATCAGAAGCTATTATCTGATAGCATGCACCCCCCAAAATGCCAGCTCGACACGTAAACAACAGATTTTGCGATAGCCGGCGCTACCCAAAACGCAGAAATAAAATATAAAACATTCATTACCTTAGACGAGCTTCTTTCTTGGCACTCCTATATGCCCCATAAACATCACTATTGGGTCTTTTTTTCGTTTAAATCGGTCCATATATACCCAAAATAGCTTTGTATAGCTATATATACTATATTCCTGGCATGAGTAGCAGGACGCTGAAAAGTTGCGCGATTTTTAACAGAATTTTCAAAAAAGGTGGGGGTAGAATTTAATGTGTGAAAGTTAAATATTAAAAAAATATATATATTTTTGAATATCCCGCGCTGCCTTTTCAGCAGAATGCTGAAATATGTGGTGTTAAAGACTCTGGTGACTATGGATTCTCATTAAGGTGCTGATTTGAATTGGAGTTAAAACCCCTGGCACCCAGCCGCCGCTCCATCGGGGGAGCAAGTGCGCTGGAGCCGGACTCCACCGGAGGAGTAGGTTGACTCATCGGAGGAACCGGAGATGAGGTGGGGAGACCACTCCTCTCCCATCGGTCCATTCGCTCCATCATCTGGTTCACTGATTCACTGATTCACTGACCCAATCCGATGGAGGATGGTGGTATGGTGGAGGACACGGCCCTCCATCGATGGAAGGGGGGTGGTCGCGGCTCCTGCTGACTCCATTCTTGGTGGTCTGGGCTTCTGTGACGCACTTAAGCGTAGCGGAGTCAGGCTCAGGAGGCAGAAAGTACTGAGTAGTGCTTTATTTAGGCAGGGGAAAATCGTGTGTGCCAAAACTCACAGGCTCAACAAACACGATACCCAAAACCAGGACCTAACAAGTCCAGAGGGAGAACCCCAAAATGAAACACGCTACCAAATACGACCACACACAAACACAGTGGGAAAAATAACCCCGCACAAAGAGCAGGCGGGCCGACCAGCTTAAATAGCCAAACTAAACGTAAACAAGAAACAGGTGTAAATAATAAGACAAAACCAACAGAAAATGGAAAAGGGATCGGTGGCAGCTAGTAGACCGGTGACGACGAGCGCCGAGCACCGCCCAAACAGGAAGAGGAGCCACCTTCGGTAGGAGTCGTAACAGTACACCTGTGCACTCCTTCACCAGGTTCTCCTTTTCATCCTTCTCTGTTTCAGAAGAGTGTAAAGCCCTGAAAGAAATTGATTTTAAAAAATCCCCTGGCCCTGATGAACTAGAACCCCGCCTCATACACCTAGCCGCAGACATCATTGCTCCCCTTTAACATGTATTTTTAACCTTACTCTTGATGTTAAGGAAATCCCCAAGTTATGGAAATCTGCTTTTGTACTGCCTCTCCTGAAAGGTGGAGATCCCTCGCTACTTGACTACTTGGAATTACTGGTCATGCTCTACATTGGTTTATAAACTACCTATCAAATCGTACACAATGTGTAATGGCGGATGGTTGTAAATCTGAGTCCATGGAGGTGTGCTCAGGTATTCTATAAGGTTCTATTTTGGGCCAACTGTTGTTCATTTTGTATATCAACAACATTGGGGATCTTCTTGAAACAGCGGATGTTCATTTTTATGCAGATGATACTGTTCTTTATTCAAGTTGTAGTAGTTTATCTTTAGCTTTTGAAAAAGACAAAAGAGCGTTTAACATCATACAGCATAATCTGTCTGATTTAAAGCTGATTCTTAATTCGGGTCAAATAAAATGCATGGTATTTTCAAATGCCAGGCATGTTACAAATCATGTGATTGCTACATTGGCTGGACATACTATAGAGCAAGTTAAAGTGTACAAATATTTGGGTGTGTGGGTTGATGATAAGCTGAGCTTCACTGTGCATGTAGAGAACTTGATAAGGAAGCTCAAGCTGAAAATAGGATTTTATTACAGGCATAAGGCTTGTTTTTCTTTTCAGGCCAGGAAGGAGCTGGTACCGTGTACATTACTGTCGGTTTTAGATTTTACTGATATTATATATATATGCAGGCCTCAGCCACTACCCTGAGAGAACTTGATTCAGTGTATCACGAAGCCCTCAGGTTCATTACAAATCAGAAACGTCTAACACATCATTGTGATCTCTACAGCGCTGTTGGCTGGTCGTCATTGACCTTGCGTAGGCTTAAACACTGGTATACACTGATTTATAAGGCCATTTTGGGCAAAATGACATTTTATCTCTGTTCTTTTTTAGTCAGGTCAGTAAATAAATATCAATTACGGTCCAAAAATTAGAACAGGTCATGGTAGAAATAGTTTTAGTTACTTAGCACCGTGGTCCTGGAATTCTCTCCTGAACATTTTAAAATGTGATGATCTAGTTTCGTTGGTGGAGTTTAAACACTTGATCGATGTATATATCATAGAAGAGTGTAATTGTTTTTATGCCAGCTGTTTTTAGTCAAGATGTTTGTGTTTTTAATGTAATATGTAATTGTTGTACAGTATGTGTGTTTATAGTTTTGTTGTGTTAGTGTATGTAAGTTGTTTTGTCTGAAACGTTGTTCCCCCTGCTGCTATTGGACCAGGTCTCTCTTGGAAAAGAGATATTATCTCAATGAGAAAAAAACGGTATGAATAAAGGTAAAAAACATACCTAAAGCCGTGCCGAAGTGACAGGGACGGTGTCCTCATGTGGGTCACCATCCCCGCCAAAGCCAGGGCGATTTCGACAAGAAAAACAATATACTTCATATACTCAATTTCGACAAGAAAAACTAATTTCTACCACAACAAATAAATAAAAATAAATAATCACCTTAATCATGCATAGAAAAAGGAAAACCACCAAGAAAAGTAAAACAGGTGATCTAACTCCAGACAACACTCGCTCATACAATTCTCAGCATGACCAAAAAACACTCCCAGCATGCAGAGAGAGAGAGAGAGAGAGAGAGAGAGAGAGAGAGAGAGAGAGAGAGAGAGAGAGAGAGAGAGAGAGAGAGAGAGAGAGAGAGAGAGAGAGAGAGAGAGAGAGAGAGAGAGAGAGAGAGAGAGAGAGAGACGTACAACTTATGCATTTATTGATGCATAATTACAATGATACCAGATGGGACACAGTGCAAATCAAAGAATGACATATTTGCAGTCTTTTCATCAAAATGTCAATAAAAGTATCCCTCTTGTCTGTCCATTGAGTAACATTGGCATTTTTTTATTATCTGAAACATCCACAAATCTGAACTACTATGTATACTGAACAGAAATATAAACGCAACATGTAAAGTGTTGGTCTCATGTTTCATGAGCTGAAATAACCTTTTCCATCAGCACAAAAAAGGTTATTTCTCTCAAATTGTGTGCACAAATGTATTTACATCCCTGTTAGTGAGCATTTCTCCTTTGCCAAGATAATCCCTCAACCTGACAGGTGAAGCATATCAAAAAGCTGATTAGAGAGCATGATCATTCCACAGGTGCACCTTGTACTGGGGACAATAAAAAGCCACTAAAATGTACAGTTTTGTCATACAACACAATGCCACAGATGTCGCAAGTTTTGAGGGACCATGCAATTGGCGTGCTGACTGCTAGCATGTCCACTAGAGCTGTTGTCAGAGAATTTAACATTATTTTCTCTACCGTAAGCCGCCTCCAAAGTTGTTTTAGAGAATTTGGAAGTACGTCCAACCAGCCTTACAACCGCAGACCTAGTGTAACCACGCCATCCCAGGACCTCCACATCTGACCTCTTCACCTGCGGGATCGTATGAGACCAGCCACCCAGACGGCTGTTAAAACTGAGGAGTATTTCTGTCTGTAATAAAGCCCCTTTGTGCGGAAACACTCATTATGATTGGCCGGGCCCCTGCCCAGTCATGTGAAATTCATAGATTAGGGCTAATTCATTTATTTCAATTGACTGATTTCCTTATATGAACTGTAAAATTGTTGAAATTATTGCATTTATATTTATGTTCAGAATACATCATTTGTGAATTGCAGAACTTACATTACTTTTTCAGTGATGCCACAAGGTTCAGACAATCAAACTCCTACTAGTCTATAAACAGCCAAATGTTCTGCATCTGTTTTTTATGTAGAAGTTTACTTCAGAAATAATCCATCCAGAGAAGGCAGATACAGCCATATGCAAAGGTATCTGTTTCCCCCTCCAGCCCAGACTGATAAAGACCCACAGAGGGCTGTACTATCTGCTGCATGTTATATTCACAGTGGATGACAAGGCAAGCACCTCCGGTACTGCTGCAGATTGTGTCCTATTTCCAGTCCCATCTCCCCTTGGTCGCACTGTGGCAGACAGACCAGAACCTGCATAAAAAAATAACCAGAATAGAATATCAATGGACCTCAATGGAGGTGAAACATGTCAGAAGGTGGATGCAGCCAGGGAAATATTGCATAATTAAGTTTGGAAGGGAATGGGAGCCTGTTTAATACACAGGCCAAATCTCCAATGACTCTGTATTCCCCATGTACTGTAGTTCAATACTGAACTTTTGGCCAGAGCCGTATACAAAGAAATAGGGCTCTGCCAACAGTAGTATAGGGAATTTAAAGTCCTTGGAGACACAACCAGAAAAATTACATCAAAAGCTAAGACCAGCTTTGAGAGAATGGTACAGTGTGTGGGCGTCGGTGAATGTGTGTGTGAGTGCATGTGTGTCACCAGGCTCTTGAATGTACAGACCCCCAGGGTTCTCTGCTCTTCTGCTAATGAGATACTAATGAACTGGAGTTTAACATAAGAGCAGCAACATGTGAGGTTACACCTTGTTGCAATTATGGGCTAGTGACGAGGGACCCACATTCTTGAAAACGTACAATACCACATGCATCAAACATATGCTCCTGGCCTGGTCTCATTGGAGCCCACACAGGGTTGTCATTTAAAGTGAAGTTGTTAAATGTGGGGCTATCATTGAAGTGATAGTAAGTCAGCAGCTAAAAGTAGTGTTGCCTGGCTGGGTCAGCCATCAGGCTGTGTTCATATTAAACACAGTGCATTAAACGATCAACATCAGTGGAGGAGTAGATCATGTGGGGTAGAGAATATTTGGTGCTTAGCAGCGATCAAAGAAGTGGACGCCAGCCAGGCAACTAATGCAGAACTGGATCCAGATACGCTTTTAATCCTGTTGAAGTGGACAGATTTATAATTGCAGAGTGTAATGGATTTATTCTACTCAATAAAGTTTGGAGAGCGTCCACTGCAGTATGCAGTGTGTAGTGTATGAAAGCAGAGCTACCCCCTCTTCTCTCCAACTTGGCCCCTCTGATCAGATCCAATCGAGGTTTACTCGGACTAGAGAGAAGCTAATTTAAGCTCCGTTTTCTTCTAATTCTAATACATGTTTACCTCTATGATAACCCTGCTCTTATCTCTGCTCCTCTCATTATGCTATTTTGAATAATTTTTCCTCAGCCTTGTCCAGGTCAGTATACCTCTACGACCGTTTCATACCCACCTTCCATTACCAGTTATGGTGCCGGAGCTATAAACATGCAGCGATATTCATCATTGTTATGATTGTGTGACAGGGTCGGCTCTCTCTGCCTGGGATGCAGGCTTGTAAAGAGCAGTCAGAGTGAACCGGACGTCTTTTATAAGGCAGTAATTGGCTAATTGGCAGGGGTGAGAAAGCAGTGCTGTCTCGTGAATGGATGGCCAATAAGGTGTGTGTGTGTAGGGAGTGAGTATGTATGTGTTCCCCAGGGTAAGCTCGAACCTATTAAGGGCTGTTTTCTGCTCCACTCTCATTGTTACAGTACCAGGTCCTGTGTGATTCATTCACCCTGATTGTCTCCTTCCTCACAGCCCAGTAAACTATCAACCCAAATTGCTGACCGTTTTCCAAACTATAATTTGCCTGGGCATTGCTCGATGTTCACCTACCCTTTTTCTTTATGCTTCTCTTGCCAGGGGCCCCTGTGTCTCCTTTGCTGCTTTCACAAGCGCAATAATAATAGCTCAAAGACCATTAGACCTATACATAATTTTCCCACTGTCAATCAGCTCTTTTATATATTGCATTAGCTTTTCCCAGTAGGGCTATGTGGAATGTAGAGAGGGCAAGCAGAGCTGTAAACAGCATGTCTTCCTGTCTAGATTATCTATGCTCCTTTTAGGCAGCGCTCAAGGCTTGTTTTGTTTAATAGAAGGCAGATTAATGAATGAAGGAGAGAGATCCACTAATGGAGCAGCGATCAGGAGATTGATATCAAGAAAGGTCCCCGTCCTGCTGTCTTCCCTCCATTCTGATGAATTGACCTGTTTTTCTTTTTCTTTCTTTCTTTCTTTCTTTCTTTCTTTCTTTCTTTCTTTCTTTCTTTCTTTCTGTTGTTGTCTGTCAGTCTGGCAACAAGTAAACAAGAACATCATTCCACGACATGAAGCATCTCTAAAGAGCACAATGATCCTGCAGGTTTACTGTCTCGGGACCTTTTTATCAGACAGTTGATGACAGAACGATAGAATTATGCTGCTTAGACAGGTACATTACTGTATATCCACCTCGTTTTTTAACGTTGCTATGGGCACAGCCAAACAAGTGATGGATTCAACTTCTGCTTTACCTCCCTACTGCAGCGCTCCGGTGGCAAACTTGCCAGAGTAAATTATTTGAAGGAGTCAATTTATAGAGTTTAAAAGTCAAGTAAAATGAATAAGTACATACGTGTAATTTTATATTAATTTAACTTAAGTTTGATAAAGTTAGCTAGACCTAGTTATTATGTTGTGATAATAACGTTAGTTGTGTTGTCAGTGTTAAGCACCATCAACCAAGTTAATAACTATAACGATAACTATAATGATGAAATATAGGCTACTTAACTATAAAATGTTGGTGAGAATCTGGACTAAAGGAACGTTTATGGTTCTACAGTCCTATAACTGTCAATCAACTGATCAACTCATCCTACTGCATGCTGGCTATTAATAAGGTGGTAACACAAGACCATTCATAGCTTTGGAACACAACTTCGGGAGTCTGTGTATTGGTGTCCCAAAGCTAGAAGATTCAGTACTTTCAAGGTTCATTGTCATCGTGACAACTGCAAATAACACTTCAATGTACATGTAGGCCTATTAAAAATGATTCAGTAACTCGTATTTAAATGTAGTAATTTAACAACAAACATTGTTTAGCATATTTTACAGCATGTCATTGCCTCCTTGTTCAAGTGGTTTGCAAGTGATTTCCATTTTTTCTAATATTTTTTTTTATGCACATATGCACTTTCTCTACTGAACTTTCCCCAACATGCATTTTCAATGCTGTAGCCTAGGCCTGTTTTACATTCAGTAATTAGCAAGAGGAAGCCTGCTTCTTTCCCCAAATAGTCTATCAGGCCTAGTTTTTTTTTTTTATCCTGGGATTTCACAAAAAGATGCTTGCATTGCATATAGACTATTTTACACGGGAACAGCTAGAAGAGAGAGTCAAGTGATGTGTAGCTGAAATAAGAAGTTAAATATTACCTAGATATTACCCCATTCACGAGCTAAATATTAGGGCTATAGGCTAACTATTTATCTGTCAGTCCAAGAAAAATAAGTTTACAGATTATAAAATGACAGATCTGTAGTGCATTCTTCCCTCTGTGGTCCCCGGAAATGCAACGCTCCGATTAGGACAACATAGACAATAAAAACACTATGACAGGGCTGCAACAAGAAAGTGCAATGAGGATTGTATTATTGTTATCAAGTCAGTACACAATTAGGTTATCTTCCATAGGCTGTAAACTGCAGTGATGTAGGCAAATTTGAATAACCTCTCAAACGTCCTGTAATGGCTCAAACATACTGTTAGGCATACAGCCTGGGCCTGATTATGCAACCATTTGGATCAGTTTTGGTCTATTCTTGACAGTCCAGAACGGTACATCAGCAGGCCACTCGTATAGTGTATTTTGTCAGGATGTAGACCATCAATGTAAAGATAGTCATACTGTAGGAAAATATGGGCTTCGCCTTTCCAACTCCACATTCTTAATGGTGTAGCCTATTTTATATTCTGCAAGGAAGAGCAAGCGTGCCTTTCTCCTTCAATAGGCTTTTAGTAGGATAAAGAAAATAAGTTGAAATAAATGTCCAACAAGCTTTTGTAGTCTGTCTTTTCCTAGGATAGAAGTAGCCATGGCAGTGCAGAGGCCAGATGCATAATTGCGCAACATAACAATGAAGACAGACAGGCTCGAGATATAACCTAAGTTATATATGGGACGGCAGGTAGCCTTGTGGTTATAGTGTTGGACTAGTAACTGAAAGGCTGCAAGATCGAATCCCTACAACAACACAATGCAATGAACAATGTTATTGTTGCTTTCAAGTGAGTACAAAACTATAGGCTGTTTACAGCATAGACTATGTCATTTAAATAACAGCTCAAAAGCCTGCATTTGGAATGCATATTCATTTAAAGATAACTGCATCTCGACTGCCTGACTGGGCAACCATTTTGATCAGTTATGGAGTTTAGCCTAGAAGGTCCAGGCACGTCAAGGTTGATGTTCACGCCCCCGAGGAAATCTAATTGGCATTAAAAAAAAATACCCATTAAAAATCGGTCAGTTTAAGCAACAAATGCACAATATATGGCACTATATATGCAAAAGTATGTGGACAGCCCTTCAAATCAGTGGCTTCGGCTATTTCAGCCACACCCATAGCTGACAGGTGTATAAAATTGAGCACTCCGCCATGCAACCTCCATAGAAATATTGGCAGTAGAATGGCCTTACTGAAGAACTCAGTGACTTTCAACATGACATTGTCATAGGATGTCAGTTCCACAAATGTCTGCCCTGTAAGAGCTGCCCGGTCAACTGTAAGTGCTGTTATTGTGAAGTGGAAATGTCTAGGAGCAACAATGGCTAAGCCATGAAGTGGTATGCTACACAAACTCATAGGACGGGACCGCCGAGTGCTGAAGCGCGTAGCCTGTAAAAATTGTCTGTCCTCGGATGTAACACTCACTCCCGAATTCCAAACTGCCTCTGGAAGCAACATCAGCGGAATAACTTTTCATCAGGAGCTTCATGAAATGGGTTTCCATGGCTGAGCAGCCGCACACAAGCCTAAGAACACCATGTGCAAAGCCAAGCGTCGGCTGGAGTGGTGTAAAGCTCGCCGCTATTGGACTCTAGAGCAGTGGAAATCCGTAATCTGGAGTGATGAATCACACTTCACCATCTGGCAGTCCGTCTGTGTTTGGCAGATGCCAGATGAACGCTACCTGCCCCAATGCCTACTGCCAACTGTAAAGTTTACTGGAGGAGGAATAATGGTCTGGGGTTGTTTTTTATGGTTCAGTTAGTTAGTTAGTTCCAGTGAAGGGAAAACTTAATGCTACAGCATGACATTCTAGACAATTCTGTACTTTGGGGAAGGCCCTTTCCTGTTCAGCATGACAATGTCCCTGTGCACAAAGCAAGATCCATACAGAAATGGTTTAGCGCAATCGGTGTGGAAGAACTTGACTGGCCTGCACAGAACCCTGACCACAACCCCATTAAACACCTTTGGGATGAATTGGAACGCAAACTGTGAGCCAGGCCTAATCGCCCAACATCAGTGCCTGACCTCACTAATGCTCGTGGCTGAATGGAAGCAAGTCTCAGCATCAATGTCCCAACATCTAGTGGAAAGCCTTCCCAGAAGAGTGGAGGCTGTTGTAGCAGCAAAGAGGGGACCGAATCCGTATTAATAATGCGCATGATTTTGGAATGAGAAGTTCGAGGAGTAGGTGTTCACATACTTTTGGTAATGTAGTGTATAATCTCAATCCACCGCATCCTCCTGTGTCGCACTTCCGCTTCTGTGGTGAAAGGTAACAGAGCTAGCACGATGTTTGTCAGACCATGAAACCTCCAGAAAATCTGTCTTCTCACAAAATCGCCTGTAGCGTCCGAATGGTTTAGCCTAATAACTATAATGATGGAAATGTATGGAAAGATGAGACTCTCACGAACACATACATGTTGGTTGTCCTCACAAGAATCAATGGAAATATATATAGGGACTGTTTAGTGACGAAATTAAGGAGTTAAATACATCTTCTGGATTATGTCAAGATGTATCAGTTAGGCCTCACGAGTGGCACAGTGGTCTAAAGCGCTAGCTGTGCCAGTAGAGATCCTGGTTAGAGTCCAGGCTCTGTCGCAGCCGGCCGCGACCGGGAGACCCATGGGGAACCGCACAATTGGCCCAGCATTTTGCCGGCAGGGATGTCCTTGTCCCATCGTGCTCTAGCGACTCCTGTGGCAGGCAGGGCACATGCACACTAACACGGTTGCCAGGTGTATGGTGTTTCCTCAGAAACATTGGTGTGGCTGGCTTCCGGGTTAAGCGGGCAATGTGTCAAGAAGCAGTGCAACTTGGTTGGGTTGTGTTTCAGAGGATGCACGGCTCTCAACCTTCGCTTCTTCCGAGTCCGTACGGGAGTTGCGGTGATTAGACAAGACTGTAAGACTGTACCAATTGGATACCACAGAATTGGGGAGAAAAAGGGTTAAAAAAGTTACAAATAAAAATAAAAACAGAGCAGTATCAGTTAACAGAAACATGCAAATGCATGGATTTGTAGTCGCGCTCATATGAAATATGATCATGCACGAAGCGGAGGAAGTTATATCCATAGTTTCCGCGTTTGGCTTCTGTGTTTTTAAGGTGTTTGAAAATGAGGTGGATAAATGCGGTATGGTTCAAGACAAAAGAAGAAAACACCAGTGTGTGCCAGTATTTGTCAGATTAAGGATTCAAGAACACTTCCCCAGACAGAGATGATCATCCAACCTTTCACACATAATGACCACCTATAGCCTTTAATTAGAGATCAATGAGGGTTTAACCCAGGACCCAGCATCTCTGGTTCACATGGTTTTGCTCTTCATATCCCCCTGTGGGATGTGATGGGAGGTGGGTGAGGTGTTGTGACTCTGCAGGCGAGAAGAGTGGAGAGGCCAGGCTGAGACCTACAGGCTGTGTTAGAGAGAGAGGAGAGGAGGGAGCATGTTGAGACGGCCCTGAACACAGAGAGCTTGGCATGAATTTGCCAGCCTTATTAAAATAGAGTGAGAGCACAGTGTGTGTGGTACACAAAGCAGACCAGACCAATGTTTTTTCATGTGCCATGGAAACAGGTTCCCTTTACTACTCAGCGAGAAATCAATTATTAATTGCTTTGTGTTGCATCACCCCACTCTCTGCTTTACATAGGGAATGTTAGAAGTGTACAGTAATTGCATAGACATACTTTTTTTGGGGTTGCCATGGACATCCATTAGGGAATTCCAATGCAAACCAGGGGGTCTGTCTCACTTTATAATGCAGTCAGAATGTATGCACATTGCAAAAATCACAGTAAAATGCGAGCTGCACAATTGGTATAATGAATTCAGTGTGTGCTGTGTGTGTGTATGTGTGAAGGTACAAACAGTGAAATCAATGCCAGTGTTGATCGAAACAGCATTGTGCAGGGCTAGAGGGGACTACTGGGGTTTGTAATGTATCCCCTCACACTCCGGCCTAACAACTAAATCCATTAATGAAACGGGTTAAACAGGCAAAAAGTAATTGTCCGATTCCTCAGAGAGCTCTTAAGCATCTGTAGGATCAAGCCTCTACAAACACAATCAGTAACATTACACTCAGTGGATGCGGCTACAGTAGTTCTTAATCACTTGAGGAATGATTATGAATTTTCAAAAGTCTGTCAGAGACTCTCAGGTGTGTCTTTAACCTGTTGCGACGAGCAATCCCGTATCCGGGAGCGTAATTATAGCCTCAAGCTCATTACCATAACGCAACGTTAACTATTCATGAAAATCGCAAATGAAATGAAATAAATATATTGGCTCACAAGCTTAGCCTTTTGTTAACAACACTGTCATCTCAGATTTTCAAAAAATGCTTTTCAACCATAGCTACACAAGCATTTGTGTAAGAGTATTGATAGCTAGCATAGCATTAAGCCTAGCATTCAGCAGGCAACATTTTCACAAAAACAAGAAAAGCATTCAAATAAAATAATTTACCTTTGAAGAACTTCGGATGTTTTCAATGAGGAGACTCTCAGTTAGAGAGCAAATGTTCAGTTTTTCCAAAAATATTATTTGTGTAGGATCATTTTTTTCTCCAAATTAACTCCATAATATCGACAGAAACATGGCAAACGTTGTTTAGAATCAATCCTCAAGGTGTTTTTCACATATCTATTCGATGATAAATCACTCGTGGCAGTTTTGTTTCTCCTCTGTTCAAAATGGAAAAATGCACGCACCTGGAGATTACGCAATAGTTTCGACGGAGGACACAGAGCGGACACCTGGTAAATGTAGTCTCTTATGGTCAATTTTCCAATGATATGCCTACAAATACGTCACAATGCTGCAAACACCTTGGGGAAATGACAGAAAGTGTAGGCTCATTCCTTGCGCATTCACAGCCATATAAGGAGACATTGGAACACAGCGCATTCGAAATCTGGCTCACTTCCTGTATGAAATTTCATCTTGGTTTCGTGGCACTCACAGACAATATCTTTGCAGTTTTGGAAACGTCAGAGTGTTTTCTTTCCAAAGCTGTCAATTATATGCATAGTCAAGCATATTTTCGTGACAAAATATCTTGTTTAAAACGGGAACGTTTTTCATCCAAAAATGAAATACTGCCCCCAGAGGTTCAAGAGGTTAAGGCAGGCTTCTGGGCTGGTAGGGGCAGTTAAACTAATTTGAAAGCAGTTTATCAACTTGTCAATTACAGGCCCACTGTAAAAATGACTTGTCCGTTAGATGGGCAACGTCACTGAATGTTTCTGATGTGTCACGCCCTGACCTTAGTTATCTTTGTTTTCTTTATTATTTTGGTTAGGTCAGGGTGTGACGAGGGTGGTTTGCTAGATTTAGCATTGTCTAGGGTTTTTTGTATGTTTAGATTTTTTTTGTAATTCTAGGTGTTTATTGGTTGAATTGGTTCTCAAATCAGTGGCAGCTGTTTATTGTTGTCTCTGATTGGGGACCATATTTAGGTAGCCAAATTCCTTGGGTGTTTTGTGGGTTCTTGGTCTATGTTTAGTTGCCTGTCTGCACTACACATATTAGCTTCACGGTTAGTTTTGTTGTTTTGGTAGTTTTGTTCAGTGTTCTTTCTTTAATTAAAGAAGTATGTACGATTGCCACGCTACGCCTTGGTCTCCTCAATATGTCAAACGTGACAGAAGAACCCACCAAATAAGGACCAAGCAGCGTGTTCAGGAGGAGCAGTCAGTATGGACATGGGAGGAAATATTGGATGGAGCAGGACCCTGGACACATCCGAGAGAGTATCGCCGTCCTAAGGAGGAGAAAAGGAAAGCGGAGCGGCGACGAGGAGAAATACCGGAGAATGGAGGAATGGCAACGATATGAGGGTACACGGCTAGCACGGAAGCCCGAGAGGCAGCCCCCCCAAAAAATTGGGGTAGGGGGGGGGGGGGGGGGGGCAAGGAGATTGCCTGAGTCAGGTCGGAGACCTGAGCCAACTCCTCGTGCTTACTGTGGGGAGCGTGTGATTGGTCAGGCACCGTGTTATTCAGAGATGAGCACGGTGTCTCCAGTTCGCATTCATGGCCCGCTGCGCTCTATTACAGCTCCTCGCATTGGCCGGGCTAGAATGGGCATTTACAGGGTGAAAATAAACATCCAGCCAGGACGGGTTGTGTCAGCTCTACACTCCAGACCTCCAGTGCGCCTCCAGGGTCCAGTACGCCCTGTTCCTGCTCCTTCCACTCGCCCTGATGTGCGTGTCCCCAGCCCGGTACCAGCAGTGCCGGCACCACACACCAGGCCTACAGTGCACCTCAGCAGTCCAGTACGCTCTGTTCCTGCTCCTCGCACTAAGGTGCGTGTCCCCAGCCCGGTAGCACCAGTGCCGGCACCATGCACCAGGCCTACAGTGCGCCTCGGCAGTCCAGAGCGTCTGGCGACAGTACCCAGTCCGGATCCTCCTCCGACGGGCCCCAGTCCGGATTCTCCAACGACGGACCCCAGTCCGGATTCTCCAACGACGGACCCCAGTCCGGATTCTCCAACGACGGGCCACAGTCCGGATTCTCCAACGATGGGCCTCAGTCCGGAGCCTCCAAAAACGGGCACCAGTCCGGAGCCTCCGGGGTTGATCCATACCGTGATGGTCCCCAGCCCGGGGTCTCCAGCGATGATCCGCAGTCCAGAGCCTCAGGCGATGATCCATGGGTCAGTTCTACAAAGGTAGAGGGATCAGTATGAAGAAGGGGGGGCGGCGTCCAGAACCAGAGCCGCCACCGAAGTTAGATGCCCACCCAGACCCTCCCATATGATGTTAGGTTTGCGCTTTGGTCTCCTCCATACAATGACTGTGACATGATGGAACTGTGTCATTGTTAGGATAGACCGAGTTCTTGGCTCATTCAACTCTGTTTTCCCATGGAATGTTTGTTGCGATATGAGAATGTGTTATATTTATTCAACATACATAGTAATTCGTAAATACTAATTCCAGTTATTAAAGAAACTGAATCATTGAATGTTCCATGTTTTCTTTATTGAAAGTGGGGGTACACAGCTTGTTAGAGAGGCACATGTCACACCCTGATCTGTTTCACCTGTGCTTGTCTCCACCCCCCTCCAAGTGTCGCACATCTTCCCCATTATCCCCTGGGTACTTACACCTGTGTTCTCTGTTTGTCTGTTGCCATATCGTCTTGTTTGTCAAGTCAACCAGCGTTTGGTCTCTACTCCTGCTTTGCCCCATTCTCTCTCGCTCTCTGGATTACCGACCTCTACCTGACCTGAGCCTGCCTGCCATCCTGTGCTTTTGTCACTACTCTGGATTATCAACCCCTGCCTGCCTTGACCTGTTTGCCTGCCCTTGTTGCTGTAATAAACCTTGTTACTTCAACACAGTCTGCATTTGGGTCTTAGATGAAACGTGATAGGCACACATAAGGCATCAAAATAAGAGGGAAGATCAGATTCTCCTCTGACATTTAATCGGACAGTCAACAGCACGTGCTTGATTTGCAGTACTCTATCGGTTATGACCCTTTAGGTATATACAATGCCTTCATAAAGTATTCACACCTCTTGACTTTTTCCACATGCTGTGCTGCAGCCTGAATTTAAAATGAATTAAATAGAGATTCTGTTTTGACACTGGCCCACAACACCCTGTTATGTCAAAGTGAAATTTTTGCAAATGAATTAAACATAGTTAATCAATCCCTTTTTTATGGCAAGTCTAAATAAATTCAGGAACAAAAATGTTCTCAACAAGCCACAGAATAAGTTGCACTGTCACGCCCTGGCAATTTATTCTCTATTTTGGTTAGGCCAGGGTGTGACTAGGGTGGGCATTCTAGTTTCTTTTTCTTTGTTTTTGGCCAAGTGTGGTTCCCAATCAGAGACAGCTGTCTATCATTGTCTCTGATTGGGAATCATACTTAGGCAGCCTTTCTCCCCACCTGTGTTTTGTGGGTAGTTATTTTCTGTTTAGTGTCTGCACCTGACAGAACTGTTTAGTTTTTTCACTTTGTTATTTTGCTCAAGTGTTTTTGAGTAATAAAGAATCATGAACACTTACACGCTGCGTTTTGGTCCATGTCTTCTGACGAGAGACGTTACCTGCATGGACTCACTTTGTGAGCAAAAACAGTGTTTAACATACTTTTTTTAATGACCTCACCTCTGTACCCCACACATACAAACATATAAAAAGGTCCCTGAGTCGAGCAGTGAATTTCAAACACAGATACAACCACAAAGACCAGGGAGGTTTTCTAATGCCTCGCAAAAAAGGGCACATATTGGTAGGTTTGTAAAAATACAAAAAAGCAGACATTGAATATCCCTTTGAGCATGGTGAAATTATGAATTACACTTTGGATAGAGTAACAATACCCTGTCACTACTACTACTCCCGGAGAGATTTCGACTGGTTCCGGTGAGCTTGGTATTTTAATGGACAGGACACGAAATGACCAGTAGTCCCGCATTACAGGCAACTCTTCGTGTTAAGCCTGCATAAACATTCAGTTGAAGACAACTTAGCTCTGCCTAGTTGCATCGGCTTGGGAAGAGGCGAACCGGCAGACTTCGGACACTCTCTGGGGAACTCTTGGCAGCCTCAGATTTTCTTGGAAATGGAGATGTCAGGGACTTCTGGGATGCCTCGAGGCGGGGTGAAATCCGTGGACGGGCGGGTGGAATCGGACCTCCTCTACTTCTTACGTTCTTGTGGCCGCCCATCGATCCGGATTGTCAAGGCGATGAGCGAGTCGAGATCCCTCGGTAGTTCCCAGGCTAGTAGCTCCTCCTTAACTTCCTCTGATAATCCGTGCAGGAAAATGTGGAACAGTGATTCCGGGTGCGCAAATCCACCGCATAGACTGCCACACTGCGGGAGTCTTTGCCTGAAGCTGGAGTAACTTCCGGACAGCCTCTCTCCCGGATCTTCTTCACCTCAGCCAAAAACTGCTCCAGACTGAAGCATACGGCAGACTACTGTTCCCACACTGCCGTAGTCCAGGCAAGAGCCCTCCCGGACATCAACGTGATGGGGTACATACACTTAGTGAGAAACGCAGACAGGTTTGCAACTCTCCAGCAAAGCGTTCCGGGGGAGGTAAGCAGGGTTCTCGGGAAGCCAGGGTGGCCGGGAGAAACGCGCTGCTTACAGCCGGGTTACTGAGGGGCTGGGAGGTTACCGTCGTGGTAGGCTGCCTAACAGACAACCTGCAAATTGCTCCAGCAATGTATTCAACTTGCGGTCATGACGTTCAGCCAAGGTCTGGAAACCTTCCATAAGACCACGAAGCAACTCCTCGTGCCTTCCAATGGTGGCTCCTTGGGAGGAGATGGACAGGTCGAGGGCAGGCAGGGGTCAGTAGTCCAGGGCAGTGGCAAAAGGTACAGAACGGCAGGCAGGCTCAGGGTCAGGGCAGGCAGAGTGATCAAAAACCCAGGAAACTAGAAAACAGGGGCTCAAGGAAACAGGAGTAAGAAAAACACGCTGGTAGGCTTGATGAGACAAGACGAACTGGCAACAGTCACAGAGAACACAGGTATAAATTCACCGGGGATAATGGGGAAGTTGGGTGACACCTGGAGGGGGTGGAGACAAGCACATAGACAGATGAAACAGATCAGGGTGTGACAGTAATTACCAATTGTGAATGACGAACAGGGCAGAACATTCTATTCTACTGATCCATTCTAATTATAATCTTAAAAGTATATGTACCCTATATCAGTCCACTGAATCAATGCAGTCTTATCAGTCTACTCTGGCCAACTTGGAGTAAGCTACACAGAGGAAGCGTGCGGAATTGTGCATGCTGAATATCTGGGAAAATATCCACATCAGGGCAGCAGGTGAGCGACTGTCTGAGAATATGGTGACGACGCTTGTGGAACCTTAATTTGGCAGGTGCAGAAATGTCACCACAGACAATTTCTTCACTACACTGTCATTGGCGAACAAGTTGCTTGCAAAGAAAACAAGTCTGACGGGCACCATGAACAAAGTGAGAGAGGACTGCCCTCCCTCTGTGCAAAATAAGGCACCTGCACAGCTGATGTAATCCACAACAGTGCTGAAGAAAGACAAGACCATGGGACAAAATAGGGACTTGATTTTCCACATTTGTGACGTTACAGCCTTATTCTAAAATGTTTTTTTATTTTTTATCTATACACTCTCACATAATGAGAATGCAAAATATTTTATTTGCATAAGTATTCAGGAAGATAACAGTGGCCTCCATCATTCTTTTAACCTCTCTAGGGTAGGTGAGACAGGAGCGTCCCACCTCTTCAACAGGCAGTGAAACTGCAGGGCGCCAAATTCAAAACAACAGAAATCCCATAATAAAAATTCTTCAAACATACATGTATTTTACACCATTTTAAAGATACACTTGTTGTAAATCCAGCCACAGTGTACGATTTCAAAAAGGCTTTACGACGAAAGCAAACCAAATTATTATGTTAGGTGAGTGACTATTCACAAAATAACACAGCCATTTTTCCAGCCAAAGAAAGGATTCACAAAAAGCAGAAATATAGATGAAATTCATCACTAACCTTTGATGATCTTCATCAGATGACACTCATAGGACTTCATGTTACACAATACATGTATCTTTTGTCCGGTAAAGTTCAAATTTATATCCAAAAATCTGAGTTCACATTGGCGCCTTACGTTCAGAAGTTCCAAAACATCCGATGATTTTGCAGAGAGCCACATCAATTTACAGGAATACTCATAATAAACATTGCTAAAAGATACAACTGTAATGCATGACATTTTAGATGCACTTCTCCTTAATGCAACCGCTGTGTCAGATTTCAAAAAAGCTTTATGGAAAAAGCAAAGACACAAAAAAATCTGCCATATAGGGTAGTCAACATTAGTCATAAATAGTATTATAAATATTCACTTTGCTGATCTTTGTCGGAATGCACTCCCAGGACTCCCACTTCCACAAGAAATGTTTGTTTTGTTTGGTAGTGTCCATCATTTATGTCCAAATAGTTACTTTTGTTAGTGCGTTTGGTAAACAAATCCAAAAAACAAAGTCACGAAGCGCATACACTAAAAGCAGACGAAATGTCAAAAAGTTCTAGTGGAAGCCTTAGGAAGTGCAACATTACCAATATACCACTGTATCTTCAATAGGAGCTGAGTTGAAAATCGACCAACCTCAGATTTCCCACTTCCTGGTTGGATTTTTTCTCTGTTTTTTTGCCTGCCATATGAGTTCTGTTATACTCACAGACATCATTCAAACAGCTTTAGAAACTTCAGAGTGTTTTCTATCCAAGTATACTAATAATATGCATATATTAGCAACTGGGACTGAGCATCAGGCAGTTTACTCTGGGCACCTTATTCATCCAAGCTACTCAATACTGCCCCCCCTGTCACCAATAAGTTAAGAGGGCTACTTTTTACTTGTACTTGAGTAAATTACAATCTAAGTAACAGTAGTTTTAATTAAGTACATATTTTCAGTACTCTACCCTACTTTGGTCTCTGCATCTTCTCTGCTGTCACTCTGTCTGCCTGTGCTTCTCATTGCTCTCCTCTGTTGTCACTGTTTGTCTGTTCTTCCATTTTTCTCCTCTGTCACTATGTCTGTTTGTGCTTTATCTTGTTCTTCTCTGCTATCTGTCTGTCACTCTGTCTGAGTCATTCGTCATGACTGTTTAGGCAAATGCAAATTAGTGCATGTCATATGTGATCCCCCGACACCCCCTACCCTAATTAAGTGTTAATTCGCTTTTTTCATACAATATACAGTACCAGTCAAAGGTTTGGGCTCACCTACTCATTCAAGGGTTTTTCTTTATAACATTGTAGAATAATAGTGAAGACATCAAAACAATGAAATTACACATATGGAATCATGTAGTAACCAAAAGTGTTAATCAAATCAAAATATATATTTATATTTTACATTCTTCAACTAGCCTCCCTTTTCCTTGATGACAGCTTTGCACACTATTGATACTCTCCCAAACAGCTTCACCTGGAATGTTTTTCCAATAGTCATGAAGGAGTTCCCACATATACTGAGCACTTGTTGGCTGCTTTCCTGAACTCTGCGGTCCACCTCTTCCCAAACCATCTCAATTGGGTGGAGGGCAGGTGATTGTGGAGGCCAGATCATCTGATGCTGTACTCCATCACTCTCCTTCTTGGTCAAATAGCCCTTACACAGCCTGGATGTGTGTTGGGTCATTGTCTTGTTGAAAAACAAATGAGAGTCCCAATAAGCGCAAACAAGATGGAATGGCGTATCACTGCAGAATGCTGTGGTAGCCATTCTGGTTAAGTGTGCCTTGAATTCTAAATAAATCCCTGACAGTGTCACCAGCAAAGCACACACCCACACCATCCCACCTCCTCCTCCATGCTTCACGGTGGGAACCACAAATGCGGAGATCATCCGTTCACCTACTCTGCGTCCACAAAGTCACAGAGGTTGGAATCAAAAATCTCAAATGTGGACTCCTCAGACCAAAGGACAGATTTCCACCGGTCTAATGTGGATTGCTCGTATTTCTTGGCCCAAGCATCTCTTCTTCTTATTGGTGTCCTTTAGTAATGGTTTCTTTGCAGGAATTCAACCATGAAGGACTGATTCATGCAGTCTCCTCTGAACAGTTGATGTTGAGCTGTGTCTGTGAAGCATTTATTTGGGCTGCAATTTCTGAGGCTGGTAACTCTAATGAACTTACCCTCTGCAGCAGAGGTAACTCTGGGTCTTCCTTTCACATTCTTACATAGGTATTCCTCATGTGCAGATTGGTTAGGGAGGTGTGCAATGTGATTGCAATTGTGTTGTCTGTGGACCTAATTTGGCGGTAAGCAAATTGGAGTAGGTCTAGGGTGTCAGGTAGGGTGGAGGTGTTATGATCCTTGAGTAGTCTCTCAAAGCACTTCATGATGACAGAAGTGAGTGCTACGGGGCGATAGTCATTTAGCTCAGTTACCTTAGCTTTCCTGGGAACAGGAACAATGGTGGCCCTCTTGAAGCATGAGGGCACAGCAGACTGGGATAGAGATTGATTGAATATTTCTGTGAACACACCAGCCAGCTGTTCTGCGCATGCTCTGAGGACAGGGCTAGGGATGCCGTCTGGGCCGGCAGCCTTGCGAGGGTTAACAACTTGAAATGTTTTTCTCACGTTGGCCGCGGTGAAGTAGAGCCCACAGGTTTTGGTAGCGGGCCGTGTCAGTGGCACTGTATTGTCCTCAAAACGAGCAAAGAAGTTGTTTAATTTGTCTGGGAGCAAGACGTCGGTGTCCGGGACGGGGCTGGTTTTCTTTTTGTAATCCGCGATTGACTGTAGACCCTGCCACATACGTCTCGTGACTGAGCCATTGAATTGTGACTCTATTTTGTCTCTATACTGACACTCAGCTTGTTTGATTGCCTTGTGGAGGGAATAGCTACATTGTTTGTATTCGGTCATGTTTCCATGATTTGCCATGATTAAAAGTGATGGATCGCGCTTTCAGTTTTGCGCGAATGCTTCCACCCTTCCAGGGTTCCTGGTCGGGGAAGGTTATAATAGTCACTGTGGGTCCAACATCACCGATTCACTTGCTAAAAACAACTCGCTCACCGAGTCAGCGTATACATCAATGTTGTTGTCTGAGGCTATCCGGAACATATCCCAGTCCACATGATAGAAGCAATCTTGAAGCGTGGAACCTGATTGGTCGGACCAGCTTGGAACAGACCTGAGCACGGACGTTTCCTGTTTTAGTTTCTGTCTATAGGCTGGGAACAACAAAATGGAGTCGTGGTAACATTTGCCGAAAGGAGTGCGGGGAAGGGCTTTGTATGCATAGCGGAAGTTAGAGTAGCAATGATCCAGAATGCTGCCAGCCTTAGTTGAGCATTCGATATGCTGAGAAAATTTAGGGAGCCTTGTTTTCAGATTAGCATTGTTAAATTCCCCAGCTACAATAAATGCAGCCTCAGGCGATATGGTTTCCAGTTTACATAGAGTCCAGTGAAGTTATTTCAGTGCCGTTGAGGTGTCTGCTTGGGGGGTGGTACACACGGCTGTGATTATAATCAAAGAGAATTCTCTTGGTAGATAATGCGGTCTGCATTTGATTCTAAGGAATTCTAGGTCAGGTGAACAAAAGGAATTGAGTTCCTGTATGTTATGATTACACCACAACTTGTTAATTATAAGGCATACATCCCCGCCTTTCTTCTTACCAGAGAGATGTTTGTTTCTGTCGGCGCGATGTATGACGAAACCGGGTGGCAGTACCTTCATTGATAACATATCCCGAGTGAGCCATGCTTCCGTGAAACAGAGAATGTTACAATTTCTAATGCCTCTCTGGAAGGCAACCCTTGCTCGAATTTCATCTACCTTGTTATCAAGAGACTGGACATTGGCGAGTAGTATACTCGGAAGTTGTGAGCGATGTGCCCGTCTACGGAGCCTGACCAGAAGACCGCTCCGTCTGCCCTTTCTGCGGCGCAGTTGTTTTGGGTTGCCTACTGGGATCAGATCCATTGTCCTGGGTGGTGGTCCAAACAGAGGATCTGCTTCGGGGAAGTCATATTTCTGGTCGCAATGTTGGTAAGTTGACGTTGTTCTTTTATCCAATAGTTATTCCCGGCTGTATGTGCTAAGACTTAAGAATTCCTGGGGTAACAATGCAAGAAATAATACATTAAAAAAACTAAATACTGGTTGAGAGAATGCCAAGAGTTTGCAAAGCTGTCATCAATGCAAAGGGTGGCTGAATTGATTTTTTGGTTACTGTACAATTCCATACAGTTGAAGTCAGAAGTTTACATACAACTTTAACCAAATAAACTCAGTTTTTCACTATTCCTGACATTTAATAATTGTAAAAATGCCCTGTCTTACGTCAGTTAGGATCACCACTTTATTAAGAATGTGAAATGTCAGAGAAATATGAGAGAATTATTTTTAATTTCTTTCATCACATTCCCAGTAGGTCAGAAGTTTACATACACTCAATTAGTATGTGGTAGCATTACCTATAAATTGTTTAACTTTGGGTCAAACGTTTCGGGTAGCCTTCCACAAGCATCCCACAATAAGTTGGGTGAATTTTGGCCGATTCCTCTTGACAGAGCTGGTGTAACTGAGTCAGGTTTGTAGGCCTCCTTGCTCGCACACGCTTTTTCAGTTCTGCCCACAAATGTTCTATCGGATTGAGGTCAGGGCTTTGTGATGGCCACTCAAATACCTTGACTTTGATGTCCTTAAGGCATTTTGCCACAACTTTGGAAGAATGCTTGGGGGCATTGTCCATTTGGAAGACCCATTTGCGACCAAGCTTTAACTTCCTGACTGATGTCTTGAGATGTTACTTCAACGTATCCACATAATTTTCCACCCTCATGATGCCATATATTTTGTGATGTGCATCAGTCCCTCCTGCAGTAAAGCACCAACACAACATGATGCTGCCACCCCCGTGATTCACAGTTGGGATGGTGTTCTTCGGCTTGCAAGCGTCACCCTTTTTCCTCCAAACATAACGATGGTCATTATAGCCAAACAGTTCTGTTTTTGTTTCATCAGACCAGAGGACATTTCTCCAAAAAGTACAATCTTTGTCCCCGTGTGCAGTTGCAAACCATAGTCTGGCTTTTTTATGGCGGTTTTGAGGCAGTGGCTTCTTTCTTGCTGAGAGGCCTTTCAGCTTGTGTCGATATAGGATTCGTTTTACTGTGGATATAGATACTTTTGTACCTGTTTCCTCCAGCATCTTCACAAGGTACTTTGCTGTTGTTCTGGGATTGATTTGCACTTTTCGCACCAAAGTACGTTCATCTCTAGGAGACAGAACACGTCTCCTTCCTTAGCGGTATGATGGCTGCGTGGTCCCATGGTGTTTATACTTGCGTACGATTGTTTGTACAGATGAATGTGGTACCTTCAGGTGTTTGGAAATTGCTACCAAGGATGAACCAGACTTCTGGAGGTCTACAATTTTTCAAACATTTCTTTTGATTTTCCCATGATGTCAAGCAAAGAGGCACTGAGTTTGAAGGTAGGCCTTGAAATACATCCGCAGGCACACCTCCAGTCGACTCAAATGATGTCAATTATTCTATCAGAAGCGTCTAAAGCCATGACATAATTTTCTGGAATTTTCCAAGCTGTTTAAAGGCACAGTCAACTTAGTGTTTGTAAACTTCTGACCCACTAGCTGCCTAAATATGATCCCCAATTAGAGACAACGATAAACAGCTGCCTCTGATTGGGAACCATACCAGGCCAACATAGAAAACAAAACACCTAGATAGAAACACCCCCCTAGTCACACTCCGACCTAACCAAAATAGAGAATTCAAAAGACTGTCACGCCCTGACCATAGAGAGTATGTAAACTTCCGACTTCAACTGTATGTGTTATTTCATAGTTTTGATCTCTTCGATATTATGCTACAATGTAGAAGAAAAAATTACAAAGAATAACTCTTGAATGAGTAGGTGTGTCCAAACTTTAACAGGTTCTGTACACGCAAATTATTAACTGGCAGCAGTAGGCTGATATTGGCTTACTGATGAGAGTCAGAGCGGGTCTCTTTGCTGATGCGCATTTGACTTTGAATGTGAATTTGTGTGACATCAGCTCAGCCAATCAGAAAACTGGACCGGCCCATCTTGGTTGGGGGCCCTGGCGTTACCCACTGAATAGCCAAATTCTCATTATATTATTATGAATTATTGTTATTGTTGTTGTTATTATGACAACAGAGAAATTGCTCAAAAATCATCAAAAAAATCTTAACAGGCCCATTGTAACGGCTTTCTTCGGGTGAAGGAGAGTCGGACCAAAATGCGGCGTGTAGATTGCGATCCATGTTTATTAAACTGAAGCAACACGAATCTAAATACAAACACAATGTGAAAACCGAAACAGCCTAAACTGGTGCAAACTAACACAGCGACAGAAACGAGGACACTAAGGACAATCACCCACAAAACACTCAAAGAATATGGCTGCCTAAATATGGTTCCCAATCAGAGACAACGATAAACACCTGCCTCTGATTGAGAAACACTTCAGACAGCCATAGACTTAACTAGAACACCCCACTAAGCTACAATCCCAATACCAACACAACACATACAAAAACCCATGCCACACCCTGGCCTGACCAAATAAATAAAGATAAACACAAAATACTTCGACCAGGGCGTGACACCCATGGGCTACTGGCCAGGCCCATTGGGCCACAGGCCAGGCCCCACAGGTGGAAATTACATTTTTGCATCTAATTAAATATTTTGAGATTTGAATATCCTTAAAGTAAACAACAACAATTTGAAATACTTTATGAAATTCAAAATTTTCTTTAGTTTATCATACTACTGTCATCAGCATTTTAATTAATTTTAACCACTTTAAAATGGACATGCATCATTAATTTCAAAGCTCACTACATTAATTACAAACTGGACGATATTTTGTAACTTACTTTGAAGAGATGGTGATTGAGTCTAAATAGGTGTTTGTTGTTTGGTAGTCTAAATTATGTGTACTTGTCTTTAACTGCCATTTCCCAAATGTCAGCAGACACAAGCCAACTAATTTTCTCAGCTTCATAAGCATCTGCATTCAATTTTTTTTTTGTGTGGTTATCCTTAGATATATTCTCCTGACTTGAATTATTGATATGTTGTGAATGGGCAAGATAAAATATTTCTGTGTCTTTGAACAGGGTATGATAATATGTGCCAGGCACACTGGTTTGTGTAAATAACTGCAATGCTGCTGGGTTTTTCACACTCAACTGTTTCCTGCGTGTATCAAGAATGGTCCACCACCCAAAGGACATCCACATTGTGGCCTGTGGAATGTTGTCCCACTCCTATTCAATGGCTGTGCGAAGTTGATGGATATTGGCGGGAACAGGAACACACTGTCGTACACAACGATCCATAGCATTCCAAACATGATCAATGAGTGAAATGTCTGGTGAATATGCAGGCAATGGAAGAACTGGGACACTTGCTGAAATATGAGATGATGGCGGTGGATGAATGGCACGGCAATGGAGTTCAGGATCTCGTAAAGTTATCACTGTGCATTCAAATTACCATCTATAAAATGCGCTTGTGTTCCCTGTCCTTAGCTTATGCCTGCCCATACCATAACCCCACCACCAACATGGGGCACTCTGTTCACAACGTTGACAAACTGCTCGCCCACACGACGCCATGTACGTGGTCAGCGGTCTTGAGACCGGTTGGACGTTCTGCCAACCGAGCTGAAGGGATGGCAGAGATGGAGTTTGGCACCTCAGTGGTACAGGCTTCCAACTGGGAGGAATCAGAGGCTCTCAGGGCACAGCATGGAGCCATTAAAGCCTGGGATATAATCAGTCCACCCATAACACAAGTCCATAACATTTTTGCAGGCTTCATGCTTTTTAACACCTGAACACTAATACTTCTATAGGGTGCTACTCTAGTGGGTGAATATTCTTCTTCACTAAGTAGTTCCACCCCTGCATCAACAAATCCATTCTTGCTAAAATTATGTTTTTGAGGTGGGTTAATGAATCAATACTGAGCTGTTGATAGCGCCAACAGTTTGTTCTTCACTTTGTCCATATTGCAGCGAACGGTGGGGCAGGGAAGCAAACCAGAGTCGATGGTGTGAATAGCAAACACCCTTTGCAGCACACCAATAGGGTTAACCCACCAGGTGGGAATTATAACGTGGCTTATATAGCAAGGATCGCTACAAGGGAAGACGCGATCCTTTGCTTCGACTACACAGCCACCTCACATATCCGGGCTGTGTTTTCCCATGTCATCATGCATGTTTGAAGGGACGGGCTACCAATCTATAATAGCTGTGCAATCAACTCCCAATAGGCAGGGGCGGATTGGCCATCTGGCAATTCTGGAGAAAGCTAAATGGGCTGGACCCTATTTATTTGGGTTGGCCGGTTGAAATGTAATATTTTTTTAAGGCCAGTCACCACACCCTCATAGGGTAATTTGTTTTGCATATGTGCATAGTGAGCAAATCCATTTTTCTGAACACTGGATGAAGTCAGCCTACATATTTTGGCTTCATTTTGTTAAGACACTTCAGGACCAGACGTGTCCAGAAATACTTTTTTCATATTTAAAATGTAAAAAAAAATAAAAAATCTAGAAAAAGTATTGACAACTTATCAACAATTCATGTCTGGAGAATATATCTAAGGATAAACAAACAAAAAATGGTGAATACAGATGCTTCTGAAGCTGAGAAAATTAGTTGGCGTGTGTCTGACTTTTGGAAAATGGCACTTAAAGACAAGTACACAGAATTTAGACTACCAAACAACAAACACCTATTTAGACTCAATCACCATCTCTTCAAAGTAATTTACTAAATATCGTCCAGTTTGTAATTTAATGTAGTGAGCTTTGAAATTATTGATGCATGTCCATTTTAAAGTGGTTAAAATGAATTAAAATGCTGATGACAGTAGTATAATAAACTAAAGAAAATGTAGAATTTCATACATTTTTCAAATTGTTGTTTACTTTATGGAAATACTAATATTAATGGACCAAAATTCCAACAAATCTCAGAATATATAGATGCAAAAATGTCATTTCCAGCTGTGGTACCTGGCCTGTGGCCCCTGGGCCTGTTAAATGTTTTTTGATGATTTTTGCGCAATTTCTCTGTCATACTAACAATAATTAATAATAATAATAATATAATCAGCATTTGGCTATTCAGTTGGCAATGCCTGGGCTCCCCTACCAAGATTAGCCGGCCCGGGTTTGAGACTGGCTGCGCTGAGTTCACACAAATTCCCCAAAACGACGAAGGTGGCTAATGGTAGAGAAATTAACATTACATTCTCTGGCAACAGCTCTGGTGGACAATTCTGTTGTCCGCATGCCAATTGTTGCGTTTATATTTTTGTTTAATATAGAAAGAGAGTGGAAGTTAGTTATTAACTGGCGAGCTGAAGGGATGGCAGAGATGGAGTTTGGCACCTCAGTGTTACAGGCTGCCAACTGGGAGGAAGCAGAGGCTCGCAGGGCATAGCATGGAGCCATTAAAGCCTGGGATATAATATAATCAGTCCACCCATAACACAAGTCCATAACATTTTTGCAGGCATCTCTCTTTTTTAACACCTGAACACTAATACTTCTATAGGGTGCTACTCTAGTGGGTGAATATTTTTCTTCACTAAGTAGTTCCAGCCGGTGTCAACAAATCCATTCTGGCTAAAAGTATGTTTTGAAGTGGGTAATGAAGCATCTCTGGGCTGTTGAGAGCGCCAACAGTTTGTTCTTCACATTGTCCATATTACAGTGATGGTGGGGCAGGGAAGCAAACCAGAGTTGATGGTGTGAATGGCAAACACCCTTTGCAGCACACCAATAGGATTAACCCACTTGGTTGGAAATGTAACGTGGCTCACATAGCAAGGATCGCTACATTGCCCCCTCCAAAAGGGAAGACACGTTCCTGTGCTTCGACTACTCAGCCACCTCACATGTCCGGGTTGTGCTTTCCGATGTCCACACGAACCCGGTTCACTGACATGAAAGGAAAACACATCTCACCAATAGGGTTAATCCACGTGGTGGGAATTGTAACGTGGCTCATGTAGCGAGGATTGCTACAATACCCTCACAGTCATATTCAAACCAAACAACTAATTACTTCAATTGGAAAGCATTCAGTTTCCTGTGGCAATGGTGTGTTGACTCATTGTGTGAAATACTGTGAATGCCACTTAATTCTACGACTCACACTCACTGTAATAATATTATATTACCGTCACACATGACATTTTTTGCTCGCAACATTTTCAGTCCCACAACAAATTCAGTAAATATTACAGGTACAAGTCATATTCAAAATGGTGCGCAGTAACTCTGAATGGCAGTAGTGCAGTGTTTACCTGTTGCATCCTCAGTTCAAGCTCATCACTTGAAACCACTTGCTATCAGAGTAGGGTTAGGTCGAGAGTGTACATGTGTGGCTTGTGTATGCGTGTGAGTGAACACTAAGGTTCACTGACAAGACTTAAGAATGACTGCTTTAACCAGCACCGACACAGAGCAAACTTAATCCCTGTATGCCCACCAATAACCCCCCACATGACTCCAACGCTCAAATCCATTATATATGCTCTCTTAGACTTAATTGAAACTGAAAATGTTATGTTCCACACCGGTGCACTCATAATATGCCTGTGCTGAGTGACCAGCCTGGTAAAGCAATTACAGGGCAATTACAACATGAGAGTGTGTTTTGAGTTTACCACGGTTAGAAATGAGCCCAGGACGTTGATATCTGTTGAAGTAAGGCTTAAAACAAACTCTGATATACTGTCAAACCAAACTGATTCGATATTTTATAGAGTATTAATATTTATTGAATGTCAATCTGTTGCACAGTGCTGGGAAATATTGGGTAGTTTAAAACATTTAGCGGACCTCTGGAAATGACTAAGGTCCCATAACAGATGACTAAGGTCACATAACAGATGACTAAGGTCCCATAACAGATTTCTAATACACATGCTAATGGTTAGAGGTAAAATATCATTAGCAAGGTCATCAGAAACTTGCTCCTTTCAGTCCAGTATATGATTAATTAATTACTTTTTAATTTAGGATTTATCCATTTGCAGCTGTTTGACCTTAAGTGATTCAATGCACCTTTCGCTTTAATTAAAATAATGAATTCCAAAATCAAATGGAGTGTGGATCTTTGTGTTGCCTGCGAATGCAACATTGATTGTCTGTGCCGGTCTTTTATTAAATGCTTCCAAATAACATGTATTAACATAACTTAATGGGGAATTAGCTTTGCCACAACCTGCACTGAAATATGGAAAGAAAACAGCACAAGCTGATTTCAATTTAAGGCATGTTTGAAATGCTTATCAGTCCCGAAGATATTAGGACATGTTTTCTGCCCGATCGTAACCAGAAAGGCAATGGGTGATTGGCCTTATGTTGAAATTGAAAGCAGGCCAGCAACACTAATGCTATGACTGGGAAGCAGTGACCTTATAGTTGAGCTCAATCCAGTTAGAGAGATAACCCCCCCCCAACTCAAATGAGGAGGGCAGAAATATAATTTGATTAGCTGATTGCAGAATCTGACTGTAGGGTCTGTTTGAGTGATGCTGAAAAGATGACTGGGAGAAAATCACAGAGAGGAAACAACTTACTCTTTCCATCCCCTAGTGGAGAGAGAGAGAGAGAGAGGAAATCTTACAACCACGCTCAATGCTCACACAGGTCAAGAGCAGGATATTGAACCAGAGTAGATCAGAGCAGAGTCACTCTCCTCACACTCTCTGACACTTCTCTCTGCCCCTCTATTTCTCCTCATCCCTCACTCTGAGAAGTAATCTCTTATGGGAGACGCGCTGCAGCAGGACATTAGCCAGCAGCGCACCGTGGCAACCGCCCGACAACACCCATCACTCCAAAGAGCCATTCAGCTATGACGTCATCACAGCACACCAATGACCTTCACTGATTGGAGCAAACGTTTCATGCCATCTGATTGAAGCAGAGGCGTTCCGTGCCACCCTAACAAGCTCTAATGAGTTTTAATGCATGACTTCTGATAGATGTAATAGATATATCCTAAAGGACATGAGCACAACCATTTCATGATTAATTTAGCTATTAATAAGAACCTACTGCCAAGGGATAGGGCACAATGCTGACAACTGTCCAGTCTGCTGTGTGTGCCACATTAGCATACTGTAGCTGCCTCAGGCTAGCATTATGTTGAGGGTCTAATCTTAGTGTATTGTTCTGGTACAGGGTAACCACATGATCGCGTGAAGATGTCTATGCTTGGTGACATTTGGATTTCAGTGCTACTTTTCCTTCCAGCTCTTGGTCTTTTCTGTCCTTTCTTCTAGCAGGTGATAGAAATGAAATTGCACAGGAACCAACTAAACCACTGTCATTACTGTGTCTGTCTATCTGTGCTATCTGATGTAAGATCAATCTGTCCAACACTAGACGTTCACTGGGTTTCAGACAGTCCAGACAAGTGTTTTAACACCTTTCTGTCTGGTTGAGGAGACAGAATTTTTCATTTGTTTTGTTGACTTCCTACTCCAGCTGAGTGACAGGTTGAGAGCAAGAACAGATCTAAGTGATTTCCTGAGAGCAGTTAGTGTTCCATTATTCAAACACAATCCCTTCTGGCTTGACACTTATCGATCAGACGGACGCATGTTTGTGTTGCACTTATATTTGTCCTATTTCACATACTCATGTGTGAAATAGAAATGTATTTTTTTGCATATCCCAAATCCACCAGAAACACCCTCGGAGAGTGGAGTCACGGCCAGGGTATTATCTACATCAACACTGGAGCAATTAGGGTTAACTAGCAACCTTTTGGTTACTGGCCCGACGCTCTAACCGCTAGGCTACCTGCCGCTCCGTGCATGCGTGTCTATTTGTGCATGTATCCAGAACAGCCACATTCTTCCCCCACATCCTGGTCAGTGCTGCTAAATTCCACACTTCGCCAGTCAGATAAATACCTTGAGTAAAGCAGAGCCTACAATTCACTGCAAATATTAACTGACCCTGTGGTAAATCAAACAAAATGTCAAAAGAGCTTAGCTGGAAAGCCATGTGTGGTTGCTGCTTATGGTTGTTATTTGCCCATGTCACATACAGCTCTGCAGACCAGTCGATACAACCTGTCTCTTATCATCTAGAGACGTTGATTACTTTTACCTTTTCCATCCCGATATAAAATATCACTCTGTCAATCTCCAGGTAATGAGAAATTAAATCAGGGAATTTATAGAAACATCAAACATATGGGACAAACTCAGAAAGATAGAAATCAGAAACATATGGGCAAGAGTAAATAAAGTGTGTGCTAAAAACAGTTACATCTATGAAAAGAAGTCGAATTGCAATGGTCATTTTACAATTAATTTGCCAAGGCAGATGGCTTCACAGTGTGTGGACAGCTGGCTGTGGACCGGATGCTGCGTAACTGTCACTTTCCTATCTTCTTGTTTATCAGCTTTTACAAGCTCGGGCGGATATTGTCACAGCCATCAAAAATATGTCAAGTCCTTGTCACATCATACACCGATGTAGAGCCGAAGAGATGGTTCTAAACCTTCTGATGTTCTACTATGAGCTGCCACCGCCCCCTTGAGGATTTCTGCTCTCATGACATGAGAGAGAGAGAGAGAGAGAGAGAGAGAGAGAGAGAGAGAGAGAGAGAGTTAGTTATTAACCGGCAAGCTGAAGGGATGCCAGAGATAGGGAGGTTGGCAGCTCGGTGGTACAGGCTGCCAACTGTGAGGAAGCGGAGGCTTGCAGGGCACAGCATGGAGCCATTACAGCCTGGGATTTAATCAGTCCACCCAGAGACGGAGGCAGAGGGAGAAGGAGGTCTCTGAGATCCAGAGTTCTCTGTTAGGGGATCAATGAGGCTCTCGTCAACATGGATGGTTATGTTGTTTCTACACTCAAGTCTCAATCTGCCGAATGCTAAGCATTCGATAGCACCTGTGTAGCTGTGTTACCTGGACTGATGCTTCACAACGAATAATGTTTACCTGGCCCTGGTTGATCAGAATAAGGAAGGGAAGAAGAATAAATTCACAGCTAGTAAACAAAGGTCTTTCTGGTAGCTTGTTTATCATTTTAAGGTTATCATACTAGGAATACTATGTCTATCTTCTAATCACTGTTGGCCTTTATAATAATACACATAGGTTTTAGGAGTAATCCTACTGTAGCGTTATTAATTAAAAAGCAAGCGAAAAGTACAAAAAACATGTTTTAGTTTCCAAGTGTTATCAGTGAGCGTCAGAGTGCTGTTATGCAGGGCAGCCAGCCCACGACTGTTCAAATAGTATTTTACACACACACACACACACACACACACACACACACACACACACACACACACACACACACACACACACACACACACACACACACACACACACACACACACACACACACACACACACACACCTATCTGGACCTCACAAACACAATTGTATCACCTGCCGCTTGTTTTAAAGATGCTCCGGCAGCAGGGACCTGCAAACAGAGGTGTGGAGGTATTAAGTGGGGTAGGTAAGTAGGGGAGAACAGTTCTATATTCTCTCTGTCATGTCTCATATGTGGATCAGATCAGCCAGACAAGTGTTTACCTCTATCTGCCTCCTGTGGTCTGGGTCCTTCCCACCTCTTTCACAGGTTCAGCCCCATCTGTAGTCGGCTATTGTGCTCTTCTATAAAACTGGCTGTGAATTAAATAAGGACACACACACAGGCAAAATAAAATTCATCATGCTAAGCATGACCATTGAATAGTTTAGTACCTTCCTTTGTACACTGTAAGAAGAACAACAGTAGCTCTTCCAAGGGCGATGAGTCCAATTTGTCCTCTTGTGGTACCATAGGGCTTAAACTATTTTACAGCTATATTTTTATATGAAATAAATTCTGAGCATTGTAACTATGAAAGAGATGGAGGGTGATATATTTATGACAACAGCCATACCTGGGGTTCACCCCTGTATTTTTCATCTTAATACTCCCTGTCTGTCTGGCTAGCTCTTCCTCTCCAAATCTCAGGGGGAGCAATAACAATGGGAGCACCTTGGGTTTATCTCCACCTCCATATCACTACAGATTAAACAGGCTGAATTAAACTGAGCTCAGTCCAGCCGTGGTGAGAGAAGATGGGGAGAAAATGGAATTGGCCCAACGAGTGTGGGCTTCACAGCGGAGGATGGGTGGGCCCCACGGTGCTGCTCTGTGACTATAGCTCAGCTCAATAATGAGGCTCTCATACAAGAACCTTACCACCCAACAGGCAAGGCATGTACATAGTTTATTAGTTTAACCTTGATTTAGCCAGGTAAGTCATATCATAAATTCTATTTTATGATATCAGATGCTTTTAGGAGATAAATGCTTTGATGTGGATTTATTGTTGTATGATATATTCTGGTCATATCTGTATTCCTGTCGCAAGACCCACTGGCTGGTCATGGCTCACATCAACAACATCCTCCTGGATACCCTAGACCCACTCCAATTTGCATACCGCCTCAACAGATCCACAGATGATGCAATCAATTGCACTCCACACTGCCCTTTCCCACCTGGACAAAAGGAAAACCTATGTGACAATGCTGTTCATTGACTACAGCTCAGTGTTCAACACCATAGTGCCCTCAAAGCTCATCACTAAGCTAAGGACCCTGGGACTAAACACCTCCCTCTGCAACTGGATCCTGGATTTCCTGACGGGCTGCCCCCAGGTGGTGAGGGTAAGCAACAACACATCTACCATGCTGATCTTCAACACTGGGGCCCCTCAGGGGTGTGTACTTAGTCACCTCCTGTACTCCCTGTTACCCCACAACTGCGTGGACAAACAAGACTCCAACACCAACATTACGTTTGCTGATGACACAACAGCCTGATCACCAACAACGATGAGACAGCCTATAGGGAGGAGGTCAGAGAACTGGCAGTGTGGTGCCAGGACAACAACCTTTCTCTCAATGTGAGCAAGATAAAGGAGCTGACCGTGGTATACAGGAAAAGGCAGGCCGAACATTGACGGGGCTGTAAAGGAGCGGGTCGACAGTTTCAAGTTCCATCTTGTCCACATCACCAATCAACTATCATGGTCCAAACACACCAAGACAGATGTGAAGAGGGCACGACAAAACCTTTTCCCCCTCAGGAGACTGAAAAGATTTGGCATGGGTCCCCAGATCCTCAAAAAGTTATACAGCTGCACCATCAAAAGCATTCTGACCGGTTGCATCACTTCCTGGTATGGTAACTGCTTGGCATCTGACTGTAAGGCGCTACAGAGGGTAAATCAAAACAAATGTTATTGGTCACATACAAATGATTAGCAGATGTTAATGTGAGTGTAGCGAAATGCTTGTTAAGCTTCCTGCCATTCAGGACCTATATAATAGGCGGTGTCATAGGAAAGCCCATAAAATTGTCAGACTCCAGTAACCCAAGTCGCTGTTTTCTCTGCTACCGCACAGCAAGCGGTAGCAGAGCTCCAAGTCTAGGACCAAAAGGCTCCTTAACAGCTTCTACCCTCAAGCCAAAAGACTGCTGAAGAATTAATCAAATGGCCACCGGACTATTTACATTGACACCCCCCCCCCCCCCCCCCCTCCATTTGTTTTTTACACTGCTGCTACTCTCTGTTTATTATCTACGCATAGTCACTTCACCGCTACCTACATGTACAAATTATCTCCACTAACCTGTACCCCCGTACACTGACTCGGTACCGGTACCCCCTGTATATAACCTCGTTATTGTTATTTTATTGTGTTACTTTTTATATATTTTTTTACTTTAGTTTATTTGGTAAATATTTTCTTAACACTTACTGAACTGCACTGTTGGTTAAGGGCTTGTAAGTAAGCATTTCACGGTAAGATCTACACTTGTTGTATTCGGCACATAGGATAAATAAAGTTAAATTTGATTTTTATTTATAAAACCCTCTTAGACCTCACTCCCCCTATCTGAGATACCTACTGCAGTCCTCATCTTCCACATACAACACCCGTTCTGCCAGTCACATTCTGTTAAAGGTCCCCAAAGCAACCCTGGGTCACTCGTCTTTTCAGTTCGCTGCAGCTTAAACGAGCTGCAAAAAACACTCAAACTGGACAGTTTTTTCGCCATCTTTTCATTCAAAGACTCAATCATGGACACTCTTACTGACAGTTGTGGCTGCTTCATGTGATGTATTGTGGTCTCTACCTTCTTGCCCTTTGTGCTCTTATCTGTGCCCAATAATGTTCGTACCATGTTTTGTGCTGCTACCATGTTATGCCGCTGCCATGTTGTGTTGCTGTCATGTTGTGTTGCTACCATGCTGTGTTGTCATGTGTTGCTGCCATGCTATGTTGTTGTTCTTAACTGACTTGCCTAGTTAAATAGAGGTTCAATAAAAAGGATATTAAAAACATACATATAACTATTACACATTATACTCCATAACTTTGGAATGTGTTCACTATTCTTATTTGTGTTTAAAGCAATAAACACATAGCTGTAAAGACGGTCACTGGCAATACACATGAAATTACCACTATTTCCCAACACCCAATAGACAGCAGCCAATAAGGAAAGCATTTAATTACACTGGCTAATTACCTGTGATGTTTATCGTCTCCAGATGGATCAGACCAGATGGAACAAGTCGCAGAATGGCTTTCCTTTGGCTTGATTATAGATCTGAAACATTCCCCTATCTCCCTGGAAACCACAGGTGATTACTGTATTTACATTACATCCTGCTTCAAGACTCCACAGTGTAAATTCTTCCGGGTGACATGCAATTGCAGTTACTATGCCTTTGACTAAGTCAATTCGGAATTTCATATTTCCCTTAAGATCCAGGTTATTGTATAGCGTTGCCGATATTTGATAACAGGGTTTGGATAACTAATGCACTGTTTCATTCCATGTCTTCAAACATCAAGTGTAATAAAGTTTTAAACTTATGCGCTATATTACAATGAACTTGGCAATATGAATGTTATGGGAAACAAATCCAAGATTGGCGAAAAGCATGAACCAAGATTGTTTTGCATGAACATCTACGATATTCCTGCAATGAAATTGCTGATAATAGTCAGCAGGGACTAGGGTTGCAAAGCTACCTGAATCTTCTGTAATTTTTGTAATTAACAGGTAATCTATGGCAATCTATGGTAATTTATACTTCAATAAAAAAATATGTATTAATGTTGTATAATCAATACCTGTCAAAAGCTTGGACACACCTACAAATTCAAGGTTTTTCTTTATTTTTACTATTTTCTACATTGTAGAATAATTGTGAAGACATCTTCCTTTCCTGTGGCGATCTTCATGACGGACAGTTCCATCATGGCGCATGATGGTTTTTGCGAATGCACTTGACATTCTTGACATTTTCCGTAATAATGACCCTCATGTCTTAACCAGTTGGATTTAGGGGGCGCTATTTTAATTTTTGGATGAAAAACGTTTTAAACAAGATATTTTGTCACAAAAAGATGCTCGACTATGCATATAATTGACAGCTTTGGAAAGAAGACACTCTG
This sequence comes from Oncorhynchus clarkii lewisi, assembly GCF_045791955.1. Classification (NCBI taxonomy): domain Eukaryota; kingdom Metazoa; phylum Chordata; class Actinopteri; order Salmoniformes; family Salmonidae; genus Oncorhynchus; species Oncorhynchus clarkii. Next base: position 30,680,253 of record NC_092150.1, on the reverse strand, counting down.
ACGTTTCCAAAACTGCAAAGATATTGTCTGTGAGTGCCACAGAACTGATGTTACAGGCAAAACCCAGATAAAAATCCAACCAGGAAGTGCCGCATTTTTTGAAACCGCCTCATGCCAAATGACTCCTTATATGGCTGTGAATGAGCTATGAATGAGCTTACGTTTTCCACGTTTTCCCTAAGGTGTCTACAGCATTGTGACGTCTTTTTAGGTATTTCCCTTGAAGAATGGCTGTAAGGGACCATATATGGCATGTGGTCACATGGTGTCTCCCGCAGAAAACCTTGCGTAAAATACTGAGGTAGCCATTTTTCCAATCGCTTCTTATGAGAAACCAACTGCCTCGACGGATATATTATCGAATATATTTGTTAAAAACGTTTGCCGTTATAGTTGTAGCATTTTTCAGTCGATTTCTCAGCCAAGCATGGTGAAGAAACTGGAGCTATAATATTTTTGGAAAAAAGGAACATTTGCTATCTAACTGGGAGTCTCCTGAGTGAAAGCATCCGAAGTTCTTCAAAGGTAAATTATTTAATTTGGTTGCTTTTCTTATTTTCGTGAAAATGTTGCCTGCTGCCAGCAGAGCCTAGCATAGCATTATGCCATGATAAACTTACACAAATGCTTGTCTAGCGTTGGCTGTAACGCATATTTTGAAAATCTGAGATGACAGTGTTATTAATAACTAAGCTTGTGTTTGAATATATTTGGCTAAACTTGTGTTTGAATATATTTATTTAATTTCATTTGCGATTTTCATGAATAGGAAAAGTTTCTAGGGGTATTTATGTCCGTTGCGTTATGCTAATGCGTTTGAGGCTATGATTACGCTCCCGGATACGGGTTTGCTCGTCGCAACTGGTTAAAGTAATGATGGACTGTTGTTTCTCTTTGCTTATTTGAGCTGATCTTGCCATAATATGGACTTGGTGTCACATCTGCTCCCACTCCCCCTCTCTGGCGCTCGAGGTCACCAAGCTGCTCATCATTACGCACACCTGTCACTATCGTTAAGCGCACCAGTGCTTCATCAAACTCACCTGGACTCTATCACGTCATTGATTGCCTCCCCTATATATGTCACTTCCTCAAAAAAATCGTGTCACGATTCGGAAGTCGGTTCCTCTCCTTGTTCGGGTCGGTGTCATTTTCCTTTTGTTTTGTCTCGTCTTCCCACCCACCTGGTCTCAATTCCCTCATTACATGTTGTGTATTTAACCCTCTGTTCCCCGCATGTCTTTGTGCGGAATAGTTTTTTGTAAGTGCATGTGCACGTTTTCTCAGGTGCACAACGGGTTTTGTACCCATTTGTTTGTTGTTCTGGTTTCCGGTGGTTTTATGAATAAAACTGCTCTGTTGATTACCCAGTTTTGCTCTCCTGCGCCTGACTTCCCTGCCGCCAGTTACGCACTCCCTTTCAAAATTCTGCACCGCTAAAGGAGTAAGCAGGAGCAGGTGCCCCTGGTATAGAGGTGGAGGAGCGTGTCCGGGAGCACGCGGCGATGATCCACCATCTTGGCACCGGCATGGTCTGCGTTCTCCAAACAATGGACCGCTGGAAGAGACAGAGAGTTCTTCCAGAGCCTCCACCAGCACAACCGGGGTCTCCACTACTTGCCCCCCCTTCTCCTGGTCCCTGTGGGGACGGGAATACGACAGGACGGCTGCATGCTGCCAGGGGTTCCTGTTGCAGTCCGACCTATACGTGGAAACCGTCCACCCAGCTCCTTCGGGCCGTGAGAGGGTGTCCGCCCTCGTCTCGTGCCTCTCTGGAAAAGTCCTGGAGTGTGCCAAAGCCGTGTGGGGAGAGGGAGATGCGGCTTTGGACCATTTCGTGGAGTTCGCAGTCTTCGACCACCTGCCTGAGGGTAGAGCGGAAAGTGTCCGCCTCTTCCATCTGAGGCAGGGGACGAGGAGCGCCCAGAAGTTCACCCTGGAGTTTCGGACCCTGGCCGCCGGCGCAGGATGGAACGACAGGGCCCTGATCGACCATTATCATTGCAGTTTGCGGCAGGACGTCCGTCTGGAGTTGGCCTGCAGAGACACCACCCTCACCTTCGACCAGCTGGTGTACCTGTCCATCCGGCTGGACAACCTGCTGGCGACGTCCAGATCGGGCTCTGTCGGTTCCATCCCCCCACACCACCTCTCAGATACCCATGGAGCTCGGAGGTGTGGTGCGCAGGGAGACCAGAGGAGGTTCCAGCTCGTGCACCACCTGTGGCCGAAGAGGTCACACTGCCGGTTAGTTCCTCTGGGGATTGAGGCAGAAGGCAGGGCACTCTGGCATCACCCCAGGTAAGCCTGGGAGCCCTCTGTTGCACATATGTTTTTGTATGTTATTTTTCTAAGTTTCTCCACATTCCCAGCATAAGGCGCTCGTCGATTCAGGCACGGCTGGAAATTTTATAGATAGATTGTTCGCCCATAGTTTAGGGATCCCCATTGTTCTCGGTGCTGCGCCCTTCCCCGTTCACGCCTTAGAGAGTCGACAATTAGGGTCAGGGTTGATTAGGGAGGCCACCGCTCCGCTGGGCATGGTGACGCATGGGGGGGTCACAAGGAGAGAATTAGTCTCTTCCTCATTGACAATCCTGCATTTCCCGTGGTGCTAGGCCTACCCTGGTTAGCTTTTCATGACCCCACTATTTCTTGGCAACAGAGGACTCTCACGGGGTGGTCGCGAGAGTGCTCGGGGAGGTATTTAGGAGTTTCCGTTGGTGCTCCTACGGTGGAAAGTTCAGACCAAGTTTCCACCGTGCGCATTCCTCCCGAATATTCCGACTTGGCTATCGCCTTCTCTAAAAAGAGGGCGACTCAATTACCACCTCATCGTCGGGGGGGATTGTGCGATAAATCTCCTGGTTTACGCCGCACTTCCATGGAGTCACGTGTATCCCCTGTCACAGGCGGAGACGGTGGCTATGGAAACATATGTCACTGAATCCCTGCATCCCCGCTTCTTCACCAAACTAGATCTCAGGAGCGCTTACAACCTGGTGCGTATCCGGGAGGGAGACGAGTGGAAGACGGCTTTCAGTACCACCTCAGGGCACTATGGGTACCTCGTCATGCCATACGGGTTGATGAATGCGCCATCAGTCTTCCATGCCTTTGTAGACGAGATTTTCAGGGACCTGCACGGGTGCAGGTGTGGTGTATATTGATGACATTCTGATATACTCCGCTACACGCGCCAAGCATGTGTCCCTGGTGCGCAGCGTGCTTGGTCGCCTGTTGGAGCGTGACCTGTACGTCAAGGCTAAGAAGTGACTGTTCTTTCAGCAATCCGTCTCCTTCCTAGGATACCGCATTTCCACCTCAGGGGTGGAGATGGAGAGTGACCGTATTTCAGCCGTGCGTAATTGGCCGACTCCCACCACAGTAAAGGAGGTGCAGTGGTTTTTAGGGTTTTCCAACTACTACAGGAGGTTTATCCAGTGTTTTGGTCAGGTAGTGGCTCCCATTACCTCACTGCTGAAGGGGGGCCCGGTACGTTTGTAGTGGTCGGCTGAGGCGGACAGGGCTCTGTTTACCTCGTCTCCCGTGCTGGCCCATCCGGATCCCTCTTTGGCTTTCATAGTGGAGGTGGACGCATCCGCGGCTGGGATAGGAGCTTTGCTCTCTCGGCGCTCGGGTATGCCACTGAAGCTTCACCACTGTGCTTTCTTCTTGAAGAAGCTCAGCCCGGCGGAGTGAAACTATGACGTGGGGGACCGGGAGCTTTTGGCTGTCGTAAAGGCCTTGAAGGCGTGGGAACATTAGCTTGAGGGGACTAAACACCCTTTTCTCATCTGGACTGACCACCGAAATCTGGAGTACATCCGGGCAGTGAGGAGACTGGACCATCGTCAGGCAAGGTGGGCCATGTATTTCACCCATTTTGTTTTCACCCTGTCCTACAGACCAGGCTCCCAGAACGTGAAAGCAGACGCACTGTCCCGGCTGTATGACACAGAGGAGCAGCCCATGGATCATACACCCATACTTCCGGCCTCCTGCCTGGTAGAGCCGGTGGTGTGGGAGCTGGACCCGGACATTGAGCAGGCGTTGCGTGCAGAGCCCGTCTGTACGTTCCGTCTGCTGTCCGTGACCGGTTGATCTATTGGGCCCACACGTCACCCTCCTCTGGTCATCCTGGTATTGGTCGGACAGTGCGCTGTTTGAGCGGGAGGTCCTGGTGGCCTACCTTGGCTAAGGACGTGAGGGTTTATGTTTCCTCCTGCTCGGTGTGCGCCCAGAGTAAGGCTCCTAGGCACCTGCCTAGAAAGCTACACCCCTCACCCATCGATCGGTTTCACCTCGAGAGTAATGGACAGGTGGAGAGAGAAAACCAGAATGTGGGCAGGTTTCTGCGGTCTTATTGCCAGAACCGGCCGGGGGAGTGCCCTGGGCCGATGGCACAGAACTCGCTCCACCACTCCTCCACTAACCTCTCCCCCTTCAAGTGTGTACTGGGGTATCAGCCTGTTCTGGCACCTTGGCATCAGAGCCAGATCGAGCCTCCTGCGGTGGACGGCTGTTTCAGGCGCATGGAGGAAACATGGGAAGCTGCTTGTGTTCAACTTCAGCGGGCCGTGCTGCGCCAGAAAGACAGCGCAGACCGTCACCACAGTGAGGCCCCGAACTGGGTCAGGCTCTCGACCCAAAACCTGCCCCTCCGCCTGCCCTGCCGGAAGCTGGACCCGCAGTTTGTGGGGCCATTTAAAATGCTGAGGAGAGTGAACGAGGTTTGTTACAGGTTACAGCTTCCAACCGATTACCCTATTAACCGCTAGTTCCATGTGTCTGTCCTCAGGCCGGTGGTGGCTGGCCTGCTCCAGGAGTCTGAGGTGCGGGAGGTTCCTCCGCCCCCTCTGGACATCGAGGGGGACCCGGCGTTCTCCGTTCACTCCATACTGGATTTGAGGCATCGGGCGAGGGACCTTCAGTACCTCGTGGAATGGGTATGGTCCGGAGGAGTGGTGCTGGGTTCCGTTCGAGGACGTGTTGGACCCTTCAATGCTGCGGGAGTTCAACAGTCTCCGTCCGGACCGTCCTGCGCCTCGCCCTCCGGATCATCCCGGAGGCTGGTATCGGCGCGCTGCTGGATCCACGCGTCAAGGGGGGCGGGTACTGTCATGACTTCCGCAGAAGTCGATTCCTCTCCTTGTTTGGGCGGCGTTCGGCAGTTGGCGTCGCCGGTCTTCAAGCCATCATCGATCCACTTTTCATTTTCCTTTTGTTTTGTTTTGTCTTCCCACACACCTGGTCTCAATTCCCTCATTACATGTTGTGTATTTAACCCTCTGTTCCCCCCATGTCTTTGTGCGGAATAGTTTTTTGTAAGTGCATGTGCACGTTTTCTCAGGTGTGCGACGGGTTTTGTACCCATTTGTTTGTTGTTCTGGTTTCCGATGATTTTATGAATAAAACTGCTCCGTTGATTACCCAGTTTTGCTCTCCTGCACCTGACTTCCCTGCCGCCAGTTACGCACTCCCTTACAAATTGGGTTACTCCATGGTTCCATGTGTTATTTCATAGTTTTGGAGTCTTCACTATTATTCTACAATGTAGAAAAGTGTAAAAATAAAGAAAAAACATTGAATGAGTAGGTTTGTCCAAACTTTTGACTGGTACTGTATATATTTTACAATACCTTCAGAAAGTATTCACACACCTTGGCTTTTTCCACATTTCGTTGTGTTACAAAGTGGGATTAAAATGAATTTAATAGTAATTTGTTTGGTCAACAATCTACACAAAATACTCTGTAATGTCAAAGTGAGAAAAAATCTTTAAGAAATAAATAAACACTAATATATCTTAATTAGATAAGTATTCAACCCCCTGAATCAATACATGTTACAATCACCTTTGGCAGAGATTACAGCTGTGAGTCTTTATGGATAAATCTCTAAGAGCATTCAAGCGCTGTCAAATTGGTTGTTGATCATTGCTAGACGCCATGCATTTCAGGTCCTGCTGAAAGGTGAATGTATCTCCCAATGTCTGGTGGAAAGCAGACTGAAACAGATTTTCCTTAAGGATTTTGCCCTTTGATTAGCTCCATTAGATTTATTTTTTTTTTAAACTCACCATTCCACCACTTTGCTTGAAAATATGGAGGATGGTACTCAGTAATGTGTTGTATTGAATCCTGTGTTGTATCCTGTATTCAGGATAAAAAAGTGAATTGCTTTACCACATATTTTGCAGTATTACTTTGGTGCCTTGTTGCAAACAAGGATGCATGTTTTGGAATATATGTATTCTTTACAAACTATCTTCTTTTCACTCTGTCAATTAGGTTAGTATTTTGGAGTAACTACAATGTTGTTGATCCATCCTCTATCACAGCCATTAAACTCTATAACTGTTTTAATGTCACCATTGGCCTCATGGTGAAATTCTTGAGCGGTTTCCTCCCTCTCCGGCAACTGAGTTAGGAAGGAAGCCTGTATCTTTGTAGTGAGTGGGTGTATTGATAACTTTACCACACTCAAATGGATATTCAATGTCGGCTTTTTTTTACCCATTTACCAATAGGTGCCCTTCTTTGCAAGGCATTGGAAAACTTCCCTGATCTTTGTGGTTGAATCTTTCTTTGAAATTCACTTCTCCACTGAGGGAACTTACAGATAATTGTATGTGTGGTGTACAGAGATGAGGTAGTCATTCAAAAATCCAGTCCATGCAATGTATTATGTGACTTGAAAGTTACAAAAATTATTGTAGTTTCCTTCAAACTTAGAATGTTTCAAGTAATATATCCTATTCACATATGATTTTTATACACTTTTTATACATCAGTATGAATTAATCCACTCCCAGCAGCACACAGTTCATAGTATGGTCAGGTGGTTCTGTCATTTCCATCTATCTCCTCTCTAAAACATACAGAATCAAAGGCATACTCGGTAATACTAATTAAAAGGAATGTGTACCTGCTAATGTAATTTAATTGTGTCATTATCTGTTCTTCATGGAGGGATTACTGCCAATGCTAAGCTATTAGCAGGTCTGTATCATAACCCTTTCCTCTCCTTTTTGTCCTCCTCTCCTTGTCTTCACTTCCTCTCCTCCTCCTCCCCTCCTTCAGAATGAGATTAATTCCATTAACTGTACTCTCCTCAAGCCCAGAGGGATTGATGAAATACATATTTAATATAGAGAGCGGTCATCTGACTTTAGGAACTGGGCAGTCAATCAATCAATAAATCAATAATTGAGTTGACTAATGATTCCCTTTGTGTGTCTCTCTCAGGTTCCAGATAGCCTGAGGCTTCAGCAGGGAGCGCTATGTCCTGGTGTTTGGTGTCAACAGCTTTGTGGGCATGACCCTGCAGTCTCCCTACTGCCATCATCGTCAACAGCAAGAGTCTGCAACTCACAAGTACTGCAGAGAGACATGCACTTACAACCACACACATATACAACCACCTCAAACACATACACTTACCTTACTGAAATACAATAATCTCACAAGCAATTACTGACAAAAATTATATTTAAAAAAGTGGAAGGTATGGAACTGCATGTACTTTCTAGCTTGTAACTGTAAAACTAACAACAATATATTTTCATTTACACAGGTAGTTATTGTGTTATAAGACCTATGTAATGCAATGTAGCATAACAAGAGCGTTCTTCCCCCTGCAGTTCTTTGTCTATGCCAGTTACATTGCTGCCATGGCCGTGCTGTTTCTCATCAGAGAAGTGTATAATCTTATTCTTTGCAGCCGATTGGTGGAGCGCATCCCAGCTGAGTGTTTATCAAAGAGAAGAACCTCTGGCATGACACTCAAAAAGGGAAATAACATGCAGCACTGCCACCACATAAAGGGAGAAGAAAGCGATGCAACGGATACACAACACACCTGTATTACAATTGTTTGTGTCCAATCCAAGGAGTGCAATACGTGTATATAGCCATCAGAGAGCACTGTAGCCTAATGAACATGAACAACAAGTTTCCAGCAGACTTTTTACAACACACACAAAAAAGTATTTTGTATAGATCTACCCTTGAGATGTGTGTGCCAAACCAAATATTTGCCATTCAGTTCCTCTACAACCACGTTCATGTGCACAATGTAATTACTATGTATATGGTCAAATTCCATTTAATTGTTTTTAATAAAAAACCTGTGCTGACCAATGCAAGTCAATGTAAAAATGTGACTAATTCATGAAGAGTAAGTATAACTGTGGGATCCTTTTTAATAAATTGCACGGATAATAGGGTAGCAGCGCAGGGATGCTTGATTCTTTACTATTGACAATTTTGTAAAAGGCTATGGGTTAATTCAGCCCGAGTTACACATGCATACATGTAATTTAATTCCCTTTTTGTGCACTTTTCTCTCTATGGGTATTCTGACCTTGAACTGAAGCATGGGGAAACACATGTGCTAGCCAGGTATTCATTTGGGATGGAGATCCCAGAAATGGAGGTGTGGAAGAGGGGTGTCTACGGATGCGCTGTATTAACCTTGACAGTATTCTGACCTTGACTGATAATTCCACCACCTTTACTCGTGAGGAAACCATGAATATGGTCGAGCAAACCTTTCGGCTCTAAGTGGAAAAACATGTGCTTTCTTTTTTCCAGATAGAAGCAACACCATTCTCCATGCACATTAATTTTATAAATTGCTATGAGTTATGTAAGCGAGTAATCTTCTTGGAGAAGGGGATTGAACAAATAACAAATGATGGAAATAATTTTTCGCTAGAGACGGATGTGAAAACATTAATGGAGGCAAACTGAAAAGCATACAGTATCAACATGACAGGTATTTCTGCCCTTTTCCAACAGTGAAGTAAAACACACCTTATGCATCATTTAAATTGTATGGCCTTTAAACTTTTTTTCTCATTATTATTATTTTTTCATCCCAGGAGATGAGTTTGGATTGGCCTGCTACTTTTCTCAACAACATTGATGCCCTGAATTTAGCAGGCGCTATGGACAGAGCAGTAGGAAAAAAGTAATCCAGTGGAGGCTGGTGAATTAAAACATTGCGGGGGATGGGAGACCCACGGTACAGGCACGGAACACGGAGACAACAAAGTGTTTCAAATATCTTCTAGGACTAATTATTTTAACCTAAAGCATTTAATAAAGGCATTTATAGTAGAATATTATGAGGAATGGGAATGAAGTGGCCACTTACACAGTGATGGAAAGGGATCACAGCAGTGATTGAATAAGGGTATGAGGCATGAGTTGAACTGTTCAGAGGCTTGACCAGCGGAGGACAGGATTTGACTGGGAAGACAAAAAACAATACCACAACATAATACACAGACAAAAGAGCTAAGATTGAGTTAGCCCAAGCAAGGAGTAAAATCATTGATGTGTAATAATGTGATTGTTTTTGTGTATGTGATTGACTCTACATACAGTAATGAGAGAAAACTGATAGGGGTACTCTATCAATCACTCTCTAGTGCTTAGAAAGGAAACATTCAATGTACCAGTGGATGAGCGGGCACAAGAAACGTGGCTACAGTTCATGTCAGGAGAGAGTGGCAGTGGAGTGGAGAAGCCATCACCTCTTAATCAGGGAACAGAAGGGGACTTAGCTGTAAATACAAAAAGCAGACATTCCATTACAGCTGCACAATCGTAGGTTTGGACAACGAGTTTCTCTATGAAGTTAAACTCAGACATCTCAAAATAAATACAGTCAAACACAGACTGCTCATCTCGCCTACTTGACAAATCAAATTAGTCCAACAAACGTTCCTAAATAAAGCCCTGATCATCCACATACTTGATGATAACTGACAACTGCAAGCAGACTGGTGGCACCATAGGTCCCAGAGCGGTGGGGCAATTTTTACCCTCTGGGGCCTGGAGTTTTTCCTTATATGATAACCTAACTAGGAAAACTCTGGGCCCTATAAGGTATGACAGTGATTAATCAGTTGTAAAAAGGTTTTAAATAGGCTGTGATGGGACCAGTTTTTCCTAATTAGATCACATGGTTTAAAAAAACTCCTGGCCCTGGGGGGATGAAACCTCTATCAAACTGCAGCTACCTTATATTTGTTCTTAGAAATTATATTTAGACTAGATTAGGAGGGGGATTTCCTCTACCTAGACACATATACAACAACTGATAGACAGTAGAACTCCAAGGGCTGAGCTTGCTTTATGCATGTTTGCATCATGCAGGCCTATGCAACTGTAGGCCTTACAAAATATTTACTCACTATTATGTTGACTGATTAATTCCAGTTAATAATGTTGGATCAAAAACGTATAGGCAGCCTAGCCAGCCCAATTTTGAATAAAAACTACATTTGATCACATTCACAGTTTCTCCTGACACACAAATGGACTATATATACATGACCAATTAGTTTACCCTGACCAGATGGACAGGGCGCATAGGATGTAACGTTTTGCAGCTGCTCTTATTACTAGCCTACAGTTGTTCAGAGTGAAAAGTAGTCTTGTTTTCATCACATACAGCATTCCAGATTTCTAATGTTTATATGTAGACTAGGATGCAGCAACATTTCTGTCATGAGTTTTTGCTGGTGTCTGTCCGGAGTGATTATGTGTTATCATCTTTGCTAAATAAATACCGGAGGAAAGTGGAAAGTCTACTTGAGCGCACACGAGAAAATGCACTGGGTCATCATCTCTCTTTAATCAAAACTTTAATGAATGGTGCGATGGAAGCTATCAAATCATGCGGAATTGTTTTCGACATCCTAGAAAAGACAGTCGAAAGTTCGATATGTTCAGCAAATTAAAGCGTCGTAACGTGCAATTACCTCTGTAAGCTCCTTGTAGTTTCCCTTGTTGGTGGAACTTTCCCTCTCGTCCTGTCCTCTATCGATGCAGCTTTTTTTTTACATCTGATGTGGGCATTTATATGCTCGCTGCTTTTGTTTCGCCGTTTAGCTGAATGGTCGATGTTCTTCAGGTCAGTGTACCCACCTTTCGACCAAGGCTCAGACTTTCCAAAAAGAAGACAAGGCAAGCAATACAGGCGGCTTGATGAAAGGCTCCCTGTTAACCAGCTATACCTTTGACACCAGTTGATATTGAACGCCCTCACATTTTCATCCTTCTTCATGAAACTGATCTCAGGTAGAGGTCGACCCTCACTTTTAATTCGCACTCTGTGTACCACAGAGAATGACAGGGGTTCTTCAACAATAGGACACCCATAATGCTCTGTGGCACAATCCCAATGTATCACACTAAATTAATTATCTGATCCTAATTTTATGATTGGATGGACAACATGTCAGTTCATACTGCAAAACCTTTGATTGGTTGGAGAGCGTCCTCCGGAAGTGATCATAATTACCATGTATGTCTATGGAAGGGGGTGAGGCCTACGAGCCTCCTAGGTTTTTTATTGAAGTCAATGTAGCCAGAGAAGGATGGAAGCTTGTTGTACTCCGGCTACACCGTGGTGCTACCCCAGTCAGTGCTGTTGACATTACTGTAGACATGCATTGCAAAACAGTGTATTTTAATCAGTTATTTGGTGACATGAATATATTTAGTATAGTTTTAACTAAAAAGAATAACTTTTGTAATGTTTCTGTTTTTATGAAATTTCACTGAGGAGGATGGTCCTCCCCTTCCTCCTCTGAGGAGCCTGCACTGAAGTGGGCTACTTCCAGCACACGTCACAGTCAGTGTGAACCAGAGTGACTTGAAACAAAGCTGACCAAACAAGATGTAGCTACAAACAAAATGGAGGTAAATGGTTCGAGTCTGCCATGAAGCAATCATCCATGTATATGGGTAAGAGTCTAGCTACATTTTCCAGATATAAGTTTCTAATTTTGTCAGAAAGTCATTTTATTGCAAGATAAATCATACTGTTATTTTGCCAGAAAACATTAGCTTGCTGGCTCGCTAGCTAACGTTACACGTATGATCAGGGTAGTAATATTTTTCAAATCAAGATCCATTTGCATTGCTAGTTATAGACTGTTACCTAGTTAACGTTGAACCTAGTTTCTTAGCTTTCGCTACCTGCAGATTCATACTACAGCTTTGATAATGTTTGAATTGGTAGGAGTATGAGTGGGGATTATGTCAGTTCATTGTTTAGCTAGCTAGCTACCTAGCTAGCTACATGTCTAAACAAAAAACTCCACTTCGCCAGATTATTACATCACCCATCAAATTAGCAGGTGTGTCTGGGGGTGATTACGGCCACTGATTGTATTTCATGAACATGTGTACATGTCTAGACAATAATGACCATCCATTTACAGTAGCTAGATGTGGGTGAGGGGTAGTTATAGAATGTACTTCACATGACCCATCAATTTAGAGAAGTCTGTCAGGTAAGCGTCATCGAATAACGATAAAATATTTATAAAACATTTTTATCTGGACACCTTCTGTTTTTGATATTGCTTCTATGCAAATACGCAAGTACTATCACTGTGCTGTTTACAGCTTCTGTATCCTGCGCATATCAAATAAACTTGAGCGTGTGTTTACCACATGCCCTCAGATGTGAATCATCAAAGAGATGGGTGGGACTAAGGCTTATGAGGGTGTGAAAGATGCTGAATGGGTGTAGACAAAGAAGAGCTCTCCAGTAGGGCATTTTTCATCAAAAGTGAGGTTTACAAGTTTATCAACTTTCAAAGCAGAATTACTTTCCCATTGTTCCTCAACTGTAGTGTACAATGTACCAGTTTCTAGCTCGGAGTCTCTACTTTTATCCAAATAACACAATTTCAAATTTACTACAGAAGACCGAATCAAGCCGGTCGGTCACAAATGTCTTGACTCAATAAGTATTCAAACCTTTTATGGCAAGCCTAAATAAATTCAGGAATACAAATGTGCTTAACAAGTCACATGATAACTTATTTCTGTTTCACCTGTCTTTGTGCTTGTCTCCACCCACCTCCAGGTGTCGCCCATCTTCCCCATTATCCCCAGTGTATTTATTCCTGTGTTCTCTGTTTGTCTGTTGCAAGTTAATTTTGTTTGTCAAGCCTACCAGCGTTTTTCCCTTGGCTTGTTATTTTGCCTGAAGGCTGTTCTAGTAATACACTTTTGTAGTTCGACACTGTCTGCATCTGGGTCTTCTCCTGAAAAGTGATAGTATAAACTGGCCATGACTGACGCAGAAGACTCGGACCAGCTCCACAACACCATCTCCTCCCAAGGAGACACCATTGGAAGACACGAGCAGTTGCTTCCTGGTCTTATAGAAGGGTTCCAGACCTTGTCCGTACACCATGACCGAGCGTTGAACACATTGCTGGAGCAACTCCACAGGTTGACTGTTAGGCAGCCTACCACAATGGTAACTTCCCAGCCCCTCTGTATCCCGGCTGTTAGCAGCGCTACCCCCCCGGCCACCTTGATTTCCCGGGAACCCTGCTTATCTCCCCCGGAATGCTTCGATGGAGTGTCGGGCACCTGTCAGGTATTTCTCGCTCAGTGTTCCCTCATCATCAAGCTGCAGCCCTCCTCCTTCCCCTCGGACTGCTCTAAGATAGCATACCTCATTACGCTGATGTCCGGGAGGGCTCTCGCCTGGGCTACAGCAGTATCGGAACAGCAGTCACTTCAGTCTGGAGGAGATTGTGGTTTTTGATGCTCCATTGTCCGGGAGAGAGGCTGCCCGGAAGTTACTCCAGCTTCGGCAAGACTCCCGCAGTGTGGCAGACTATGCGGTGAATTTCCCCACGTTGGCAGCTGAGAGTGCCTGGAACCCGGAATCACTGTTCGCATGTTCCTGCACAGAGTATCGTAGGAAGTAAAGGACAAGCTTGCAGCCCGGGAATTACCGACACATCTCAACTCACTCATCGCCTTGACTATTCAGATTGATGGGTGACTACGGGAACAAAGGAAGGAGAGTAGGTTCGATTTCACTCGACCGCCCAAGGCTTCCACCTCGTCTCCGAGACATCCCAGAAGTCCCCAATGGTTCCGTTGCCGAGTGAACCCGAGGCTACCCAAGTTCCCCCGAGAGTCTCAGAAGTCTGCCAATTCATCTCTTCCCAAGCCGATGTCACTAGGCAGAGCTAGGCTGTCCCCAGCCGAATGGCTATAAAGGCTTCACATGAAGTGTTGCCTTTATTATGGGACTACTGGTTATTTCCACTAAAATACCAGGCTCACTGGTAGGAGAAAGTACTCTCCCCTTACCCGCACCCCTTTTCATGCCATCTTGCTGTGGGGGAACCAGTCGAAATCTCTCTGGGTACTCATCGACTCTGGTGCTGATTAGAGCTTTAGGGACGCTACCCTGGCATCCGAGCTGGGCATCCCCACTCAGCCCCTCTCCATTCCCATGAACTTTAGGGCACTGGACGGGAGCTCTATAGGCCGGGTCACACACAATATCACCCTATCAACCTACGTGTGTAAGAGAACCACAGTGGGACAATCCAATTCCTGCTTATTAAGTCTCCTCAGGTTCCCGTGGTATTGGGATTCTCTTGGCTCCAGCAACACAATCCCGTTATTGATTGATCTGCTGGAGCCATCATGAGCTGGAGCCCGTTCTGCCACGCTCATTGCCTGAAGTCAGCGCAGCCTGCCCCGGGACATCTTCCTGGGGTCTCGGAAGTTGCCCCGGACTTCTCCGCCATTCCTGCGAGGTACCAGGACCTCCGTGAGGTGTTCAGTAAGACGTGGGCCACTTCGCTTCTGCAGTACCAACCCTATGACTGCGGGATCAACCTTTTCAAATCAAAATCGAATCAAATCACATTTTATTGGTCACATACACATTAGCAGATGTTATCGTGAGTGTAGCGAAATGCTTGTGCTTCTAGTTCTGACAGCTCAGCAATGTCTTACATGTAATCTAACAATTCCACAACAACTACCTAATACACACAAATCTAAAGGGATGGATAAGAATATGTACATTTAAAAATATGGATGAATGATGACCAAGCAGCATAAGCAAGATGCAATAGATGGTATAAGAATAAGTATATACATATGAGATTAGAAATGTAAGATTTGTAAACATTATAAAAAAAAAAACATTATCGAAAACCCTGCACCCATGCATCGACTACCGGGGCCTCAACGACATCACGGTAAAGAACCGCTACCTGCTACCACTCATCTCCTCGGCCTTCAAGACGCTCCAGGGGGCCACCATGTTCTCTAAGATGGACCTACAGAACGCCTACCACCTCAGTGCAGATACGGGAAGGGGACAAGTGGAAGACTGCCTTCAACACGGCAAGTGGTCACTACCAGTATCTGGTCATGCCATTTGGCCTTACCAATGCCCCTGCTGTGTTGCAGGCTCTGGTGAATGTTGTTCTCCGCAACATGTTGAACCGGTTCGTCTTTGTCTACCTCGATGACATCCTTGTTTTCTCCCGCTCTGCCCAAGAGCATATGCTCCACGGCCGACAGGTCCTCCAGCATCTCCTGGAGAACCATCTTTTTGTGAAAGAGGAAAAGTGCGAATTCCATCACTCCACCATCCCCTTCCTGGGTTTCATCATCGCTGCAGGGAGTGTACAGATGGATCCCGGGAAGGTGAGAGTGGTGGTGGATTCGCCCAAGCCTACGTCCAGAGTGCAACTACAAAGTTTTTTGGGGATTCGCTAACTTTTATCGCTGCTTTATCCGGGGTTACGGCATCCTGGCTTCCCCTGTCTGCACACACCTCTCCCAAGGTTCCGTTCACATGGTCACTGCAAGGAACATCCTGGACCCAGACCTCATCGTTGATTTCCAACACAGGCACCCCAGTCAACCAGGTATACGCCCAGGTAGGAGGCCAGTTGGCACCCCTAGGGGGGTGGCTGCTGTCACACCCTGATCCGTTTCATCTGTCTTTATGCTTGTCTCCACCCCCCTCCAGGTGTTGCCCATCTTCCCCATTATCTCCAGTGTATTTATACCTGTGTTCTGTTTGTCTGTTGCCAGTTCGTTTTGTTCGTCAAACCTACCAGCATTTTCCCCCTTGCTCCTGTCTTTTTCTAGTTTTCCCAGTTTTAACCATTCTGCCTGCCCTGACCCTGAGCCTGCCTGCCGTTCTGTACCTTGTCACACCGCCCTGGATTATTGACCTCTGCCTGCCCTGACCCCGAGACTGCCTGCCATTCTGTACTTTATGGACTCTGATCTGGATTACTGACCTCTGCCTGCCTTTGACCTGTTGTTTTGCCTGCACAGTTCTAGTAATAAACTTGTGTTTCTTCGACACTGTCTGCATCTGGGTCCTCTCCTGAAATGTGATAGCATGGAGATTTTTTTAATGACTACCTCATCTCTTTACCCCACACATACAATTATCTCTAAGGTCCCTGAGTCGATCAGTGAATTTCAAACACAGATTCAACCACAAAGCCTGGGGAGGTTTTCCAGTGCCTCGCAAAGAAGGGCATCTATTGGCAGATGGGTAAAAAAACATTGAATAGACCTTTTAGCATGGTGAAGTTATTAATTAGACTTTGGATGGTGTATCAATACACCCAGTCATTACAAAGATACAGGTGTCCTTCCTAGGTTGCCAGAGAGGAAGGCAACCCGCTCAGGGATTTCACCAAGAGGCCAATGATGACTTTAAAATAGTTACAGTTTAATGGCTGTGATAGGAAAAAACTGAGGATGAATCGACAACATTGTAATTTCTCCACAATACTAACCTAATTGACAGAGTGAAACGAAGGAAGCCTGTACATAATATCTAAAAATATCCAAAACATGCATCCTGTTTGCAACAAAGTACTAAAGTAATACTGCAGAAAATGTTGCAAATCATTCAACTTTTTGTCCTGAATACAACGTGCTATATTTGTGGCAAATTCAATACAACACATTACTTAGTACCACTCTCCATATTTTGCAGACTGATGTAAATGGACAAGTGTTGGAGGAACTACTGGATGAGAAAGGGATTGTGAGTCTAAATGACTGCCGGGGAACCAGGATTGACTTAGTAACTGGAAGTGAATCTGCTCTGTATTTTAAACTGATCTTAAGGTCAATGGCAGGCAGATGTAGTTGTGAGGTTTTTGATGAATCTACAGGGGTTGTGATCACTATCCTATCATGTGTACAGTAGGAATGAGGGTGGAAGATTCAGTAGGAAATGGATTGAGGTGGATATTTGGGAAAGTGGGGTCAGTTTCAGGAGTTGAGTGAACCTGAGCTGTCTCAGGTTGATCTCAATTCAGATATAGAAAAGTGAATGATGGAGCAATAGTAGGGGCCGCAAGGCAGGTGATTCCTATGGGTACAGTGGAGATAAAGAGTAAAGCAGTTCCCTGGTGGACTGAAGAGTGTAAGCTGTGAAGAGTAGGAACAGGGCTTTCAGAATGTTGAAAAGGTCCCATAATTACCAGCGCCTGATTCAGCATAAACAAACACAATCAGTAGTAAGGAGGATCATTAGGACAGCTAAGAGGGAGTGTTGGCACTGGTTCTGTGGAAACATAGGCAGGACCACTCCTGTGGGAGAGGTATGGGGGATGGCTAAGAGAATGAGTGGGGTCAGACGAGATTGGGATCTTCCTGTGCTGAAAAGTGGGGAGATTGTTGCAGTAGGCAATTTGGAAAAGGCAGAGATGTTAGCCCAGACATTTGTGAAGGTGCACAGCTCAAATAATCTGACAGAAAAGCGACAGCATGGGGGAGAGAGGGTCTGTGGAGAACATCCGGGGATACTGGATCAGAGAGAGATGGTGGGGGACGAATTGAATGCCCCTTTTACGTTGGCTAAGATGAAGAGAGAATTAGCTAAAGCTGGGGTAGCATTATAATGGAGACACAGTAGGGAAATTTGGGACAGTTTGTACATAACTGCATGTCAATGCAACAGGTCAAAAAGATTAAGATTACAAGAGAATTGTTTACTTTAGAATGTGCTTAGTTCAGCTTTACGGGATACCGTATCATATGATGTGTTTGAAGTATAAGTGGGTCTGAAGTATAATTCTGTATACTCATGGGTTTATTAAGACTTCCTGCCCAAGATGGAGTGAACTCGATTATGTTTATTTTCTTTCTTCCAGGACTGATGGAATGTCCGCTACCAAGTTTTTTTTCATGTTAATCAATGATTCTGTATCTCTCCCTTTGAAAGGCTCCCTGAGGCAGGTGCCTTGGGAGAGCAGTTAAAAGTGCCCGGATCCAGCTGTTTAGGGACCTCCCAAATTAAGCAAGACCTAGCCATTTTGTTTGTGTTTACCCTACGATTTTTGCCACACACACCCCAGCACCCACACACAACCCACCTGTTAATACACTGTTGGATTTAGACGTCGGGTAATTGTATTTGGTATCAGTGGGTTTTTAACAGGTTAGAAAAAATGCTGAAAACAAATGAAAGTTTATATTTGAGAGTTTTGTTTGCACACGTCAATTCTCTACATCTGCATTGCTTGCTGTTTGGGGTTTTTGGCTGGGTTTCTGTATAGCACTTTGTGACATCGACTGATGTAAAAAAGGTCTTTATAAATACATTTTATTGATTAGAAGAAATGTACTTAAAAAAAACAATATCTTTAAATAATGTCTGAGGTACAGGAAAAACAAACACTCACTTAATGGGGCTGACTGACCTCTGACCTCTGTTGTCACGTTCTGACCATAGTTTTTTTGTGTTTTCCTTGTTTTAGTATTGGTCAGGATGTGAGCTGGGTGGTCATTCTATGTTGTGTGTCTAGTTTGTCTATTTCTATGTTTGGCCTGATATGGTTCTCAGTCAGAGGCAGGTGTTCGTCATTGTCTCTGATTGGGAACCATATTTAGGTAGCCTGTTTTGTGTTGGGATTTGTGGGTGGTTGTTTCCTGTCTTAGTGTTTTCTGCACCAGTTAGGACTGTTTTGGGTTTTGCCACGTTTATTGTTTTGTAGTGTGTTCATGTTTGAGTTTCTCTTATTAACAAACCATGGACACTTACCACGCTGCGCATTGGTCCTCAGATCCTTCTCCTCCTCAGACGAAGAGGAGGAAAACCCTTACAACATGTATGTTTTGTTTGATAAAGTTCATATTTATATCCAAAAACATCAGTTTACATTGGTGCGTTATGGTCAGAAATGCATTGTCTCAAACAAACATCCGGTGAAAGAGCAGAGAGTCACATCAAATTACAGAAATACTCATCATAAACATTGATAAACGATACAAGTGTTAAACATACGAATAGAACTTCTCCTTAATGCAACCGCTATGTCAGATTTCAAAATGGCTTTACGGAGAAAGCACACTTTGCGATTATGTTAGGGCTGCACCTAGCCACAGAAACCCATACAGCCATTTTCCAGCCAAGGAGAGTGTCACAAAAATCAGAAATAGCATTACAATTAATCACTTACCTTTGATGATCTTCATCTGGTGGCACTTCCAGGCCTCCGTGTTAGACAAATGTTTGATGAATGGAAAATTCAAACTGGCCACTGATTGAAAGTGTTGTATCTCCCTCATTTTTCAGAGGAAAAGCCTGGAACAATGCCTAAAGACTGGCCACATGTAGAGGAAGCCACAGAGCTCATGTAACTGGGTCCTAAGTCTTTGTATGGTGAATAGGCTTTCAATGGAAAACAGCCTTTCAAAATAATAGTACTTCCTGGTAGGATTTTCCTCGGGTTTTCACCTGCCATATCAGTTCTGTTATACTCACAGACATTGTTTTAACAGTTTTGGAAAATGTAGAGTGTTTTCTATCCAAATCTATGAATTATATGCATATCCTATCTTCTGGGCCTGACTAGCAGGCAGTTTAATTTGGGCTCGCTTTTAATCTAAAATTCCGAATGCTGCCCCCTACCCTAGTGAAGTTAACTAGCTTCTTACATATGATGAGCACTTGTTGGCTGCTTTCCTGAACTCTGCGGTCCAACTCATCTCAAACCATCTCAATTGGGTTGAGGTCGGGTGATTGTGGAGGCCAGGTCATCTTATGCAGAACTTCATCACTCTACTTTTTGGTCAAATAGCCCTTACACTGCCTGGAGGTGTGTTGGGTCATTGTCCTATTGAAAAACAAATTATCGTCATATTAAGCGCAAACAAGATGGAATGGCGTTTTGCTGCAGAATGCTGTTGTCATGCTGGTTAAGTGTGCCTTGAATTCTAAATAAATCACATATATTGTCCCCAGCAAAGCACCCCAAAACCACACCTCCTCCATGCTTCACGATGGGAACTACACATGCGGAGATCATGCATTCACCTACTCTGGGACTCAAAGACACGGCGGTTGGAACCAACAATCTCAAGATTTGGAATCATCAGAACAGAGGACAGATTTCCACCGGTATAATGTCCATTGCTCATGTTTCTTGGCCCAAGCAAATCTCTTCTTCTTATTGGTGTCCTTTAGTAGTGGTTTCTTTGGAGAAATTTGACCATGAGGCCTAATTCACGCAGTTTAATTTGAACAGTTGATGTTGAGATGTCTGTTACTTGAAGTCTGTGAAGCATTTATTTGGGCAGCAATCTGAGGTGCAGTTAATTGCTGATTTCTGAGGCTGGTAACTCTAACAAACTTATCCTCTGCAGCAGTGGTAACTCTAGGTCTTCCTTTCCTGTGGCGGTCCTCATGAGAGCCAGTTTCATCATAGCGTTTGATGGTTTTTGCAACTGCAATGGATGGTTTTTGCGATCGCACCAGCGCTTCATCGGACTCACCTGGACTCTATCGCGTCATTGAATGCCTCCCCTATATATGTCACTTCCTTAGTTTCGTTCCCGTGTCTGCATTGATGCTGTTTTGTTTATCTTTTCCAGACGTTGGTCTTGTTAAGTTTCATGTCCCAGCATCTGTAGTTACGGAACCGTTACACTTGGTATTTTACAAAATAGGGCTATCCTCTGTATACCACCCCTACCTTGTCACAACACAACAAATTAAGAAGGAAAGAAATTCCACAAATTAACTTTTAACAAGGCACACCTGTGAATTGAAATGCATTCCAGGGGACTACCTCATGAAGCTGGTTGAGAGAATGGCAAGAGTGTGCAAAGTTGTCAAGGCAAATGATGGCTTTTTTGAAGAATCTCAAATATAAAATGATTCCACTTGTGTTATTTTATTCTACAATGTAGAAAATAGTTAACATAAAGAAAAACCCTGGAATGAGTAGGTGTGTCCAAACTTATGACTGGTACTCTTTGTTCATTTATGGAATTCCTTTGTTGTTCTCCATTATGATTGACGGTGTATTCTCCCAGGTGAGACCTGCTATTGGGAGGTCACTGTTTGCGGATGACGGGGCACTGTGGAGGAGAGGAAGAAATATTACCCATACAGCCAGGAGAGTTCAAGAAGCAATCAGTAAAGTTGAGCAGTGGTCCCTCAGGAGGGGATTCAAGTTTTCAGTTCAGAAAACACAGACTGTTTTCTTTCTAGAAGAAAGGGTGGGGAGGAAATATACTTGAAGTTGTTGTGGAAGGCATCTAGAGGGTGAGACTGTTTAGGTTCCAATCAATTGAATTTACCACAGGTGGACTCCAATCAAGATGTAGAAACATCTCAAGGTTGATCAATGGATGCACCTGAGCTCAATTTCGAGTCTCATAGCAAAGGGTCTGAATACTTATGTAAATAAGGTATTTCTGTATTTATTTACTTTTTAATTCTCTAATAACATGAGTGGTGCCTACTGGGGATTCGGAAAGTATTCAGACCCGTTGACTTTTTCCACATTTTGTTACGTTACAGCCTTATATTAAATTGATTACATTATTTGTTTCCCCTCATCAATCGACACACAGTACCACACAATGACAAAGCGAAAACATATTTTTAAATATTTTTGCAAATTAAAAAGTAAATAAATACAGAAATACCTTTATTTACATAATTATTCAGACAGTGGAAAGGCACACAACAGTCTATATAATGTCTCACAGTTGACAGTGCATATCAGAGCAAAGAATAAGCCATGAGGTTGAAGGAATTGTCCGTAGAGCTCTGAGACAGGATTGTGTCGAGGCACAGATCTGGGGAAGGGTACCAAAAAGTTTATGCAGCATTGAAGGTCCCCAAAAACACAGTGGCCTCCATCATTTTTAAATGGAAGAAGTCTGGAACCACCGAGCTGACAGCCCCGCCAAACTGAGCAATTGGGGTTGAAGGGCCTTGGTCAGGAAGCTGACTAAGAACCCGATGATCACACTGACAGCTCCAGAGTTCCTTTGTGGACATGGGAAAACCTTCCAGAAGGACAACCACATCTGCAGCACTCCTCCAATCAGATCTTTACGGTAGAGCGGCCAGACGGAAGCCACTAATCAGTAAAAGGCACATGCCAGCCTGCTTGGAGCTTTCCAAAAGACAGCTAAAGACTCTCAGACCATGAGAAACAAGATTCTCTGGTCTGATTAAACCAAGATTGAACTCTTTGACCTGAATACCAAGTGTCACAACTGGAGTAAACCTGGCACCATCCCTACTGTGAAGCACAGTGGTTGCAGCATCATGCTGTGGGTATGTTTTTCAGCGGCAGGTACTGGGAGACTAGTCAGGTTTGAGGGAAAGATAAACGAAGCAAAGTACAGAGAGATTCTTGATGAAAACCTGCTCCAGAGCACTCAGGACCACAGACTGGTGTCATGACGTGACTGTTATTTTATAAAATCAATGAACTATTATTAAGTGATTAAATGAATCATTTAACAATCAACTAATTAGTAACTTGGGGCACCATGGAAAAAGTTTGTTTATTGAGTTACCATTTCCCGAATTAACTCAAGAATTTATCAGAATATATCGTTATCATACCAGTCATCCATTAATCATTATTACCTCATATCAGTCTCATTCTGATGTCATTGACCTCATTAATCTGCACGAACCCTAGTCTAAATGATGATTCAGCGACACACACATTGGCTTATTTATTTACTAACTAACTAAACAATGACACAGAAATACATAAACACACACAGTATAGGTTGAATTGATTACTAACATAATACAATGAAAAGTCCCTAGTGGACTAACCTGATATGACGTCTTGTTACACAATGGAGAGGGGTGGGGACAGATAAAGAGTGGGAAAGACATTGTACATACAGTTGGAAAACTATGCTCATGGGAATGTGAATACTTTGCACATGAATGGCTGTTCAATCTAACAAAATTGCAATGTATATTTTTACACTTGTACAGTGGTTTCTCCTTTAAAAGTTGCGAGCTTACCATGCGGGACTTAGAGGTACCCACCATTGCTCCAGACCACCGCAATGGAGGGTTAGAGCACTCATTATGCATTTGGGTCCCAAGGTTTTTATATGACCAATCATATCGAGTGGTTTCAATGACGAATTTGATGCGAGCCACCCGTCCGTCGCTGGTTACTTTTTTCAGCAAAGATGGCTGACAAAACATTATGGTGGAAGCAAATTTAAGTAATAAAAGTAATTAACGTCATAACGAGTCAAACAAAAAAATGACAATTGAGAGGAATAAGTTAGTTAATGTAGAGACAAACGATTGTGCATATTTTTTGTCATATATACAGAAAAAAACATTACACTATGCTTCCTGTGCATATCTAACTCTCTTCATCTGCATTAATCTGAGGACACAGTATAGGTGTAGTATTTCAATGAGATACTTAATTTCAACCAGTGGAGCGTTGATGCCCTCATCACTGATTTTGTACATGTTTTATTTTACCTTTATTTAACTAGGCAAGTCAGTTAAGAAAAAGTTATCATTTACAATGACGGCCTGGAAAATTCCATGTAAGAAAGATTAATGTATGGTCATGTCTGATCTTTAATGGCTAATTATTGTAACAAACTTGTTAAGATTCTGCGGAAGTTATGGAACTAACATTTTAGATTAAGAGTTTTGTTTAGCAGTTCTAGTGTAGACTGATTCACGTTGTTTGTGATAGGATGAGATAAGGTGGGTGATTGCTATGTCCATATTTAGGAGACTTTACACATAATTCTAACGTCCAATTAGATTTCCATGTTTATTTAGCAGTTAACAGATTAGAATTTTAAGTTTGTTCTTGTTGATGTATGTAAGCAAGGA